>NC_139344.1:405293536-406038536 GCF_055883805.1 Amblyomma maculatum
TGAATGGACTTATGCAATGCACTCTCGGTGTCTGCGCTCAAGCCGAGGCGTGGTGCACAAAACTTCATTTGTCTTAATCGATATGGCCTGAAAGCTACTCTGATATTCAAAAGATCTGATATTCAAGATCTGCAAAGAGAAAACAAGCCGCTGCGCAGTCACCGCTGCTCATCTAACGGATGTTGGCGCACCTAACATCAGCTCCTACTGTGGCCACCTTTCGCGAACGTGGGCATTCTGTTGTTAAAGCCATAAAAGGACCTAGTTTTTATTCTCAAACATGGATCTATGTCGCGAGCTACAGTATACAACAGTGGGCTTCTAACGCTTCAAAGCGCAGGATTTTTATCATTGTAGTGGCAAAAGACGAGAGCTTGCTTCACAACAAAGCTACTAAATATTCGTCAAACTTTTCAGATCGCCCGATTGAGTGTCGGACCCAGTCAAAGCACGCGAACTTCGCGCATGCGCACACAGTTTTAGCGCTAGATTACGCCTTGCATCAATTCTGTTCTGTGCATTTTTGCACAGCGCCGAAAATGAAGACCGGAGAATAAACAAGCACAGACAAAGCAAGCGGCGACTATCAACTGAGTGCTTTATTAAGAACTCGTGTTTAAAAATAAACTCCCCCAGTATTTAGTTATGCTCTGTTCTGTCCCTGTGCACCATTTCGGTGTCTGCAGTTGTGCGCACAAATCCTCCATGTCAATAGTGCCGTATGGGCAAACATGCCACCTTAATGTTTGGAAGCCACAGAAAATCATGATTTGTCTAGAGGCTCCCGACATCGGTCAGAATTCGGGACGGGTTTTCATTCTAAGGAGGCCACATGCGTTACATGGTGTGGTATGTAAAAATCTAAAGTGAATAGTTCCGCTCCAAAAGAGTCAGGCGAATAGATGAAATTAGCCGCTCTTTTTCTTGCGTCTAAATTCAGATGCTGGACTACTTATGCCATGACACATGTTAGCTTGAATTGGTTAAATACGGCCCTGTGCTTTTTTGTTTCTGGTTTGGTTAGTGGGATTTAACGTTCCAAGGCGACTTAGGCTATGAGAGACGCCGTAGTGGAGGACACCAGAAATTTCGACCACCTGGGATTCTTTAACGTGCACTGACATCGCACAGCACACGGGCGCCTTGCTTTTCGCCTCCACCGAAAAGCGGCCGCCGAGGCCGGGATTCGATCCCGCGTCCTTGCGAACAGTAGTCGCGTGCCGTAACCACTGCGCCATGGGGATTGCAGGCTTCGAAAAAAAAAAAAACCACTTCTATCGCTTCGCCGCCTTAACGTAGCCCTTAAACGTCCACCATATGTTTCATCGCAAAAAAAAATATCGCTACAGTATTCCAAGCAGCAAATAAAAAAAAATCACGAAAAACATCATTTTTACCTTGTAAACAGAGCAATTCAATATGACGGAGAAATCACGATAAAATTTTAGAACAGCTAGACGGTCGTCGGGGCCTGCCATGTATCGTACGGTATATCCAGGGTGCACGCAAAGAAATGGATAGACGAAGAGGACTACAGACTCCTTATGACGCACTTACGCTTGAGTGCTGTAGGTTATGATTAGTGATTGTGCTTCAACCTAAGTTCTCTCACCGAGTTTCACTGCTTACAAATATTTTATGAGAATGTTTTGTATATATTTTGAAGCCAGAGTCGTAGTAATTGCAACACCCATCCAATTTCGCACTTTTTGTACCTTACCCTCCAGCCAGGTGACGAAGAGTGTGTTTTATCAAGACCTCATAGCGTGCATGCTAAATGACCTCTTCGGAACAAGAGAAACTGCATCTGGTGGGTTTTGTTATTTGTTACACTTATTTCACTGAAACGACGTTCAATACAACAGTAATTTTCTGTTTTCTAGCCGAAATGTTCGATCGATGGCAAGAATTCGGACGTACATGTGCAGTGTGTTCGATGTGCTATTGCAAACTGCTTCTCACTCAAATACTAGATTCATGGTAAAAAAGAAGCAAAATGAAAAGACAGTCTTTAAATTACGCTGTCCGAAGAACGCTTAAATGAAAGTTCTGATACGAAAAACAAAAATGAACAGTTGCGCTACATTGAAGTCCCTGGCAGTGCCTGCGAGCACATGGCATACGAAGAGAGCTATAGAATTGGCTCCCCGCTACAGTTGAATCTTTTAAGCATGCGGTAGCTTCCCTTATCGATTCGGTGGCTAGACAACAGTTATTGGGTCAGTCAATGTCATATCAATGCCTAATGGAACTTTTTCTGAACAGGCAATGTCTGTCTAGAAAACGTTAGACTTATTGTTTTTGGGTGCACCATCGCGAGTTACCAAGCCGACTGAGAGATTTTCGAGTAACGGGGCTAGTAAGGCTCCAGCATTTCAAGTTATGTTCTTTACAATAAATGTAGCCTTAAGGAATTTCTGCCATTTTTTTTTTTTTTACTGGAAACAACGCGCGAAAAAAAAATGAAGAAGGAGAAGAGACAAATATACATAAACTAGAGATTTTTGTTAGCTGCAACAAAAAAAAAAAAAAAGAAGTAAAACAGCGGCGCGCCATTATGCTGCAAACCTATGCATGCAATTTAGCCACAAAAAATTTGGCAGGCTGCATATGCCAAACATCGGCTGCCTGGAGGGGCCCCCTTCAAGAATAAATTGCGTTGCCAAATAATAATAATAATAATAATAATAATAATAATAATAATAATAATAATAATAATAATAATAATAATAATAATAATAATAATAATAATAATAATAATAATAATAATAATAATAATAATAATAATCAGCCTGACTCTACCCACTGCAGAGCGAAGGCAAATCCCATATTTCTCCAATTAACCCGGTTCATTGCTAGCTGCATCCACTTGACCCCTGCGAACTTCTTCCGCCCACCTAACTTTGTGCCGCCCCCTGCTACGCTTTCCTTCCCTTGCAAGACACCATACTGCTACAAACCAAAAGAAAAAAACATGCCGCTTCATGTGCGGTTGAATATGAGAAGGAAGACTGCAGAGAAGTATTCTCACTGATTACCCGTTTTCGACTAACGTCCCTGAAAATGACAGCGAAAGACGAGCAAAGAGAAAATTAAAATCACGGAGACGCCTTGGCTCAGTGTTTTAAAAAATAATTGCGAGACATATATCAACAGCTCATGACAATATGAGAGAAGGCGATGACGCTTATGAAAATCTTGGAGAAGAGGAGGAAAAACAACAATTGCAAACAACTAAAATTAAATTATAGGATAAAGCTGAACATAAAAAACGACATTCTTAATAATAATAAAAGTTTTATGAACATTAGCTTGTCCAGGCTAAATACGAGTTATGTGCGCGAGCACGATATAGATAATGAGTGGTTATTGATTGAGGCTGTGCTGTGCAATGTCAGTGCACGTTAAAGAAACCCAGGTGGTCGAACTTTCCGGAGTCCTCCACTATGGCGTCTCTCTCATAGCCTGAGTCGCTTTGGAACGTTAAACCCCACAAAGCAAACCAAACCAACCAACTATGGGATGGCTTCAAATAAAAATGAGGGAAAATATTTGTTAGACTAGCGAGAAATGCACATTTGGCGCTGCTTATCGCAACCTAATTAGGAGGGCAACGCGATATCAGCGTGCTCTGGATTGATTTTGAGCGGAAGCTAATGAACGCGGTGACATACAAAGCAAAGGCGGAGACTTGCTAAACAAGAAGGATGATCGGCTGTGGTGACGGCGTAGTTGTGTAATACAGCGTGCAGCTGAGCTACTTTGATAGCGATGAAGCTAGTAAGATCGAAGCGCACTGGAGGACATAAAGAAAGGCCTTGGGGAGCCCCACATGAGCGATACCTGGGATTGGGAATATCAATCCTAGCGCTCTAAAATATCGAGAAAATGCATAACACACTCAATATAATATCTTCAAGCAGCTAAAACTTATCTCGGAACGAATAAGAAAAGGCAAAGAAGAAAGGCACCAGCGACTAGGCATCGACAGTTCAGCCTTTACCGTTTAGTCAAGGCGAAATGGCGTCGGCGAAGCGTGGGCGTTGTCAGGTTAATGTCAAGCGCATTTGATCTCGGTACCGTGAAGATGAACGATCTGGTCACGTGACGAACTTTCGCCCTCGCGCCTGTTTTCAGAGAGCATGGAGCGCTGCTGCTCTGCTGCTGACTAATCGATGATCCGTCTCCTGTTCTGCCAAAGGAATGTGCCAGTTGTTGTATTCTCCTAGTAATGTATTTGATTGTTTCTACTCATTCCCTCTCGTTTTGTTTTGCCTAATATGTTCTTCGTCGAATGACAATTGGGAACTTGTCTCCTTCGCTAGCGTTCTTTTTGTCCGGAACCACGTGCAAAATTCCCCTTAAGTTCCTCTTTCAAGGAGAATATCATAGCGCCTATTAACGAAAACGCGCATCATCTTGATCGGCAAACAGATTTGAGGCGGAAGATAAAGTTGAACATAGCGAAGACTTTTACCTTTATATTAGAACTGTATTCACTAAAAACCCCATTCATTTCAAAGTGAAATTGGTGCTACCACTCACGTTGCCAGAATAGCTTTGGTTTCAGTTGTTTATACCATCCTGATACCGCCATTAAGTCCCGTTTGCTATAGTGGCCGGTTTTCATGTTGGCGTCGGAAGTCGGCGCTTTAACCATTTTTCGTCTATTCGTTATTCGCTTTAGCGGCGCCTAATTCAGTTGGTTTATTTAAGAGCTAAACCAGGCTCTACTATGCCAGCGATAACTTTATGCGGCACCATATAGATTGTAGAATTTCGGCTCTTCTCGCAATAAGTTTCACCAGTGTCAGCTTTGATTAGCCACAATCGCTCCTGCCGCTTCGATCGCGGCTCGCTTCCGTGCTTGGTAAAATTCTCAGCAACGGACTGGTCTTATTTCGCGTTGTTTGAAATGGTCTCGGCAGCCTGACTGGCTTGGATGAAGCCCCTGTCTTTAGCGAGCTCAAGTATACGTACGGCGCATATTTACCTTTGCTTAAATGAAGGAGTGGCACAATTAAATGAAACTTCATTCGTGTCCCGGCTGCTTCAGCATGCCAGTCTCTTTGTCCTTAATGTCTACAGCCCTCCTCGCACACCTCCTGCTCCTCTCCACTTCCTCCTGCGCAAAGCTCTTTCTTGAGCACATCGCGACGCGCTCCTCAGTCTTGGGGATTTAAGTGCACATAACATCAGCTTGTGTTACTTCAAGAACTGTAGGAAAGGTCTCGCGCTGTGGAACGTCGTTCAGAACGAACAATTATCTGTCCTTAATGATTTCTCAGACCCCATTCGCATTGGCTCCAGTGTCCAACGCAAAATGTCTAGGACGCGGCGTGGGCGAACACCTGGGTCTTTCTCGGCGGCGACCACTATATCCTGTCCATATCTCTCTCTTCCCACTCTGTCCTTCCGCCAGCGTCTAGGCCAGGTGGTCGACTGGGATCGGTTCCGCCACTCGCGGCAACATGCACCCCCCCCCCCCTCCATCTCAGACCTTTCTCAATGGGCTGCTATCTTTTTTTTTTAATCGATATTTTTGCCTCAGGGCATCGGTAGGGTATGAGATGAAGTATGTATAAATGATTAAATGAATGGAAAAAGGTTGGCTGATTTTATGAAGTCCAGAAGTGAGCGATGATGAGGTCCCTGCGTCCAAGTGACATATGAGACAGGATTCGTTGCTGAAAGGCCAGCTATGCTCAGGTGCCGGATTCGTGTTGGTTTGTGGGCTGGGCAGTCCCACAGCAAGTGGTCGATGTCGGCCTCAACGTCTTCGTTTTTTCAGGTCGGGCACCCTGGGCGGGGATAAGTGTTGGAAGTATGACCACATCCTAGTGACAGCTGGTGTAAGGGCAACACCGACCCGGATCCTCCTAAGCGCAACCTCCTCTGCACGGGTGAGACCGTGGGGAAGGGATATCGCACACGAAGGGATAAGTGCACATGCGCGGCGCCGGAGGTGTTCCTTTCTTGACAAAAGGAGTGTAGCGTCGTCCACTTCAAGGAGCCGTGGGATTGATGCGTCTTGGTTCACGAGGCGGGTTGCTAAATCAGCTTGACTTTGGGAAGGCAGCAGATTCCGTGGGACCCACTCAATGCGTATTGACTGTGGGATGCGCGCCGCAAGCTGGTGGTTGTCTTGGCAAATTTTAGGGCAGCGGCTGACACGCCGGAGCCGACGTACTGCTTGAAGTGCGTCAGTGCGGAGGACAACATGGGCTGTAGGGAGCATGGTTATGGAAGCCACGGAGCAGAGTGCCTCCTGAACTGCTACGAGCTCAGCGCAGAAAGATGTAAGTGGTTCCGAAAGCTGAAACGTAGTGGTCTGATTCAGGCTAGGTCTCCGTGGACAGTAGACTGCTGTTTTGGCTTCACAGCCTTGCAGGCTTCCATCCACGTACACTACTATATGGAATCTTGATGCAGGTATCTTGCTCTTCAAAGTTCTGGCGAAGCAACGATGCCGAGTTGGCAGATGTTGGTCTACGGATATCAGTTGACTTGTTGTCTCCTAACTGCACAAATTTCCAGGGAGGGAGAACTGGCGCAGGTGGCTGAAGAATAATGTGTGACGTTGCATACGCACTCAGTGCTTGGGTGGAATGTGACAAAGTGGCCTTGAGTCTGCGAGCATCACGGTGCTGCTACACCAGTTCATCGATGGTGCTAAGCTGCGCATTCTCCTGTAACGCTATGACAGGTGTGAGTCGTGGAAGACATGTCATGGTCCGCATAGCTTCTCGATTTACCGCTTCAAGGCGATTCCATTGTGCTCTTGTAAGATGCTGGAACTGGGCCTGATAAACAATATGTGGCTGCAGAACCGCCCTCACTAACTGGCGTGCAACAGACGTGCCAGCGCCACCCGTTTTAGGTGCAATTCCTCTTATTAAACTCATAGTTTGAAGTGCTTGCTTTTTTGCCTGAGAAAGCAAAGCAGTTGCTGATCCTGATTGGTGAATTGTTAAGCCCAGAAATTTCAGGCTCGAACTTTCTTGTATTGGGGTGCCTGATAGAGAGAGATGAATTGTATTTGAGGTAAGTTTACGGCATCCCCAGCGGTTGGCCACTGACGTGTATGAAGTTTTACACACTGGAAGTGTAAGGCCAATGCAGAATGCGTAATCAGAGGTTACGTCTAATGCTGACTGAAAGGCGGCCTTTTGGGTGAGAAGATCATGATGAGTGCTCCATACCGTGATATCATCTGCGTATTGCAAAAACTTGATTTCTGGGATATCATGTAAGCGCCACGCCAATGCTATGAAAGTAATATTGAACAACGTCGGAGACAATACTGATCCCTGGGGCACGCCTCGTAGTGAAATGAATGAGCCAACTGTGTCACCACTAAGGCGTATTGCAAATTGTCTTCGGTCCAAAAATGATGCGACAAAAGTGCGTACTCTCGGAGGGAGATGAAGCATGTCAATGGCATTCAGGATTGCAGCATGACTGATGTTGTCATATGCCTTTTCAACGTCCATTGCTAATATGGTACGTACATTGCGGCTGCGGGTAGATGATAGAACTGCTGATGCTAATCTACCCGCAGCCGCAATGTACGTACCATATTAGCAATGGACGTTGAAAAGGCATATGACAACATCAGTCATGCTGCAATCCTGAATGCCATTGGCTGCTATCTTGCTCAAAGATGTTTTATCCGCCACCTCTACCGTCCCTACCTCTCCTCACTCCTCCACGGCGGACAGCCGCCTCCTGCACCTTGGGAGGCGCATCATTCCCTGCACCGCCGCTGGTTTTGACAAAAAACGCAACCGCTCACTACGCCTCCGTCTTGCCCGCCTGGCTATGGAGATTGAGGAGCACTGCTCATCTCAGCAGGCAGCAGCGGGGCCACACCTGCGACCGCATGGCCGGTAACCTCGGGCTGTGGAATATGTGAACGCTTCTACATGTCCTCCTTGACTCGTCGCACGCCGAGGCCACTCAACGCGGGGATGTGACGCTCATCCTACACTCCTATCCACTATCTGATTCCCATTTCCTTCTCGCACTCCGATATCGTTATCTCTGCACTTCCCCTCCGTCCCCCTCCCTTCCTACATCGGCACCCATAATTCTCTCCCTCTGACGCAGATATCACACTGTTTGTTTGTGCGGCACTACATAAGCTCCGCTCCACTTCCGAGCCGGGAGCAGACCAAATTTCTAATAAGGCCCTACATAACCTGGACGCATCATCCTTAGAGGCCATTACTGATCTCTTTAACAAACATTGGCATGAAGGTAGTCTGCCTTCTGAGTGTACCCACGCTAAAGTAACCTTCATCCCCAAGCGCGGCAAACCCATAGACATCCAAAGTCTCCGCCCTATTTCACTCACCTCTTCTCTCGATAAGCTCTCCTAGCACGTCTTTCTAGTCTGCTTGCGGAGCTTCATCGAGGCCCACCGCGTGGCACTACTCGATTGTCTGCCTCGTACCACCCCAGACAGAGCCCTTCTTGCATCCCTTCGCTTGACCCGTCTCCCCTTCCTGTGTCACCCACCCTTTATCCTCCACTATCTTCTCCATGCTCACTTTCAGCCCCCTTCCCATAACGTGCACCCTCAGCATCAGCCGTTCGCCGATCTGCCCGCGCCTACACCCTCTGGTGCCAGTACGGTACACGGTCTGACGTTGTGTATGTTGATGCGGTACCATGCCTCCTGCTCCCCGCCTATGCCCTGGTCACTGTTTCTAATACACGAACCTCCCTCTCCATCGCCACTATCTCTGCTCTCCCTTCCACTGCCTCAGAAAGCAGCCATCGCCCTCGCCATTGTCAACACACCAGCCCTTTTCATAATTAGTGACTCTAATAGCGCAGTCCACAACTTTGCAAAGGATAGAATCTCTTCCTCGGCGCTCAAGATTCTTGAGCACTCCTCTTCCATTTCCCGTCTTATTAAGCTCTTCTGGTTCCGACTCACGCATGGCGCCCTGGAAATGCGGCTGCAAATTACATCGCTCGCGAAATGACCGACCGAGCTGGCCCCCTACACTCCGGTATGGACACACGTGACTCCCTCCTCACCTCCCATGACTATACTCTCCGCCACTGCAACTCCTGCTTATCCCTCCCTCCCTCCCTCTCACAGATCCCTATCTAAAACCGAACAGAGCACGTGGCGCCATTGCAGGCCCACACTTTCCTCTCCCCTGTTTGCCTTGCCCTTATTCACCCCTCTGCCTTCTCTCCCAAATGCACGGTTTGCAGCTCTCGCCGAGCAGACTATGCTCACATTCTATACGATCATGTCCGGCGCACTTTCCTCTTTTTTCCTGACAATTAAACAGCCCGCAGATGCGGCAGGCTGCTTTGGCAGCTCGGAGCCTCATATTCAACAGCGGTTTACGACATGGGCAGCGGAACTCGCTACCAGGCGTGACCTGGAGGCCACGACGAGCAGCCAGAAGGCCACCTATAGAACGGCGGCAACATAATTTTCTTTTGGCCTTCTCTAAATAACGTTTTCACCGCCACCACCACCCTCGTACCCGTACTGATAGCGAACTCGGCC
Source organism: Amblyomma maculatum (assembly GCF_055883805.1). Lineage (NCBI taxonomy): Eukaryota > Metazoa > Arthropoda > Arachnida > Ixodida > Ixodidae > Amblyomma > Amblyomma maculatum. The sequence continues at coordinate 405,303,072 of NC_139344.1, forward strand.
ACCTCCAGGAAATCCATCCGGACGCGCCGGTTGCCGCTGGGGATGCCGTCAAACTCCGGGACGTATTCGGTGACGACGCTCTTTACAGCTCCGTACGTCTCCAGCACCTCGCGGAACTCCTTCTCTGCAAATTCCACTGGAAAAAAAAAACACGCATCACAGCACTTACTGTGCCACGGTACGCGAAGCGCACCACGGTGTCGCGCACGTGGAGCACAGGCGATTCGATCGGAAGCGCTAAATAGTCTTCCTGATCTTAAACGTGATCTCGAAGCCGCCGGCTTCGAAGTGTTGCACACCAGCTAGGTCACTGCTCGTAAACTACTACAGCCGCATGCTCAACGGAGCCATCGCGTATATTGAAAATGCGTTCCTACAGCTTAAAACCCTACCAGCGGCCTTTTAGTGCCTAAACTCCTATTTGAAAACGTGCATAATCGCACCACCGTTTTAAGGACTTCGCTAAAGCTGTTTGCAATTCGTTCGCATTTTGTTAACAGATTAATATTCTGTTCACGTTTAACCGACCACGCAGCTTTTATTATAAGTTTTTGTCATATGAAAATTATAAATTTTTGATAACAAACTTGAAGTACCATGCTAAATATTTGCAAATGTTTAGCATAGCTGAACATCCTATTCGGCGAAACGTTCACAGCTCGGTTAATGTAGCCTGATTTAACAGGCATGGGTAAGACGCGCTAAGCAAATCAGTCTAGGAGTTGGCTGAGTGCAGCATCACCGCTACCGACGCCTAAGGCTAGCTCTGAGTTTTGGCGCGGATGCTTCTCGATATTATACGCACCGATAGACGCCATGTCTGTTTCCATCGTGCCATGGCGCGGTGACTTCACCACATGATTCATCACGTGCTCCTCCTCTTACACTTTATTGAGCTCCAAGTTCCAAAGGCCGAAGTAAGGGCACTTGGATGATGATGATGATGTGTAGGGCATGGAATTAAAAAGGATGCGTAGGGTGCATAGACTCCCCTGATAGGGCTGGGACAGGTAGGTCACCGCCGCTTGTGGCGGAGGCTAGCCTGCCAGAGAATTTTTATCTGTTGTAGGCCGTCATTGCAGCCGCCATCGTTTCGGTGGTGGACGACAGCTGTCGTTGAGGCGCGCTTCTTTCTCTTCCTCTTCCTTTTCTTTCTTTTCTAAGGTGTCCACAGAAAACAAGTGACACAGTTACCGCGCCTTACCCTTCCTCTAAATCAATCTCTTCTGTCTGCATGAGTGCCCCGCCGGGGTGTTGCAGTGGTAAGACGCCCGATTACTGCGCCAGAGTACCCGGGTTCGAACCCGACCTCGGCGGCTGCGTTTCGATGGAGGCGAAACGAAGAGGCGTCCGTGGGCCGTGCGATGTCGGCGTACGTTAAAGATCCCCAGGTGGTCGAAATTAACTACGGGTCCTATTTCTTTGTTTCCACTTTGACTCCCACCTTCCTCCCTTCCCTTATGGCGCGGTTGAGGTGTCCACAGAGAACAAGTGAGACAGTTATCGCGCCTTTCCCTTCCTATAAATGAATCAATCAGGCAGCGGAGGTGGCTCAGCTAGTAGCAGGCCCGTGCATTTTCTTTTTCTTCTTCCTACAGCCACAACAACAACAACAGTGCAGCAGACATCAGCGGCGTTGCAAATTGGTTTACAGGAAAGAGAAGGCGCTGTATCTGTAATCTCCGCGGACACGTTAAACGAGTCGCGAGGAAAAGTTAAAACCGATGCTTAACGGTGTGCTTTTCTTAAGCATAACCAGCGTTTCCCCGAGCGAACCCTAACCGTAGCAACGGGCCTGTAGCTCTCGCTACTCTACCAGGTTTAACCAGAGCTAATCCCCAGCCAATTTTATATGTCAGATAGTAGCCTATGACATCACGTCATAACGTTAAAGTGTGAGCTTTAGTGTCCCCCACAGTTTTGCATACCTGCTTGGCTCGCCGTGTGTATAATGTGGCTGCGCGGGCGTTAGCAGCCTTGTTGCATTGCAGCAGCATTACCGACATTACCTGCCTGCAAGCCTACCGAACAGAGGAACGCATGCTGAAGAATGTCGTGTATGCGGATAATCATACAGATGCTTTAACGCGCCCGTGAAACCTTAGAACATGTCACCGGAATTGTCGTACTGATGTGTATCTGAGTAATAATAACTTATTGATAACGAGTCGGATCGTTAGTGATTGATTGCGAATGTAAGCAGGTTAGTTATACTCACCCGAATAAATTCGCCTCTAGGCGTAGGAGTTCATAATCAATTCTGAAATCGCAGCTTCAGTGAGCCCAAAGAATTGTTTACAACAGATCATAGCGCCAACTGGTTGACACTGCATTCGACCAGCGCACGCATTAATGCTTGCGGCCATCGGTGCGGCAGTGAGGTTGATGTAGCCGAATAATTCCGTGCATAGATGATTGGTCTCCCAAACCCACCAGCAGCGGAGTATTGCTGTGATGCTCCGCCATCGAGGGATTCCTGTATGGATCTATTATTTTCTTCAGAAGAACTCGACGCCGCGCTACCTTGTTGCAGACGGTCGTCATCGCCGGGGCCCGACGGTGTCACGTACGCCGCGCTTACCAACATAGGCCAGGAGGCTCGTCGGGCTCTTTTGGACCTTGACAACAAGTCATGGTGTGACGGTACAGTTCCCAATGAGAGGATGACCAGCCGGGTCATTCCACTGCTGAAACCCGAGCTTTCATCATATCTTCCGATAGCCCTAGCCAGCTGTGTCGGCAAAGTTATAGAGCGAATGCTGCTCGCACGCATTGAATAGTACTTGGAGAGATATCAAGTGTATGAAGGTTTTATGTCCGGTTTTCGACGCGGCCGTTCGTCTATCGCCAACGTGGTTGACTTGGTCATATCCGTTCAGCTGCAAAAGAATTTGAAAATATTGACTGCAGTGTTGTTTTTGGCCATTAAGGGCACCTACGACAGCATTACACATAATGCTATTATGGAAGCATTTCAAACCACTGAGATTGGAGGCCTTATGTTCACCTGGATACGTAGCTATTTATCAGAGAGGTCGCTTTTTATCCAGACTCAGAAAGGACCAACCCCTACACCGGCGCTCGCGTGGAGTCCCACAGGGTGGGGTGTTGAGCCCAACCCTGTTCAACCTTGCTCTCATCGGCCTGGTAGACTTGCTGCCACAATTTTCTCAGATGTCCATCTATGCTGATATTATCTGCATTTTGGCGTCATGTGTGACTCGTCCCCAAGTCCGTGCGAAACGTCGAAGGGCAGAATCAATCGTGACGTCTTACATACATTTGCAGGGCCTTAGCATTTCAAATGAGAAATGCGTTCTTGTGGCTTTCATACGAAATGTAATGTCACACTACACCATATCTATAAACGGGAAAGCCATTCCCTATGAAAAAAGCCACCGCTTCCTGGGAGTTGTCATCGACAGGAATCTCTCGTGGAGCCCACATCTGAATGACATGAAAAAGAGACTGCTTGCAATTGTCCATGTTCTCTCCTTCCTCAGGGGAAAGTGATGGGGCGCATCAGTGCACTCGATGCTACTACTTTATCGATCTTTATTTATGGGGTACATGCGGTACAGTCTTCCGATATTCAACAACATCACAAAGATGAATATTCGGACTCTCCAATGTGTGCAAGCGCAAGCTCTCCGCATCTGCCCCGGTTTGCCTAAATACACCTCAACGGCTGCAACTGTTCTTCTAGCCGGGGAACATCCTGTCACTACCTGCGTTGCTATCCAGACCCTGAGAACACACATTAGATACCTCGCACGAGTTCCTAAACACCACCTGGCAAATCTCCCAGCAACTACACTGTGCACTGCCTTTTCCCAAATCATTGAAGCTCACCGCACTTACCTTACCTCGCAGTTCACCCCTGCTTCAAGAGCGTGCGCACCCATATGGAGTCTACGTGAACCTGATATTCACCTATCAATTTCTGGCAAAAATAAGAAAGCTGGGGTACCAATGCTTGCCTTGCAACAAATGACGCTGGATCACCTCCACTCTGAGCACAATTGCCGAATACATGTGTACATGGATGGCTCAGTTACGTCAGCCAGCTCCGAGGGGTCCGTGGTAGTACCGACAAGTTCGTCTTGGTAAATCTAAAGACTACACATCTCACCTCTTCGACTGGTGCGGAACTAGCTGCACTACGGGCTGCAGTCGAACACATGAGCCAGGAACTCCCCCAAGAATGGTCAGTTTTCACTGAATCCAAAGCAGCGCATCAAGGCATGCAAGCGGCACTACGCCACGGCTCAAATGAACAACACATTGCAGAGATCCACACGCTGCACCGCTCCGCAATATCCAAAGGCTACGACATCATCTACCAGTGGTTGCCGGGACACTGTGGCATTGCAGGAAATAGCCAGGCGGACGCCGCTGCCCGTTCGCCCACAACGACGGACTTCCAGTCCAAATTCCGTTAACGAAAGCCGACGCAGCGAGCAGGCTTTCGTTGTGGATGGAGAACCGGAGAGTTCTCCAACCGTCGCCTCAAGGCATTGGACCACGGACTTCGCTTGCGTATTTACCCACCACTTAACACGTCGTGAAACAACGTTACTGTGCCGCCTATGGCTTGGTGTTGCTCTCACGAACAAATACGCTTCCCTGATCGGGATGGCTGACAGCCCTGCTTGTGAACGATGTGGCATTGATGAAACGATTGAGCACCTCCTTTGTGATTGCCCTCTTTTTACAACAGAACGACATACGCTGCGTACTGCATTGGATCGTCTGGACGCTCACCCCTTAACGGAAGGGAAAATCTTGGGACCATGGCCACTAAGGTCATCTGCGCTCAAAGCCTATAAACGTCTCTTTTTAAGAGAGACTATAGCCTGATTGACAGACTGTGACTTTCTCACCTCCTCTCCTCTTCTACCATCCCCCTTTAATCTCCCATTCCCCTTCCACAGTGCAGGGTAGCCAACCGGAATTCATTCTTTCTGGTTAACATCCCTGCCTTCCGCCCTCCTTTTATCCTCCTCCTCCTTCCGCAATAAAAGAGGTGCATATTTCTTATATTTTACTAACGTCGTTATCCACGGATTTTTATTCACACTAATTAAAAAGAACGGCAATTATGCTCAGTAAAGGGTGCAAATTTCTAGTGTTGCAATTTAAATTTTGCACTTGTGTTTTCCAGCCTGGATAAATGCTAAAGGATTTGAGAACATGTAATCTGAAATGTACGAAATACCGAAAGCATTCGCTAGCAAGGTGCTTAAATTTTCTCAGCGAGAGCTGTCGCTTTATGAAGCGTGTATCCTGCTTGTTAAATATTTGCGCCAGGATTGGATTAGTTTGGGCTACAGATTACACCGCATACCCGCTAGCTGAAGGAAAACACACCAAGTTGCTGTCAAATAGAGCGAAGACAAAAGACTGTTCACGCGACTTGGTGCACTAAAATGTTATAGCGCAAAAAGGAGTATCGCACACAGACATGGGGACGACACAGAACACACGTACGCGCACTACCAGCTGCTTTATTGCTAGAAGGGGACACCTTAAATACGGCAAAAAATGCCTGAAAAGGCTGTAGAAAAAACATGAAAGATAATAATGAAAGAACCGACATAGTAGGATGCACGTGCAGGCAAGCACGAGCATATAGCACTCAAATTAAAATTCTCAATTCTTTATTCATACGGTGAACAGCAAGACGCTTCCAGATGGTTAAATTGAGCATTAAAAAGAGATACGGATGAGATGCTTACGCACTCAGTGCTAAACATATGTTTGTGGTGGCGTACTAAACTGCTCCAGGCCGTCCTATCTGAACTTTTGCCGAGAATGCTTGTCCGATCAAATCCCGCCACACTTCTTTTGCACCGACTTAAGTGCACATCTAAATATGCGTACTTGTCTCTAGTATAAGACTGCAGAGGAACCCTTCACAAGCGGTGTTTCATGATTTGCGTTATATTCGTGTTTTTTTAGCACTAAAAATGCGTGGGCACAGCTTTCCCATTTCGTTGCGTGCCGGGAAAAGAACAGAGCCACAATGTCTGCTTGTCACTTTTTTGAGGTTGTGCGAACTTTGATGGATTCTCTGACTAGGGACTTTTTTGTTGTTATCTTGCGTGTTTCTTTTCGTTTAACACTTGAATTTTTGTAGGAGAGAGAGACGCCCTAAAGCTGGAGAACCTTGATGACGAGTACGCACAATTAGTTTCGCACAAAAGTCAGCGCAAAGGATGTGTGGCAAGAGTTGATCGGACGAAGAGTCTCTTCAAGCGTTCAGGCAAGACGGCCCGGATTTGTTTAGAAACCTACTACATAAGGACTCCTGCCAGTGTGGGCGTCACCACCCCTTCCGTATCTCTTATTGACGCAGATTTTGACTGTCTAAAGCGGCTAACGGTTGATCATATGACGAAAAACTATTTGCAATCTTAACTTGAATGTTATACTCCTGCTTGCCAGCGTGTGCATCCTACTATGTCGATTATTTCATGAATGTTTGTTGTGGTTTCCCCACTTTTTTTCCCACTCTTTTCCTGGTATATAAGTTAATGTGCCACCTTCGGGCCACAAAGGAGTAGGTAGTAAGCGTTTGTTTTGTGCGTTGTCGCGCTGTCTGTGTATGGTTGTGTCTTTTGTGCTATAGCTCTTTAGCGTACAATAATATATACCAACTCGTACAAAAATGTTTTAATGAAACCACACCACTTTATTACGTGAAACTGGACATTATTTGCATATTGAAAGCAGGCGGCAACTGAGAAATGAGGCTATCGTTTGCCGCCTTCAGTGGGATCAAGGATAAAAACGAACTTTTAAAAGAGTGCTTGAAGAGCTTCCTTTATCTTGTTCACCGTTCCAGGGCATATTTGGAAAAGCTATGAAATCTACGTGCTACAGTGTTCTAAGCTTCCTGAAGATCAATATCACGCCACGGCATAAATTGAACGTGCCCCCTTGTATAGATTCGTGTGAGAAATCACCACCGTGAAGCTGAGCCTAGTAATCGCCTTCTCCATCCGGACAGAGGTCTCTGCTGTGCTCTGGGACTGTGACACCGCACGTGTCCACAAAATGGTCGATGCATTCCTGCGGCACTGCGTCTTTGACTGCCCTGCGAGTCCACAGTATGCACCCTGGAAAAAGTGCGGTAGAACGGACGGTTGAGTCTATTTCTTTTCAAGAATATTGAAGATCTTGTGGCAAATGATTGGAAACCTTGTTTTTAAAACGCACTTGCTCAACTGGCTTTTATTCCAGATCAATAACCAAATACTAATTTTCTTCATCAGCAACTCAGAAGAAATTTCAGGTTCGCGCTGTTAAAAAATATAACGTGCCAGAACTTACACCTCATGATTTGCCCATCACGGCCGCGGCGGCCACTTTTCTACGGAGGCGAAAAGCAAGACGCCTGTGTGCTGAAAGAGCATCAATGTCCGTTAATGATCTCGGATGGTCGAAATTTCAGAAGCCCTCCGTACAGTACTTCTCACAGCCTGAGTTGCTTTGGGACAGTATACCCTTTAAAAACCAACCAACCGTGTTTTGCTAGGCATAGCGCACATACAGGTATGCTCCATGTTTTCTTTGTCGATAGACGTAGAATAAAGTGCTTATATATGTGGAAGGAAATCGTGCAGAGCTCAAGAAATGAGATAGAGAATTTGTCATGTCGTTACTCCTTGTAAACACGCTCCTTCTTTTAAATAACGTATGCGACGATCACTGAGTAGAATACAAGTTAACGGGTTAATACTAGTGGTTGATACTATTATCTCTATCTGGTTTATTATAAATATATTGGCACAAAAATGCATAACCTTATGAATATGAGGTTTTTAGCGACACTCTTAACGATCACCGAATTTCTCCAGTTCAAAGAGAACCTTACGGTCTTGGTCGTAAAACTCAGCTGCCACGACTACGCAGTTTTCAAAATCTGTGTAGTAGACCATCCCTTCCATCTCCCTGAGATCTGCGAGAGCAAAAAAGAACGTCTTGAGGAATTGAGTGCACTAGGTTCACACTTTGTGCAAATAACAGTGTGCAATCAACGCTTTAAAAGGCGGACATGGAAGTATCGATTGATCGAATAAAGGAAACAAGCAGACAGTGTTAGTACTGGACTCAATGTTGGCGTAGTTTCTGTATTCATTGTAACATGATTTTATCGTGGTGTTGTGCCCTATTGCAATCCAGAAATCAGAAGAAGTTCATTGTAACAGAGTGTGTGCGCCATTCCCACACGCTTAAGCTAATGACTTTTACTGCAGTCGACAGGGGCTCATCCGCCTTTCGTGTATTGAGTGCTCGGTGTATTATTAATGCCTGGTTTGAAGTTCTCGTGCCACCATTTAAATACTGAGGTATGGCATTGAATAAAGAACTGTCTTATCATTCTGTTTTTTTTTTTTTGTTTGCGCAAAAAACACGACACAAAAGAAACGAGGTAGACAGGACAAGCGCTTGTCCTGTCTACCTCGTTTCTTTTGTGTCGTGGTTTTTGCGCACAAAAAAAAAAAAAAAAAAAAAAAAAAACAGAATGCTTAGGCACCAACTAGCCTGCAAAAGCGTACTCGCAACTGTCTTATGCCTACTCCAAGCGAAAACCTCAATATTTTATTAAACTGACTAAACCTTTACGCCACTAAGACATTGCAGTGCTGCTGAACTTGAAGACGCGAGCCGATCCTTGCCGAGGCGGCCGTATTAATAAAAATAAATTACCCGTACGCTGTGCGATATCAGCTCATGACAGCTAAATTTAGTAGCATAATATATTTTTGAGTCTTGCCTTGCTGCATACCTGAAAGTACATACATCGCTTCAATGTTATAAACATAATTAATTTCCAATAGTATTACACATTGGCATATCTGCGATATGACGTTGTTTCGCAGTGGCAACGTTACAAGAATTATGGACTAAAACGAACAGAAATATTTGTGGGCATTCTTCGCGGAAGATTAAAGAATATATCCGAAATCGAACAGCTATAGTGAAGCCTCTTATTCTCTGGATCAATATGTCCTGCCATCCCAAAATGTATGTTCAGATGTAAAGTATAAAAAGCATACATGGCATATTCCCCACTCGCTTTCTCTTTGTTTTCCCAGAGTAGGTATAAATGCAGACAGTGAAACATATATTTCGGCCAAAGGGATTCAAAAGAAGTGACGTGTGCGCACACATTCTTCACGAAGCGCGATTACCTCCAGCTACTGTAAAAGCAACAGTCCCAGGGGCCTCTCCCCGCGAAATGCGGAATGGAATGGTCAGCCTGCGAGAATAAACAGTGTAAATACAAAAAGTACAATATCCGTAACCACTAACCATTACAAATAGAGAGCGTACTTGACATCAGAAACTAGGTTTCTTCACGTTCAAAACTTGGTTGGGCGCTCCCCAAATAAGCTTCGCCCACCTCCAAAATTTAGGTGGTGCACTACGAAAATTTCGTCAGGTATACCTCAAACGTGTTTGGGCATTTACGAGTTTAAGGCTTAGCAAGCCACCACTTTGGTTGGTGGGGTGGAAGCGGCTTTTAATTTAAAGTGTTTGTGATTACTGCATATGAATGATATGATTCATATCGTTTTCTTCTCCATGGCTTGCTGTATACTGATGCTTTCTTTCCTTTCGCTTCGTTTTGTACAGTAGAAAAATCATTTGGGTTTTATTGCCCCTATTTCTCTCTGCCAGATGTTAATGAAAAAGGCGCACTACCCGCAGTTTTGTCCTCTCTTTATCAATGCACCCGGAACCGCAGAGGTTATTGCGGCTGTCATTGTAGACAAAAAGCATTTACTGTGGCAAGTTTTTGCTTTTGCATTTTGCCATTCTCTTGAGGGTCAGAAGTTGGCCGCGATTTGAAAGCCTTGAGCGCGTATACTTACCCTGATGCAGAGAATATGAAATTATACGTTGCTGCATGGGCCTCGGGATCGATTTCTGTTCTGTAGGCGGCCAGGCACTCGAATATGGTGTCGTTATCTGCGTCCGAGATGGCTACCACGTGCTCGAATTTTTCCATTACCTGCGTTGCAGAGAGAAGCGCAGTTCCCCATAGATAATGTGTTTGTGTGTAGTAGGGCAAACAACATTTTATCATTGTAACTTATTTGGCTCGTTGGTTGAAGCAGTTACAATGTGCCGTACCATTTGTCGCCGAACTGCTTTCATTGTGAAAGTACAGCTAGAAGCAGTGTGAGACGAGACACGGGAGTGAGAGGCCTTCGTACTTCGCAAAACGCTGCCACCAACAGAAGACGAGAATGGGTGGCACCAAGGGCAGGCTCAGAAAAATAAGACGACTAAGCCTAATTTGCAAGCGCATTTGCCGCAGACTCTTATAAACTGTCGGTGGCAACATTTTGCAAGTCGCTCCCTTGTTCTCTCTCATATTGCTTCTACCCACATGTTAATTTCTTTATGTGCATATCGCTTTACTTGATCGATATCTTCAGACTTTTCACCAAATATAAATTGTCACTCTTGCGTATTTGCGCTTTTCTAAAGAAATGATGCCCCTAAGCCTGCGGAAAATAACAACTTTTCTTAGAAAGGGCTGCACTTGGAAAATAAAAGCGAAATTGATCAAACAAAGGGCCAATTTGGCTTGGTCAACCAAGTCTTAGTGGAGCGCTCCATCTCCGTCTTGCAAAGTATGACGCGAGTGTTAGTGAATCGTCATCCTGTTTCGTATAGATATATACCTTTCAACTCGCGTGATCAGTAATGCCTAAACGGTGGCTCCATGTTTTAATACATACTGATCATATTCTACTCGTATGCTACCGAACTATGTGCATGGCCAGCAAACAAATATATAAAGCTGCATTTAAGCATTCGGTACGAGCATGTCTACATGTAATATAGGAGTGGCGCGGTGGAATCAGGATCTAAAGGCCACGGATCCTATCTTATCCTGACAGCAATGATGCTGCAGTTCGCATAAAATGTGTGCTCCTAGTGCTCGCAATAAGCCATTGGAGAGGAAGATTCTGGCACGGATGCATCTTTTCAACAGAGATCACATTTCTCGTGCCGAACTTGGACGAGTCACCCGGATGGTTGCCGTGCCTTTCCAGTTTGCCCCAGCTTGCCAACGCACCCATCCCCTTTTGCCGGATTGGTCAAACCTTTACCCCTTTCGCTGCTACCGATTCTGAACGCGGCGACGCTGCAGTGGATATAAAAGCGGCACTCCTGGTTCACGATGGACCATTGCCAAGGATAGTACTGGCACAGGTACATCGGCAAAACCCTAATCACGGTTCTCACGTTGCAGTTATGTATTACTTGGTCTTCGTGCTTTCCATGCAACGTATAAATCTTGTCTTGGTCTCCCTCCAGCTAAGAGACATATGCTTGGTGGCATGATCAATATTGCAAAGAATGGGACGGATAAATGTTGATGACGTTCCAGAAGCAATGAAAGAGATGCAAGTATGTTTGTTAAGCTTTGCAGCAAGTTGAACGCCAAGTATTATGCCTTCAGTCACGACCCTGGCACTGAACAGATGTTGGTCAAATTCTGTAGTAAATATTTGAGAAGTTTAAAAACTGAACAGAAGCTTTGGGATTTACGCGAGCAAAACCTTTTTAACTAGCGACAGTCAACCTTTCTATGAGCATCTACTTCGAGGAGCAAAACTGGTCAAACATCAGGCTCAGTTGAATCATCAAATTTGCAGACACAGTTGCCTTACCGAGTTGAAAGCGTTTCTAAGAATGTAAATATTCATTGCCACTAACTTGAAATTCGCAAATTCAAAACTTCTTTGGCGCTTCCAGAAAAAAAAAAGGGTTGGCCACTGACGGAAAATTTGAGAAAACTCTTTATATGTGTGTGTTTTTGTTGTGTTGTTTTAATGGAGCAAAAGCAACTAAAGCTGACATGCACCAAAGCCAAGTCATTATATGAGTATTAAACACAAAGAGTGCAAACATAATTGCGTTTACCAACAGTAGATCTTGGGCTATGCATAACCAATACCCTCAAATGTATACTGCACATTCATAAAGTAACTCCTAACATCATACGGTGCTCATTTACCCAACAGTTATCTGGGATCCCTTTCGCAAAAATAACATCAGAAAGTTCGATGGGCTGCAGAAAAGGCAGTTAATTGTTTTATCCATAACTACTGCATCCGCACACCATCCGCGGCATGTTTAAAACTAACCAATTTGCTGCAACTAAGACAGCGTTATCAAATGCCCAGATTAAAATTTATCGATCAGGCTGCAAATAGACTTGAAAAAGTTATGTATCTCTCAGCTACATTCGGCAAGTGGGTGATTACAAGGTAGGTGTGGGCGATGGGTGGCTGTTCCTGGCCTTACGGAACTGGGACTGGTATGTCACCCTCGCTTAATTGTGGCGGGGGCTAGCGTGCCACTGGATTTGTACCTGTTGTAGGCCGTCATTGCACCCGCCACCACTTAGTTGGTGGACGACGGCTGTTGCTGCGCGCGTCTTTCTCTCCCTCTTGAGGCGATCAAGCGTCCCCGCCCGTCCACCACCGCAATTGTAAATGTGTTCTTGTCCTCATACTCGGCGAAATCTACATAGTCAGTCAAAACCCGCTCCCCAGAAACTGCAGAGGAAGCGGCGATAGCACTAGCTATTACTAGTAGTAATGCTGTCGTGATCTTCAGCGATTCTAGAACAGCCATCCGAAATTTGGCGAGGGGCAGAATATCTGTCACAGAGGCGCGATTGCTGAATCGGGCCAAGGGGCGAGGGACTACGGAGGCGGAAATTGTCTGGGTACCAGCACACTCTGTGAATCCTGGGAACGAGACGGCTCACATGAATGCTTAGGTTTCATCAGCCGAGTAGGCGAGCCGGACCTTCCGGGAAGGTCCACGAGAGATGGGCTGGTGTCCTTTCATGACATTACTAATCATATCAAACTTGAGCGGAGGATTTACCCACCCCCGGACAAGCACTTGGTGAAGGCGCAGGAATGCGTCTGGCGACGATTGCAGACTAGATGTTTCTTCAACCCATACGTGTTGAGCAAAATCTACCCGGACATTCAGCCGGAGTGCAAATGGTGTCAGGAATTGGCAACCTGTGACCACATATACGTGTTGAGGAAAATCTACCCGGACATTCAGCCGGAGTGCAAATGGCGTCAGGAATTGGCAACCTATGACCACATATTATGGAGCTGTAGCATAGCACCGCCACCGGCGGATATTATGCGTGATCCTTCCCTCGAGCAGTGGGAGGCCGTGTTGGCCAGCTCAGACCCGGTCGTCCAGACCAGGGCCGTGGAGTGGGCCGCCCAGGTCGCCGTCAGCCATGGGTTGATGGCCATCTAACACGGAATCGTCCACACATGTTCTCTGACGAAAATAAAGTTTTTCCATCCATCCATCCATTCTCTCCCTCTTCTTTTTCTTTCTTCTCTGTTTTCTCTTCTGTCCGCACGAGGCAGCGGAGGTGCCTCAGCTACATAGCCAGTAGCAGGCCCGTGTATTTTCTATTCCTTCTGCCTACAGTTGCAACAACAGCAGACCGTACACTGTGGCTCTTGTCGCGTGGCGTTCCTTGGCGCGTGTTTGTTACAGTGCTCATAGGAGCGACGGCACAGCGTCACTCCTATCGCGCGGCATTCTCATTCTCATAGGAGCAAGAGCAGATGTGTTCAAAAGGGTAGAAGAATGCCGATACAACCATCTGCAAAAACATTCTGCTCAGACGTTCACATGGGTACACTGCCAGTTAAGACATGGTTGCATGATAAAGGTTTTTACGCCCCTTGGTCGACAAATTGCTTTTTATGTAAACAACCTGAAATCATAGATCACGCATTTTAGACTGTCGGGAACGATTTTCTTCTGGAATGTGTTTAAAAGGACGTTAATGAAAGACCTTTAGTTACATCCGAATGGTACACGTTTGTTGCCATTAAAAATTATAGGAATTTTCTTATGAGGTTGGTTGGTTGGTTGGTTGGTTCATAGGAAAGGAAAGGCGCAGTATCTGTCACACTTGCTCCGTGGACACCTGAACCGCGTCGTAAGGGAAGGAAGGAAGACGGGAGTGAAGTGGAAAGAGAGAAAGGGGAGCCGTAGTGGAGGGCTAGGCTATTATGCTTCTTGGTCTCCATAGTGTAGAGAAAACACCGACACAGTTCAACACTATTGATGTTGTTGTCAGATCTGTGCGTAGTCATTTCTTTGAAGATGTCGCGTGCCTGAGGGAATAGTATTGGGGGATGCATGACCAGCCAAACTGGATGAACATTCTTGGTGAACTGATACCGTTAAAAAAACTTCAACATGCCGTGTTAAGGCAACTGTTGCTTACATCGTAACGCCACGCGCCTTTTGTCTAAGTGCAATAAAGAAAAATAATATCCCGGTGTGGCTTAATCGGTTACCGCACTCGACTGGTGAGCGCAGGGGTGGCGATTTGCTTCGTAATGGAAGATGATTTCTTAATTTTTTCTTGAAGGTTAAACAGAATCCTGCCGCCATTTCATTGACTGGTTTATGTGACATATTCTGTGTACGGACGGACAGACACACACGAGCTTATGAAGGCTTTCGCCTTAAAAAAAATGATGTTTGCTACGTTAACCTGACAGTGTACTTTGTCTTCACTTGTTTTTTGTTGCTCGTGAATACCTTTGTGTTACTTTATAGTCTCACCTTACTACAATTCCTTGCGGCCCGCCGCAGTGGGGCACTGGTTAGGGAGCTCGACTGCTGTGCTTGATGCGGGACCGAATCCCGGCCGTGATGATCGCTTTTCGATGGAGGCAAAAAGCAATGCGCCCATGTGCTGTGCGAGGTCAGTGCATGTTAGATAACCCCAGGTGGTCGAAATTCCCGGAGCCCTCCCCTACTTCATCTCTCATAGGCTTTGGGTTGTTAAACCCCATAAACTAAAGCAAACCAACAAATTTTCTTGTGTATTGCAGTATATCTTAATAAATAACAATGGTGATGTCCCTTGCAAGTTTGTAGTCTAAATTATCTTAGGTTTTGACGATTTAGTGTATCCGAAACATTGTTGATGTTCAGAGAGCGTTGCAGTAATGCCAATGATTCCCCATGGTGTCTTAAATAAACGGAAGCGCAGATGTGTGCATCAGAAAGTCGCTTGTACCGGCGACTGTCGATAGCTTATTGCTTTAGGAAAGAATAGTTCAGGATATTTTCTTAAATTTGAATGTGCTAGGTAGCCTTTCATAAAGGCTCCTAAGAAGACTGCCATACATTCCTAAATGACTTCAAACCTTCTCTTATGGAGTGAACGACATTAAAAAATACTGTAATTATCGTCAGCTGTAGTAATACTGATACATTGGGCCAAGGTCATAGACGGTCGTGTTATTAACCCATGACTTCGGCATTGGCTCCGGCGCTCGCTCACAACGCAAACACAGGAGCCAACGCCGGAATTGTCTTACCTTATATATGGTTGTATATGTGGTGTGGTAGTCTACACTACCATGCCATATCCTTAGAGCTGGAGTTTAAATGTCCCCCATCGTTTTTAATACCGATTTACCAATCCTGCATTTGCCTCAACAAAAATTTCGGGGTTTGCTTTAACATGTATTGACATGAACATTAGCGCCAACCTATACTTTCGCTTGAGCATATGATACAGTAGTGGTAAACACCGCGCCTGCGCCGCTGCCTTTTTTGCGCCAGATAAGTGATAGCCGTAGGAGGCCTGTCAGTATACTTAGGTTTGTAAATAAATCTGAATAGACTGAATGGAAACCAATGCTATATGAAAGAAGTTTTCAAACGAATGCAAATAAATATTGCCGCAAGTGCACGTTATAGTATAATCATGGAAATAATCACTGATTATGCCGTTCAATAAATCATGACATCGTTGGCACGCTCTAGTAAAATAAATCACCGATATTTGGGCCAGTTGGTAATGATCCATATCAAAACCCATTCGCAGCACGAATAAAACAACGACAAGAAGAAAACATACAAGAAAGGACGAATGCTAGTCTTGTGTGCTTTCTTCTTATCGTTGTTTTATTCGTGCTGCGAATGGGTTTTAATATGTAAAATAAATCAGAGGGAGCATATTTTACAGTAATGTAAAGAAGATTATATTGAGGAAGAGTCATGATTTCTTTAAGTAAAGAGAACAGTTTTGATTTCAGCAAGCAAATAAACTCGTGAATGGAAATTTAAAGTAATCGTGTGTTCTATGTACTCCATAGTTATGCCTACCGCAAAAAAAAAAAAAAAAAAAAAAGAAAGAAAACATTGGAAGGGTTCAACGCTGCTGAACCAATCATTTAGCGAAAGCATTAGCTGCGGATGACCGAGCGTTCTTCTTCTCTTTTTCTTCTTCCTCAGCCCACATACAAAGCCCCGCTTTAACCAAGCCGTATGAACGTGCCTTAGTGACCTATAGGGGTAACGTAAATGCCAGGGTCCTGACTGATTCTGACATAACCGTCCCATGTAGAACGAGAGACCCAAGTTGGCAGCTCCTGCCAGCCCACGTGGGGTGTGACGTCACAGCGTATCGTGAGTAAGACGTGGCTACCGGCCGCGCTACGCTGAAGTCTCGAAACATAGAGTAGTATTGCTTTCGCAATAAAAAACAAAACAAAAATAACTACAGCCTCAGTTGGCCTAGTGCCCAGGTAAATATATATTTACAGTTTAGTTTAACTACCAATCTATTGGTACCAATTTAGTTTCAGACATGGATAGGATATTTTATTTACATTCTCTGCCCCAGTTTAATTATTTGAATTTTGGTTTCATGAAAATAAACGTTAAATTGGCTTGGTTTGGTTTGCTTATGGGATTTAACGTCCAAAGGCGACACAGGCGAAGACAGACGCCATAGTGGAGGGCTCTAAAAAATTTTGAGCCACCTGGAGTTCCTAACGTGCCCTGACATTGCACAGCACACGGGCGCCTTGCTTTTCGCCTCCATCGAAAAGCGGCCTCCGTGGCCGGGATTCGATTCGGCATCTTTGCGCACAGTAATCGAGTGGCTTAACCCCTGCACTACCACGGAGGAGAAATTTTAAAATTAATTAACTAGTTTAATATTGCGTGTATTAGCTAACATGAGTGTCCAAGCAACATTACCCTCAGTATTTATTTATTTATTGTAAGTACCTACAGCGCCCATGAGGCATTATTGTAGGGGGGATACAACTACATAGAATAACACATGCAAATAAGATATACGGAAACTTGTTAGCAAGGTAACACACCACACTGATCGAACACTAAATGAATTCGCAAGTAGTATAAGTGATAACATAAAATACATTAACACAGCGCTGGCAAATGCACGAGATCTGGAAGAAATACATCACAACAGCATTTCAACAGCACTTTGGAAGTCAGGTACACAAACTACATCATTCGGAAGCTTATTCCAGTCCAGAATTGCGTTAGGGAAAAACGAATACTTAAATACATTAATGCGGCATTGATAACTCTTAATCTTTTTCGTGTTGTCTAGTCTCTCCGAAATGTAATATGGCTGTTTTAGATAAGTGTTTTTATTAATACCGGTACAATCATTGTAAATGCTGTACAAGAACTTCAGCCTGTAGATTTTTCTTCTAGTTGCTACAGTCTTCCACCCAATACGGTCGCGAAGTTCAAAGCTCTTGATACGAAAATTATAATTGCCAGTCACAAACCTTGTAGCGCGTTTCTGTACCCTTTCTAACTTGTTAAAGAGAGCACACGTGAAAGGGTCCCATGCAACACAAGCATATTCTAATACAGGCCTGACATTTGTTAAATATAATGTTTCTTTTAGTACCTGGGGAAAGCTTTTAAAATTCCGCTGGAAAAAATACAAGAGACGAGAAGCTTTCGCCGTTATCATGTCGACGTGGGCTGTCCAGTCTAGGGATGCTGTTAGTGTAACACCAAGATATTTAACCTTATCAATAGTTTGAATAGTATCGTGGTTTAAAAGGTACGATCCAAGAATTTTCTTTTTTCGTTTGTAAACTGCACATGGAAACACTTTGATACATCCAATGCCATGCCCCACTTCAACCACCAGTCACAGATTTTGTCAAGGTCAGCCTGTAATACGTACAAGTCTTCAAGGCACGTGGCAGGGGAATACAAAACGCAATCATCAGCATACAGTCTGACAGTGGAGCTGAAGCCGATAGGTATATCATTGATGAATATGAGGAAAAGTAATAGTCCAAGCACAGAACCGTGTAGCACTCCAGATAAAACATCCACAGGTGATGATGACGTACCATTGATTACAACCTGCTGCTGGCGTGCGCTTAAATAATCATGCAGCCAACCGAACAGGTAGTCAGGAAGGCCAAGGCAAGATATTTTTTGCAGAAGAAGGTGGTGCGGCACAACATCAAAGCCTTTTTAAAATCTAGAAATATGGCGTCTATCTTAAAACAGTTGTTAATACCAGATGCAATGTCATGAATAAACTCAGCTGCGTTGCACATGACAGCCCTGATCGAAAACCATGCTGCGCTGATGTGAAAAAACTGTTATTTTGAAGGTGTTTTGCAAGTCCAGAATAGATAATGTGCTCTAGGGTTTTGCAGCAAACAGATGTTAAAGATATGGGGCGGTAATTGGAGACCTGGCTGCGATCACCTTTTTTGTGACCTGGTGTGATATTGGCTATTTTCCAATCTTTGGGTAGTTTAGTAGTCTGTAGTGACTTGTTCAAATCAAATCAAATCAGATCAGTTTATTCAGACATCCTATGATGCTTAGGGGCACGGACAAAAAGCCCTCGATGGGCTTGACGAGGTCCGTGCCCCTTACAAGGCATACAGTGGACAGCGTTTGATGCGTCAATAGCAGAAATACACTAGCAGGACGCAGCTGCTCATAAACAGAAAATCATTAAGAAGGATACAAATATGATACGAATAACAATGACAAACTTTTAGGTTATGGAACATGACAGATATGAATAAAGTAACCAAAAATGGACTAATATGCTCTGCGCAGTGCTTTAGAATATAGTTAGGAATGCCGTGAGGACCTGGTGCGGAATGTGCATTTAGGTTATGTAGAAATAATTTGACAGCTAGTTCGGTTATAACCATATCTGGCATTGCATTCAGTGGTTCATGCTGTTCTGTAATCACGTCTGAGCACCAAGCCGAGAAGACGGAATGAAAATATACATTGAAACACTGTGCTCGTGCTACGTCGTCTTTCAGTAAATTTTCACCATCCCTGATGGCAGGAATACCAGCAAAATCCTTTTTGTTGCATTTAATAAAGCGCCACACTTCTTTTGGGTTCGTCTTTAGTTTGTATGGAAACGAGGATAGGTACAAGCGCTTTTCTGCCTTTAATTCGCTCGTAAGGTTAGCAGTCAGGATTTTCAGTCGTGCGTACACAGATGGGTTTATCGTTTTACAAAACTTTTTATAAACCTGAGCTTTCTTTCTAATCGATGCACGCAATCTTTTATTGATCCATGGTTTATCCGCTCGCTTATTAGGTGACATCAGCCTTCCGGGAATAAACTGATCAATGAGTCATTTTCATCCAAGTGTTTGTCATTGTGAACATTCTTATCTTTCTCCGCTTCCGTTCTTATTATCTTTGCATCTATCCATGGCCCATTCTATGTCTGATATCCTTCGTGTTTTTCATAATGTTCTTGCGCTTTGCCTGATGTATGCCTTCGCTTGCTTCTTTTTTTTCTTTTTCTTTTTTTTTTGTTTGAAAACTTACGCCCGCTTACTATTGTGCAACTTATTCATTGCCGAAATTTTTATAATAGGTTTCAATTTGATTATATCTTTTTCCGGATCCTCTACCACACTTGTGTATTTATACTCATGTATTCCTGATGGGAGGTCCCCCAGACAGTCTTACTTCGGGACCTCCTACTGTACAAACTTTTTTATGCACTTATGATTGATTTGTATTTAGTTTTAATAAACCTTCAAACCTTCAAACATTTGTAGGGCCGGTCGTGTCATGAAAGGTAAGAATGCTTCTGAATTTACAAACTGTGCAGGCCTATTTAAGCCCTTGCCTGCTGCAGTCCTATTTGAAAAAAAAAAAGTGCTGGTTGTTTGCAATAAATGCTTCTTCATAAACACTTCGTTCTCTGGTTATCTGAGCATAGTTTACAGCCATTTGTTCCACTACGGTGGATGTGCTCTACGACTGTCAGAATAAAGTATTGTACAATACCAGTATTTTTATTTGTTACTCCTGGGGGATAAAAAGGCACTTGGCAGTGAAGAGTTTAACATATTTTACAAAACAAAATCAAAAACAGGTCACTACACGAATGTCATTTGATATTTCGAAGTCATGTGAACGGGCAACAGTAGTGTTACCGCTGAAGAGCACCCGCCGAGTTCGTGTTCTGTTTGGTTGGTATTTACTAAGACACAGTCTTGGGAGACCATACCTTTCATTCAGTTCAGTTCAGTCGCTCAGTCGTGTCCGACTCTTCGTGACCCTATGGACCATGTCACGCCACGCATACCTTTCACAATTTACATAAATACTCTACCTGTCTGCCTATGTAGTACCTCTGGTATTATGCATTCTAAAGATAACTCCATCTGGTTATTGCGGACTTCATTGAAGCGCATATTTTACCCTGAGGAGCTTCAAAGAGTGTAGGAACAGTTTCGAAAACAGAATTTCTCTGAACATTGTCAAGACAAAAAACATTGCTTTTGCATCTCCCATTACAAATGCCAGAACGCCTCTTGAAAATGTGGATTGACGATAGCGACACAAAACAAGTCATGACAATTCACTACATTGGCGTAACTTACATTCTGCAGTGAAATGAAAACCGCTCACTGAAGAAACAAACGGTATTGATGTATTTTTATTCTTAATAAGGCACGGCAGTATTTTGAGATGCCACGTCGATTCATTGCTCTTCAAGTTTCTAAAACATCACATAATTTCCAAATAAAAGTTCACAAATGACTCGTCTAATAAATATAAAATAAATCAATTGCGGTGAAAACGAAATAAAATACTGACAATAATACGGGAATACAGCAATGGACCGTTAGGCCCCGAATCATATAGGCTATTTCGTATTGGTAAAAGCGCGTTATCATGTGTACCGCACTATATCTCGCATGATGTAAGGACGTATGCTATATAGTATTTGCATAATTACCAAGGCACTAATTTATACAGTACGGGTTAAAAAATTAGCAACGTGCCTGCCGGATAGAGGTGAGCCTACACGTATGAGTGTATGCTTGTGATTACAACGAACGTTCTGAAGAGATGTGTTGTGAATGTGCTGTTATGAGGCGCGAACTAATCATTCCGTTATTGTGACAGAGGAAGCAGGACGCATATCTGCGTGGGCTAGAAGTGCATTGGGGTACTGCCTCCTCATATCGGAAAAGCAGGGCCTAGGTACCCCCCAAATAACAATTATATATATATATATATATATATATATATATATATATATATATATATATATATATATATATATATATATATATATATATATATATATATATATATATATATATATATATATATATATATCTTGTGGAAGAAGGCTAGGTCAAGACGGCGAGGTTGTGGCGGCAAGGACAGCGAAGCCTTGTCCAGCGTTTTAATCCGGTCACCAACCCAGGCCCGCGCCAGAGCCGGCGCCGCGGGACGATGATGATGGTATGTACAAATGAAAGAAGATGGTGATGGCATGTACAAATGAAAGAAGGTCCACAGAAGGCTCACACAATCTGCCCGGGGGGTCGGAAGCGGCCAGCCTGGCCGCTCCTAACTAACCGATGTACCGCGGCGCACAAACGGTTTCAAGCGAGAGACATGAACAATTTCAGTTCCACGGTGGCGTCGATCGGCTGGGGGATCAACAGGCGTGACTTTGTAGTTAACTGGAGAAGTTTGGCTGATGATCTTGTAGGGACCAAGGTAGCGGTGGTGGAATTTGTCACTAAGGCCAGGGGTGCACAGTGGAGTATAAAGCAGTACTTCGCCACCGGGACGATAAGAGACCACGAGATGCGTAGAATCGTAGCGGCTCTTGCGGTCTTCCTGGCACGCTGCTGTGTTGAGGCGGGCAAGATGACGGCATCTGGCCACACGAGATAAGAACTGGGTAGGTACCGATGTGGAGTAGTCGGGCGTAGAGAAGAAGGAAGCGTCGATAATTGTAGTGGGAGGACGGCCATAAACGAGGAAAAATGGAGAATAACCGGTAGTCCGTTGTACTGCTGTGTTTTAGGCGAAAGTGATGAATGGTAGAATAGTGTCCCAATTTCGATGATCCGGTGTGATATACATGGAGATCATATCCGATAAGGTGCGGTGAAATCGGTCAGTCAGCCCGTTAGTCTGGGGATGGTAGCTCGAGGTTGTCTTATGAAGGGTGGATGACGCGTAAAGAACTTCGGCAACGACTGTCGATAAGAAGGCCGTCCCGCGGTCACTTAGGAGCACCCGAGGAGCGCCATGACGCAATACAATTGTTTGCAAAAAGAAATTTGCTACTTCTTGAGCGGAACCGGTCGGTACAGGTGCTGTCTCAGCATAGCGTGTAAGGTGGTCGACAGCTGTTATAATCCAATGGTTACCCCTATCGGAGAGAGGTAGGGGACCATATAAATCGATGCCGACTACGTCGAATGGCGTGGCGGGACAGGGAACAGGTTGTAGAAGGCCAGCGGGTGAAGAAGTCGGCCGTTTGCGACGTTGGCATAGAGGGAAGGATGCGACGTATTTGGCAACGCTGGAAGATAGGCCAGGCCAAAAGAATCGTTTTTTCACGCGGTCGTAGGTTTTGTCAACTCCAAGGTGACCTGCAGTAGCGTCATCGTGGAGAGCCGCCAGTATTCGTTGACGAAGCACACGCGGCACGACTGGTATCCAGCGAGTTCCATCAGGGCAATACACGAAGCGGAGTAGGATGCCATCTTCGAGCTTGAAATTGCGAAGTTGTCGGCGAAGCCGAGCATTGGGTGGGTGCGAAGCGCCAATAAAGCGGTCGATGATGGGACGGCAGTAGGCATCGGCTAATTGCTGTGAGCGGAGAGTGTGTTTGTTCTCTGAGTCGTCAAATGAAACTGTTGTGATATACGTCGGCGAAAGAGATGGTCGGCTGTGGTCATAGGTGGAAATGCATTGGGAAGAAAAGCAGCAAGCCGATTGCGAAAGTGGACAGCGGGAAAGAGCGTCGGCGTCTTGGTGTTGGCGACCCGATTTATAAATGACGTCAAAATTGTATTCTTGCAGGCGTAGAATCCAACGGCCAAGTCGGCCTGTCAAATTTTTGAGCGAAGACAACCAGCAAAGAGCATGGTGATCGGTCACAACTGTGAAGTGCCGACCGTATAGGTAAGGGCGAAACTTTTGGACAGCCCAGACGACGGCAAGGCACTCCTGTTCTGTAATAGTGTAGTTTTTCTCAGCTGGAGTCATAGTCCGACTGGCGAAGGCAATCACTTTCTCACGCAAAGTTGCATCGCGCTGCAGAAGTACAGCGCCAAGACCGATACCACTGGCATCAGTGTGCAGGATGGTTGGAGCGCTGTCACTGAAGTGGCCAAGAACAGGGTCTGATGTGAGGGCGTGCTTCAGGTTATTAAAAGCAGCTTCGCACTGTTCAGTCCACACGAAAGGGCTGCGTGCTTTAAGTAGCTCATGAAGTGGTGCAGCAATACTTGCAAAATGCCTTATAAAACGCCGGAAATAAGACGCCAGGCCGAGAAAACTGCACAATTCTGTAGTCCGTTGTGGACGAGCAAATTTCAAGACCGCGATGATTTTTTCAGGGTCTGGACGAATGCCGTCATGGCTGACTAGATGTCCCAATATTTTAATTTCCTTCTGTGTAAAGTGGCACTTCTTGGTGTTGAGCTGAAGGCCCGCTGAAGCGAGACACGTGAGGACCTCATTCAGGCGCGTGAGATGGTCGTTAAAAGTTGACGAAAAGATGACAATGTCATCCAAGTAACATAAACAGGTTCTCCATTTTAGGCCACGAAGCACAGTATCGATCATCCTTTCAAATGTCGCTGGTGCGTTACAAAGTCCGAAAGGCATAACATTAAATTCGTAAAGGCCATCGGGAGTTGCGAAAGCGGTTTTTTCTTTATCGTCCTCGTGCATAGGTATTTGCCAATAACCTGAGCGGAGGTCCAAAGTCGAGAAATATTCGGCGCCTTGGAGAGAGTCAAGGGCGTCATCAATTCTTGGCATTGGGTATACATCTTTGCGGGTAATTTTGTTGAGTGCGCGGTAATCAACACAAAAGCGTACCGAGCCGTCCTTTTTTTTAACTAACACTACTGGGGAGGACCATGGACTTGTCGAGGGACGAATAATATTGCGATGGAGCATGTCATTTACATTTTCTTCAATTACCTTTCGTTCAGAGAGGGAAACCCGATAAGGCCGTCGGCGAACGATAGAGTTACCTTCAGTAATGATGCGATGGTGCGCAACACTAGTCCGTCCCAGTGGTGAGGAAGTGGCATCAAAAATGGCTTGGTGTTGTCGAAGCAATGTCAGCAGTTCTTGGCGTTGGTTCGGCGTGAGGTTAGGATTAATAGTCTGTGAGAACAGAAAGAGAGACGTCTGTCGAAACACGGTGCTGAGGCTGAGGGGCGGTGAGCACCATCAAGGACAAAGGTTGAACATCCACCTTGCAAGGGAGAGAAGTTCCTTTTCGGAGCACGAGGGATTCACGTGAAGTGTCAGTGGCCGCTACTGTCGCTGAGCCGTTGCAGAACCTCACAAGACTAGACGGGAAGGCGATACCGCGTTCAAGAGACGATAAGATGGTGCGATGAGTACGTCCCCGTCAGCGATGTGGTCAGAAACAACGGTTAGCAGTTTTTCGCACTGAGAAGGCAGAACAGTATCAGCGGCGGCAACGAGGGGATGATGTCGTTCAGAAACTTCAGATGAAAAATCGCTGTCTGTCAATGGATAACACGGTCGCCACAAGAAATTAACGCCGAAGCGGTTGACAAAAAATCCCATCCAAAAATCATCAGATGCGCACATGGAGAGAGCACAGCAAACTGCACATGATGGCGGACGCCGTCAATAACAACTCGTACGGTGCACTTTGCTAAAGGGCGCAAAGGGACGTCATTGGCTCCACGGAGTTCAGGCCCATCATATGGTGTCGTAACTTTTCGCAAACGGTAGCACAAATCAGCGTGAATGACAGAAATTGCAGCCCCTGTATCAATCAATGCTTCGACCGGTAATCCTTCAGCGAAAACAGAAATCACATTATACGGGCGATCTGGAGGACTTTTGGTAAGTTCGCAGACTGCAGTTTGACCTCCGGAAACTGCAACGCTTAGTTTTCCGGATGGCGGACAGGGAGAGTTGTTGCGGGTCGGAGAGGGAAAACTGAGCGGCGGTATGGGGATAGGGACCGACGTCGGGACGCATGGGTTCCACGAGGCTCAGACGAGGATTCTGGAGGTGGGGATGTTCTTCGAGGTGGGCTGGAAATAGGAGGTCGTCGCTGATAATATGAGGGTACGTCACTTTCGAATGCGTCATAACCACGCCGCTCGTTCTGAATACGGCGACGGCAGAAGCGGAATATATGTCCTCGTATTCCACAGTAATAGCACACTGGGCGAGAGGGGCGCCAGGGTGCGTAATAGGGTGGCGTAGGCTGAGCCGTCGTCACGGCGTTGATGTGGTTGTAGGGCGATGCCAGTTGTGGCGGCGGAACAAAAGGAGGGGGTGATGCTGCGACGTGCGCGTAAATCGATGCTTGGCGGGGTTTTAATCCGCGTTTTAATCCGGTCACCAACCCAGGCCCGCGCCAGAGCTGGCGCCGCGGGACGATGATGATGATATGTACAAATGAAAGAAGGTCCACAGAAGGCTCACAATATATATATATATATATATATATATATATATATATATATATATATATATATGTATATATATATATATATATATTGTTATGGACGACAAGGAAGAAGCGGGCAGTGGCGCTGGCAGGAGCGCTCGCGCTAGGCCCGCGAGCATTCATTAAACGTCATCTACCATCGTCATCGGTCATATTCTCTCTCCTGTCTTCATCGGCTTGCCGCTTCGTAACATTTGGTTGGAGGTGCGATTCATCCCCATCCTCGCTGTTCCCCGTCGAAGCCAACCGTACGCCGGGTCCATCGGCCGAGAGCCCGTGGAGATCGCCGAGCAGCTTCGCCCCAGCCCTTCAAGCCCAGACCTGAACAACTACCACCGCCCAGCCCCCAGCCCGGACCTGAAGACAAGGAGAAGAGACATACCGATCAGAACCGAGATGAAGGACCTGAAAGACCCGAATGACCCGAAGGAACTGATGGACACGAACACGCAACCCCCGCCCAAGCTGCCCGACGTGACCTCGAGCCATCGGTCCCATGGACTCTGGTGACGGATGGTTGACAGCTCCAAGGGAGGCGGATCACCCACGCATCCGACATCGTACCGGCAAGCCGTTCTATTCTTCCTTCTTCCTCTTCTTCTTCAAGCATACAGACACGCCCATCATCCCGCCATAAAATCATTAACATCACTAAACTTCCTCGTCCACGATCGGGACGATCGCTCGGTGGCCCCGGGTCATGTTACGGACGACAAGGAAGAAGCGGGCAGTGGCGCGGGCAGGAGCGCTCGCGCTAGGCCCGCGAGCATTCATTAAACGTCATCTACCATCGTCATCGGTCATATTCTGTCTCCTGTCTTCATCGGCTTGGCGCTTCGTAACAATATATATATACATATATATATATATATATATATATATATATATATATATATATATATATATATATATATATACCGGGTGTCCCAGCTAACTTGAACCAAGGGGTACAAAATAATATATTTGAGGTAGGTCAGTGAAACCAGCCTCCTTGCGCACTACAGGCAATTTTTTGTTTTGCAATTACTTAGCTAATTATGTTAATTTTTCTAATTTATTAAATATCGACTTTAGACCAAACATGTGAATTGGAAAGTTGTAGAGTACCTTCAGAAACCCCCATTTCATTAACTGCGATAAAGAAAATCTCACGTGTATCTTTTTTTCCGGGCTCAGAAGAAAGCCCGCGAAATACAAATAATACCACGTGACTAGCGCATTTGTGCGCCGTGATTGTGGTGCTCTCAGTCGTGGTTTGAGCGAACGAAATCAGCTGCGGCCGTGTCTTCTTGACCCCGTTATAGCGGCAGGCCGATATGCCTGCGATGGCTTCTTCGCCCGCGTCAGATAGCCGGCCCACGTGACGGTGCAGTAGCAGCTAGAGCGGCGAGCCGACACCACCGACATTCTAACAAGGCCTCCTTCTCTCCCATTAGCAAACGTCACGACAAACGAATGAGCGATAAGGTATTAGCCACTGAATCTGCGCATAAAGGATTGGGTAAAGGGGCGAGATGACATCAAGTGACTCGACTAAAATTAGCGCTGCACCTTCATTTGCCGGTTCTTTATCGCCATCCCCCTGTCGTGATGTAGGCTGCTGCGGTGCGCAGGCCTGGCCAAAATCGCGGTGGCGACGGGCGAGCTCGAGCTCGCTCGAACCATCGCCAACATTTCTGCCTGCCGCTGCAACGGGACCATCGGGTCACGGCCGCAGCTTATGTCGTTCCCTCAAACCACGACTGAGAGCACCACAATCGCGGCGCACAAATGCGCTAGTCACGTGGTATTATTTGTATTTCGCGGGCTTTCTTCTGAGCCCGGAAAAAAAGATACACGTGAGATTTTCTTTATCGCAGTTAATGAAATGAGGGTTTCTGAAGGTACTCTACAACTTTCCAATTCACATGTTTGGTCTAAAGTCGATATTTAATAAATTAGAAAAATTAACATAATTAGCTAATTAAGTAATTGCAAAACAAAACATTGCCTGTAGTGCGCAAGGAGGCTGGCAGTTGAATGCAATTGGTTTCACTGACCTACCTTAAATATATTATTTTGTAACCCTTGGTTCAAGTTAGCTGGGACACCCGGTATATATATATATATATATATATATATATATATATATATATATATATATATATATATATATATATATATATATATATTGAAGAGGGGTTTATTGGCAGTTATTCGGAGGACTGGAGACGGCGACCGGTGACACAAGGCAATCGCAGAGCGAGACACAATATCGTCCGAACAAGACGGTCCGAGCTCGAGCTCTCAGTGCGCGCGCCAGCTGATCGGCGTCTTCATCGTCATTAACTTCGGCGCTGTATGATCGTCTTCCTTATAATTGCCCCGGCGGAAAGAGGGAGCCATCCTGGCGACTTAGGGCGAAGGTATGACAAGGGGATCGTAGTATGGCTTAAGTGGACTGACGTGAACAACTTCTAGCCCGCGGCGACCGTGGTCTGAAGAAGGCGTTGCCGGCTCCACGACGTAGTTAACTAGTGATGTACACTCTAATACACGATAAGGGCCATTATACTTTGCAAAGAATTTTGAATCAGCCGGAACACAGAGCCAAACGAGGGTGTTGGTAGGAAAGTCAGCAGCGGGCTTGCCGTGATCGCTCTCATGTCGGCGAACATCTTGAATGTCCGACGTGAATGAGCGCGCCAGCTGACGGCACTGCTCAGCATCACGGGCAACAGCGGAAAGAGAAGTGTACTCTGAACTGTCGGGGTGGTAAGGAAGTATGGTGTCCAGTAGACAGGAAGGCTCACGACTGTATAGGAGAAAGAATGGGGAAAATCCAGTCGTTGCCTGAGACGCTGTGTTATAGGCATAGGTGATGTATGGAAGCACCTGATCTCAATTAGACGCGTCAGAAGAAACCGTGGCGAGCATGTCACCAAGCGTTCGGTTAAACTTTCTGTGAGGCCGTTGGTTTGAGGATGGTAAGCTGTGGTGGTTCGATGTATTGTTTGGCAAGCTTCCAACAGCTCGTTGACCAGTTGAGATAGCAAGACGCGGCCGAAGTCACTGAGAAGTTCACGAGGAGCCCCGTGACGTAGAACGAAGTGACGCAGGATGAAGGAGGCGACGTCACGAACACTAGCCGTAGGCAGGGCTGCAGTCTCCGCGTAGCTAGTGAGGTGATCCATGGCGACTATTATCCAGCGGTTGCCTGATGTCGAAGATGGAAGGGGACCATAGAGGTCGATGCCGACACGATCAAAGGGTCGCGCTGGACAAGGCAATGGCTGTAATGGGCCGGCGGAGGGGCGCGGAGACAACTTCCGCTGCTGACAAGCAGTACAGGACTGAATATCATCATCATCATCAGCCTGATTATACCCACTGCAGGGCGAAGGCCTCTCCCATATTTCTCCACTTAACCCGGTTCTGTGCTAGCTGCATCCACTTGACCCCTGCGAACTTCTTAATCTCATCCGCCCACCTAACTTTCTGCCGCCCCCTGCTACGCTTGCCTTCCCTTGGAATCCAGTTTGTTACCCTCAGCGACCATCGGTTATCCTCTCTTCGCACTACATGTCCTGCCCATGTCCATTTCTTCTTCTTAATTTCTACTAGAATGTCGGTAACTTGAGTTATTTCTCTGACCCACTCTGCAAGCTTTCTATCTCTTAATGTTACCCCTACCATTTTTCGTTCCATAGCCCTCTGGGTTGTCTTCAACTTAAGTAGAACTCTCTTCGTTAGCCTCCACGTTTCAGCCCCATAGGTGAGTACAGGCAAGATGCAACTGTTGTATACTTTCCTCTTGAGCGATACCGGTAAGCTGCTAGTCATAATCTGCGAGTGCTTGCCAAATGGGCTCCATCCCAATCGTATTCTTCTTGTTATTTCCTTTTCGTGGTCCGGGTCTGCGGTTACTACCTGTTCTAAGTAGACATATTCGCCTACTACTTCCAGTATTTCGCTACCTAATGTAAACTGCTGTTCCTTCCCGAGGCTGTTGAACATTACCTTAGTCTTCTGCATATTGATTTTCAAGCCTACCTTTCTACTTTTCCTGTCTAGGTCATCAATCATTATTTGCAGTTCATCCCCCGAGTTGCTTAGCAAGGCAATGTCATCAGCAAATCGCAGATTACTGAGGTATTCTCCATCTACCCTTATCCCTAACTGCTCCCATTCCAAGTCTCTGAATACTTCCTCTAAACAAGCTGTGAATAGTACTGGGGAGATTGTGTCTCCTTGCCTAACACCTCTCTTTATGGGAATTTTGTTACTTTCTTTATGCAGAACTGTGGTTGCTGTTGCTATGGTTGCTATGGTTGCAGAACTATGGACTGAATATAGCGGCGGACAAAGTTGTACATCCCCGCCAGTAGTACCGCTGGCGAAGACGCTCGTATGTCTTCAACAGGCCAGCAAGTGCGCTTTGCGGGTCGGCATGGTGATGGGCACAAATTTCTGTGCGAAGATGGCGGGGAATGACCAAGAGCCATTTGCGACCATCCGGGCGATAGCTTTTGCGATACTGCAGACCACCCCGGATCGTAAAATGGGAAGCTTGGCGACGAAGGGCTCGCGGGAATGAAGACGTTGAGGACGCGGTGAGGACGTCTAGGAGCGAAGATATCCAGGGATTCCGGCGTTTTTCAAAAGGCAGGTCGTCGGAGGTGAGGGTTGCAATGGAGGGTTCGGATATCGAGTGCGAGGGTGCAGGAGAAGGTAGCGGCGAGCGCGACAAGGCGTCAGCGTCTGAGTGTTTTCGCCCCGATCGATATATCACTTCAAAGTCAAAGTCTTGAAGGCGAAGAGCCCAGCGTCCGAGGCGCCCAGAAGGGTCTTTCAGGGAAGCCAACCAGCAGAGGGCATGGTGGTCGGTGATGACGTTGAAGCGGCGGCCATATAATTAAGGGCGAAACTTCATTAAGGCCCACACGAGTGCAAGACACTCTTTCTGTGACGGTGTAGTTAGATTCAGCTTTCGTTAGCGCTCGGCTAGCGTAAGCAACCACATATTCGGAAAAGCCTTGCTTGCGTTGAGCGAGGACAGCACCAAGGACGATGCCGCTGGCGTCAGTGTGCACCTCTGTAGGAGCGGATGGGTCGTAATGGCGGAGAATGAGCGGCGAAGTTAGCAGACGTCGGAGCATAGTGAAAGCATCGTAGCAAAGTGGGGTCCATGTAGTCAAGTCGGTGGGACCATTCAGCAGTTTTGTAAACAGTGTAATGATGGTAGCGAAATTGCGGACAAAACGGCGAAAATATGAGCATAGGCCGACGAAGCTGCGCAGCTCTTTAACAGACGTCGGTTTCGGGAATTCAGTGACCGCACGTAGTTTGTCCGGATCGGGCAGGACGCCATCTTTGGACACGACATGACCCAGTATTGTCAGCTTGCGGGCGCCAATACGACATTTCGTCAGGTTAAGTTGGAGACCGGCGCCAGAGAGACAGCTCAGGATTTGGTGCAAGCGCACGAGGTGCGTCGGAAAATCGGGAGAGAAAACGACAATGTCATCCAAATAACAAAGACAAATGTTCCAATTGAGGCCATGTAATATGTTGTCCATCATTCGCTCAAACGTAGCAGGAGCGTTGCAAAGACCAAACGGCATCACAGTGAACTCATATAGTTCATCAGGGGTAACAAAGGCTGTCTTAGGTCGGCCAGACTCAGCCATAGGGACTTGCCAATAGTCAGAACGCAGGTCCAGGGATGAAAAGAACTCGGCTCCCTGTAAACAATCGATGGCGTCGTCAATGCGGGGTAGTGGGTATACGTCTTTACGAGTAATTTTGTTAAGACGGCGGTAGTCAACGCAAAATCTTATGGAGCCATCCTTCTTTTTCACAAGTACCACAGGAGACGACCACGGACTAGATGAAGGCTGAATTACACCACGTTGTAGCACGTCGTCGACTTGGTTAGCAATAACACGGCGCTCCGTAGGCGAAACACGGTACTGGCGAAGAGGGGCATGACTGCCGGTGTCGATGTGGTGAACAACCTCAGTCGCACGGCCCAAGGAAGTCGTCTGAGCATCAAACGAAGAACGGAAGTGGTTGAGTAGAGCAAACAGTTGTTCACGGTGAGTCGGGTCGAGGTCACTGGCCACAGACGATTGAAAAAAGGTCCGAACTTGGTATATCGGAAGACTCAGTAATCGGCATTACGGAGGCTACGTGGGCACTCTATGGTAGATACCCATCAATCTCAAACGGTGAGATGAGGTCAGTAATTTCAATATGACCAAGGCATTCTACACGAAGTAGCGGGACCACAGCGGTGGAGGCATTCGCAACAACTATGTCAGCGGCACCGCAGTTAATATCAATGATAGCAAAGGGAAGAAGGAGGTGACGGCAATAGGCGAACATGGGAGAAGGCGCAAAAAGAACAGTCGCATCGAAAGAAAACGGTACACACACGGGAACAATCACAGCACAGTTGGGCGGAATGTCGGTGTCGTCGGCGACAACAAATTTGACGCAAGAAAAAGACGGCGCATCGTCATGAACCGCATCACAGAGCGCAGAGAAGACGACGTGGGCGCGGGCGCAGTCAATAACAGCATTGTGGAGGGACAGGAAATCCCAGCCAAGAATTACGTCATGCGAGCACGACGCAAGCACTAAAAACTCGACGATGTATAAGACGTTCGCGATAACAACACGCGCTGCGCAAGCAGCAGACGGACGAACGGAATTGGCGCTGGCGGCGCGAAGAGAGAGTCCAGGAGGCGGGGTGGTGACATTATGAAGCGAGCGACAAAAACTTTCGCTAATGACGGAGAGAGGGGCCCCTGTATCGACTAGTGCAAGGGTACGGACACCATCAACAAAAACTCCGAGAACGTTCGGCGGAGACAGACGAGGACTTGTGGTAGGCGATATGTGCGCAGTTCGTGCCCCAGGAACTGCGGCGGCTAGTTTTCCGAGTCTTGTGTCACGCTGTGACGCCGCATTGGAGACACGGACCGACGGCGAGGGGACGGCGAGCGGTACAGTGGAATGTGCTGGCGGCCCGACGAGTTGTGCGGCTGCCCTGGAGATGTAACCGAAGGTGGGCGTAAGGTGTCGAATTGATAATTGTAGTCATCCATAGTGCGTGCAGGGACAGAGCGCAGAGTGCGACGGCACAGGCGGGCGACGTGGCCGGGAATACCGCAGGCATAGCAAGTAGGCCGGTTGTCATTCGTGCGCCAAGGATTTTAAGGAGGCGTCGTAGATCGGAACCGTGGGGCGACAGATGGTGGCGCCATAGTCGACACGTACGCAAAGGACTGTGGCGGCGGTGGGCGGGCGGTAACTTGTGCATACGTGGGAGGCATCTGTACATGCACAGGCAAAGGCGGCACGACAACAGGGGGCTGTAACTTAATGGTGCAGCAAGAGGTGTGGGCTGCAGTGGAACATGGTCGGCATGAGGGGCGACAGGCGCTGGCTGGCCAAAACTGGGAATGGCATCAGCAACCTCCTGCGTGATGGTGTGTCAGTTAGAAGGGTTAAGCAGCTGGGCTGTAGATGACGGGCGTGGGCCAGACAAAAGCCCAAGCTGTCGGGAGACCTCAACCCGAAGTCTTTGATGTCAGCCAAAATCGCTGCTCACAGCCAGGCCAGAGATGGATGCAGCAGGTGCGGGAGAGCGACGAGTGCAGAGGCGTTGCTTGAGCATTTCGTCGAAACTTTGGCAAAGACTATATACTGAGGCCACTGTGGTGGGGCTCTTTGCCCACAACATGTGAAATGCATCGGCATGAATGCCCTTCATTATGTATTTTATCTTGGCAGCCTCATCCATAGAGGGGTCGACACGCTTGCATAAATTAACGACGTCTTCAATCTAGCTTGTGAAGCTTTCCCCTTCATGCTGAACGCGTACGTGCAGGGCTTCTTCAGCGCGTAGTTTCCGAACTGTAGGACGACCGAAAACGTTCGTGAGCTTTGCCTTGAAGTTGGCCCAAGTTGGCATGTCGGCCTCATGATTTCGATACCAGAGGTTAGCAACGTCACTCAGGTAGAAGATGACGTTGTTGATTTTCATGCGGTTATCCCAGTTGTTATGGAGACTTACCCGCTCGTACGAGGCCAACCAATCTTCAACGTCCTGGTCGCCCTGCCCCCTGAAAACTGCGGGGTCTCGCTGCCGAATGGCACCGGAGCATGAGATGGACTGCGAAGGGGCTGCCACTGGCTGTTGGCCTACCTCGTTCGTCGCCATAGGTATCGTTCGGCTGCGGAGCTCCACGGTGATCGTTTAAGGGTCGTACCTCGGCACGTTCCACCAAATGAAGAGGGGTTTACTGGGAGTTATTCGGAGGACTGGAGACGGCGACCCGTGTCACAAGGCGATCGTAGAGCGAGGCACAATATCGTCCGAACAAGACGGTCGGAGCTCTCAGTGCACGCGCCAGCTGATCGGCGTATTCATCGTCGTTAGCTTCGGCGCTGTATCATCTTCTTCCTTACAATATATATATATATATATATATATATATATATATATATATATACATGCTTATTTTTTCGCATTCACAGAGAGCAAATATTCCATATCTGAATAACAGCGCTGGGAACGAGACGAAACACGAAGGACGAAGAAGAAACAGACACTGACACGCCTGTGTCAGTGGTTTTTCTTCGTTCTTCGTGTTTCGTCTCGTTCCCAGCGCTGTTATTCAGATATGCAATACCAATAGCCCGACACCTCGCTCTAGCAAATATTTCGTCTTGACCTAGCCATGTACCACGAGTACAGTTAAAGCCCGAGCAAGACAAATGCTTCTCGCACCGATTTTAACTATAAGTGATCCGTAGGAGTAGCGATCACACAGAAAACGAAAAACAGATATTTCCTACTAGGCTGGTAAGCATTAGAAATGTAATTGGAAATGTAATTAAAGCTGCTATGAGGAGAACATAGAGCCGGATGTTTAGTTTTCCTTTGGGAAGGTCCAGGTTGTTTTCCTAAGGTTAGAAGCATCATTTGAAAGCGCGGCTGTTATCACACTGACCCAATATAATTGCCATATAAGTGCTTATATTTTAGTCTAAATAAAGTTAAGTTAAATTGGTTCACAGGAAGGGAAAGGCGCAGTAACTGTCACACTTGCTCTGTGGACACCCGAACCGCGCCGTAAGGGAAGGGAGGAAGGTGGGAATGAAAGTGGAAAGAGAGAAAGAGGAGACGTAGTGGAGGGCTACGGAGTAATTTCGACCACCTGGGGATCTTTACCGTGCGCTGACACCGCACAGCACACGACGCCTCTTCGTTTCGCCTCCATCGAAACGCAGCCGCCGTGGTCGGGTTCGAACCCGGGAACTCCGGCACAGTAGTCGGGCGTCTTACCACTGCACCACCCCGGCGGGGCTATATTTTAGTCTGCAGAGCTCGTAAAGTGTTTCACATATATAGCATATTTAGTGCAGACTTCTGTATCACAAGGCATGAACTCTGCATGGAAAGGTTGTTTTCTTGAGTCGGCGATTTTTTAAGTTGGCTATGTTTTGGAGTTGGTGGCCTAACAAATTGTCCTCAAAATTTCATCGAGGCGCGCTGAACTGAAGGCGGCCTAAGGACAATTTTAATTAGCATAGCAAACTGGCCGTGCGCTTTGGTTTGCTAAAAAAGTTTTTTTTTTTTGCTTTCAAAACAACAGATAACTTAAAGTTGAACGACAGCTGTTTCTATCCGCGGCCGTTTTCAGGAGCGAAATTGTTATCAGATGAAAAACCGTTTTCACTCTCCATTTTCTGGGTACTATATAAAAACCTCAGGTGTCGTCGCTGCAGGAAGGTGAGATTTAATACCACTCTGCATTACGTTCGTTGCCACGAAGCTCGATAACGAATACCGGAGAGCATAGCCTAAGTATAGCGCTGAACATTGTTACGCAATAAATTGGTCTCTCTTTTTTGTCCAACAGGCAATATCTCCCATGACCGGAAAATTTTGTTTTAGTGCACAGTAAGGTTCGCGAAATTTTACTCCATCTAAAGCGCTATGAAAAACATCCACTGAACATTAGGCGAGAAATAGAGTTTGCTGCAGTTTGTTCCACGCAGAATGTGAATTTACCAACTGCACTCTGCGCAGCAGATTTTTTTTTAATAATTCCTCCAGAAACAAGCGTATCTTCTAAACTTCACCATGCATAGACATCTAAAGCCTTGTTGAATGCAAGAAAAACTCGTTCGCAGTCCTGTATCCCACATTGAGTTTCACTCCCGTGGCTGCGCTTTGGTCCAGAGTGACTTTCGGCATATTCCCCCAAAACAACATTCAAAAGTCTGCGATTGTTCTCGAACTGAAAGTTGCAGTAGATGAAACAGATGTTTTGGCTCCTGTAAAATTCACGGCACCGAGGTATTGCAATCGAAGATTTTAATGTCTCGTCCTCGATTCAACTGTGTAAGTACTTATGACATCATGGATGTACGCCTGAGATGAGGAGTGCCGACCGCTCAGCAGAGCGGTGAGGAAGTACGCAGAAAGACGTACTGAACTTCTGCATCTGGAACTAAATGCCGCCTTAATTAGGAAAAAATATGTACAGTTTTTATGTACCATGCAAATAATGGCAACACCGATCTTAAGTTTGACTAGCTCTTGCACCAATTTTAAAACCAGAAGCAATTTTAAAATATAATAGCGTAAAAATCAAAATTAAAGACTATAAGTGGTCGTGACCCCAAGATGGTCAGCTTGGCGTGTGTTGTGAGAAATAGCTGATCTGGCCTCTCAAGCATTTATGTTGTCTACGTGCTGGTACACGATACAAGCGGTTTCTTCAAGAACGCACATTAATGTTTAGCCTCCACACATTGTCGTGTACTTGCATCTGGTGGCGTCCCACTGCTGCCCTCACGACATCACAGTTGCCAGTTCGTTCGCTCTAACTTGCAGTAAGAAAGAATCGGCAAACTTTAGACTCTTAGGTTGTAACAGTTACCGAAAAGCTGTCAGTAGGATCTTGATGAAGCTTCAACGATCCACCCGGTGTCCCCAACTTGCCCGATACCAAGGCGCCACCCGAAAGAAGGAGTAGAAGAGGAGTTGCCATTGTGGTTGTTGTGGTCATGCTGATCGCATACGCTATTAACTTCTCTCTGTGCCCTCAGCCTGAAGTTGAAACTTTTGCGAAATATCGCACCAGACAGAATGAAGAGTAACTCAATTTCGTGCTTTCATTTATCACAAAGAGAGTCTTTTGACAGAATGCGACAAAAAAGCACCCTATGGGAATTGAGCTACGGCTGGAGTGATTAATTGATGAGCACAGCAGGCAGGCAATTTGTACGGGGAAGTGGCCATAAGCTTTCTAAAACTGTGGAAACAGGGACACAAGCACCGGCGTACACCCCTCAGCATAAAAATGATGGATGTCCTACACAAAGGAAAAAAAGACATTCAGCGCGAATGAAATAGCCCAAAGCCGGAAATGAGAAGAGACTGGAAATAGCGTTAAGGCGAAAACAACTGTTGTGCGTTGCAGACGAACTTCACTCGGACGAGCCTCAAGCTAAGGGGCCATTGACCTGTGCAAGAACATGTAACTGGAGCAGTTAATAAACGAGCAAAAGTGCAATAAAAAAACTCTTATTATTGTTTCACTGCAAATACTCAAAAGGACGACGTTCCTATCCGGTGTGTCGCTAGCGAATAGCAAAATGATATTAGGCAATTTCTCTTAAAGAAGCTTGATTCCCTTGTTGTCCAGGGCCCCTTGCTACAAAGAATTCGACATAAATTATAGCTTTTCTTTTTTAGTTCTGCAGAACCATTGAAGTTTACCACGGTGCTACTGTGGTCGAGTTCGAGAACCGGGTTTACATGCAAAGGAAAGGAATATGCGTCGGATCCTGCGTCATGCCAGTTCTAAGCAACATTTGTCTCGCAGCCATTAACAGAAACCTGGACAGTAGATTCGACAGCAGCAAGATGTTACGAGTTGTTCTTGAATCTATCAAACTTGTTTTTGTATTGGCGCGTCTTCGTTAAAGATAAGCTTCACATGTGTCAATTTGGGACTGTCTTTCATATAATGTGGTTGATTATCACGTCATCCTAACGAATATATGAGAGATAACACGGACGCAAATTAGGGGATCAGTTACTAGCCGTGTAGCGAAGTGGTATGAAGGCGAAGATAGCAGAAGCCAAGCTGGTTTAAGAACTGCCGTGTGTTTTGAGGGTTCCTCAGGTAACGTCCGTGTTTCCAGAAAACACTTTGAACGGGTGTTAAGAAAACGCGGAATCTCTAAAGAAGTGGCATCATTACACCATCTGCTGCCGACCACCTACCACAGTAAATTCAACCTAACTCTGATTTGCACGGCAAATAAAATAACTATCACCGACCCGATACTTGCCGCGGCTGCCAGAGGTAATGCGAAGAAAATGCACTGCCGCGGTGGTACAGTGGTAAAACGGTCGTCTACTTTCCGGAGTACCCAGGTTCGACCCCGACTGCCGGCGGCTGCGTTTCAATGGAGGCGAAACGAAGTGACGTCCGTGTGCTGTGCGATGTCAGTGCTGTTGTTGTTACGACTGTCGTAAGAACGAAAAGAAACTGCACGGGCCTGCTACTGACTCTGCAGCTGAGGCA
This sequence comes from Amblyomma maculatum, assembly GCF_055883805.1. NCBI lineage: Eukaryota > Metazoa > Arthropoda > Arachnida > Ixodida > Ixodidae > Amblyomma > Amblyomma maculatum. The sequence continues at coordinate 405,341,553 of NC_139344.1, forward strand.
CCTCCGCTGCCTCGTGCTATTAGAAAATAGAAAGAAAGAAAAAAGAGGGAGATAGAGAGGAAGACGCGCGTCGCTAGCGCCGCTTTAAAGGCCCCAATATAGTCTGACGTTTTCGACACTACTGGCAGAGCCGGCGACGTCGGCCACGGTACGTCGGCTACGACGGGCGCCTGAAAAAAGCGCCGCCCCTACAGTCTGCCGCGGCTGGCGTGCACGGTGCCGCGGCGCGCATGCGCACAAGACACCCTCGAGGGCTGGTACGTTTTCGGGTCTGCGTACCTGGGTGGGGGAGTAGGGGAACCTCCTGTATCGGCGACAATAAAGTTTTAAATAATAAAAATTGGGCGTGCATTTGCGTTCAGACGACAGGGAACCTTACCGGAGGAACTGACTGCCTATCAAGGCACTAATTACTGTTGTGATCAAGGCTCAATTATGCAATGTGTTTACTGCAAATGTTAAAAATATTGCGAATGCTCAAATGGCACGAAGCATTTACAGCCGGCCGTGGAAACGTCCAGCCCAGCAACGGCCTGAGCCCGCATCGACGACGGCTACGGATGGAACGATGGTTGTGTATGTGTGTGTTTTACTGAAAACTAATCATAATTTAAATATCTGTACGATTACAGAAGAGTTAGGGATTAAGCAGTAATGAGGATCACTTTCTCGGTCGGCCGCAGTTCCTGTAGAATTCCATCAAGTTCTGGATTTTCTGGGTTGTTGAGCCGCTGACGTTCCGCGTGGCCAAATCGAGTACGGCCTTCGATTCCGGCGTGTACCGGTCACAATTCTTTGCGAAGCCGCTTCTGCAGTTTCTGGTATTCTTCCACTGATTGCACTGCACATAAGTGAAACAAAACCATCGTTACACCTCATAGACCACTGCATCTTTGCACCTCATAGAGCACTCACAGCTGTGGCCGGTTGCACTGCTGACAGATTGCATTCCAGGCATTCATTTTTCCTCTGAACGTCTCTGTAGTCAATCCGCTTGGTATCATAGACGCTTGGTATCATAGATTTTATTCACCTCCAATGCCTTTTAGCAGCTTTTCCCCAACAGTGTCTAAAACTCGCGCGCGGTCGCTGTCTACATAGCAAGCCGCCATCTTCACTGCGCGTGAGGAATGCTGGTATGCGTGGCCGACGCGGCAGATGCGGCCGGCTAGATATAGGCGAGATTTTATTTGCGCGTCGGCTCGCGCTCGCTACGTCCATCACGCCGTGACGTTGGAGTATAAACCTCGGTTAATTGGCCGACGTGCGCGCGCGCGTTACGTGGGACTATATTGGGGCCTTAAACGGCGGGGACCTACCAGTCCCAGCCCCATAAGTCCAAGAGCACCCCCCCCCCCCCCGTTAAAAATCCCCAGGTGGACAGAACCTGGTACTCCCCAGATGGGGCTGGGACAGATGGGTCACCGCCGCTTGCGGTGGTGGCTAGCCTGCCACAGAATTTTTATATGTTGTGGGCCGTCATTGCACCCGCCACCATTTTGGTGGTGGGCGACAGCTGTTGTTGCAGCGCGCGTCTTTCTCTCCCTCCTCTTTTTCTTTTTTCTCGATTTTCTCTTCTGTCTGTACGAGGCAGCAGAGGTGGCTCAGCAACAGAGCCAGTAGCAGGCTCGTGCATTTTCGTTTCCTTCTTCCTAGAGCCACGACAGCAACAACAGGCGGACAAAGTTATTCCAAAGCCTTCCACTACAGCAGCCCTTTCTGTCTTTCCGCTTGCACTCGCACCTTCCTCCCTTCCCTTATGGCGCAGTACAAGTGTCCACGAAACGTGTGAAGGATACTGCTCCTTTCATTTCCTGTGAACCAATTATTAAGGACGTCATCGGTTGCTATAAATATATCAATACGAAAAGCGACAACGGGCTTGCCCCGCCGGGGTGGTGCAGTGGTAAGACGCCCGACTACTGTGCCGGAGTTCCCGGGATCGAATCCCGGCCTCGGCGGCTGCGTTTCGATGGAGGCGAAACGAAGTGGCGTCCGTGTGCTGTGCGATGTCAGGTGGTGGTGGTAACAACTTTTATTGCCACGAAATGAAAGGAATTATTTCGGGCTGGGGCGAGTCTAGGGTGGCCTCCAGTCGGGAGCGACCTCTTGAGCTCGCGTGACGAGGGCCAGTTGCGTAGTTTTCCTTGGGCTGGCCAACAGCTTGTCCCATTCCTCCGCTGAGGGAGCTGGCAAGAGTGTCTTTGGAGGGCGATTGCTGGCGCATTCCCACAGTATATGGTCTTGAGTGGCCTGCGTCCCGTCACCGCAGTGCCGGCATGCAGGGTTGAATTCTCCGTTTGTAATTAACGATAGTCGGTAGGGGCTAAGAATGGCCTTTGTTTGTAGGCGTCTGAGTGTCGTGGCTTGCGCCCGGTCGAGGTCGGGGTGAGGGGCGGGGTACGTGCATCTTAGCTCGCGATAAAAGTGTGTTACCTCCGCGTATGTGCGCGGTGCCTCCACAGGCGCGTCCGTTCCCGATAGATCTCCCGTCTCCCGGTTGGTTAAGCCTCGGGCTAGACGGTCGACCCCTTCGTTTCCGGAGTTACCCGCGTGAGCCGGAACCCATACGAGATTGATGTTGTGATTGAGAGATCGGTTGCGCAGAATTCGCGCCGCGAGTGCGCTTACAGAATTTTTGGCGAAATTTTGAACGGCGCTTTTTGAGTCGCTTAGAATAGTTTTGGTGTGGGGATCCGCGATGGCCAGTGCGATAGCTACTTCCTCTGCCTCGCATATGGAGCTAGCATGAAATGTTATAGCGTTAATGAAGGTTGACTTTGGAGTGGCCATACATGCCACGTATGCTCCGTTTTTGATGTGCTGAGCTGCATCCACGTACACTGCTTGTGGATCGTCCTCGTACTGTTTCTCAAGGGTCTGTGCCCTTGTCTTCCTGCGGGCATCATGTCTACCTGGTAGCATGTTTTTGGCTATTGGTTTAACAACTAGTCTACTAGTTATGTCAGCCGATAAATGGGATGTTGCGCACACCTCCTCAGTGGGGTGGATGTGGAGCTTGTCGAGAATTACGCGTCCCGCAAGGCTGCGTGACAGGCGGGTCACTTGTGCTGTCTTATGGGCTTCAATTAGTTCAGATAGTGTGTTAAAAATTCCTAACTGCAGTAGTCGATCTGAGTTAGCGTATACTGGTAAGCTAAGGGCCGCTTTGTATGCTGTTCTAATTATGCTATTAAGTGCATGTTCGTCCCTACGACGCAGATGATAGTACGGGCAAGCGTACATGATTCTGCTTATCATAAAGGCTTGGATAATCCTGCACAGGTCGGCTTCTCTCATACCCCTGCGACGTGTGGCAATGCGTCTCACCAGCCCACCTATCTGGTGCGCCGTGACGCGTAGCCGGCGTATAGCTTCTGTGTTCTGCGTATTATTCTGAATCAACATTCCGAGAACTCTGATCGTGGCTACCGGGGGTATCGGATGGTTGTCAATGTGTAACTGGATAGGTTCTCGAGAATCTGGCTTTACCTGTGAAGCTTGTTTGTTCCTTATAACTAATAGTTCTGATTTAGCCGGTGAACAGGTAAGGCCGTTTTCCTGCACATAAGACTGTACCGTGTCGATAGCTCGTTGTAATGAATCTGTAATATCTCCATCGGAGCCAGAATTGGTCCATATGGTGATGTCGTCGGCGTATATGGAATGATGTATGTGTGGGATATCATCTAACAGACGCGGGAGGCCGCTCATAACGATGTTGAAGAGAAAAGGTGAAAGTACGGCGCCTTGCGGTGTTCCTCTCGTCCCTAGTGTAATTTTGTCGCTAACTTTGTCAACGAAATGGAGCGTAGCCGTACGCGCATTCAGAAAGGCAGCGATGTAGTCGTATATCCGTTTGCCTACGTGTAACTGTGAGAGGTGATTGAGGATGGAAGCGTGTGACACATTGTCGAAGGCCTTACTCACATCGAGTCCCAGGATGGTTCGCGTGGCTCTTATGCGATTTGTATCTAGAATGTCTTGTTGAATTTGCCACATAATGTCCTGAGTCGAAAGACCTGCTCGAAACCCAATCATGGACGGGGGAAACGTGCCTTCCGCATCGGTGTGCATAAGGAGCCTGTTTAAGACAACGTGTTCCATTACCTTCCCGAGACATGACGTTAGCGAGATTGGGCGGAGGTTCCCCATCTCGAGTCTTTTGCCCGGTTTAGGTATGAAAATAATTTTAGCGTGCTTCCATTCCTCAGGGACGCTGCCCTCTGTCCAGTACCTGTTGAAGAGGTCCGTAAGAGCCTCTACTGACTGGTCTTCTAAATTGCGCAACATCTTATTGGTGATGCAATCTTCCCCCGGTGCCGAGGTGGTGTTAATTTTGTTAAGAGCAGCCCTAATCTCTGCTACGGTAAAGACGCTATCCATGCGAGGATTATCCAATCCTGAGTACCCATCTGGCGTGGGTATATCCTGGGAGGTGTTAATGTATTTATCTTTTAAAGTGGTCATGAGCTCTTCGTCGGTGCCTTGGAAAGATTGCGAGATCCTATGTAGGTTCTTGTGGGAATCTGCCTTAGTTCTCGTAGGGTCCAGTAAATGTCTAAGTAAAAACCACGTGTCCTTGTTGCCCAGTTGCCCATTAAGGCGGTCGCAAGTCTGATGCCACTGTTCTCGGCTAAGTTCCCACGAGTAAGCCTCGATTTCCTTTTCAAGCCGGGTTAGCCGAATTTTTAAACGTCGGTTATGCTTATTTTTACGCCATCGAGCATGGATACTTCCTTGTGCTTCAATCATGTGCACTAGCTTAGCGTCCGGACTGGGGCTGCTGTCCTCAAGGGCAACAGTTTTTGAAGTGTTTGCGGCGTCTTGCAACAGACGCTCCGACCATTGTCTTAAATCTACTATACTTTCCGCTGGCCTTTGCGAGCGGACATATCTAAAGGCGTCCCAGTTCGTGTGCTTCACTTCCTGGCGACGCATTTTGCAATGCGTAGCTCGGAAAGTGGTACATAGTACATAGTGGTCGCTTCCTATGTTTGTATTTAGGTTTTCCCATCTCACATCGGGGATATTTCTGGCAAAGGTAAGGTCAGGGCACGTATCCCTGGTTACACTGTTACCAATGCGCGTAGGTTTATCAGGGTCGACGAGTAAGGTATGCCCTAGCGCCTGGGCTGTTTCCCATAATTTAGTTCCCTTTCTACTGTTAACTGAGTAGCCCCATTCTGCATGGGGTGCGTTAAAGTCTCCAACAGTCAGCAACATTCCATTATGAGCGGCTACATGCGCCTTACGGAAGAGTGTGACTATTTTCGTGCTGTTGTCTTTAGGTGGACTATATACGTTTAGAATGTAAAGGGGAGATTCTGTTCGTTTGTTCGGCAGGATTTGTATAAATGTATGAGAGACCTCCGGTATTTCCAAATCTAATTGGTTTGCAGTTAGATTACGGTGTACAAGTGTAGCTGTGATCGGCCGGCACTCAGCCGACACTTTCTCATTGTATGCTGTATACCCTGCAAGCTTTACTTCTGTATTCGTCTCTTGAAGTGCTATGACTACCGGCCTGTTTGTTTGGGCCAAAACTGCATATTCCAGAGCCTTGCGCTTGGCTCGGAATCCCCTGCAGTTCCATTGCCACACTATAACAGGTGTACTAGCCATCGCGTATCGGGTAAGGTTCCGCTCGCGCGGGTTGCAATACGCTGGGTCGGAGAATGCTGCTGGGGGACGGACGCGCCGAAGCACCGTCAGCTGGGCGTGAGAATGCTGTGTTGGCGGGAGGCAAAGAGCCTGCATTTGGCGTTGGAGATATCAGATTGCTAGGGGATGCTAGTGCGTTAACCCTGGTTGTAAGCGTGTCGAGTTTAGCTAGGACAGTTTCGAAAGTAGTCGGAAACTTTTCCATTGTGTCAGTTACTTTGTTAAGCTGTGGTATTAATTTCTGGATAGTTTCCTCCACCTTGGCTAGTCTTTGGTCTATTTTTGCAAATCTCTCTTCATAATTACTCTCTAAGTCATCTGTATCTGGCCGAGGTACCGAAGGTGTCTTTCGTTTGTTACGGCGGTTTTGATCTACTTCCATGTCCTCATTGCGGCTGACTTCAAGGCGAGCGCAAGCCACAGACGACTGTTCATTTTTTGATTGCGCATTTGCAGTTTCTAGCTGTTTGATTTTTGCGTTAGACTGAGCTAACTGTTGTTGCAGTTGTCGGACTAACTCTGCCAGCTCCCTTACCTGTGGGTCGGGTGCTCGGCGTTGCTTGTCTGTAAGTGGAGTCTTCCATGCCAAATGTTTGGCAGGTCTTCCTTCTTCTCCGGAGTTGGAGTTGATCCGCGAGCTGCGTCTCTGGGACGATGACCTGCTCCTATCTCTGCTCCCACTGCGTCCACGTAGAGGGGGAAAAGAGTCATCTCTTGGTTCCTGCAGCTGAAGTGGTGGACTTGTGGCGAGGTCAGTTGGGGGACTGCTGCTTTGCAGTGGCGGGAAGGATTCATCCCTTGGAGGTGGTTGTTGGTGGCCGCGTTCTCGGGGACGGGACTGGCGGCCGCTTGGCGAACTGTCTGGGTCAGTGGCAGTGTCCGTGGGGGACTGTGAAGATTTGCGCCTGTGGCTAGACACGAAGCGGTATTTGCAGCTTCTGCTGCCTGTTGGATGTGAGCCTTTGCATACGATGCACATGGCTTGGCAGGTAGGTGGTTGGCCGGCTGGTGGGGAGTCGTGAGCGACGCCGCAGCGGCGGCATGTAGGTATTCGTGGTTGGGGGCACACGTCCGCTCGGTGACCCAGCTTGCGACAGTTGAAGCACGCCTCCGGACGAGGCTTCAAAGGGAAGACTTCGAAAGTAAACCCCAAGTACCGCACGTATCGGGGCAGCTCGGTGTTGGCGAACGTAACGACGAAGTGTTGCGTCTTGCCCATACGACGCGCAGCAACGATGGGGAGATCGGGATTTCGAGCGCGGAGCTCAGCCAGGATCTCGGCATCGTTTTCGTAACTGTAGGCTCGGTACAAAATCCCCCGTACGGAATTGTCCGGGGCTGGGGCGTAGGCGGCAACCGGGACTACTGTCTTGTCGATGGTGATGGTGCCGATCTTGGCGTAAGACACTGCACGGGCATTGTCAGGCGTGCTCACTGTGATGGTGTTGTTAGTGGGGTGTATGCGGACTTGGTCGGCAGTAACCGCTAGGCGGTGGTCGACGTTGGCGGCTGCGTAGATAGCAAGTGCAAGTCGTGCGGGGCCTACGGTGTGAAGGTTCAGCGTGCCCTGTGGACGGAGGACGATCTTGAGGTGTTCCGAGGGCAGGCGGGGCAGAGGACGCTTTTTGGTCAAAGGTGGAGGGCGTCCGCGTGTCCGCGGATTCGGTACAGTCGATGTCGTGGCTGGCGTCTGGGCCTCGGCAGGTTGTTTCTTGGGCGGAGATGGTCTTCGGTACCGGCGTTGCATCTCGAATGCCGTCCATGAGCCATCGGATAACTCCGCGGCGGTAATGTCGGTGCCTTCCACAGTGTAAGGCATAGTCAAGGCGGTGTTGGGCTTGGCGGGACGCGACGTCGCCACCGCCGCTGCGCGCGAACGCGCCGATGTCGTGAGGCAGCGATAGGCTTAGCTGTCGCAGCTGTTGCGGCCAAAAATATTTGGTCGAAAAATCATCAAACTGCTTGCCTTGGTCTGGAAATCAGCACACCGGGTCCGGAGCGATAGACGAACGTCCAGGGCAAAGTTGGTGAACGCAAGTGGCAAGAAATACGAAATTTTGCTGTGAAATCACGGAGCTCATGTGAGATGCGTCCGCTCGCTCCACGATCCTGTAGATTTCTCCTGCGATGTCAGCGCACGTTAAAGATCCCCAGGTGGTCGGAATTACTCTGTAGCCCTCCACTACGGCTCCTCTTTCTCTCTTTCCACTTTCATTCCCACCTCCCTCCCTTCCCTTACGGCGCGGTACGGGTGTCCACAGAGCAAGTGTGACAGTTACTGCGCCTTTCCCTTCCTGTGAACCAATTTAACCTAGTCTGTCACAGGCATAAATAAAAGAAATCTGTAACAAGAGGAGGAGGAGAAGGATAAACATTTATTAATTGATGAAGTAAGGCATGCAGGAGCTTCCGCGCTAGATGGTCGGGAGCGCTTAAGCTCTGGCGATCTGGATTGCACTCGATGGCCCGCATTTGTATTAGCGGGCCCGAGCTGAGCAAAGTAGCCTCCCACTCCTCGAAGGTGGAGAGCTGCAGATCCCGCAGAGGGGGGTCTCGTGGGCATGCCCATAGTATGTGGTGTACTTTGGCCCTCTGGTGGCATAAGTTACAGTAAGGGGTGTATTTAAAGGTATTGGTTGGTTGGTTCATAGGAAGGGAAAGGCGCAGTATCTGTCACACTTGCTCTGTGGACACCTGAACCGCGCCGTAAGGGAAGGGATGAAGGTGGGAGTGAAAGTGGATAGAGAGAAAGGGGGGCCGTAGTGGAGGGCTACGGAGTAATTTCGACCACCTGGGGATCTTTAACGTGCGCTGACATCGCACAGCACACGACGCCTCTTCGTTTCGCCTCCATCGAAACGCAGCCGCCGTGGCCGGGAAAAGGTATGCATGGGCGTAAATGCGTAAATACAGGCATAAATAAAAGAAATGTATAACAAAAATAGTTCCAAAACTATCGCTTCCCTCTCTTAGCTTGGCTTCAGCGTCTCCGAGAGGTTTTATAAAGAAGCAATATCAAGAAACTGCGGCAACAAAAAGTTAAGAAGGTTTAAGCGTGGTGACATCAATGGTCGACCTGAAGCTGGGAAGGCAAGTACGTCGTATTGCGCATCGCTGCAACTACCAGTGTCAAGCCATTAGAGAGCCGTAGTCTGGCAACCGCGGCGCGAACATCGAAATGGAGTGAGCGCAGGCTCTCGGCTATTGTCTGTTAATGGACAATGAGAGGCAGGGACGGGTACACAGAGGTTTTTTTTTACGACTTTAGAGGAACACTAATATACCGCCCCAATTTATGTCAAGAAGAAATGGGTATGGGCAGGGGATGATGTCAGAAGGTCAGTTAAGCCGTGCTTGTCAGTGGACAGATTTTGGAGAGGCATTTGTCCGGCAGTTGGCGCATTCGGGCTAGTGCTGATTATTGTTTTTGAATGAATATTGTTGAATGAATAATCAACGATGAGGGGCGAAAACAGCGCTATTTTATGTGACTAAAGAGGAGATAAGGAAGCGTGGAATTTAACAGGTGCTGCACGTGGTAACGTTCGACGTCAATAACCTAATATACGGTTAGAAGGACCGATTATTTCCTTTATAATATGTGTTCAAGATACAGTATTACAGATATGAAGACTAAGCACTACCAAGAATGGCCAAGGTGATAGCTATTACATTCTAATATTGTGTTAGGATTTACTAGCAGGCATAAAGGCTTAGTTTAGAGGTTCATTCGCGGGTATAATGCACGAGTAGCACCGACTAGGCCAATTCTAGAAGACATCAAGGAACATAATCTTTATACTTAGTGCGAGGAGAAAAGTACCACGAAGACTTCCTTGAGAATTGCTACAAATTACGGTCGACATTGACGACTAATGTGATACTATTACGTAATGAAACCTCCGTGGTCAGTTAAAGCATTTCCAGTAATCATGGATATAAATCTGCATTATTAGAATTTGATATGTGAACAATATGTAGGAGTAAATTGAAAGCTTGAAATTGGGCAAATACAGGTCTTCAACAGGAGCGTTTTGTAATGGAAAAACTGAAGTAATAAGTGTGGCGTGGACGCTATACAATGCTGACGTCATTTGCATAATCATTGTTTATTAGGATTAAAAGCATACGTTATTACTGCGAAATCATTACTACTCCAATTTTCAGCCCTTCGCGTAGCCACGGTCGGTAGGCACCTATAACCTTTATTGACCCCTAGATGGCTATGACGTCATACCAGCTGCGATAGATGGGCTACCAAGTCGAGTCGTCGGGTGGCGGTAGTCGGTAAGCACGGCGCACCGCGGATGAAATGATGACGACACTGTGAAGTCATACCAGCTGTGAGAGATGGGCTACCACGTTGAGTCGTCGGGTGGCGGCAGTCGGTAAGCACGGCGCACCGCGGATGAAATGATGACGACACTGTGGTCATACCAGCTGCGAGAGATGGGCTACCAAGTCGAGTCGTCGGGTGGCGGCAGTCAGTAAGCACGGCGCACCACGGATGAAATGATGACGACACTGTCAAGTCATACCAGCTGCGAGAGATGGGCTACCAAGTCGAGTCGTCGGGTGGCGGCAGTCGGTAAGCACGGCGCACCGCGGATGAAATGATGACACTGTGAAGTCATACCAGCTGCGAGAGATGGGCTACCAAGTCGAGTCGTCGGGTGGCGGCAGTCGGTAAGCACGGCGCACCGCGGATGAAATGATGACGACACTATGAAGTGATACCAGCTGCGAGATGGGCTACCAAGTCGAGTCGTCGTGTGGCGGCGGTCGGTAGGTACGGCGCGCTGGAGCTGGAGTCGCGCTGCTACCGAGTGGAGGCGCTGCTGTCACCTCTTCTCTCGCAGTTGAGATGAGAAAGAGTAAAACGATGGGTATACAAATGATCGCGCTTGCTCTGCTGAGGCACGCGCTATGCATACTGATAAACACAAAGAAAAGTGACGCCATCTCGATGAAGCCAGGAAACGAAAGCGGGCTAGAGATACAGATGAAGAACGGCTCGACGGCGCGCTCAAGATGCAGCTATACGATCACGTCGCTTTTCTCTTGAATCGTCCTCAACCGGTTACGACACGGAATGGAATATAACGGACGCTTTGAACAGTGAAGACTCTTTGTCGATGTGTTATTAGCCATGCTATTATTGATTTCGCAACCTACCGGGTTTAACTAAAGCTAAGCCTGAGCTAATGTTTTGAAGTTCTTCTTTAGGGTTCGACACGACAGTGACCATGGTTCTCGTCTGATTCTCCACTTGCGGATCCTCATTCGCCTACATAAGAAGAGAGAACATGTATCCCCTGTCGTTTCAATAAGTGTAAATGTTATAAACACTTTGTTATAACCGAGTAGATAACTTCTTCTAGAGCATGGGAACATATGTATATTGTCTAAGATGGTGAGTTATTCATTTTAAATTAATTGCTGCCCTCCTGAACGGCTAATAATTTGCATTGTGGCAGCAGTTTACCACAAAGGCATTACTTGTTTACTGCTGAAATATAGAATTTGCTTAAAACATTTGTGTACTGATTATACTTCAAAAATTTCGCATAGCCGCTAATGCCAAATGAAAATAAAAACCTCTTGTGTGCATTTTTTTTAACATTCATATGTAGTTCTATTATGCGTTCCGAAAGAGTATATTGTACCTAAGGGCATCAAAATGTTGTGAAGATTCTCATAGGGGAATTTACAAGGAATCCTTTCTTTGAAATGACGTCATTCCGTAACCAGAAAGTAGGGAGCCAATTTATACAAGATAAGCGGTGTTGCTCATTTGTAGAAGTTCATTTCACAAATCACATACGGCTAATAATTACACCGCATTAGATAAGACTTTTTGGTTCTGGTTCACCAGTAGCTCATCGCAGTTGCTCCCAGTTGAGTAAGATTTGTTCCAAGGAAGCTTAAGCACACTTATTTAGCAGCCTGATCGTGTCAAGCAATTTAATATGGGCTGGTTTAAAATTACATTGGACAAATAGGATTGTTGGTATTTGGTCAATGCAGCTGGTAAAATTTTTTTAGCTCTCGCAAACCTAGAGCTTAAGAATCCTGCATCACCGAATCACAAAAAGCACGTGCCCTTGTGTGTTCGAGGTTTGTTTCCACGCTTGTGAATCATTTCTCCATTTACGACAAACATCGCAATAGCGAACGCGAGAACACCTGCGCGATCAACGAAAATTCTATCGTCTCTTGACAATTCTATTTTCCCGAGCAGAAAAGGAATGCAGAAGGCTAGACTGGAATGCGGTCAATAGAAATTGTACATATACCTAGAATAGCCTCCTATGAACGCCCAAAAGTTACTGCCCTCACACCTCACATAGCAGTGTGCCTTTTTATATACTACAGCGAATACAAAAGGTATTTCTGGAGCGTGAACTATCCAACAAGTTTAATCGAAATGCTTCTAGGTCTCAAAAATGTCTGGGCACAGTAGTGAGTAGGCAATTGTGAGCTGCATTAGCACCCTAGCTTTTGATTTGGGCATAAGAATAAAAAAATGTAATATGATACTCTTGCAAATTGCAGTTGCACTCTAATAAATCTGAAAAGAAGAAATATATTGTACAAAAAAGTATAGACTCAGTTTAAGCCTACAGCAATACTGAGACTAAAAGATAAGAATGTTGCTCTTCTTGTCTAATCTGGTGGTAAAGAAACGTGGAAGCCGCAACAAGACAGCTGGTTAAAAATCGTTGCACAGTTTGAAATGCCGGTTTTGTACTACATATTTGCCAGGGAGAGAACATGAGATGAAACGCAGCAAAATAACTAATCTGAAGGATTCATTTAAGGTTCGACACTTTCGCTTCTGTTAAAGGGCCGGCCCTGTAATGGAGCTTATTTGCAGGCTGATGTTGAAGAGAGAATACAGGCACTAATAGGTGGCACAAAACATGCGCAGAGAGCAGCTTATCGAACCCAACAAGTGTTCTATTGAACGCATCAATGTTCACCGACGTTTTATAAAGGAGCAGAAGAAAGGAAAGGCGCAGTTTCTGTCACTCGCTCGCGGAATCGCGCTATTATTAGACAAGGAAAATTATGGTGTGCGTGTCACGATGATCCCGGGCGGGGCGCAGTTGATTAAAGCGCTCGGCTGGGAATCTGAGGGAGGGAGGCTCGATTCCTGGTGAAAACAGGAACTTTATTTTTCTGATGACGCATCAGGATAATTGACAAGTGGAAACCCGCAGAATCTGGCGAAGAAGTAGGACACTTCTCGCGGACGCTTGCTGCTAACACTCGGACACACTGGCGGGTCATGAGTCATTAAAGGCTTTCGCCTTAGAACTTTAACGAGCAGACCCATTCGGCAGAGTTTCGACGGAGGTGATGAGGAAATCAAGACCAGCAGATCTGAAAGGGAAAATTAGCATTGATATGTATGTTTGTTCCAATAAGGTCTGCAGTCATTCTTCGCTTACTCCTACAGTCAACGTTCGCTGCCTGGTCAAGCGGCCGTTATTCAAGGGCGTTTTTGAAATAAAGTGATATCAGCCGTTTGTAGTTTATACTCGGAACTTGAAAAGTTCTGGCCGCAAAATATATCAGCCGATGTACCAAACAGGCTTGGTATTCGAGAAAAGAATATTTGCAGCTTCGTTTCTTGATAACTCTACTTATGCAAAAGAGTTAAGAATTATGATACGCTCCTAGAAATAACGAGCTGAGAGGTTCCACGGTCACAACAGCCTGACCGTGGATGGTCCGCGTTTGCGCGCACTATTGTTCGCCTGTGGGCATGGTGTTGATATGTGCTGTTGGTGCAAGGGCTCTAAGTGAGCCTGTTTCCATGAATTTTTTTGTATGAGCCTGCTTTGCTTTGTCGAGACCCTGCAACTGCCAAATTGGCCCTGTCAAGGGAAAGTCAAGAAAAATACAAAGAAAATTCATGGAAACAGGCTCACTTAGAGCCCTTGCACCAACAGCACATATCAACACCATGCCCACAGGCGAATAATAGTGCGCGCAAGCACGGACCATCCACGGTCACAACAAGGTGCATGCTTGCGATGGCGAGGTATCCGATTGTCCTGTAGAGGTAAGGTTTGAAGTTCCATACACGTAAAGCGAAGAGAGGTGCGCCAGATGGTACAAGTGGATAAGATAAGGGAGTTTGTGAGGTAAGCAGTGGGAAGCTTGAGCCAGACAGGGCTCGCTGGAGGTCATCTCTTGTGACGGTATGAGGAAAGCTGTCTTCCTTTCCATTGCCACTCCGCTTTTGCAGCGTCCTGGCTAGCGACCCGCTGAGAGAATAATGTGACATGGACAGAATTTGACACAGCGTTAATACTCGAATACTGTTTATTGCATTTTCAAATAAGAACATGCCCGCTAGCTATGGAGCATCAACAAAGTTTTCGTTTGAAGGAGAGGGCTACGTAAGAAAGGCTTCTGACTCACCGCCTGGGGAGATGGGTGTGCGACTTCGGCGGCGAACATTTGCGCTCCCCATTCTTCTGACGGAGCCATAGCACGGCGTCTACCGCAGGATTCGGTGAGAGCGTGCGGTATTTACCGATCGTTTTGCTATTGAGAATGAGAAGACGGGTGGTCGTGCACAACGGGTTCTTAGTGTGCGTCGTATACTCCGTGCCAGCCCACCCCCGGAATTTGCAGGCAGTGACGTTGGGAAATGACTCCACGCGTTGCCAGCTAGATCCAGAAGTTGTCTGTCGTCTCCTCGGGGAATCCACGAGACGTCTTGGTGGCGCACTCATCGCTGGTGTTCTCCCTCCCCCAAGGGGAAGTAATTACCTTCTCTCCGAGCCGGCGCTCGGCCGCGGTGAAGAGGGAGAAAACTGGTTTTCCCCTCTCTTCTAGTGGACGTAGTTGCTCTGCTTATCAGAGTGCATAAAATCTTAACCACGTCTCAATGGCACCCGAAGGGATAACCTAGCTCAACGTAAGTAAATATGTTCGATGAACAAAACGCCTGCAGAGCTATTTCACTTATAAAAATATCGCACTTTCTAATTCAAAACAGAAGATCTACGTTGGCGTTTGCCCCAGCTTCACAAAGAAGGAAACCTGAGAATTCACGTCAGATTCTCAAGAAACGCAGTCAGTGTGCAAAGTCCGAATATGCTGGACGTTTGTAATATTTATGGAGTTCACTTTAAAAATCGCTGCAGGTCTGCGACACTTACTCAAAGAGCACAAGGCACCAACCAAATATTGGAATCATCTTGGCAAATCCTAGCCCGATCGAAAGACTGAATCTCTACTATTCCCCTAATATAGGTGATGCCATTATATGTCAATCCCAATTATGGCCCTGTTATCCAGTGTTTCCCGATATTGGCAGTGCTACTACAGTACACTTCCAACAAAGGACCTGGCTGTGCACTGTTCCCCCATATTGGCAATGCCACGCCATGAGACTCAGACAGAGCCCTGAAAGTCGCAGCTGGGAAATGTGTCCCCGGTATCGGCTAAGCAATTTCTTCAAAGTGGCAGTATTGAAAAACTGCAAATAGTGTTCGGTTAGTAGACGTTGAAGTGCCTTTAATATGGCCGCGACTACATGCCTGGCCGTCTTTATCGCGTGGTAATGTGGTTGTGTGGGTTCTTCTCTTGTTTTCTTCTCATGTTGATTCCTTTATATGCGGCCTCAACCGCAGCAACAATTTGGTTGCTAGTCAGCACATGTGCCTATTGTTCCTGTGAAACGTCTTGCCTCGCGCTTTTTTTTCCTTTCTTCAGCAGTTTTTGACTGTGATTTGCTACTGATCCTTCGACAATCTCTCCAATTGCGCCGAATATATGCAAAATAAATAAGTTCCAGATAAGAACATTTAGGTCAAAGCATATGCAAGTGATGAGCTAAAAAACAGCTGTAATTATATGGGACTGAGACATAAATATACATAAAAGTCGGCAAAAAGAACATGAAACTATTCACTACTTCCACGAATTTGTGAGATAATCTAGTTCTAGCGCAACCAATAGGGTATATAGCAAAGCGGCTAATCAAGCCGTGAATTCGTTGTCGCAACGGTGTCAGGCACGGCATGCCAGTTCTCCGGATACTTTGCCTGATTACAGGTCACAAACACGCTAATATTTTTTTAAGAAAGCGTAATGTTTTCTGAGAACTTAGTACGTTCTTCTGGAGCTAGTATATCGAAAACATCCCAAAAGTGCTTCACTGTAATGAAATGTTTCGAAACCGCTAATCTGCGTCTGTGTAGTGGACTCAAACTTGCCGAACTTGATATTTTTAAGCGAGACGATTGGCTCAACGGCTTTACGTGCAGTTTTATTAGATACCAGAAGCAAAGCAAAACAATGACATCTGAATTGCTCGTGGAGCAGGTGCAAATGCAGGCAGCCACGCGGTAAAATTGCAGACTGTTTACCTTGTACCATGTGACAGCGCATGCTAGAAATCTACTCTCTGATGAGCGGGTTTCAATTGTTTCGAGCCGTTTGAAATCCAGTAAATTTTGTTTTCTGTGTTTAATATGCTCGTGCGGTGTTTCATGTTGCCGGCGCATATATGTTTTATTTGTAGCTATGTTGAAGTAATTATTTTATTTCAAGGATCATTGAGCTTGGGAACTCCATACCCTATGATAGAATGAATGAATGAATGAATGAATGAATGAATGAATGAATGAATGAATGAATGAATGAATGAATGAATGAATGAATGAATGAAGCCTTTATTTGAATGAAAGAATGGCTCTCGACCGCTGTTTTTGGGCAAGTAGGGAGTTAGGAGGGATGGGAGTGTAGCTTCTTCACGGTTCTTCAAGCTGTTTCTCGGTTGCTTGCCATGCTGAAGATCTGCGCGCTGTAAGTCGACCTCTCTCACACTACACGAAGCCGGCCACTGTCACTGCCATAGGTGGCAATGAAATGTTGTATTGCGGTGTTAATAGAATCTGATCTGTTAGGGTAGGCATGTCGTCATGTGGAATATGCGTAATTTTGTTTCTTCCTCGTGAAAATGAAGCACTTTCCTTTATATCTGTATTCCTGCCTAAGGATTTTGACCTTTCGCCACAAGTTGGCAAGGTGCCTATCCGTGTGTGTGGTAGTGTCGTCACATATTATTCTGTCTCGGGCCCAAGGCCGTGGTTCCGCAACCATGGCACCGAGTGGCGCGGAGTCCATGAAGTTGCCGCGTGTGGTTGTCCGAAACTTTTCCCAGTCGATGGCTACCGTTTGCATTTTTATCGAATCTTTTTTCAGTTAGAAGTGATCAAAATTAGTAAATGGTCGCTTCACCACGCTGTCTGTTCAACTTCCAATTACCTCATTAATTAAAAAACCTTTAGTAAGGTAGAAAGTTGGGCGAGTTGGTAATTCGACATGATTGTCCAGTTCTTCAAGTATTTCGTCATCGTCTTGTTTAGCATAGTGCTTTTTTTTTCAATCAAATTACTTTCCTGGCCGAAATTCAACAATCGCTCCCCTAACATTTCGCGATTACAAAATGTCGGTTATTTCTAGAAAATCTTCCATTCCACATTCTGTTGCTTTTTAGTTATGTCGCCTCCCTGAGGAGTGTGCCAGCCTGACTGCTTATCCTTCCCTCTAGGAAGCTTCTGCATGCGGCCTGGAGTCTGTGATTATAGTATAGCTCTTCTTGCTTCTGTTTGCTTCCGTGATGGCTAAAGTTATTGCCACCTCCACCGCCGTGTCTATATCCCACGGAGGTAAGTTGAAGCTACAGTTCCAGGTTACACAAACCGAGTGACCGACGACAGGGGGGAAACCAACCCTACTCCGAACAGCTAAGAGATCTTACCATGTTTTGGAAGTTAGGATGCCATGAATACCTGCTTTCCCAGAAGACACTCACAAGACATCAGGAAACTGCCTGGAGACGGCTACAAACTCATACCCAAGTCGCTACATGTACAGTAAGATCTGACCTACGCAATACACTCCAGTATGCGTGTGGTTGGAGAGATAGCCACCCTCTACCACTCCACATGGAGCTGTTGGACGCGCCCGATGGAGCCCAAAATAACAAACCTGTCAGTGTAGCAGTGGGAGGAGCTTGATCAGCTAGCACTGGTTAAGCAAGCCGACGATACAGCAAGAACCAATGGGATCCTGTAGCTAAGAACTACAGTGCCTAGTATATTCTAGGCACTACACTAAGAACAGCACCTGCAGCTCAAGACCCCAACACCTGAACCCCTTCCCATTTTGCGGAATAACGTTTTATACGCCTACACCTTCCATTCCAGGGACCTTTCTGTCTTGTATCTGAAAATGTATTTGCCATTGCATAGCTAAGTGGTATAGAACTTCTAGGTTATTTCGACTATCTTGTCCATATTACTAATAATTTTGTCCTTTTCCCTGACCACATACATCTAAGTTTTGCTTTGCCTAATTTCTCCTTCACCGTTTCCTATTACCACGGTTCTAAGAGCCTGCCAGATTTTCTCCACATTATGCTTCCTTTACCGGACACATTAGGCCCATTGATTAGCTTTGACAGCTCTGCCAGTTCTACCCTGCCTGTTGGATTGGAGGATTTCATGCTTGTGCGCTTCTTAATCCAATCTTTCGTCCGTATAGATAGTTTGTGTCCTCTCCAACTTCCTTCTGTGCACTCAATATGATACTTCTGGAATTATCGTCCATTGCTTGTACATTTATGTAGTATTCCGCAGTTGAAGCTGAATATCGGTTCTTCAGCAAGCTACTGATTTCTTCCCCCTTCCATATCACCGCTTATTCGTTGATGGACTTCTTTCTTACTAGTCTGTTCTGTTTCCACTTAAAATCAATACTACTTCGAGGACTTATGCAGAGGTCTTTACGTCGCACCTTTCTGATCACCTCTACAATATCCCTTGTGCTAGAATGAGATCAGAGTACGAAATCCATTTCATTTTTAGTTTCTCCATAAGGGCTTTCCCATGTGCTTTTCCGATTCTTCCGTTTTGTGAGTAAGGTATTCATAATTCATAGGTTATTGAATTCTGCGAACCGAATAGCTGTTCCTGCTATTTCTAGTGCCAATGCCACATTCACCCACTGCCTGGTCTCCAGCCTGCTTCTTGCGTATACCTTAGTATTGAAGTCGCCCATCAAGACAGCACACTAGGTTTTTACTTTCCCTATTACCGACTGCACACACTGGGTTTTTACTTTCCCTATTAGCGACTGCACGTACATCTTCGTAGAAGCTTTTGACTTCCTTTTTAGCTAGAGTATATGCAGGCGTGTAGGCTTGTGGCTGCTGAAACATCAATACAAAGTATAATAATTGGTTCACAAGAAAGAAAAGGCGAAGTATCAGTCACATTTGCTCTGTGGACACTTTAACCACGCCGTAAGGGAAGAGAGGAAGGTGGGAGTGAAAGCGGAAAAAGAGATAGGGGCTCCGTAGTTGAGGGCTCCGGAGTATATTGTTGCGACTAATTGGGTCACGGGAAGGGGAGGCGCCGTATCTGTCACGCTTGCTCTGTGGACACCTGAACCGCGCCGTAAGGGAAGGGATGAAGGTGGGAGTGAAGGTGGAAGGAGAGAAAGGGGAGCCGTAGTGGAGGGCTACGGAGTAATTTCGACCACCTGGCGATCTTTAACGTGCGCTGACACTCCCCTGGTGAGGTTGGGACAGGTAGATCACCGCCGCTTGCGATGGGGCTTGCCTGCCAGCGAAGTTTTATCTGTTGTAGGCCGTCATTGCACCCGCCACCGCTTAGGTGGTGGACGACGGCCGTTGTTGCGGCACGCGTCTTTCTTTCCCTCTTCCTTTTCTTTCTTCTCTATTTTCTCTTCTGTCTGCACGAGGCAGCGGAGGTGGCTCAGCTACAAAGCCAGTAGCAGGCCCGTGCATTTAAGTTAAGGTCCAGCGATGACCCTGACATTCAGTTCAAGGCCGTCGAATGGGCCGGCGTTGCCACAAGTCTCCACGGCCTGCGGCACGCTAGCTGACTTCCCCTATTCCTCCCACTTATTGTGAATAACGTTTTATCAGCCAATCTTTTCCTTCCTACAGCCACAACAACAACATCGCACAGCACACGGACGCCACTTCGTTTCGCCTCCATCGAAACGCAGCCGCCGTGGTCGGGTTCGAAGTCGGGAGCTCCAGCACAGTAGTCGGGCGTCTTGCCACTGCACCACCCCAGCGGGGCTGTTGTTGCGACTATACGAAGAATGAAGAGAAAATGCACGGGCCTGCTACTGGCTCTGTAGCTGAGCCACCTCCGCTGCCTTGTGCGGACAGCTTCTGGGTAATTTCGATCACCTCGGAATGTTTAGCGATGTCAGTGCACGTTATTTGAAACAAATATTGCGCTAAAAGCGTTCCGATTTGAGTTGTCTGTGTTTGACACCATAAGTGCGTGATTTCGGCATCGTTTCAACTCGCCTTCACCGTTGTGCGTTCGTCTTTCGTCTGCCATTTTTCCAAAGTACACAACATACTTGAATAAAACTGTAACTAGATGGCGGAGAGCAATTTATCAGCCGTCTGTATGTCGTTTCTTTGCAGCTTTGACTGACTTTTGAGCTACTGGTAAACTTAAAAAGCGTTGCAGCTGCTGTCTTCCATGTGTTTTCGACTTCTGCTGCAGATCTACCAGCACTTGCTTGAGTGGCATGCGAAATCGAGACCTAGAACGCGGAACAAACAAAGCATGAGTATATGGCTTTACCCAGCAGCTAACGGAACTCCTCAGAGATAAAATGAGCCTATAATCAAGTATCTTGCGATGTAATGAAACGTAATGTAATGCAGTGGTATGCCTCATGAATTATTAGTTTTGAGATGCAATGAACGCAAGCGCAACATACAGCCCGCTCCATGCCTGTTAAAGCAGTAGGTATGCCCAGTGCAGCAAAAGAGTTGCTTACACAGTTTAGAACCCGACTTCCGGCGGATTCGTTTCGATGGAGGCGAAAAGGAGCGGCGTCCGTGTGCTGTGAGATGTCCGTGCACATTAAAGAAAAAATAACTTGGTTCACAGGAAGGGAAAGGCGCAGTAACTGTCACACTTGCTCTGTGGACACCCGAAATGCGCCGTAAGGGAAGGGAGGGAGGTGGGAATGAAAGTGGAAAGAGAGAAAGAGGAGCCGTAGTGGAGGGCTACGGAGTAATTTCGACCACCTGGGGATCTTTAACGTGCGCTGACATCGCACAGCACACGGACGCCACTTCGTTTCGCCTCCATCCAAACGCAGCCGCCGCGATCGGGTTCGAACCCGGGAACTCCGGCACAGTAGTCGGGCGTCTTACCACTGCACCACACCGGCGGGGCGCACATTAAAGAACCAAAAGCCCATTATGTGGCCCTTTTTTTCCTGTCAGCCATTGCAGGCCATTGGTTGTTCGAAACGTTAAGCCCTTGAGGGAGCACAGCAGGGTTAGCAGAGCCTCTTCCAAACCCAGGTGAACGACATACGGAGTCATTCATTACGGTCTCATAGCCCGAGTCACTTTGGGGTGTTAAACCCTACAAACCAACCAGCAAGTGTTGCACCTTTCTCCGCGCCTCATTGCCAACCGTTCGCCTTCATGGTCACGTGTGCTGTACACGAAAGCGCAGACATACGGCATTTCGAATAAGAATAATAATTGTTATTTTAAATATATTAATTTGTTCACAAGAAAGGAAAGGTGCTATGCCTGCCACACTTGTTCTGTGGACCGCTGACCCATGATATAATGGGAGGAAGGCAGGAGTGAAAGAAAGGAACTTGTAGCGAAAGCTGCATTGGTCACGAATGTAGTGAACTAGAGCCACGAACGAGGAGTTACGTGTGGCGGGAGGCACAGAGCTCTCGCTGCGCCATCTGGCAATCAAGAAGCAACCAAGAGAAGATGTCTCGTCTTAATGCAACCGCACGTCTTAATGTAATGCACGTTTGCAACCACCGCTTACTATCCGGAAGGGTTCACAGCTGCACGCTACTAGCCACAGTAGTCGCAGGTACTGGTCCGCAAATGAACTCGAGTTAACGACCATCGGCGAGGCCCTTCAACACTGCACCAAAGGAACAGATCGTTTCATTCACCTCAACACCGGCAGTCAAGAGGCTATAAAAACCCTTCAAGCCCGTTCCTACAAGACCTCAGTACAACACCGCATCAAACAGCACTGCTGCTACCTGCGACAGACCTCACAAGTCTCGGTACGAATTCTTTGGACACCTGGACATCACGCACAGGGAACTAGGAACAGAACGGCCCACGAGGCCGCTGGCGCACAGCTGGAGGAAGACCGTCGGCATAGCCTTGATGTAGGCCCGTCATACTCGGACCACCCTTACTCTTCTCCCGTCTACATCATACCGGAATCTGTCATTACACATCTTAAACATGAGCGGAGGGGTTTGTTGCAGGACCTAGTCCCCGATATTACTCCTCCGATTCATTCCCGCATCTCTCGTCCTGCCCAAGTTCCAACTCACAAGCCGTGAGCCGGTGCAGCGTACACACCGAACATCCTGAGTCAATGGCGCCACAACCAAGATCAGCTGCCTCAACTGCCCTGCTGACTCCGTTGACATGCACGGCTGGCCTCCGCGCACGCTACACATCTGCTCACCACATTCAGAGTTACGAAGATTGGACAGCCCCCAATACCAACGCCCAGCGCAAGCTTAGTGCCCTGCTAGGGGGGTAGGGTAGGGATTTTCTCTGGGGGAGGTGGGGGGGGGGGGGGGGGGGGGGGGGGGGGGGGGGGGTGTCGGAGTCTGGCCAACACCACCTGGAAAGCTAGGTGGTGTTGGTCTGGCGCCCTTAATCTCACCTAACCCACCCCCTTCCCCTCGAGGCCTCAGGTCATCCTCATGAATAAAGGTTTGGTTTGGTTTGGTTTGTGGGGTTTAACGTCCCAAAGCAACTCAGGCTATGAGAGACGCCGTAGTGGAGGACTCCGGAAATTTCGACCACCTGGGGTTCTTTAACGTGCACTGACATCGCACAGCACACGAATGAATGAATGAATGAATGAATGAATGAATGAATGAATGAATGAATGAATGAATGAATGAATGAATGCAACAACAACATAGCTAGACAGTTGTCTAGACATAGTGAGTAGCGCATCTTATTTCGCCTTCTCTAGCATGCGAATGATAGCAGTGATGATAATAGGCTTGTCAGCGGTGCATTTCGGGCGAGCGTGTACTCAGCACTGGAAAGGATTGGATTGGACTAGATTGTATACTGGACTGGGTTGGTTTGGACTCGATTGGACTGGTTTGAATTTGACAGGATTGGTTGGACAGTATTTCACTGGAATGAACTGTACTTGATTGGAATGAATTTGATAAAGCTGGATTGGTTTGGATTATATTGGATTAGACTGAATTGTTTGTTTATTGTTTATTGCAGTTTGTAGCAAAAATAGAATTTTTGCCGTGGGACCGAGGCTAAAGGTGACGTACAAGTCACCTGACTGGGCCTTCGGCACCACAATTGACACGTGCAACACAACGCAGCAGGCACAGAGCAACACAAAATAGTCAGTCATATGTGAGAATGTAATACAAACACAAACTAGGGGCAAAACACATAAAATTCAATCTTTAGCATTCATCAAGGTAACAGTGTCAATAGTAATTGGTATTACACAGCGGAAATAGTAAACAAATAATCACGTATGTTCCAAAAAGTACATCTTAATTTTTTTTTTAATGTTAACAAGGAGGATGATTCTTCAAGTAGATAAAATATGTCAGGATAGCAGTTCAAGAGGTTAGGGATTTGCCAGTGAATTAACTGCATACCATACCCGGTCCTTATGCGAGGTTTTATAAAGTTCACATTTCTAAGGACGTAATGTGGATCTGTGTTGATAAACGTAGTTAAAAACGCATTACTGTCAGTTTTGTATTGTCGATATATAAATTCGGATAATCGTTGTTTATAGAGGGCTGTAATACTTAATATATTACTTAGTTTAAAGTATGCAGACGCAGAATCATATCTAGACAGGTTGTGAATAAACCGGAGGCCTTTCTTTTGCAAAATATGAATCTTTTCCATGTTGGTTTTTGTACCCACTCCCCATACCAACAGGCAGTACTTAACACGAGACTGGACAGTGGAAAAATATAGTTGCTTCCTCAAGTGCATTGGCAGAAGCGGGCGAAATTTATTCAGTATGCCTATGTATCGGGCTGTTTTGCTGGATACAAAGTCTACATGATGAGACCAGCGGAGGTTTTCGTGAAATAGTACACCTAAATACTTATGCACTGAAACACGTTCTAAGGAGACAGATTGGAACGAAAGTGTGATATTTTTATTTATTGGTTTATTGACAGCGGAAAAAATTATATATTTTGTTTTATTAACATTTAACATCATCTGGTTTGCACAAAGCCAACTGGACAGATCTTCAAGCCATTTTTTAGCTGCAGACACTAGAGAGGGTAAGCTTGGCGAGGAAAAAAAGGCACTTGTGTCATCGGCATAGAGCAAAATATTGGAAGTTCCAGGGATAGCAATTATATCATTTATATATAAAAGAAATAATAGAGGGCCTAGGATGGAACCTTGAGGAACACCATATTTTAGTATTTTATGAATTCAGGATCCGAGACAAAATCATTTATAACGACAAACTGAGAACGGTTTGATAAGTAACTTTGGAGCAGTTGAAGTGCGACGCCTCTTATTCCGTAGTGTGGCAGTTTTTCAAAAAGTATTTCATGCTTAATTGAGTCGAAAGCTTTGTTGAAATCCAAAAAAATGCTTATAGTACACAACTGCATGTCTATATTATGTGCTATCTTATCTTTAATGAATAATAGAGCAGATTCAGTTGACTTACCTCTCTGGAAACCATACTGGGCTGCAGAGAGCAAGGCATTTTCATTCAAGTACTTAGTTAGCCTTAGATTAATTACTTTTTCTACTATCTTAGAAAACAGTGGGAGGACTGATATTGGGCGATAGTTACTGATACAATCGACGGCACCCCCTTTGTGTAGAACTATGACTTTAGCAATTTTCATTTTATCTGGAAATAATCTTGTAGATAACACCTGATTAGTTAAGTGGCATAACACTTCAGATAGAATATCAGAAACCGCTTTGATTGGTGCTGCCATAATACCATCGAAACCACATGAACTGTTATTTTTAAGGTCATTAACTAGGTCGACAATTTCGGTTTCTGTGACTGGAAAAAGAAACATGGAGTTAGTCAGGTTGCACTGAATATACTTATCGAAATCGTAAGAACCAGAAGTAGTAAAAGATCCAAAAGTTAAAAAATGTCTATTGAACACATTACTGAGAGCCGCACCACCGTACATTTGGTTATCAATATTTAATTCAGCAGGTAAAACTGTATGGTGTTTGCCAAGTAAGCTTTTTACAATGCGCCATGTCTTTTGAGGATCATAATAAATGTCAGCAAATTTATTGGCATAGTAGTGGATACGTGCTTTCTTTATATCGTTACCTAACTTGTTACGGACCTTTTTGTATTCCTGAAGTAATAATTTCTCTCTGCATGATAAGAACTTATGAAAGAGAGCATTTCGCGCTTTTATTCTTATCACTAAGTCGCGTGTAACCCAAGGTTTCCTAGCCCTTTTGCTCTTTTTTATTGTGACGGTAGGGAATGCAATATTATACAATTCAATTATTTTTTCGAGGAATCGTTCGTATAAGTCATTGGGGTTTAGGACTGATAGAAGTTCGTGCCAATCAACAGCGGCTACAAGAGATCGGAATTGTTCAATGTTGACATTTGTTATCTTTCGTGTAGTGTGTGTTCTGTCTGGATTGGATTACACTGGATTCGATGGGACTATACTGGATTGGAGAATAATATGCAGCCCAGTGCCAGGCACACATGTTTTCGCTAACTATAGTGTCCTGACTGGACGCAAATTCAGAGACAGATATAGTTGAACCGAGAGATATACCCACACCAATCAGGAAGCGGCTCACCATTAAGCCTCTTCCCAAAAACATGCATCCTATACACCGCGAGGGTAGGAGGATGGCCAGGAACCTGGCTCTTCATAAGACTCATAAGCACCAACCGGGTGTTATCTAGTTTGATGCGGCTGAGTATGCAGTTTCAAAAAGAGCATTTGCAGTGGCAGGGGTTACGGGAACACACGCCACGGCTTTCGCGGCCTCCCTCCGTGTACGCACATCCGCAATGGCTGAGGAGGCAGCCATCGCTTTAGCCATTAAAAATTAAGAAGCAGATATCATCAGCGACTCCAAGAGCTGCCATACACAATTTCGCCCCAGGCAGAATTGCACAATCTACTCTAAATATTCTTAATAAGATTCCCTTCCCAGATAGGGACACTGAATTCATTTGGGTACCGGCACATTCTGGCCACCCTGGAAGCGAGGTGGCTCATCAGGCAGCCCGAGGTTTTCTAGACCGGGCGGTGACCACCTACACTCTGGGGACAGCCAAGGATAACCTTATATCATTTCACGACTTAACTCACCACTTCCGCTTTGAACGAAGGAAGTTTCTGTCCCCGCACAAGCGGCTTAGCAAAGAACACGGAATTACCTGTACGAAACTCCAAACTCCTTTCCAAACCCGGTTCCCAGCCAATTTTCTACTGACTGCACACTGTGCGATGAGAGAGCTACACTCAACCATGTACTCTGGGGATGCGAGGAAGACCCCCCCCCCACCCCCCCCCCTCCAGAATTAGGAGAAATCCTGCATCCAGATGACTGGGAGACCCTGCTGTGCAGCTCGGACCCGTTCATACAAGACCGGATCCTCAAGCGCGCATATGAGGTCGCTAACAGGCTTGACCTGCTGGCCATCTAGTAGGGCAATGTAACCTATACGGTTTAATAAAGGTTTCTTCTCTCTATCTCTCTCTCTCTCTCTCTCTCTCTCTCGCTACGTATATCCTGGCCTGGCCGAGAAAAATCACGGCCAATTTTTCACCAAACAACGCGAGAGAGGCGCGAGATGGAGCAATCCACACGGCGATGTGGACCACGCGCATGTTTGGCGCCACAAAAAGGGAGGCAGCAACATAAAAAGCAAGAAAAAGCGCCCACAGACACGTCATGGCGTTCGGACAATGTGTGGATCGAACGCCGAACGAAAGCGCTGGAGAGGAGCTGGGCGGTTATCCAGATCTTCAAAGAGGCCTGCTTCATTAAAGAGCAGCTGCATCATTTTTTGAGAATTTCGCGATATTCAAGGATTCAAATCTACATTGGCTGTAGGTAATGCATGCAAAGTGTTTTTGCGCTAGCATTCAAACTGATGACGTAATCGACGATTAAACCTCGAGCTTCTCCTCAGAGCACTAAATTTCTTCGGAGAAGTTCTGTGATGACGTCACGGACGGTACTATTTCTTATGTTCGTTCCCTTCGCCCACGTCTTGCTGCACATTTTCTGACGGTCCTAATCAACATTTCTAGGGCTTTGTTTTCGGCAGCCTTGTTTTCATTTCTTCAAACCAAGTGTGTCTACGCAGAAAACGTACCGGTACCGTCAATGACGTCATCATGCGTCGCTGTGCAGTGCGGTGAAGCCTGATAGCTGTGGCGATTTTAATCGCTAATTGCGCCATTGTTTCAAATGCTAATGCCAAGATATTCCGCATGCTTTAAGTACAAGCTATAATCATTCAACCGCTTGAAACTCATCAAAATCTAGAACCGATGCACCTTCCCTTTAAGGTCAAATGGAAGCCTGCATATCTTCAAAAAGTAGCAGGGAGTGGCAGAAAGTCACGTGGCAGGTGAGGTCAGGAAGCCGTAGGCGCCAAGATGACAGAAGGTGGCGCAGGACGGAAATGTGTGGAAGAGACTTACCGAGCTGCAGGTGTACTGGGATGCATAGTGACAATACCTAGGGCCTGCCTCTGTCTCGCAAGACAGCTTTTATCTGCAGCAGCGTCTAGGAACACGTAATCAGAACTGTCATGCACACTGAAAAATTTAGCAGAATCCACAACTGAAAAGTCTGATTTGCGCATAGTTTGCATTAATACTGATAGTAGTTTAGAGTATTTTAAAGCATTGGCTTTTTAACGCAAATTAAGCTTAATCGAGTCCGTGGTAAAAAATAGGCACCTGAAAGATCTCACGCTCAACGCAAGTAGGATGAACTGTGAAAGTTGCTACGGATGCTGCTAGCACTTAGAGCGTGCAAGGAATTGCACGCCCGTGCGTGAAACATCTGACAATGAATTCTCAGTGCGGCCCTCTCTGAGGTACCAAAAGCGCTACACACAAAACCCTTTCAGTTGCGTGTAAGCGCTCTGTCCTCTCGCGTTCTTGTGTGTACCGCTCTTGTTACTTCGAGATGAATATAGACCAACATTGCTTAGTTGTCTACCTTGATGTATACTAACGAAATGACAATAACATGAAAGTTCGCATATTGTATCAGAATGCTAAACCAGCAACTTATACCGAAACAAAGAACAACTCACAAATCTTATTCGGTAGGATTTTGATGCCAAATAGGCGTTCAGAGACGCTAATTCCTGAAATAAACTTCGTGAGATTTTAAATTTTTTCCACTCTAGCGTGTTGTCAAGAAGGCCACAGTGTCAAGTGATTTTCATTCAAGAAAAGACTGACAAGTAGAATAAGCGATTAATACTATTTCTGCATCCTGTAGAAGTGACTGGACATGTTTAGGTTGCGGCCTCACAAGCTACACGATTCCTCGGCTTTCGTCTGTACTACTCATTTCGTCCGTTACGAAGCTTGCCTCGAAGGGCTGTTTAACCTCGTCGGTGAACACAGTCGAGTCAGAGTTCTGTAACACGTTCGTGGCGTTCTCTAGGTCCTGGGGGACGCCCTTGGGCGCACTTGTTCCCATAGAGCGCCATCTAGAGTTGATTTCTTCCTGGGCTCTGTCGTCTTCGGTAAGTGGACCTTCGCGATGTAGTACGGGCCGATCGCTGCCGGTGTTAATAATCCGTAGTGCAGCAGCGATGAAAAGTAAAAGCGCCAGGCTCCCAAGTAGTGCGATAAGCCCGTAGTGAGACAGCGTCACATGCCAACTGAAGTCATCCTGCCACAGAGGCAATAAGCTCAGGTTTCGTCCCCAGTTGGCGTGGCATCCAAGGCGCCCGACGCAGTTTTGCTTGCCAGTCCAGGCTATGACGTCATTACTTCCTTTCACGCCAAGACGACCATTGCGACTATCCTTGTCGCTACCCGCTCTGTCTTGATCTCCGCTGTCTTTGGCCTGTCCAACCTTACCGCTTGTTATTGACGCGAGGGCAGGTTTCACGTTCTTCGAAAGCCACGATGACAACTTGGCCTTGAAGTTTTCTCCGGGATCACTGCGTTTTTCGGATTTCTCGGTAGTGAGAGACCAGTTGGAGGTCTCCGAAAGTGATGACGACGTGCTGCCTACGCTATCGTCGCTGGTTTCCGTGGACTCAGCGGTCAAAGCAACGCTGTTGCCTTCCAATTGCGATGGCACCTCAGTGATCTCGAAGTGTTCCGACTCCTCACGAAATCTTATCCTCGTAACCTGCACGCTCTTCGGCTTGAAAAGTTCGGTGGGAGGCTTCAGGATTCCAGGCAGGTCGGACTGCTGCGATTGAGAATCTGAGTTATTCCTTGTGAGCTCCATGACTGCAAGCACATCTTCTTCTTCAATTGCTTGTTCTAAATTGGCGCGCGCCTGAGGAACATTTCACAGGTGGAAATAACACCTTTCCTGGCAACGTGCATTACGAGTTCTCTCCGTTTTTCGGTTCGTGGGCAGCCGTTTGAATTGGAAGAGTGAAACATTACTAAGAAACCTTCTTACCATAATACAGCTAATGTATTAGCAGGCTTGAAACTCGTATTGGTTGCGTTTTGCCTATCCGTCCGAATGCATTCAGCGCAATATTTATAAAAACTCGGTAATGGGATTGGCAATCAGATCCTTCAGCATGAATCTCGGCACCACTGAGAGACTGCTTGTGCGTCATGTATGGGGTTTACATGTACCCGACAAAGCAGGGTCGAGTAGGCCTGTCCGGCTGAAACCCGGCTGTCGGGTTAATGTGTACGCTAGGGTGTCGTCGAGCAAAATGACTGTCGAGTCGGGTTGCGCCACTCCGACTGCAGGAAGTAGGTTGGCTCGACCCTACGCGATGGGCGAGGAACATGTCTACGCTGACACGTCGGAGCCAGCGCCTCCTCTCTTACCTTCTTGCTTGTCGAGCAGCAGGAGGGAACGGGACCGTGAGCTGTTCGTCAGAGCACACCTCCTGTCCCGAATGGGCCTTTTTCGCTTGCTCCAGACAAGGTGTAGCAGCGGTCTCGGCTCGACATAACCGAGTTCATGTAAACCCAGACAGGTTCAGCTGGCTCAGCCCGACAACCTCCTTCCCCTACTCGGCCGGCCCGTTCGCGTAGGGCTCATTATAGAAGGCTGCAGTTAGCTCCCATTTCAAAAAAGGAAAAAAAATCCTGTGCTCCATCACATATCAGTGTAGTGACAGACGAGTTTTGCATCTATTGTAATTCCTCCCACATTTAGAGCGTTGCCTACTCTACTCCTCAAATACACAAACCTCAAGGTCAATAATGGATCGTGTAATTTTGACCTTGAACACTGACGCTCTGCAAACATCACCATACTCATATTTTTTTTCGCCTTGGCACATTCGTCCTCAACTCGCGCTGTAGTGCAAATACCGTCATTTTCATTTTCTACTGGGCAGAAAGCATGGTTGACTTCATCGTCGTGCGCATACATGACAGCAGTATGTTACCGGCGCAGTTGGTCACGCCTCGTGTAAAACTGCAGCACACTCTCTCGCTGCGCACTAGACATCGTCGTCCTGTGCAATGAAAATCGTTGCCTTCATGAAGTTTCATTTGTGCCGCTCCTTTATTTAAGCAAAGGTAAATATACGCCATATGAATACGTGATCTCACTAATGACAGGGTCTACATGCCAGTTAGACAGGCTCCCGAAACCATTTCAAACAACGCGAAATCAGACCAGCCGGTTGCCGAGAAGTTTACCAAGCACGGAGGCGAGCCGTTATCGAAGCGGCAGGAGCGACTGTGGCTGCAATATAAGCTGCAAATTGCTAGAGCACATAATCTCCTCCGCCATAATGGGTCATCTGGTGAAGCATAACTTCTTTTTTTCCAATCAGCACGGCTTCCTACATAGTCGGTCTTGCGAAACTCAACTGTTTGAATTGGTTACTGACCATCATGCGGTTCACGCTAACTCTAAAATAGACGCCGTATTTATAGATTTCGCCAAATCATTCGACAAAGTCCCACACATACGTCTAATAAAGAAGCTTGAAAATTTAACATAAATTGTAAGGTTATTCGTTGGATAAGGAGTTTTTTGGCTGATCGCTATCAATCAGTCTTTGTTAACAGCCATTCTTCCTCCCACTCCCCGGTTAAATCTGGAGTGCCGCAAGGGTCTGTACTCGGACCTATCTTGTTCTTAATGTATATAAATGATATCAGTAATAACCTAAATTCCACGGTGAGATTATTTGCTGATGATTGCGTAATATACAGAAAGATAACTGATCTTACAGACTGTACTCATTTACAATCAGACATTGATAAGATAAACAATTGGTGCACACAATGGCAAATGGAAATTAACACCTCAAAAACAAAGCTTGTCAGATTTACCACAACACCTAGCTCCGAACCATATCATTACACTTTGAACAACGTACGTATTGAATCGGTACCCATCATAAAGTATTTAGGTGTACATTTAGCATCAGACCTGTCATGGAACTGTCACTTAGATACGGTTATCAATAAGGCTTCCAAAACACTCGGCTTACTAAAGCACTCGGCTTACTAAATTCCGCCCTTACTTCTATGACCGCCCTTTTGACGTCGTGACGGACCACCATGCGCTTTGCTGGCTTTCCTCACTGCAAGACCCGTCCGGTAGACTGGCAAGATGGGCTCTTCGCCTTCAGGAATATGATGTCCGCGTTGTTTGCCGCTGCGGCCGCAAGCATCACGACGCCGATGCACTTTCCCGCTGCCTCCTTACAGCTCAGGTCGCGAGCCTTTCTTCTTCCGACATTTCCCCGCCATCGCTTCACATCAATGACATGCCTTCAGCGCAGCGGCAAAATCCTTGGATAAATTCTCTCCTAGACGTTACCTCCAACCCGACAGCTGCTTCTCCATCGCGTGCTTTCCGCCGCCATGCTTCCCACTTCGCCATTCGGGATAACCTCCTTTACCGCCACAACTACTGCGCAGATGGCCACAAGTGGTTGCTATAGTTATTCCTCGACAGCTACGTTCGCAAATCTGTAACTATTTTCACGATGACCCACAATTCGGTCCCTAGGGTGTCTTCAAGACATACACTTGTCTACGGCTGCGTTACTACTGGCGGGGCATGTACACCTTCGTACTCAAGTATGTTCGCTCATGCCTCACCTATCAACGTCGCAAGCCATCTCCTCAACGTTCCGCTGGAGAGTTGCTGCCGTTACCCAACCCACCACGCCCTTTCGACCGCGTCGGCATTGATTTGTACGGGCCGCTTCCCTACACTGCAGCCAGCAACCGCTGGGCTACTTTAGCCGTTGATCATCTGACGAGGTATGCAGAAACCGCCGCCCATACATCTGCCACAGCATCAGAAGTAGCTTCCTTCATTTTGCAGCGATTTGTTCTTCGCCACGGCGCACCTCAAGAGCTGCTCAGCGACAGAGGACGCGTTTTCTTGAGTGACGTTGTGAAAACCTTGCTCACCGAGTGCGACATTATTCAAAGAACAACCTCCGCCTATCATCCCCAGATTAATGGCCTCACTGAGCGTTTCAGTCGTACCCTTGGCGACATGCTCTCTATGTACGTCTCCTCCAACCCCTCAAATTGGGACCTCGTCCTTCCGTATGTCACTTACGCTTACAATACCGCAACGCAGTCTACTACTGGCTTCTCTCCTTTTTTTCTCCTCTACGGCCGTCACCCCTCTGCTACAATCGACACCATACTCCCGTATCAGCGAGACATATCAGAGTATACTCCTGCGTCTCAAGCAGCCCAGCATGCGGAAGACTGTCGACAAATTGCCCGCGCATTCACGGCTAACACCCAGTACCGCATAAATCCAACCATGACAACCAACAGTCGACACCGGACTTCTCGTCTGGCGCTCTTTTGTGGCTGTGGATACCTTCAAATTCTCCTGGACTGTCTTCAAAAGTTCTTGCTAAATACCATGGCCCATACCGAGTTCTGGAGCGCACCTCTCCAGTTAATTATGTGGTGGAACCTCTTACGCCATCTCACGATCTACGCCGGCGCGGACGCGAGATTGTTCACGTCCAGCGCCTTAAACCCTATTACGACCCTGCCGTCTTGCTCACGCCGTATGTCGCCAGGATGTTCCTCTTCGTCCCGCAGGTAATTGTGAAGAGGAAGAATTACACGAGGAACATTCTAGGCAGTGGCATCGTGATCGCTGCGCGTGTTGGACCTGACTATGTTCGCTGTCGCTGTGCTCGCCGCTGATCTGCCCAGTCCTGTTGATCGAGTCCTGCTAATCTGCTCAATATAAATAAATAATTAAAGCTGACACTGGTGAAACTTAGTGCGACCATAGCCGATGTTCTGCAATCTATATGGTGCCGCATAAAGTTACCATCGGTGGCATAGTCGAGCTCTTGAATAAACCAACTGAAGGGGCAGCTAACGCGAATAACGAATAGATGAAAAATTATGAAAGCGCCTACTTCCGACGCCAACATGAAAGCCGGCCACTATGGCAAGCGGGATTTAATGGCGTTATCAGGGTGGTATAAACAACTGAAACCAAAGCTATTCTGGCAACGTGAATGGTAGTACCAATTTCACTTTGAACTGAATAGGTTTTTCAGTGAATACAGTTTTAAAATAAAGGTAGAAGTCTTCGATATGTCCTACTTTACCTTCAGCCTCAAATCTGTTTGCCAATGAAGATGATGAGCGCGTTTTGTGATAATAGGCGCTATGATATTCTCCTTGCAAAAGGAACTTAAGGGAAATTTGCCACGTGGTTCCAGACAAAGAAGAACGTTAGCGAAGGAAACAAGTTCCCAATTGTCATTCGGCGAAGAACATATTAGGCAAAACAAAACGAGAGGGAATGAGTAGAAACAATCAAATACATTACTAGGAGAATACAACAACTGGCACATTCCTTTGGCAGAACAGGAGACGGATCATCGATTAGTCAGCAGCAGAGCAGCAGCGCTCCACGCTCTCTGAAAACAGGCACGAGGGCGAAAGTTCGTCACGTGACCAGATCGTTCATCTTCACGGTACCGACATCAAATGCGCTTGACATTCCCTGTCACAACCTGACAACGCCCACGCTTCGCCGGCGCCATTTCGCATTGACTCAACGGTAAAAGCTGAACTTTCGATGCCTAGTCGCTGGTGCCTTTCTTCTCTGCCTTTTCTTATTCGTTCCGACAAGTTTTAGCTGCTTGAAGATATTATATTGAGTGTGTCATGTATTTTCTCGATATTTTAGAGCGCCAGGATTGAAATTCCCAATTCCAGGTATCACTCATGTGTGGCTGCCCAAGGCCTTTCTTGAAACAAAGCAGCTTAGCTGCACGATGTATTACACTACTACGCCGTCACCACAGCCGATCATACTTGTGGTTTAGCAAGTATTTGCGCCTTTGCTTTGTATGTCACCGTGTTCATTACCTTCCGCTCAAAATCAATCCAGAACACCGCCATTGAAACTTTTTTTGTTAATCTCGACAATACTGTCAAGCCTACCCCTCATGTAAAACCCCGTACTCCTGGGGTCTTTGAGGTATTGAAAATAAATAAATAAATAAATAAATAAATAAATAAATAAATAAATAAATAAATAAATAAATAAATAAATAAATAAATAAATAAATAAATAAATAAATAAATAAATAAATAAATATCGCATTGCCCTCCGAATTAAGTTGCGATAAGCAGTGCCAAATGTTCATTTCTCGCTAGTCTAACAACTAATTTCCCTCAATTTTGTTTGAAGCCCCCCTAACATTCAGTATTGAGCCTCAACCAATAATGACTCATTATACATATCGTACTCGCGCACATAACTCGTATTTAGCCTGGACAAGCTAATGTCCATAAAACTTTTGCAGTTATTAACAGTCTCGATTTTTATGTTTAGCTTTATCCTATCTATATTTTACTTTTAATTGTTCGCAATGATTATGTTTTTCCTGTTTCTCAAGATTTTTATAAGCGTCATCGCCTTCTCTTTCATGTTGTCATGAGCTGTTGATTCAGGTCTCGCAATTGTTTTTTACTTTTCCCAACACTGAGCCAAGGCGTCTCCTTGATTTTTATTTTCTCTTTGCCCGTCTTTCGCTGTCATTTTCGGATACGTTAGTCGAAAACAGGTAATCAGTGAGAATACTTCTTTGCAGGCTTTCTCCTCATATTCATCCGAACAAGGAACGGGATGTTTTTTTCTTGTGGTTTGGAGCACTATGACTACTTCTTAGATATCAACTTCTCTCCCCGCATGCCTCCGCCATATTTGGCAACGCATTTTATCCTTGAAGGGGGACCTCTCCAGGCAGCCGATGTTTGGCCTATGCAGCCGGCCACATTTTGGCGGCTAATTTGCATGAATAAGTTTGCAGCATATTGCCGCTGCTTTTTTGTATTTGTTTTTGTTGCACATAGCAGATATCTCTTGCTTGTGTATATTTGTCTCCTCTGCTTTTATTTCGCGCGTTTTTGCCAGTAAAGAAATGGCAGAATTTACGTAAAGATACATTTATTTTAAGGAACATAATTTGAAATGCTGGAGCCTTACTAGCCCCGTTACTCAAAAATCTATCAGTCGGCTTTCGCAACTCGCGATGGTGCACCAAAAATAATAACCTAAAGTTTTCTAGACCGACATTGCCTGTTTAGAAAAAGTTCCATTAGGCATTGATATGACATTGACTGACCGAATAACTGTTGTCTAGCCGCCGAATCGGTAAGGGAAGCTACCGCATGCTTCAACGATTCAACTGTAGCAAGGAGCCAATTTGTATCTCTCTTCGTATGCTATGTGCTCGCTGGCACTGCCAGCGACTTCAGTGCTGCGCCACTATCTATTTTATTTCGTATCAGAACTGTCATTTAAGCGTTCTTCGGACGGCGTAATTTAGAGACTGCCATGTCATTTTGCTTCCTTTTTATCATGAATATAGTATTCAAGTGAGAAGCAGTTTGCGATAGCACATCGAACAGACTGCACATGTACGTCCAAATGCTTGACATCGATCGAAGATTTCGGATAGAAAACAGCAAATTGCTATTTTATTGAACGCGTTTCAGTGAAATAAGTATAACCAATATTTATGTGTGGCAAAAAATGATTCTTGAAATGCCTGACGTTCACACACATTTTTACAGCGCGTGGCTCGAGTCTAGAGGTTGATATTCGTTGCGTTCTATCGTCAGCGTGCTGGTCACAAAACATGGTCCGCCGTCTGGCTCTTTCGTCCAAATGCGAAGGTTATCGATGGACAAGCGGGTCAACCTGCCACAAGGCCTCTTAGCAATAGGAAGCGCAATATCAGTGAGATGGCCTGAATATGCCTCATTCTGAAAAAGCGCAATGCAGCAAGTAGCACAATAAAGACAGCAGACGTGGAATAATAAGACAAACACTTGTCTTGATCAGGCATTCATCGAGCTCGTGCAGATACCAGATAGCATCGCCAGCGGATAAACAGCTATGTCGAACCCACACCGAGCTTCGGCGTTAGACAAGGGCTGTTTGCAAACGCAACGTCTCGCCGTCGCAGCTATGGCGACCGCTTCTCGATGAAGTATCCTCTTTATCAACAACCCACCAGATGCAGTTTCTCTTGTTCCGATGAGGTCATTCAGCATGCACGCTATGAGATCTCGATACAACACACTCTTCGTCACGTGGCTGGAGAGCAAGATCCAAAAAGTGCGAAATTCGATTGATGTTTCAATTACTTCGACTCTGGCTTCAAAATATATTCAAAACATTGTCATCAAAATTTTTTCAGCAGTGAAACTCAGTGAGAGAACTTAGCTTGAAGCACAATCACTAAGCATAACCTACAGCACTCAAGCGTAAGTGCGTCATAAGGAGAACAGTGAAGGATAACACTGTATAAACGGTTATGAGAAAAAGTGCAAAACTATCAGAGGAAGCACTAAAGCCCAAATTCATAATAGAGAAAATACATTTAAACAATTTGCAATTTATGGTACTTCTCTGCGT
The DNA here is from genome assembly GCF_055883805.1 of Amblyomma maculatum. Taxonomy (NCBI): domain Eukaryota; kingdom Metazoa; phylum Arthropoda; class Arachnida; order Ixodida; family Ixodidae; genus Amblyomma; species Amblyomma maculatum. The sequence goes on from NC_139344.1 coordinate 405,378,424, forward strand.
TTAAATATCAAATGAATTTTCATGCAAGCCCAGTATGTGAGTTTGTATGGTAGGTGTATATGGTAGGCTGTATTAAAGCATGTGTTCTCTGGGGTGCCTGTATTAGAAGCACCTAAGTGCCTAAGATTTCGAATAGCAGCTTTATAAGCTGCTATTCGATGCAGAATCGTCATTATGGCGCGTGTGTGAGAAAATGTATAAACAAATTCCTTCTTTAGCCGTGCTAATCCTTGTCACCTTTATGACTGGGCTACGAAAGCCGCAATAGTGAAAAAGTGGAGAACTTTCAACCAGGTGGGGTTTATTAACGTGATCTGACATCGTACAATACAAGCCTGGCTTGCATTTCACCCAACACAGAAAAGCGCCACCGCGACTGCGATTCGATCCCGCTTCTTTGGGCACAGAAGTTGAGCACCTTAATCACTGAACCACCGCAGCGGGGCGGGTATGTTTAGGTGCGTTGTAAGCTGATTTCTGTTCTGCTGCACTTTGATACATTCCCGTTTGGGAAGATTATCCTATCGATGCTCATTAACAACTGAGTTACTATGGAAGTAGTGTAGTTCTAAACACTGCCTGCCTCTACAAACATTTCTGTTTTCTGCGTTTCGCCTTAGGCATTCAGATTATATGGTTTCAGATTCTTTCTTGGCCCCTGTTCAGCGGTATCAGGAACTTAGACCATCAAGTTATCATCGGACTGCTTTCGTTTACCCTGGTCCAAGGCCTGTATTTCCAGCTTCTACTCTCTTATTGTTCCAATATTTGGTCAACTGACCCCTGAAATAACTCGGCCAGCTTTGCTTGTTGCAATAAGGTTGAATCAACCCGTCGTCTTGGCCCCCCTACCTTCGTAGCTGCCGGTTTCCATACCAGCGGTTTGCGAACTTTTCTTTATTTATTTTTATATGGAGGGGTAGTTCTAGGTAATTTTAATATGGCGCTCCTCTGTTGGCTACTCAATGCTTGCTGCAATTACCTCTAATTGCTCATCATTTACCTTGAGTTACCCTTTTGACTTTTCTGCATTTCGCTTCTGGTCAAGACCCCATCTTCAGTCTAATAGCTTTATAAAAACAATTCAGACTGTAGTCCTCTTCGTCTATCCAATTCTTTGCGTGCACCCTGGATATACACTACGATACAAGGCCGGCCCCGACGACCGTCTGCTCTCCTAATATTTTGTCGTGATTTCTACGTCATATTCAATTGCTCTGTTTATAATAACAGGTAAAAAGGATGTTTTTCTTGTTTTTTTTCCTATTTGCAGCTTGAAATACAGTATCGATAATTTTTTGCGATGAAAAATATGGTTGACGTTAAGTCCTATGTTAAGGTGGTGAAGCGATAGAAGTAATGGTGTTTTTTTTTCGAAGCCTGCAATCCTCCATGGATATCACATTTCGTATTCACAGGGCCGTATTTAACTACTTCAAGCTAGCATGTTTCATGGCATAAGGAGTCACGCATCTGAATTGAGACGCTAGAAAAACAAGGGCTATTGTCATCTTTTCGCCTAACTGTTTCTGAGCGCAACTATTCACTTTACATCTTTACATACCACACCGTGTAACGCATGTGGCCTCCTTAGAATGAAAACTCGTCTCGAATTCTGAACGATGTCGGGACCCTCTAGACAAATCACGATTTTCTTTGCTTTCCAAACAAGGTGGCATGTTTGCCCATACGGCCCTATTGACATAAAGGTTTTGTGCACAACACTGTAGACACCGAAATGGTGCAAAGGGACAGAACAGAGCATAACTGAATACTGGAGGAGTTTATTTTTAAACACGAGTTCTTAATAAAGCACTAAGTTGATAGTCACCGCTTGCTTTGTCTGTGCTTGTTTCTTTTTCAGTCTTCGTTTTCGGCGCTGAGCAAAAATGCACAGAACAGAATTGATGCAAGGAGTTATGCAGCGCTAAAGCTGTGTGCGCATGCGTGAAGTTCCCGTGCTTTGATTGATTCCGACACTCAACCGAGCGATCTGAAAAGTTGGACGAATACTCAGTAGCTTTGTTGTGAAGCAAGCTCTCGTCTTTTGCCACTACAGTGATAAAAATATTGCGCTTTGAAGCGTTAGAAGCCCAACGTTGTATACTGTAGCTCGCGACATAGATCCTTGCGTGAGAACAAAAACTAGATCCTTTTATGGCTTTAACAACAGAATGCCCACGTTCGCGAAAGGTGGCCAGAGTAGGAGCTAATGTTAGGGGCGCCAACATTCATTAGATGCGCAGCGGTGACTGCGCAGCGGCTTGCTTTCGCTTTGCAGATCTGCGCGATCCTCTTGAAGCTTAGTGCACCATCCCTGTCATAGAAGAAAAACTATGCCTATATTATTACACTTCTAGGCAAAATTTTTATTTACTCCACTTTTATGACGCAGCCTTTCAGCGCAGATAACAATGGCAGAAGAGTACATTCTAGACTGTGTGCATAGGCTTCCACTGCTTAATGAAAGTTGTAGAGGATTTGGCGACAACCCATTTGTGCCAATAACAACGAGGAGACTGCAAGCTTTTTCGATATACAGATGTCCCCTAAAACAATATTGAAACTGCAATACGTAAAAGGTGCCCCATTTGTTTTGAATATCAGAGTAGCTTTCAGGCCATATCAATTAAGACAAATGAAGTTTTGTGCACCACGCCTCGGCTTGAGTGCAGACACCGAGAGTGCATTGCTGAAGTCCATTGTCATACAAAGGGAATTTGCCAAGGGCATGAACATTGTGCTTTCGTGTTTCATGTTTCTATCCGCCTGGTCGCAATAAAATAGAAAATGTTGATCGGCGTTTTAGCACTATTTTTTTATGGTCTTCTTTACCTCCTAATCCATTTTGTGCAGCGGAGGTGTTTTCCAGGCACTTCCGAACGAGAAATGTCGAAGAAAGCGTTCATGTCATGAAATTTCATCTTACGTAGCAAGAGCCAAGAACGTACTTTGAAATCCAGGCAGGTGATTTGAAGTCCAGGGTTTCGACTCCTTAACACAAAGGTGGGTAGATCAATTCTTTTCCTCCATTGACTTCAGTAAGGCATCGACAAACACATCTTCATCTATTTAGGAGCCGTCTTTAGGGCTCCCATTTAACACAGAACTCGACTTTGCAAATTGAAAACCAGCGTGTTGATGGCGGACATGCATGGGCAGGACTTGTTGTGCGGACAGAGGATAACCGATGGTCGCTTAGGGTAAAAAACTGGATATCAATGGAAGAAAATCGTAGCCGGAGGCAGCAGAACGTTAGGTTGGTGGATAAGGTTGGGAACTTTGAAAGAGCCAAGTGGATGCAACTAGCACAGAACCGGGTTAATTGGAGAAATATGGGAGAGGCCTTCGCCCTGCAGTGGGTATAATCAGGCTGATATGATGATGCAGTCTAAGATATGATTAAATACAATACTGATTTGATTACTGACTTGCATTACAATGTATATTCTACTATGCGCCTTACTTTTTCTCAACACCGAAGTGAGGCATAGGAGGGTAGCGCAGTTAGGTATTTAGACGCTTGACGCGCGTAATGTAAGCTTATAAAAAGCCATGTAACAGGCCTCCACTCCACCGCCAATTTACGTAAGTACATCGCGATACGTATACCTGTATTGTCCGCTAAATCCAGATGCTATGCTCTGTCGCAATTTTGTTGAAAACAGTGATTGCTGAATGATGGATAGCATCTGAACTTATCTATTTCAGAAGCATGTGATACCCCTGCGATGCCGAATCCTCGGCTAAATGTAACTCGGTGATTCATCTACGACGCTTCCGCAGGTGCCGATATCTCTGGCACCAATAGGAACAATATGAATTAATTCGTGCGAGAGAATTATTTATGTATCCAAGTTGTTCAGGTCAACGGGATGCTTTCATGATGTCGTAGATATATGGCTTTGTTCATCCAAAACTACAACAGATTGAATCGAAAGACGACGGCCGCTCGATGTTCGCTCAAGCAGCCCCTATTCAAAATTGCATTTCCGGAAATCTCACAGGAGTGCGAAGGAGGATGAATAATTGTGCCAATCTGCTAGTAATTTTGTGATTTCTCTCTACGACCACGTAGTGAGCTTCACCGTGTTGGGTGTGATTGCGGGCTATGAAACCTGATTGTTACACTCTTGAGCAAAGTTGAGAACAGTCTATCGAATACCGAGGCGTCAGTGCTTCACGGCTCTACCTAATCGAATTATTTATAGACTGAGCTTGCAAGGGAGGTTACACTTACTAGTTAAACCGGGCAAATATATTGTGCAGTGCAGCAAGTGCACAAGGACCACCGCAAAACGCTCTATCGAAGCGCACATTGTGCTCGTGCTATTGAGGTGTCCTGTCAGGTGTCCAGGTGCAACGAGTTCCACAACGCACGCGGTGTTCTAATCCACGCGTGCTTTCGCCTTTTAGATATTAACATTTTCGAGCTTCCTCGGTAGTACCTCAATAAATGCAGGACGATAGAGCGTTTTAGAGCCGAGCTAGACAAAGTATGCAAATTGTCTCATGTTACAATAATTTTACGCTGGCTGTAAGGTATTGGCCACGTTGCACAGATTTTCCACTGATTGTTCTGAAGACAGTAATAGACAAATACAAAACAGAGCCATTTGGTATTTGTGGAAGTATCTATTGCTAGTGGGGCTCGATATGTTTTGTGGGAATGAAGCTTATCTGGCTGGAAATATAGGCGGCATAGCTGTCGGTGTCTTATCGGCTAAAGACCAGTGAGGAGACTCCATTCGTGCACGCCAAGAAACATTCTGGGAGAGAGGACGGGATAAGGCTTTGGATAAATTCGAGGGGAGAAATAAGTGAAAGTGTTCCAAGTTATCGTAAATAAAGGGCCAGACGGGACAGCGCTAGTATACACAGAAGTGCTTAAGTAGCAGAGGAGCCGGGTTCGAGAATACATGTGTATGCGCGTTAGACAGGATATCGATTCTGTGCCGTCTCGAGTAGTGCTAATGACAGGTTTCCTATGATTGTACTTTAAACATTCACAAAATTTCAATATCGCAAAAAAGGAGTTCGTGTGTGATAAGCCTGTTGCTCTCATAATATGAGAGGTATACCGAGATTTTTGCATCTTCCTCTGAGACTAATCTGCAGCGCCGTTATGCATATATTTATTAGGTGTAATCCCGTTGCATTTCATTTATCTGGCCTACAGACACTACTAGATTTGAACGTCCTCTTTAAAGATGAAACGAGCACGTCTTGATTTGCGCATGAAATATAATGGTTTACATTTATTCCAATCCTTTCTTTTACCCTGTACGGCTTAAATTCTGTGTCCTACAAGCTTTTAGACAACAAATTTTCTTCATGTTCATGTCTTTCTGTTGGAACTGGTATCAGCAGAAGAAACTATTGTTCCTTTTGGGGGGCTAAATGTTCTATTCGACAGCCTTAAATGAGTGAGTCATTCCAGAAAATGGGGTGAAGCCTTTTTCAGGGCGAGTTCACCATCGCTTGCCGAACAACGCCAATCATACCTCAATTACCGTTGCTTGGAAAACAATATTATCAGATCTGACTTTGTCCTTAATAAGCCAGAAAAACAACTGCACATTCAATGCCGCGTTTTGTTGAAGCCAAGCTTCCTCAGACCAAAAGAAAAAATATCACTCGTATAGGCCGTGCTACGAGACGAAAGAAAAAATAAATGGACTCTGCTCAGAGCGATGTGCTCGGACACCTGGACTGGCCTGCATTTCGTCGAAAGTATTTTATTGCAACTCACGGGCAGAACTGGTCAACTGAGGCTATTTAGCATTGCTTTGTTTTTGTGTAGATGGTCTGCTTTTGTAATAATCTACTTTGAAATGATTATTCAAAAAACGTTTTCTCTTTCAGGCCATCACTCTTTTCAGAATACTCTGCAAGCGGCCTATTAGGTTTCAGACTGCTCCTATTTGCCCACAGAAGACGTCGTCATATTAATACAAGCCTCGTGTTAAGACATCAGGACATTAACACAGGCCACATCTTCCAACTTAGTTAATTGAGCCATCATTTGAATGTTGATGCCCCAAAAAAACAGGCATACGTTCGTTGTTGGCAACAGTAAACAATATTGGCGTTAATTTCTTTCCTGCCTTTTAAACATTCATGTGTTGGCCCTTTATTGCAGCTCTCGGCTACAGTAAACCACTTTGGCATAATCAACCGGCGCTCCTTTTTCTCTCCACCGGGAAATCATAAGATCAGTTTTGTTTTGCTTATGGCCCTTTAAGTAAAACGATACGAAGCAGCTATTTTACAGAAGCCTGATCGGAATATTGCTGACTATTTACCGAAATCGGAGCACTTCCTAAGCAAAGTTATCATGTTCAAACTCAGCTCTAACCATTGAAGACCTAATGGCACATACATGTTCTGTGACCTCTTTGTTAGCGGTTATTTTCGTGCTAAGGTCACAAGCTCCGAAGGCAAACGTCGTGAGTGGTAAGCTCGATAGAGCGTCGATTTCACAATCCATCGTCAGCCGTGCCTCTGTCTTTCTTGAGGAAAGGGTTCGACGAAAGGATTCTATGACTGTCGTCACGTGTGGAAGCCATACGGAACTTTTTGACGATTTAATAATGAGGGAGGTTGCCCACAAAGCGACACGGGTTTCTTGCTGCGGCGCAGCATTCGTTGGGGCTATCGAAAAGAACAGGGTCCTCAACATTCCAATAGTGCTTGTAGTCGTTGGCACTGACGCGCGTAAGGCTTCATGTATGAGTAGATATTTAAGAAGTCCGTATCTGGTGTATTTCACTGAATGGATTGTATTTCACAGAAAACAGCATTTTCTGACAGCCTCAGATATATCAGCGCTGGGTAACAAGCTTTCACTCTGCGATCCTCGACAGTTCAAGTCTGGAGAGTCGAAAACCCCTTCAAGCACAGTGAATATATCTGTCATTTCACGGACATGCTCCGTCAGAGACTTGAATGGAAGAAGGCGTATTACATTGCCTCCTGGGGGGAAAATAATTACATTCGCATGTCAGATGATGCGAATATCTGGGCCAAAACTAAATTCTTGTGGACTTAGAAACTACGTTGTGATACACGAGGCACTGCTCGCACAAAACGTGACCGTTATATACAGGACGTTTTGGGACCCTAATAAAGCACTCTTGGACGTTTACCGTGGCAATGCTGACGTGATGATGTTGCCCCTGCATGCTGATTCTGATGTATTTACTCACTTTCGCCTGTCACCGGTACTGCATTACTCACAGGAAACGTTCTTCACGTCAAAAGAGTCTTACAGCTCCCACGTTTCGTTTTTTGGTGTGTTGACGCATTCAGTCCGCATGTTTCTGCTCGTTTCGTTGGTCATGATCGCATCTTGGCTTGTCCTCGCCTGTGCTGACATATACGAATTTGGCGAGATCTGTTTCGGCGCTGATTCAGACCTATTTCTGATAGCATCGTTTCTCTCGACCTCTGTGCCTCTTGGCAGTCGTGGGGACAGGGTGTCCCTTCCCCGCACGTGGTCTTGTCGCCAGCCTTTCTTGCTTGTTTGGCTTCTGGGTGTGTTACCTTTGTCAGTCTTTTTGCGTGGAGAACTCATCTCACGTCTCAGCGTCACCGTGCCACCTAATTTTATTGACACTTTGGAAGAGCTAGATATAGCACTAGATAATCGAGAACTTGTGCCTTGTGTTTGGCAAGCTCTCGACCAGTTCTATACATCACCAGACGGGCCAGGCGTCTTCAACGTCACTGTGCAAGCCAAGCTTAAAGCCGCGTACCAAGAAAATGTGAAGAAAATGCGCCTCACATTTGATGATACTGAAGATTGCTTTCGGTGCGCGAGGCAGCCTGGCTTTGCGTGTTTCTTGCCTGGATCGGGGGACTGTGACCGAGCACGATTCAGAAAGGAATTCGTTGAATCGCGAGAGCGAATGGCGCCCGCGATGGAGGTAGTTGGGCTGCGGAAAGATTACATCGATGCAGAAATCTTCAATACCCTGTTATGTCGGCTTCTCGAAACTGGACTGCACCCTGCTGAGAAACGCTGGAAAGAGTGCGCTCTTAGCGAATTGTATGCAGGGAGTTCGCTTGACAATACCTTAACATCATATCTGACGCAAATACAGGAACTATCTGCATTTCTTTCTTGCTTTGGTGGGCTTCTACTCCTCGCCGTTGTGGTTTTCTGCCTTGAATTGGCATTTGGCAAAGGCGAGAAATGCGGTTCTATCAGGACGCATGCTTGAAACTGTAACAGACATCCCCGCCTTAGTAGCCCGGACTGTTAAACGATTTTCAGCTTTAAGTAGGTCATAGCCGAACATTGAAGTCTTAAAGCTGAATGGTTTGAGTAAAATCATTAGTGTACACATCATCATTTTGATGATCTTCAGCTGCTCTGTGACAAGCGGCGGAAACCAAGCACACTCTATACACTGAATGTGACAGCATAAGTGCGAACGAAAACCATGGGTAGGGTAATAACTGTGCTGAATGCCGTTTCGAGTCTGCACTTTCCTGCCTCCTCCTGAATATAGTTTAGATATGGGGCTACCTTATATTAGATAACCCTCCTCAGCTCCTTGAGTTGAATACTGGCCATGAAAGTCTCCTCTTAAAGGGCAAAAGAAAACCTATTTGCGAATGGCGCAAAAAGCGCACGAACAATAGGTATGTCCCTTCAATCGTCACTGAAACGCAAAAACAAAAATGTTTAAGCAATTTTCATCAGCACTAAATATATTGGCGACCAAAAATGCTGCTCCCACTCTCCTTTCTCAAATTCAACCTACGCCTGCAAGCAAGAAAAAAGTAAACAAGTCGCGACAGTGCCCCATCACGCTCCGCCCACGACGCTTCGAAGCGTCCAATAAGCCTATGTGACGTCGCATGCGAGGTTTTCGCGCTGTGCGCACCGGGATTTATCACCCCAATCGGCCACGAGCGGTCCCCAGTAGCATTTAATTATTTGTAAACTCTGCACTTCCTTTAAAACTTTCTAAATTGTCTCGAATACTGAAAAGGACCACCTTCGTTGATTTCTTGCATTTAGAATGTTACCGTACGTAGCATTTCAGGAGTATTTTAACCGAGTTATTTACTCAACCGCATGCACTGAACACATCGCAATATTTTCCTGACGCTCAAAAAGTAGGAACGCAGACCTTGCTCAACCAATTGGGGAAGTAAACGTTTCTTCCGTGAATAATATTATTGAAGCACTGGATAGCGATTTCAGCACGTAGTTTTTACTGAAACGCACAGTGCACCTGCAAGTATAGTCTCACACCGTAGTAGTGACAGTTGCGCCTGCTGAAATAGGAGAGTGCGACGTCGGCATTCGTGAGCGTGGAGCAAATGACAAAAAGAGAACGAGATGGCGCGGATGGCTGATACATTATTTATTAGGTGGAATGTAATAGTCGAGCGTTGGGCGGAAAGATAGCCACCCCGGTTATTGTGGCTGTCAATGATTTTCATTGTTCCGGAACATACATATCGGTGCCATTTCTCATAGTCTGCTCTTTGGCCTAGTATATTTGTAATTTGATTTCCGCAATTCATTCTTTCCATTTCAGTTTTGATTTCATAGCACGTTTGCTTCCCTGATTGGGGCTCCGCTTGGGGCGGACCTACCTTACACAACCATTGCTATCCATAGTATCATCACATATGTCATTTATCAACATTTGATAATCAGTTATTATTTATTAACGTACAACTGATGATTCGAATTCGCGCGGATACATATTTGGCCGACCATTTCTATCTGCAAAACTCATTAGCTAAGAAAGGCTTTTGCCTTTTGCCGAAGGTGAACCCTTTGATATGTTTGAGAAATTTTCAAGAGTTACCTCAAAATTTCTCAAAAAGAGCGTTTCCCAATTGTCTTAATGTTTCATATTCAGTTTTATGCCAAAATTCTTTTTCCCGTTTTACTGCAAAAGCAATTATTGCATTTCAGTGGCCTCGATGCAAATCGTTGCACAACGAAGAGCACAAAGTTCGGAATACTTGAGATGAACACAATGCTTTATCCTATGCATGATTGTCAGAATGCGTGATAGATGCAGCATTGCATTCCTCTGGGCAGAGTATGATATATTCATTAACTGGAACTGCGTTTGGCTTGAATGTGCCCGTTTAGCTGACTGAGAAAACATCTTTCAATACTGATGCAGCACAGATGTACTACAGTTCGCACGTGTGCACTTTCAGTGCTTGAGTGGTAGTGCTGTGAAGATGCAGAATTTTTCGCCTTGTCTATACCTCCTCGCAGCAGACTCCTCGGTTGCCACGGAGGCTGAGACCTTTTTGCTGTGAGTTGCACTTGTAGGCACCGGCGAGTAGAGCCCTCTGAAAAGATTGCTACGCCAGAGGGTAATTTGCTGAATTTTATTTTAAGTAGTATTGTAGTGGTATTGTGCCTGATTTTTCTGATTCCTTCTGCTGTAACTTCATGCAATAAATGCAATGTACTGTTGGATTCTTCCGTTCTGACCATTGACTCTTCCGATTTTGCGGTCTAGAGCAAATAGGAAAGGCATCGTCGGGGCAAATGTATTTTACTATATTCATTGGAACATAGTGACATTAGCCATGTTGTAACATGCCACACAAGATCAAGGATTTAACGAGATGACAGCTTTAATCATATTCCGCTGGTACGAACAATTAACTTCTTTAACTGCTTCTCTTTGTCTCCATAGCATTGAGCACACAATCGAGATTTGTCACCATGCCGCCGTTTGAGTGACTGTTTACTTTTTTTTGCTACTGTCGCCTACCAATGAGAATGATATTTCAGTAGATGAATCCCTCCTTCCCCCTCCTGAATATTGCAGGATTAAGTGTGACATGTACTACACCCATTCTAACCTCGTGATATTTTGTTTTGTGCACTGATAGTGACAACAACCTTTTAAGTGATATATCTTCCTTCATTTGTACAACATACTAAGATGCTTGACCTAAGCGCAACACGTGTCAATCTGTCTATATACCTTGTACCGCCATTACATCACGCATGTGGAATCTTGTTTTGATATTTTGATGTTTATTTGTTGATAGTGGCTGGTCACGTGTTCTTCGATAGAGCGTATATATAAGAAATGGGAACCGACAGCTTCTTTCTACATTCCTTGACAAAGGCCGGACCCCGGCCGAAACGTCGGATTAAAGTTTTGGATTTTTCCACCGTGTGTCACCTCCTTTACGTTTATGCCCTACCGGACCCATTTGAGCTTCAACTCCCTCCCTATATCCCTATATATATATATATATATATATATATATATATATATATATATATATATATATATATATATATATATAGGGATATATATCCAGATCCAGCACGCGCAGCGATCATGATGCCACTGACTGGCATGTTCCTTGTGCACTTCTTCCTCTTCACAATTACCCGCGGGACGAAGAGGAGACATCCTGGCGACTTACGGCGTGAGCAAGACGGCAGGGTCGTAATAGGGTTTGAGGCGCTGGACGTGAACAAGCTCGCGTCCGCGCCGGCGTAGATCATGGGACGGCGTAACATGTTCCACCACATAATTAACCGGAGAGGTGCGCTCCAGAACACGGTATGGGCCATGGTATTTAGCAAGAAATTTTGAAGACAGTCCAGGGGCATTGGAAGGTATCCATAACCACACAAGAGCGCCAGACGAGAAGTGCGGTGTCGAGTATTGGTTGTCATGGTTGGATTTATGGCGGTACTCGGTGTTAGCCGTGAATGCGCGGGCAATTTGTCGACAGTCTTCCGCATGCATGCTGGGCTGCTTGAGACGCAGGAGTATACTCTAATATATCTGGCTGATACGGGAGTATGGTGTCGATTGTAGCCGAGGGGTGACGGCCGTAGAGGAGAAAAAAAGGAGAGAAGCCAGTAGTAGACTGCGTTGCGGTATTGTATGCGTACGTGACATACGGAAGGACGAGGTCCCAGTTTGAGTGGTTGGAGGAGACGTACATAGAGAGCATGTTGCCAGGGGTACGATTGAAACGCTCAATGAGGCCATTAGTCTGGGGATGATAGGCGGAGGTGGTTCTATGAATAATGTTGCACTTGGTGAGCAAGGCTTTCACAACGTCACTCAAGAAAACGCGTCCTCTGTCGCTGAGCAGCTCTTGAGGTGCGCCATGGCGAAGAATAAATCGCTGCAAAATGAAGGAAGCTACTTCTGATGCTGTGGCAGATGGAAGTGCGGCGGTTTCGGCATACCTCGTCAGATGATCAACGGCTACGATAGCCCAGCGGTTGACGGCCGCAGTGTAGGGAAGAGGCCCGTACAAATCAATGCCGACGCGGTCGAAAGGACGTGGTGGGCTGGGTAACGGCAGCAACTCTCCAGCAGAACGTTGAGGAGATGGCTTGCGACGTTGACAGGTGAGGCATGAGCGAACGTACTTGAGTACAAAGATGTACATACCTCGCCAGTAGTAACGCAGCCAGAGACGAGTGTATGTCTTGAAGACGCCCGCGTGACCGGATTGTGGGTCAGCGTAGAAATAGTCACAAATTTGCGAACGTAGCTACCGGGGAATAACTAGCAACCACTTGTGGCCATCTGCACAGTAGTTGCGGCGATAGAGGAGGTTATCACGAATGGCGAAGTGAGAAGCATGGCGGCGGAGAGCACGCGATGGAGAAGCAGCTGTAGGATTGGAGATAAAATCGAGGATAGAGTTTATCCAAGGATCTTGCCGCTGCGCTGACGGCATGTCATTGATGTGAAGCGATGGCGGGGAATCGTCGGAAGGGGAAAGGCTCGCGACCTCAGCTGTAAGGGGGCAGCGGGAAAGTGCATCGGCATCCTGATGTTTGCGGCCAGAGCGGTAAACAACGCGGACATCATATTCCTGAAGGCGAAGAGCCAATCTTGCCAGTCTGCCGGGCGGGTCTTGCAGTGAGAAAAGCCAGCAAAGCGCATGGTGGTCCGTCACTACGTCAAAAGGGCGACCATAGAGGTAAGAGCGGAATTTAGTAAGAGCCCAAATAATCGCTAAGCATTCTTTTTCAGTGACAGAATAATGGGATTCAGCCTTCGTGAGTGTACGGCTAGCATAGGCGACCACGTATTCAGTATGACCTGCTTTGCGCTGAGCGAGCACAGCGCCGAGACCAATACCACTGGCGTCTGTGCGGACCTCAGTAGGCGCTGTGGGGTCGAAGTGACGTAGGACAGGCGGTGCCGTGAGGATGTGTCGTAAAGCATTGAAGGCATCGTCGCACGCTGGTGACCACGACGAAAGGTCGGAACTGCCGGACAGAAGTTCTGTCAAGGGAGCAGCAATGGAAGCAAAATTCCTAATAAAGCGGCGAAAGTAAGAGCACAGTCCGAGCAAGCTACGTAGATCTTTGATGGAAGTCGGTTTGGGAAAGGCTGTTACGGCACGAAGTTTGGCAGGGTCTGGAGATACACCTTCTTTGGAAACAACGTGGCCGAGAATGGTGAGCTGGCGGGCGGCAAAACGACATTTTTTTTTCAAATTCAGCTGCAGTCCGGCATCAGATAGGCAGGTCAAAACGTTCTTCAGACGGTAGAGGTGTGTGTCAAAGTCACGAGAAAAGACGACAATGTCATCGAGGTAGCAGAGGCATGTCTTCCACTTTAGGCCACGCAACATGGTTTCCATCATCCGCTCAAATGTTGCCGGAGCATTACAAAGGCCAAACGGCATAACTCTGAATTCGTACAAGCCGTCGGGAGTTACAAAGGCAGTTTTGGGGCGACCAGCCGCTTCCAAGGAGACTTTCCAGTACCCGGAACGTAAATCTAGGGACGAAAAGAGTTTGGCGCCTTGCAAACAATCGAGATCGTCGTCGATGCGTAGGATAGGATAGACGTCCTTTCGCGTAATCTTATTAAGGCGGCGATAATCGACAAAGAAGCGGATAGAACCATCTTTCTTTTTTGCAAGGACAACAGGCGAGGCCCAAGGGCTGCTTGAGGGCTGAATCACACCATTCTGGATCATTAGGTCGACTTGCTCTTCAATAGCCTGGCGTTCGGTTGCAGAGACACGATAGGGGCGCTGTCGTAATGGTGCGTGGGTGCCGGTGTCGATGCGATGAGTGACTGTAGAAGTTTGACCCAAAGAACTTTGATGAGAGTCGAAGGAGGAGCGAAAGTGATGTAGTAGGTTCAAAAGCTGAGTGCGCTGCTCTGGAGGAAGATCGGCATCGATGAAACGGAGGAACAAGTCTGTAGAGGGGGAGCGGGCGCAGGTGAAGGGGGGGCTGAGCGCAGTCACGGCACAGTGCGGCGCGTCGTCAGGTTCCTCAGAGATCAGAAGAGATGCGATTGGCTGGATACTTCCGAGGCATTCGCCATGACGCAAAGCAGTAGGGGAGTTAAATGGGTTAGAGACCCATAACATGGAAAGGCCAGCGGAAATAGCGAGCACTGCGTAGGGCAATGGAAGGCACTTGCGGCGCAGGGAAGTATGGGCTGGTGTGAAGAGAACGGTGTCTTCGTTATAGATGCACAAGCGACACGAACAAGCACTGAAGAGCAGGGAGGAAGGTCGATATCTTCGGCGACGAGGGCTTTCGCAGCGGAATTTGATTGATCAGCGTCTGGTAAGGCAACGGGCACCGTCGAGAACCCCACTTCAGCTCGAGCACAATCGATAATAGCAGCATGACGCGACAGGAAATTCCAGCCTAAAATTACAGCGTGCGAGCAACTTGGCAGCACGACGAACTCAATCGTATAAAGGGAATTCTGGATAACTACTCGAGCGGTGCACGCTGCTAAAGGCTTGATATGCTGAGCACTGCCCGTTCGCAACGAAAGTCCCGCAATTGGCGTCTTCACTTTCTTTACAGTGCGACATAGTTTTGCGTCCATTACCGAAATCGCAGCACAGGTGTCAATTAGGGCCATGACAGCAACACCCTCGACGAAAACTTCAATTAGGTTTGTCGGCGACAGATGAGGACTTGGGAAGTTCGACTGGGTCGCAGTTCTCGCCTCAGGAACTGCGGCCTCTAGTTTTCCTCACGTGAAGCGTTCTGTCGACGTCGCATCGGAGAGATAGAGCGGCGTCGCGGCGACTGTGAATGGCTGTCGGACATGGCTGAGCGCTCTGGGGAGAACTGAGGGTGGGCTGGAGGCTCAGTAGGCGCGGAATACTGAGGCGTCGGAGACCAGTATGCAGAACCATGAGTAGGTGGTGCCGACAGCGGGAGACGGTTGCGGCAATAACGAGAAATGTGTCCAGCAAGCCCGCAAGTGTAACAAATTGGCCGGTTATCCGTCGTGCGCCAGGGATTACGTGGTCTTGGAGCCGGTCGCATAAACTGCGCAGGTTCTCGCGCAGGCGCAGGAGGCGGCTGAACGTAGGCTGGTGGCGGTGGAGCATATGTAGGTGGCGGTCGGGCCGCAACAGCCTGTCGTGACGCTGGGGCTACGTCGACCCGGCCTTCACTTGGTAGCGTGCAGAGACTCGGGGTTGAAGTAGGATTGAATCTTCGAAGTTGGTGAAATATGTACAAGCAGGTTTAATGGCACTTTGAGAAACTTATTTACAAGATTATTTACACGAAAAAGAAGGGTACATCAGCAAAATGGCAAGCGTTAAGAGTTCATAGCGAGAAGCGACTGGATGAGCCGTTTACCCAGGGCCCAGAGCGACATTTCGTGCTCTGCAGCGTCCTTAAAACCCCCTATGTCCAGCCCCTCTCTGAAGATGCTGACCAACCAAATCCAGGGCACGCCCCTCAGGTATCGGCATCCAATCGAACACATCACTGCACTGATGGTCTGAAGCACTGACTGGTCCGGCATTCATTCGTTGGGCGTGATCACTTGTTGGCGGGAAAAGCTTGGGAACGGCGAGGAGAGGAGGTACATTTCTATTCTTCAGCAAAGAAACCACAGGCTGGTTCTGACAAGTGGTTTTACTTCTCAGAAACCCGAGTGCACGTGGCGCCGCATCCGCTCCCAGCATTGTCCGTTTTCGACAATTGCAAATCTTTCCTGCATTCCTGGGAAATCACTTAATGGCTGTATGCGTCATGCTCCTTTCTTGTCCTGCACGTCAGCGGACATGTCACTCTGTCGTCTCCTTTGGAAAGTAGGCATTCCTCACTGGACGATAGGGCTTATCGACTGGAAGGGTGAACAAAAGAAAGAAAGCACTTCCTGCATTTCCCGCAGGGGGACGTTTCTTTGTGTTTTTCCAGACGTTCTCTTGGCAGGGTCAATTTGGCATTTGCAGAGTGTCCACAAAGCAAAACAGGCTTACAAAACAGGATTCCTGGAAACAGGCTCACTTAGAGCCATTGGACCATCACCACATATTCACAGCACTTATCCATGCCCACAGGCGAACAATAGAGCGCGCAAATGCGGATGCTTGGTCGTAACAGCCTCCTCCCCCGCCAGAAGAGTCTCGGAGGGCAGCAGTCCCAGCTGCTGCATGAAGAGACGACTTAATGGCCTGCACGTGAACGCTTGAAGCTCGCTGTTGCTTGTCGCGTTGTCTCGATTGTTGTAGGCCAAATTGCTCGAGCTGTCTTAAACTCAACCACATGTCGAAGCAAGCACTCGGCTCCCGTCTGAAGAGACCAGGTTAAAAGAAAACTGCCATTGTTGTTCGAGAAAAGCCCACTCTCAAGACGTTCGGGACCCACGTATTCCTAGAAAACCAAACGTGCTGCTTTACATAGCCACACATATACAAGCGCACGAAAAAAAAAAAAAACCTGATTATCAATTTGGATACATGGTGAGGAACATCTCGGACCGCTTAGAAAGAGCGGCTAAGCGCGTCCGCATTCCCATTTAACTTCCCCTTTTTGTATCTTATTTCAAAATTGTACTGCTGTAAAAT
Organism: Amblyomma maculatum; assembly: GCF_055883805.1. NCBI lineage: Eukaryota > Metazoa > Arthropoda > Arachnida > Ixodida > Ixodidae > Amblyomma > Amblyomma maculatum. The sequence goes on from NC_139344.1 coordinate 405,395,260, forward strand.
CAAGCTCCACCTAAGAAGGCGACTGTTCTTCGATGTCGCAGTTTGCAGCCAAGCCAGGGGACAATGGTCCGTCTCTACGGTGAATTTGGCCCCTCCAAGATAGCACTGCAATTTTTGAATGGCCCATACAATGCAAGCGCACTCTTTCTCTGACGCGCAATAAGCCCTCTCTCTAGAACTCAGCTTTCTGCTCAAGTAGAGCACGGGGTGCTCATTACCGTCGTCATCTCTCTGGCAGAGAACAGCACCTAACCCTCGATCACTGGCATCACACTGGACCGTGAATTCTCGGCCATAGTCTGGAGCTCGCAATACCGGACGGCTAATCAGCACAGCCTTCAGGTTTACGAAGGAGGCTTCCTTTTGTTCGTCCCAGACTACATTTGTCGGTTCTGTCTTGCGGAGAGCGTCGGTCAGAGGGCTAGCCAAAGCTGAATAGTTAGGGATGTAGTGATTGTAGTACCCAGTCAGACCTAAGAATGCTCGAATTTCCGTCTTCGTGCTCGGCCGCGGGTAGTCTGCTACCGCAGAAATCTTAATCTCGCTGGGTTTCCTGAAACCTTGACCTACATTGTGACCCAAGTAGTCCACGGTCGCCCTTGCTAGGCAACATTTCTCGGCCTTCACGGTTAGTCCAGCTTGACGCAAAAGGCTCAGTACAGCTCTTAGATGTACCATATGGTCCGCCCTTGAGTCGGAAAAAACCGCAATGTTGTCTAAATAAGGCACCGCGAATGTTTCACACCCCTTTAAAACCCTATCCATGAGTCGGGAAAAACAAAATGGAGCATTTTTGAGCCCGAAACTCATCATTGTTGGCTGGTAGCTGCCCGTCGGAGTGACGAAAGCCGCGTATCTGCTGGCGCGTTCAGTGAGCGGTACTTGCCAGTATCCTCGAGTAAGGTCCAGCGTAGTCACATATGCCGCTCTACTGACCTGTTCTACTCTCTCCTCAATATTCGGAATAGGATACACTTGATCCCTGGTGAGAGAATTTAGCTTTCGGTAGTCTACCACAGGCCTAGGGTCTTTACCTGGAGCTTCTACTAAGATCATAGGCGAAGCATAATCGCTTTCCGAGGGTTTTATTACTCCCAATTCCAGCATGCGAGTTACTTCCCTATCCAGAATTTCTCTTTGCCTTGGAGAGAATCGGTAGCACCTTGATCGCACTGGCACGTCTGAAGTCAGCTCAATATCGTGCTCAGTCAAATCAGTCCTGCCTGGCCTGTCCACGAAGCAGGCCTCAAACTCTGTTATTATCTCGCCCAGATCGGACAGCTGGGGTTTCTTTAGTTCTCCTCTCTGCTCTGTCTTTTTGAGAAGCTCCTGAGCGTTGCTTCCTTTTCCGCTGAGGCAAATCAAGTTATCCCCCATCTCCTCGGGAAGGTTTAACGTTAGATTTACCACGGCTTCCCTCTGCACATAAGGCTTCATAAGATTGCAATGATAAATGCGCACTGCTTTACGCCTACCGGGGAATTTCACTTCGTAGTTAGTGTTAGAAAGCTTTGCAACGACTTCATCAGGTCCTTCCCACTGTACTTCGAGCTTATTCCTGAGATCATTGGCTTGCTCCATAGCCAAGTCCTCTCGGGTTCCACTTAGAAGTCTCGTGAGATTGCTAGACACCGGCGGCAAGAGGTTACTCTCAAGAACGTCCTCATTCCGCGTCTCATCAAGCTCACTTTCAAGTTGACATATCTGAGATGCCTCGCTCTCAAAGCCTTCTGACCTGCTATCTTCCGCATTTACCACTGTTTTAACTGCCGTTTCCTCCGCTGTGGATTTTTCTGGAATGAGCAGTGTAGCTAGTTCTGGCGCCTTTGAACGTGTTAAGGCTTGCACAACTCTGTCTCCGAAAAGGATGCCCCTCTTTCGCAGCAGCATGTCCGATTTGTTGGAGAACAAATACGGATAGCACTTAGGAAGCTTTCCTGAAACGGCAGCCTCGGTTGTTAATTCGCCGAAAGGGCCCTCGATGACCACGTTCGCGATCGGCAAGCACACACTCTGTTCCTCAACTACCTGTCGGATCCATGCACACTGTCCTGTATAGTCGGAAGGCGATACATACGCCGGATGGACAACATCCATCGTTGCGGCCGAATCGCGCAGTACCTTGCAAGGCTTCCCGTTGACTACTAGGTCATGCATGTAAGGTTCCAAAAGGTGCATATTTTCATCGCAGTCACTGACGTACGAGAAAGCAATCTTTTCTTTCCGGCAGTTGACGGCAATGTGACCCTGCTCATTACACCTAAAGCATGTGAGCGGCTTTCTAGCCTCAAACTTTCTCTTTGTGTTCTGCGCGTTGGTCATTTCCCCACTTTTCTCACTGCCGTCCTTTCTAGGGCGTTTGCCTGAAGAAGCCTTCCTTTCTTCGTTTGCAAATCGAGCAAAGTGCCTTTTCTGACGGTTATTTACACTCAACTTGGGATTGCGGGGCCTATCCACTGCTGGGTTGCTGAATTGTCGGCGCGAAGCATACTCCTCAATAAGTTCGGCAGCTTCAGTTGCCGACTTAATTTCGCCTCGGTCCTGTAACCAATTTCTTTCTTTTTCTGGGAGGCAGTTATAAAACTGCTCCAAAAGAATTCGCTCGACTACAGCGTCCCTGTCACTGTAGGAATCAGTGCTCTTTAGCCACTCGCCCAAATTAACTCTTAAATTGTATAGGAATTCAGGGTAACTCTCGTCCCTGGACTTAGTAGCTTTCCGAAAACGTTGTCTGAACGCCTCGGCGCTAAGCCTATACTTTCTCAGAAGGCAAGCTTTGACCTTCTCGTATTTGTCCGCGTCCTCCTTGCTTAGCCGCGCGACAACCTCCGCTGCCTCGCTGGGCAGAACCGTCAATAATCTCTGAGACCAAGTGTCTCGCTGGAAGGACAGTTTTTCGCAAGTTCGCTCAAAGTTAGCCAGATACAGACCGATATCCCCTGATATCACATATGGCTGCATGTACTTTGACATCTTGAAATCTGCCTCCTTGTTGAGACGAGGTACCGCTAGCTGGGGACAATCGCCCGACCTCTTGCTCAACTCTAGTTCTAATTTCCGGAGCTCAATGTCTAGCTTCTTTTCCTCTTTTTCCCTCTCATGTTTACGCTCCCTTTCCTCTTTTTCCCTCTCACGTTCGCGCTCCCTTTCCTCTTTTTCCCTCTCAAGTTCACGCTCACGCCTCTTTTCCTCTTTTTCCCGCTCTTTCTGCTGTCTGAGCTGCTCCTCCTTTTTTTGGGCGATGAGGTTCCATGCTTCACTGAGCTCCTCATCATCGGCTCCCAAATCTGTGATTGCCTTTATAATCAAAGGTTTTCGTGCCAAACCACTTGTATCAATTCCCAATTCCTCACACAATTGCAACAGTTCCGGTTTCTGCAGCTTTTGTAGGTCCATGATCGCTCCGAGTGTCGGCTACTTCCAAAACAACAGTGCAAACTACCAAACCTAAAGGCGTTTCAACACTTTTTACCAGTTCTAAAATCTAACCCTGTTCTAGAACCTGGTCCACATCAGAAGAAAAGCCAAGCACTCACCCACACATGCGATCGATGTTCCGAGCTGCCCTCTTGTTGGCCGATTGTTGCTCCTGCTTGTTGCTTGAGATGCCACCTCCGATCACAAGATGTTGTGGCTTGTAGATTCTGATCCACCTCGAATCACCAGATGTTGTAGCTTGTAGATCCAGCCCCACCTCCAGTCATCAGATGTTGTGGCTTGTAGATTCAGATCCCAACGCTGGTCACCAGTTGTCGTGACGCTGGGGCTACGTCGACCCGGCCTTCACTTGGTAGCGTGCAGAGACTCGGGGTTGAAGTAGGATTGAATCTTCGAAGTTGGTGAAATATGTACAAGCAGGTTTAATGGCACTTTGAGAAACTTATTTACAAGATTATTTACACGAAAAAGAAGGGTACATCAGCAAAATGGCAAGCGTTAAGAGTTCATAGCGAGAAGCGACTGGATGAGCCGTTTACCCAGAGCCCAGAGCGACATTTCGTGCTCTGCAGCGTCCTTAAAACCCCCTATGTCCAGCCCCTCTCTGAAGATGCTGACCAACCAAATCCAGGGCACGCCCCTCAGGTATCGGCATCCAATCGAACACATCACTGCACTGATGGTCTGAAGCACTGACTGGTCCGGCATTCATTCGTTGGGCGTGATCACTTGTTGGCGGGAAAAGCTTGGGAACGGCGAGGAGAGGAGGTACATTTCTATTCTTCAGCAAAGAAACCACAGGCTGGTTCTGACAAGTGGTTTTACTTCTCAGAAACCCGAGTGCACGTGGCGCCGCATCCGCTCCCAGCATTGTCCGTTTTCGACAATTGCAAATCTTCTCTGCATTCCTGAGAAATCACTTAATGGCTGTATGCGTCATGCTCCTTTCTTGTCCTGCACGTCAGCGGACATGTCACTCTGTCGTCTCCTTTGGAAAGTAGGCATTCCTCACTGGACGATAGGGCTTATCGACTGGAAGGGTGAACAAAAGAAAGAAAGCACTTCCTGCATTTCCCGCAGGGGTACGTTTCTTTGTGTTTTTCCAGACGTTCTCTTGGCAGGGTCAATTTGGCATTTGCAGAGTGTCCACAAAGCAAAACAGGCTTACAAAACAGGATTCCTGGAAACAGGCTCACTTAGAGCCATTGGACCATCACCACATATTCACAGCACTTATCCATGCCCACAGGCGAACAATAGAGCGCGCAAATGCGGATGCTTGGTCGTAACAAGCCGCATATGTTAACGGCGCTGTAATAGGCAAGGGTTGAGGGGCTGGAGGAAGAGATTCAGCTACCTGTTCTTGAATAATGTGGCGCAAACTGGGAGCTAGGTGTGAGGAAGGTTCTTGATGGCAGGATATAAGGGAGAGCTGTCGAGCAACTTCTTCCCGAATTAAGGTCTTAATTTGTGGCAGGAGCGCAGAATGTTCGCCTGCATCTGTCAGGCCAGCAAGGGACTCTGAGTGCATGGTGTTCGCGCGAGTTATGGCCCTTTGTTTCCGCAGTTCATCATAACTCTGACACAGTGTGACCACTTCCGCGACGGTGCGGATATCTCAAGCCGACAGCATCTGAAAGGCATCGTCATCGATGCCTTGCAGAATGTGCTTGATCTTCTCGGCCTCTGACATGTGTGGGTTAACGCGCCTGCACAAGTCGACGACGTCCTCGATATAGCTCGTGAAATTTTCGCCAACTTGCTGAGACCGCGTACGCAAGCGCTGTTCAGCGCGGAGTTTCCTTACAGCTGGTCGGCCGAAAACTTCAGAGAAGCTGGCTTTAAACGCGGACCATGATGGAATGTCCGCTTCATGGTTTCGAAACCATAGGTTTGCTACGCCGGTGAGATAGAAAATGACGTTGCTTAACTTTGTTTCCGCGTCCCATTTGTTGTAAACGCTCACTCGTTCATAGGATGTGAGCCAGTCCTCGACATCGTGGTCGTCAGTGCCGCTGAAGATGGCGGGGTCTCGCTGGCGGAGGGAGCCGGGACAGATGATGGTCGAGCCAACTTGTACGGCTTGGTGGTTGACGTCCTCAGGCATCGCAGAAGGTGGTAATGTACGGCTGCGGAGTTCCAGGGCGAGATGATAGATCTTGACCGGCAGCTCCACCAAATGTAAGAATGGGGGGTTTATTCAGCAGATCAACAGGACTTGATCAGCAGGACTGAGCAGGTCAGCGGCGAATACAGCGGTAGCGAACACAGTCAGATCCAGCACGCGCAGCGACCACGATGCCACTGACTGGCATGTTCCTTGTGCACTTCTTCCTCTTCACAATATATACAGTTGTTTTACAAAAGAAGCGTAAATTTTAAGGTGCAAAAGCGGCCGAATGAGCCAAGTACACGCGCACAGTAAATCTTCAGCGCTCCCTCCGCTGCCGCTCAAGCCAAACCATGCCCATACTTCACAGCTAGGGTAAAAAAAATGAAGAAAGGAAGCGAGCGTGCATACTGCTTTGCCGAGAGCACCTCCAAGCCGTCATTCGATTTTTGAAACCGCGCTGTCTACGTTGGCTAGCCTGCCCGCCCCTTCTTTCGACCTTTCCGCACTAATAGGAAAAAAAATACAGAAGAAATTAGGCGTGCGCGCTCCTGAGTGCGGATGGCTAGATGCTCTCCCTCCTCCAGCTCGAAGCCGTGCCCCGGCGGCCAAGCGTGTTTCTCACTACTCTCATTAAAAAAATAATAATAATAAACGTCGAGAGGACCATATCGCCTTCTCTGCAGGACACGCTGAAGTGACGTAGCTCTACGCCACTTTTGTGTCACGTGACTGCGCATTCAGGATCTGCAAAAATATCATCCCGTCTTTTGAGCGGAGAGCGCCGGTTTTCGAGAGCAAGTAAGGTGGTTCTTTTGCTTTCTTTCTATGGATGGAGATCTGTTAGATGGCTGGAACAGTGGTTCTTTTGAAAAGCCGGTTCTCTTTCGTCCAGTGAGCCTTCTCTTTCGGAGCCAGGTGATTTTTTAAAACACAAAGCGAAAAAGCAACTATTACGCCCTTCCTTGTCAGTGTCATAACCAACCCATTGCCTTTGATCTTCCCGCGGGTACCATGGGCTCACTGCTGCTGGTGCCGACACTGTTTTTTATCTTGCAGTTTTGTGGTTTCGTTCCATACCGACGAGTGGGGACCGGTACTCATACTCGTGGTCCGAATGTTCCGCGTTCTTTCGTAGCACCTTCCTCAGTCGTCTCAACAGGCAGAAACCGCAACTTCAATCACAACCGCAGGCAGGAACTGATGCTAAAGGCCGCCGCTTGCTGTTTCACGTGAAGGCCAAAATTGGTGTTACTTTTTGCTGCTAATAATATTATATATATATATATATATATATATATATATATATATATATATATATATATATATATATATATATATATATATATATATATATATATATATATATATATATATATATAAAATTCAGCCCCTCTTGAGCAACCCACTCACATCTACAGATTTAAGTGAGCCAGTTAGCCATTCAAGTGAGCCGGCTCTTTTAGCCGCTCCGATCCGCTCACTAAAGGGAGCCGTCTTGCCCAACTGTAAATAGGTGTGCTATGTGAGCCGCCCTGCGCGAAAGCGTGTGGAGTGCGAGGAGACAGGGGGTTGCTCGGTACTGTTCGAATCTCTTTTCGCACGCGATGCAAGTGCTAGTGGGGTTAATTAAATATTCAGTAGTAAGGTTGAAAGCTGGGCTAGTTGAATCCTGTTCATTTTGAAGGTAGCGCAAAAAACGACGACCAAGGAGAATAATTAAGGACACACCACGAGCCTCGTTTTTTGCGCTACCTTCAAAATAAACAAGATTAATTAAATATCTACGTTATAAATGCTTCTTTTTATAGCGGTAAGTTTTGTGATGTCTTTCATCAGGTGTTCTGGATGCTTGGCAACATCATGATGTATGCATCGCTTTGGTACTGGTTGAAACGGCTCGATCTATTTGTTTTTATTGTTTTCCTGGTTCGAAGTACAGAAGGCACACCCTGGTGCTACGGCTAGAGTCATAAGCTTTAGTAAATCTCAACATTTTGGAGCTATTTCTTGCCTAGACGTAAATTGTAACAGAAAAATCATATTTTCATTGCATTCAATATTTCATTTATGAAATAGGAACGACTTTACTGGCCAAAAATGCGTCAACCCATTCAGCGCTATGCAGCTAGTTGTGTCAAATGCCACCGGTACAAGCACCCTACTTCCCCGGTACTAAGGCTGAGGACAAGTGTGTGGCTAAGGTATAGGTTAGCCTTCATTGTAAGGAATTCGCTCTATTAGAAAAGTCTTTAGTTAGGCCTTGACTTTGAATTGACTCTGAATTTTCTTCTACATCTTCTCAATTTCCTGCCATTTCCCAGGTTGGGTTGTGCTCGTGCTTTTCGGAAGGAGTCTGTTGTTTTCTTTCGTTCAATAAATAATCAGCTGCTAGTCCAGCCTTGTCCTGTCCTCTTGTTCCCTGTGTCTCGTCCTTTGACTGGTTAAATACGAACCCTACTTCCCGTACACCGGGACCGCTGCGCCCTATCGCACGTCTGAGTGCACGTTTTGAGAATGTAGGCATCTACCTCTTGGGTCCTTTCCCGCGGTCTTCGGGAGGTAACCGATGGAGAGTGCTATGTGTTAACCACCTCGTAAATACGCAATCAATGTGTTGCTCGCCAAACATTGCGGTTCACAACCGAAGTTCGTCACAAAACGTTCGGTTCGCCTGTCCTTCAGATCAATCAGTCCTCGATCTACACAGACTTGCCGACCCAAAAGCAGCGACTTTTTAGCTTCGGTGATGCCATGAGGAGGAGCAGGAGGAGGAGAAGGAGGAAAAACATTTATTCTATATTTCCTTATCTTCCTGAGTGGAGCCCTCAGTCAAGGGCGCCATGTGCCGCCTCAATCGTGCAGGCCCCCCGGAACAGCTGTCGCTGGTCTTGCGGGTTGGTGCTAACGAAACGGTCTCAGAAAGGAGTAAATGCATGTCAGTTCATAAGTCCATTGGCCACTGCAATAATCTCGGCCCACTCGATTAGCCGGCGTTGTTCCGATGCCACGAATTCCGGGGCTGCTATCGCACTCTACAGTCACAAACATTCTGGCTCTTAACGGTATCACAACGTTATCGCATAGACTCATAGCTTCGGCGCGTGTTGCTGGGGTTCGGCATCAAGAGTGCGGAGAGCGGCAAATTACACGATTAGGTCCTTAAAATCAGTCACAGCACCATGCTCCGGAGGAAACCCAAACCGAGTATCAGGTCTTTGGAGCACTCGGCAAGCACAGCGAAGCAGCCGGTGAAATTTAAGCCTTGGATCGGTATTCGCGAGGCAGACACCAATCGGCGTCAGCCCAGCTGTCCGGATCTGTGGCCCAGTCCAATGCGCAGAAACCTTTCTGAGGGTCGTGGCTAGCCGGCTGCTCATTACCGAAAAATCAGTGCTAGTGCTTACGAGTGCATTCACGTTACGGTTGTCGGTGGTTACCGTAATTTCGGCAGAAACCAATTTTTCGGAGCTCGTTGTTAGGCTCGTCGGGTCACGTCATCGTCGGTCGGCATGTCGCGGTAAATCGTCGGGTGGAGGCTCTTAATTCTGTACAGCTGCGGAGGTCCTACCCCCTGAGGACGCCGTCTTTAGTATTCAAGCCGTGGGGACGTGCCTCTGAACTGGCCAGATGTCGACGGGCGGTTGGGAGAAGAGAATCTTCTTGAAGACGGGGATCGGGACTGGCGTCATTGTGTGGTCGGGGGCTGTACGTTAACGGACAGGTAGTGCTCAATCTCTTGCGGTCGCTCACCGTAGCGCAGTCGAGGTGCGTCGCAAAAAAAAAACCCGAGACCCATCAGGCGATAGGAGCAGTCGCAGCGAACGTGGTCGGTCGGGACTGGCGTCATTGTGCGGTCGGGGGCTGTACGTTAACGGACAGGTAGTGCTCAATCTCCTGCGGTCGCTCACCGTAGCTCAGTCGAGGTGCGTCGCAAAAAAAAAAACCCGAGACCCATCAGGCGGTAGGAGCAGTCGCAGCGAACGTGGTCGGGCTCCCCGCAGTGGTAGCACTATGGCTGGTTGTTCGCCATAGTTGTGTTTTACGGATGGTGGGCCTGACTTCCTGCTGTGGGACTGGCACAGCTGGGACATGGTACTGCACAGGCGGTAAAGTAGCAGCAGGAAGAAAGGCTTGTGGCACTGGCGCAGGTTTTCGTAGCACGTCGCTGAAAGTCATTATGCAGGGCTTCTGTTGAGGGGCTATTGGCGGTGGCTGCACCAGTCGTCGGATTTCATCGCGAACCACGTCCGCTACTGCAGCGATGCTTGCATGTGGAGCTTCGAAGCGTAGTTTCTGGAACACTTCATGAACAATGTTGCTCACAAACTCTCGAAGTTCCTCAGCGGGCAGCGGCATAGGCGCGCAGTGATGAGCGGTTGCTACCGAAGCCATTCGGCCATACTGCGCGCCCCGCTCTTGCAAGGAGGTCTCCATGCCCGTTGCCTCTTTTGTGAATTCCGCCGAAGTTCTCGGAGGGTCGCGGACAAGTCGGGCAAACAACTGCTCCTTTACACCCCGCATTAGGTGGCGCACCTTCTTGGCCTCGGGCATAGCTGCATCAGCCCGGCTGAAGAGTCGCGTCATGACTTCAATGAATCTGGCAACATTTTCATTCGGCTTTTGCAAACTGAAATGCAGGGCCAGTTCAGCTTTTTCTTTCCGTTCGTCGGTACAAAATGTCGCCAGCAACTCTCGGCGAAAAGCTTCCCAGCTTGTAAAAGAAGATTCGTGATTCTTGTACCACGTTTGGCCGAATCAAGCAATGAAAAATAGACTTTGTAGCTTGCGCTCACCGTGCTATGGTTGAAGCCCGCCACACGGTAGAAACTGGCCAACCTATCTTCAACATCTTCGAACTTATCACCATGGAATGAAGATGGTGACCGTGGTGTGTGGAGGACAAATGGCAGGATCGTTCTAGACTGCTGAGAGTATGGCTGCTCATGGTAGAAGTCATGGCTCTTGGAGGTGTTCTCAGGCCACTTAACTCAGGCTGTAGGCCTCGCAGGTGACGGCTTGTTTTGTGGACAGGTGTAGCATCCACGTACTCGAAACTGGCTTCAAAGGTACCTTCGAAGTCGGCGTACATGAGACGACATCCGGCACGGCTCCACTGAATGTGACCGCCAAACAGCCAGAGCACCCAAAGTAGATTCACCCAGAAGGTAAGATTAATAAGCGAACGTGCGTAGGCAAGGCAGCCAAGAGCTCGAGAGAAGAATAAGAACACCGGGTTCACTAGCATGGCTAAGGCCAGCTAAAACGTCCAGTAATGCTGTCCGGTCGCAAGATGGCGCCACAAGAACGATAAGGAAGGCGGCAATATGTAGCTGGCGGTCGGGCAGCAACGGCCGCATAGGCCAACGGGGCTGCGAGAAGGGTGGTTTGTGGGGCTGCAGGAAGAGTTTCAGCTACCTGTTCTTGAATAAGCTAGCTGGCGCAGAATGGAAGCCAGACTGACGGCACAGGCACGCCGATATGAAAAACAGCTGGCTCATAGGAGATGGGATGAGTGGTGCAGTCGTTTGGGCTCAGGAACGACTAACAAGGCCCTCTGGAGGACTTTCCATGGCATGGAAAAGAGGCGGCAGGTTAAAGATCATGCAGAAAGTATTAGACTTGCATTACAGCTTACACCAGAGGAATTTGCAGATCAGGCTGCTACACTTTTCTTCCCGAATCGCGCACATTATCCGGCGCCTTCACCAACAGTGGATGCGGTTGATAAAACCGGAATAACATTACCATTTACCAAATTGGAGTTATTGGCTGCTATAGAAGAAGCGAATGGTAAAACTGCGCCTGGACATGACGATATTCCTTATGAAGTATTCATGAATTTAGAAGGAGCTGCAGTTGACGGCTTGTTGGATGTGGTAAATGAGGTATGGCAAGGAGGAGACATTCCACTCGGCTGGAAGCACTCGGTGGTGGTAACAATACCAAAGGCTGGGAAACCTCCCACAAGTCTAGAATCTTTGCGGCTTATCTCGCTAACACCCACAATTTGCAAGATCTATGAAAAGATGATAGCCACCCGCCTGTCATGGTGGTTGGAAATTAATAAAAAAATACCATGCTCGACAAATTGGGTTCCGAACAAACCTTGGGACAGAAAATGGACTAGCTGTGCTCGCTGAAGAGGTCATACACGTGTCGCCTTATAGCCACCTAGTGCGCACTGTAGTGGCTACCGACATGGCGAAGGCATACGACAACGTGTTACATGCCAAGATTCTGAGCAACATGGAATGTATGGGAATTTCCTTGCAGGTCATAAAAGCAGTAAGTACATAATCTGCTTAAGGACAGGACGTTTTCTATCCAGATAAACGGAAAACAAATTGGCAATTACACCTCGAACAGAGGCGTGCCACGAGGGTCAGTGTTAGCACCATTACTATTTAATATCGCACTGATCCCATTGGCGTGGAAATTAGCTAAAATACCAGAAGTGCGGTTCATGATATACGCAGATGATGTCAGATTTGGTCTGTTCATAAACAACTTGAGAGACAGAATCGGTATCTGCAAGAGGCTTTAAATACCATAGATGAGTACGTGCATGATGCAGGTCTGGAATTATCACCTCAAAAGTCCAGTTACATTCATGTTGCCAACAAGAATGGAAGAAAACAATTGGCAACGCAAAGAGTCACCCTAAAGATTGGAAATCAGGCACTGGAAGAGGTGGACGAGTTGAGAGTTCTTGGCCTAGAAATTCACAAATCCGGCAAAGGAACACAAGGGCTTCATAAGGTGAAAACAGTAGCTGCGACTTCCTTAAACTTGATAAAACGCATTTCGTCTAGGGGAGGAGGAGCTCGAGCGGACATGGCAAGACGTCTTGTACAATCAGTGTTACAGCCGAGGATACTATACCAGGCCCAATTCGAAAGACTCACGAGGCGGCAATGGGCGAAATTGGAAACAATAAATAGAAACGCAATGCGCACTATCACGGCCTTACCAAAACTTACCCCTATCCCTATTCTCCAAGAGTTTGCACAGATAAATACGTTGACAGAATTAATTGATCAACGAGAGGCAACAAGGGATATGAAGCGAAAGTACGTTATGCCCATAGCATCCTTGTACAACGAGGTGGCAGTTCGAACACCACCAATGGCTGACCCCCCTCCGTGGGAATTCACGACTATTACGACAAATAAGACCACTCGGCTTCGTCGCAAAGAATCGCTGACATCTCGACCTCTGGTTGATGCACTTCCAGGTACCTGTATTGCATATACGGACGCATCAATTATAGAAAATGGCGGTAGAACAGCAGCTACTAGTCCAACACACAGCGAACTAAAGGTACATAAAGAATATGTTTCAGAATACCCGGACCCGCTTGTGATGGAACTCTATGCAATCCGCGATGCTATGGAGGCCATAAATAAAATAGATTCGATAACAGAAGCCCACATCTATACAGACTCTTTAGCCGCCATAAAACAACTGAAGAAAGTGACGAAGACGCTATGTGTTACCCAGGAAATCCACGCACTTAATAAAAAACAAAGATAAGCATCCAGATACATTGGACACAAGAAAATGTTGAGAACGCTGAGCAGAGAAAAGTTGACCACCTCACACACGAAGTTCCAATCACTAATGCGCCCCCCACCAGGCTCCCTTTCGATGCCCGCTCCGCTGTTCCCATTTTAGCATACTCTTTAAGGAAAAGTACACGTGCCCTCATTCCCCCGTGTACATTCCCACTCCCTCGTAATTTAACGAGATTGGAGGAGGTTTCCCTTAGAAGGATAAGAGCTGGGGCGGCCCTTACCCCGTCGGTAAAATGCCGATGGGAATCGCAAGCAGACATCGAACCAACGACATGCCCGAAGTGTTCCACACCAGCTGCAGAGGTGGATGTTCGCCACCTGCTAAGGACTTGTGCAGGGACAAGGGCATCAAGGACACGGGTTCTGCGCGAAGTGGGACTAACCACAACAAGGGAAGAAGACTTTTCTAGATGGCTCACCGACAACGCTAAGAGCGGGAGCCTGCTCCGGTTCCTCACGGAAAACCATTTACATGAGTTTATATAATATGCCTTATGGCAAGCTTGCGTACAAAAAAAGAAAAATCTCTTCATGGCGGGAATTACGAGAGAGCTGTCGAGCAACTTCTTCCCGTACAAAGCTCTTGATCTGCGCCAGTAGCAAAGACTGTTCACTTGCACCTGTCAGCCCAGGAAGCGACTCAGTGTGCGTGGTGTGCTCGCGTCAGGGTCCTCTGCTTGAGTTGTTCATTAAAACGTTTACAGTGTAACAACGGCAACTGTGCGCAGGTCTCGCACTAGCAACACCTGTAAGACATTACAATCGATTCCTTTGAGAATGTGCTTTACTATGTCGGCCTCTGACATCTACGCGTTCATGCGCTTTGACAGGTTGACGACGTCCTCGATGTAACTGGTAAAATTTTAGCCAACTTGCTGAGACTGCGCACGTAAGCACTGTTCAGCTTGGAGTTTTCTCACAGCCGGACGGCCGGAAACTTCAAAGAAGCTGGCTTTGAACACGGACCATCATGGAAGGCCCGCTTCATTGTTCAGAAACCATAGGTCTCCTACGCCAGTGAGATAGATAATCACATTGTTAAGCTTTGCTTCCGCATACCATTTGTTATAAGTGCTCACCTGCGCATAAGATATGAGTCAATCCTTAGCGTCATGGTCGACAGTGCCGTGAATATGGCAGGGTCTTACTTTCGGAAGGAGCCGGTACAAGGGATAGCCGAGCCAATTTGTACGGCTCGGTGGTTGGCGTCTTCAGGCAACGCAGAAGGTGGTAACGTGCAGCTGCGGAGATCCAAGGAAGAGGACGGATCTTATCTCGCACCAGCACCAAATGTAAGGTGGGATGTCTCCAGGGCATCTGAACTTAAGAAGGCGTAACAACAGTCACCGATCAGCGGGGCTAGCCAAGCGCCGAACTAGGCAATCCGCGCGGCTCGAGCGCAAGCCCGTCTTCTTTGTTACACAGGTAATATTTTCTTCTCGAATGTACGTAAGTTGTTGCTTCTATTTTGCGACATGATGTAAAAATCAAACAGGCAATATCTATCGTGCCTCCTCTGCTAGCATCCTGATGAGCGATTGCGAAAGCAAGTGGCAGTAATGCTAAATGTAGTCGCTCGTCACTACTCTCATGTAACTTATTCCTGCAATTAAGCCATCATTCCTTTTTAAGAGCATTGTTTTGCGTGTCAAAAGAGAGGATACTTTTGCCTGACTGTTGGACAAGTGGGATTTTTACTTGACTTGGTACATTTTTCTGCGTGGAGAATTAAAAGCAGCTCGAGCGTGATGCGTAAATTCCTTCATGTATTCGAATCCACAATGTATCTTTACAAAGTGAACTCCGAAATATGAAGTGGCGTTCCCTTGCGTCTATCGACCGGAACTAGACAAAACGCACGTGTGCAAAATCAACAAGGGCACAATGCTAAGGGGCATACCAGCCAGATGTCTTTTGAAACTGGTTGCGCGGAAGCGCGCCCGACCGGCTGCACACACCTCTTGATAGAAGCACCCCCTGCCACACCATGGCTGCGTCATCACAAAGCCGGTCCCCTCTATTCCACGCATTCACGGCACGGTCTACACACTGCTCAAGATTCGTAGCCTGAGTGAGGTGCATGTTAAGGCACGCGGAGGGGAGGTGCGACGCGGGAGAGAGGGGGTGCTTTCCCGAAACGGCACTGAAATGTGAAATAGACCTCTCCCTCGAGTAAACAACGTGCCGTCACGGAACGCACGTGCGCGCGACCGCAGCGCTCTTCGATGCAGCGGCTATGGGCAAAATCGGTCGTTTTTCTCGGCCGCGGCCGTACTGAATGCAGCGGCGCGCGCTTGTGTCTCGAGTTTTTCTTATGCCGTGGTCTCTACCAAGGCCCATTCCTTGTCTCGACTAGCCTCCAATGCGTTCCTGTGTATTCCAAACCGATGGAGCTGCCTGAGTACGCGACGTTATTGCCTGAAATCGCTCGCCGGCGGTATGTTGAAAAGTTAGTAGTTGACGGGGGCCAATACCCCGACCCCTTCCTTTTGAAGGACTGAAAAAATGACCCCAAATTGTGGCCGAATGTTCGTTTTGGTGACATATGCGTGTATCTTGTTCAGACGCCCGCCCTAGCTACGCCACGGATGGCTTAAGTCCTATCGCTCGTTGAAGGCTTACGTTCTTGCAGCGGAAGGGCATGTGCGCCAAGTTTTCATTGCCGACGCTGGCTTAAAGTCTTGCTTTTTAAAAGCTAAAGCGGCGCCGTCGCAGAGGACCACCGGCAAGCTATATGAAGCCTGGACGCTTTTGCACAAGGACGGAATCGTACAAGCAGTCCATTGCACATGCATGGCCGGGTAAGCTGTGTTCGGTGTGACGTCGAGCAATAGCGTTTTAACAGGTTACTTTGATGGGCAGGAATATAAATGGATGCGGCAGATTGGAAGTGCAGTACACGCAAATCGTCCCGAATATATCCTTCACGCGTGAAATCAGGATCTCGTATTTTTTTATCGTGTTATAAGGTTTTCGACGTCGCTGGTTCGATCCCGGCCGCGGTTGCAGCGGCGGCAACTTATCGATGGGGCCAAAGTTGAAAGCGTGCTCTTGTGTTATGAAGTGTCAGGCCTTAGGTGGCCAAAATGCTCCGGATCCGTGTTATGCGACGTCCCTCACAACCCATGTGCCGCCTGAGCACTTCAGACCCTGCCTATCTAGCCTTTACGCTTGCAAGTCTAGCCTTTACACTTGTAAGTCGTACTATGCTACCAGTTTGCTGCAATTAAAATGCTTATTACCTTCTATCATCCCTGTGCACGCTGAACGTTTTCTAGAGGTTCTGGCACTTTAGTTGCTGCAATAGCTCGAATGGTAATCTTCAAGTTTCAAAGTGTGCGCGCTCTTGTAATGTTTGACATTTAATAGTAATAAACATTTATCTTTTAGTTTAGTCACACATGTAGCTTATTTACTCTTCAAAGTGGAAATGCTCGTTTAATCTGGACTCATTCGGTCCACTAGTTCACAGCTTTGTGAGTGGAACAATCAGTTCCGTGAAAGTGTACGTAACAATTTTTTATTCCCTCTAACTACTTGATCTTTATTACCTTAGTTTTAGCTTAAACTCTCCGACAACATACCTTACTAGTTGCTACTTACCATTGAGATGAGGTGCATATATATGAGCTAAACAGAGGTTGCGTTGAACACCCTTTTTGAGGAAACATGAAAAAATGTTAACGAAGAAGGTAAATAATGAGGTACGGCTTGCCTTCTCAAAGCCCCTACTTCTATGGGTACTAAACAACCTGCAGTCAAACAGTTTCATGTAAATCACCAGATAGTGTAATAAGTCCAGTGAATGATAAACTAGCTGAACTCTAGTACAAATCAGCATGGGCAAGTTCCGCAGATCCGGTCTGTGGGCTTCCATTTATCTCGGCGCAGTGCGTGCACACACGCTCTCAGACATTCGTCCCGTGGAAAACGAAAAAAGCGTATACCAGAGCCTTTCTTGGCGCGGTTGGTGCATCCCACTGCACAGCAGCTCGTAGGCATTACGATTCAGGGTCGAGGCAAAGGTCCCAATGCCCGCAATGAAGATTATTGTTGCTCGCGCAGCGAACCTCTATGCGAACGCATACATTCAGGCGACTGTTTTGCCCATCGGCGTCTGCGGCGCAAACCGGAAACGTCACCACCGTGACGTCACTCGCATCGCGTGACGTACCCGAGGAGAGGTCTATTAGCAGTGATGTTAGGTGAGTGGGGGGCGCTTGCATGAGTGGGGGCAACACACATGCTCGGATTTTTACGGTAGCCGCCTCCTGGGTGGTGATAAATTGTCACGTTCGTAAAGTGACCACGAAGACCTTCTAGCAGGTTTGACAGGCCAGTTCACGCAGCAAGCGGGACAGCAGCACAGGCACCACCAGACAAGGTCCAACGGAGCGCGCACCCCTCAAACTCCTCTTCTTTCTTTTGAACACTTTCCGTAACACTTCCCCCGCCGCAGACGAAGCCCTTAGGGCGCGTCACTCGTCAGGACGACGATGGCATGTTTTGAGTCTCGCAACGTGAATGACCTCGGTGCGGGCCGAGCATGGGGCACTTTTGATGAGGCGCGCAATCCAATAGGTAAGGTTTATCCAAGATCACATAGGAATCGGCATAGTGCACGAGCATTTTCTGGCTCAAACCACGCTTCCGTGTTGGGCGCCAAAGCCAGACCAACTCGCCAGGGAGATAGGTGACGTGTCGATAATGGGTGTCGTAGCAGGATTTCGAGCGTTGTTGGAGGCGAGCATTCTCAGGCGGACTATCCGGCGGGCTTCTTCAGCCCGGAAGATAACCTCGGCAACTCCAGGATCGGCGTCTTGGAAGAATGGAAGGATGCTGACGATGGTGTGTCGAGGAGACCGGGCATACAGAAGAAAAAACGGACTGTAATGTGTTGTTTCCTGTTGAGCGGTATTATTGTGTATGTTATGAATGGTAGTACGGAGCCCCAATTCTTGAAAGCATGCTGGGGATTGCCCGGTTGGTTCGCTCAGTGAGTCCATTTGTTTCAGGATGATGCGGTTAAGTGTGTCATAAATACGGTGTGCAGATGTGAAGGAGCTCTTCCACAATATCTGCGGTGAACTGGGGACCTCGATAGCTGATCAACACTCATGGTGGCCTATGACGAAGTACAGCGAAGTGTAAAAGGAAGAGGGAGACCTGGTGTGCTGTAACCGACGGAAGAGCTGCCGTTTCATAATAACGCATGTGATACTCAGTGCATATAACGATCCGGCGGTTACATCCATGAGATTTGGGAAAGGGCCCCAGTAAGCCTACGCTGACCTGCTCAAAAGGAAATCTTGGCGGTTTCACAATGTGTAGGAGACCAGGGAGGCAACTAATGGGATGCTTGTGACTGGAACACTGATCACAGCTCGCCACCTACTTCTCAGTGGTTTCTCGCATCCGTGGACAATAGAAACGTTCTTAGATGCGGTGGAGTATCCTTGCGGATCCCAGGTGTCCCGAATTGAGATCATGCATGGAGCGCACAACAGAGGATCGTAGGCTCTAGGGTACCACAATAAAGTAGCGGAGGCCAGTGCCACAATAGTCCTTGTACAAAACGCCGCCACGTACACAAAAAGGACGGGAAGCTGCGGAGTCCTCTGCGGCGGTAAAGAATGGCTTCAATTTCTCGTCCTGCCGCTGCTCAGTGCGAAACTTGCGGGCGTCGTGGAATGCAGATATTACAACGGCAATGTAGTCTTCAAAATTGTTGACGTCACATGTCACATTCTGTCGTCGCAACAGACAAACGTGGTGGACAGTCCGCATCAGCATGCCGGCGCCCGCTCTTGTATGACACCGTTAAATCAAATTCTTGCAAACTGACTGCCTACCGCGCAAGGCGGCCAGACGGGTGGCGGAGGTTGATCAGCCAACACAGGGAATGATGGCCAGTGATCACAGTGAATGGGTGTCCGCACAAATAGCACCGAAACCGCTGAACTACGAAAACTACTGCGAGGCACTCTTGCTCAGTAATTGTGTAACTGTGCGCCAGTTTATTAAGGAGCGACTGGCGTAAGCTATAAAATGTTCCTTGTCGCAATAACAGCACCGATGCCAACACCACTGGCGTCAGTATGCACTTCTGTGGGGCCAGAAGGTTTGAAATGCCGAAGCATTGGATGCGATGTTAGTAGAAACATTAGTTTGCGAAAAGGAGAGTCACAATCGTATTGTCCACTCATAAGGGGCGTCTTTGTGGAGACGGCACGTGCGCGTGTGAGTAATCTCAGCAAAACGCGGAATGGAGCGGCGAAAATATGAGCAAAGACTGAGGAAACGTCGAAGTTCCTTTACATTCTGAGGCGTGGAAATGACGCAACTACCGCGGTATTTTGTGGGTCAGGTCGGACGCCCTCACGTTCAGCAAGGTGGCCAAGAACCAAAGTCTGCCGTTCACCGAAGCGACGCTATTTCCCATTCAATACGAGACCAGCGTTTTTCAGACAGTCCAGTACAAGCGCAAGACGTTCATTGTGCTCACGGAATGTCCGGCCAAAATGGCATCGAGGTAGTCCATACATATATGCCATTTTCAGTCATGCAGGATGGCATCCATAAATCTCTGGAAAGTTCCAGGAGCATTGCGCAGCCCGAACGCTATTACATTAAATTCTTCTTGTCCTGAGGGTGCATAGGTGTCTGCCAATATTCCGACCGCAGATCAACGGGTGAAAAGTATGACGCGGAGTACACGCAGTCTCGAGCGCCATCGATACAGGGGAGAGGATAAACGTCTTTCTTAGTTACAGCATTCAAACGGCGATAGTCCATGCAAAAGCGCCATGTACCATCTTTTTTTCTTGAGTAGGATGACAGGAGCAGCCCAAGGACTGCATGACTTTTGTCCAGCATATCCCGAGCCTGTTCACTGATCACCTGGCGTTCTGTCGGTGACACTGTATACGGCTTCTGTCGAACTAGGTGTGAGTAACCTGTATCATTGCGATGTCGGGTATGTATCAGGGGAATGCACTGTGAACTACTAGTCTCCGAAAAGTTAAAGATGGACGAGTACTTGAAAAGTAAAGTTTCCAATGTCTCAGGCTGTTCGTGGGTTAGAGATTTGCTGACCATTCGGTGCCGTTGTGATCCAGGCGCTGGAGCAAAGTAACTCTGTTAGGCGCGTTTTTTATCAAAGCCACTGACGGAGCAGCATCTTGGCTACAAGTGACAATCTTCATATTCACGTGCAAAATCACCGTTTGCGAAGAGAAGTTGATGGCCCACAGACGTAAGCCTCCCTTAACCACCGACAGCACGCAGTGAGGAACAACAATCAGGTTCTTGGATCAATTGTAATGAAGCGGCGCCACCGTAGCATCGAAGGTGTCGGAAGCACGACTGGGGCACAAACCTGGGACGCACACCATAGAAAGGGCTGGACAATCGTATCCTGTGACACACAAAACACATCCTCCTGCTCTGGGGACTCTTATAAGAGCCCAGACGGAAGGAAACTGTCAATCCAGAGCTCTCCGGAGTGACAGTCTACCACAGCACCACACATTCGCAAAAATATCAATACCGAGAATCACGTCATGCGTACAACGCTTTCGCGATGTACGCATGACGTGATTATAGAAGACGACGTACACGACGACCATGTGTCTTGTGTTCAGCATCGACATAAATGGAAACAATGTCCGACGATCGACTTGTTACTCTTTGAAGCAGTTGGGAAATTGCCAAGGAGATCCGCCGCAATTCGGTGAACGGGCTTGGTCGCGGTAATATAGAATTCAGTTGCCCAGCTGGCCTGATCGGCGGCATCTTCGCTGACACTCGCGACACGATCCCATGTATTGTGCAAAGGCTGCAGCTAACTGCGGCTAGTAATATTTTTTTCTGCAGTTAACGTGCGTGGAAGTCCAAGATGTCCGTCGGCTCATCGTGGAACGGCGGCAGAATTCTCTCTGAGGTTTTTGGGAAAAGATGGGCGATCAATTGACTGCAACATTCTTCATGCGGATATCACTGTCTAAGCCCACGTGCGCCATCTGACGCCTGAATAGAGGAGGGGAAGCGGTCTTGCTTTCGAGGTAGTCGATTAGAGTTTGAAACTCGAGGTCCGGGTGTTGCCGTTGTGCAAACCTGCTGGTACTGAACGGACCCAAGAAAGCACCATCGTCATATCGTAACAGTTGTTGCGCAGAAGAGTAGCACAGAAGAACTACTGCAGCAGCTGAAAAAGGGCACCTGCACTTCTACGTCATCTACCTCTACTGCCTGTGGAGCCTTTCTTCTTTTACACACATAATAGACGTGTCACCGTCCCGTCCTCTGCAGCACCTCCCCGATGCGGTGTTACCGCCGGACAGAAGGGCGAAGAGAAAAAGCGCACAGGACTTGTCGCACATCACACAATGACCGCAGTCAGCGTGAAAGTCAGTCGGGAGGTCGCTCGTAATAGGATGTCTTTCGCACAACATGCACAACGTAGTTGCGCTGGCTGCTGTACAATGAGCGAGCTGGTCAGGTTGGTGCAACTTGGTACGTTACGTAGCTCAAGCGACGGACAAAAAGAAAGGGAGGAGGGGGTCTGGGGGGGGGGGGGGGGGCAAAATAGCAGCGCAGTAATGTTTCAAACAGCCCGCGGCGACGAACAGAAGTCCAGACCCCACATGGCCGTCTGATGTGTAGGTAACGAAGCGGAAGGTTGTAGCGATCAGTATCGATCTGCTGCCGACGGTGTATTCGTTGTCGAGCTAGTTGCCTCACTTCCTCCGCGCGCTTAACGCAAGTGACAGTATCGCGGTTAAGTTCAGTCTGACTGTCAGGGTCAGTCTCACTGTCAGGGTCAACGGGTAGCATAGCTCCCAGCGGAGTGGAAACCTGGCGAACAAAGACTAACTAGAACGGAGTGAGCCACGTCATCTCTTGCTATCCCGTATTATACGCTAATGTTACGTATGGAAGAATTCGATCCCATGTTTTGTGCTCTATATCAACATACATGGAAAGCATGTCGGTCATGGTCCTGTTGAGGCGTTCCACCACGCCATTTATCTACAGGTGGTGCGCCATTGTACAGGGTGAGTGAAGCGGGCTGTAAACGCAGCTCCACGGTCTATAATGATAGCTGCAGAAACGCCATAACGCTGGACGATGTTGTGCACAAATAATTTGGCAACTTCAGCTGCCGTGCCGCATGCTAGCGACATAGTCTCGGCGTACCATGTTAAGTAATCAGTCACGACAACATTCCACTGTTTTCCAGTGTACGACTTCCAAAAGGACCGAGGAGGTCCATGCCAATATACTGGAAAGAGATGTTTGGTGTCGCTATTGGCTGCAGAAAGCCGGGGCACCTTACACATTTTTTCAGACCGTCGGGTCTGCCACGAACGCCATTTTCTCACGGTCTCGCTCGTTCACCTTTATCTGCCAATATCCACTTCTCAGACTAAAAAGAAGACATTGACGTCGCATAGTCGGTCAAGCGCATCATCAATCCGGATGAGTGGGTATACATCCTTTTTAGTAACGTTATTCAGTTTCCTGTAATCAACAGAGAACCGCCGTTTTGTCTTTCTTTTCTAACATGACCACCGACGACGTCCAGTTTTGTTGGCGGCTGTATAACATCGTCTGGAAGCATTTCATCGACATATGTTCTAATAGCCTCAAGTTCGTTAGGCGAAGCACGGTATGGATGCTGGCAAACTGGTAGTGTGGCCACGTCGCTGACGTTGCGATGCTTGGCTACAGGTGTACGTCCGACCTTAGAGCCAGTCGCGAAACAATGCTCGAAATCAGCTAGCAGGGACGGCAGAAGATTCTTCTGATGCGATGGCAAGCCTGGATTAATTTTAAGGCAATAGCCTTTAATGGCGCATGCTCGCTAACTGCGTCCGTCTGTCCGTCCGTAATGCTTTAAGTGGGAGGCGGTAGCTAGCAGCTGACATGGCCGAGCACTAGCTGACTGGATGTAGGGATTCCTGCCATTGCATTTGGCAGCAGCTGCCAACTCGGGCCTCTCCTTTCATATGGGAGGGTAAAATCAGAATCATGCCTGACAAGACCCTTGCATTCATGTTATCTCTAGGCCACCCTGTCACGTTAATATGGCTCGGTTAAAGCAGGGCTCTATATATTGGCTGATAGCTTACGCTATCGCGTCATCGCAAAGGTGGGAGTGAAAACAAAGAGAAAGATGTGCCGTAGTGCAGAGCTTCGGCCTACCGCGTGATAGTGGCTTTCGCTTCATCGCAGTTTAGTAATCCAAAGTGCCCCTAGAATGTTTAACCTTATCAAGGGCTTTGCATGGTACAGCATCATCGTTAAATGTGTCTCTACGCAGCACATATTCGGCAACCTATCCACACCATAAAGGAAGGCGACAGCCGTTCCCTAGCATAGGGGCTGAATCTCATTGGTGATGTTCATCAGGAAAACACTCGCAACATCCATCATGCAGTTTGACAAGACTGCGTGCGATAGCTACTCCCTTCTCTAACAGCGAATGGTGGCTGTCCAGAATGCCTTCGTAGTCGTGAAACGAGACATTTTTCACTAGGACCAGCACACTGGACCGTAGTGGCAGCATTACGTCGTCTTCTCGACAATACGCAGAGCATTTATTCCTGGATCTTCTGTGCCACTATGCGCCACAGCCTGTTTCGTCGAGAACTTGACTCGTGCTTCCTGTAGGTCGATGACAGCACCGTTCGCTTGCGGAAAGTCGAGGCCTAGGATCAAATGCCTCGGACCCTCACGCAAGACGAGCTAACCGACGTAGAGAGACCGCGTGGATACGAATTCGGGCTATGCACCTTTTGGCCGGAGTGATGAGGTGACCTTCAGCCGTGCGAATGCTAGGGCCCAAAACTGGCATTAAAACTTTGCACAGAGCCTGGGCGAGGGCATGGCTCTTCCCTGAATAGTCTGCACCATGCAGTATCAAGTAAAGCGATCGCGTCAATTCTATCAATCGTCACACACAGATCAGAGGTAGCGCTTCGGATGCTGTCGCTACCCAGCCCCTGTGAGAAATCAGCGTATAGGCGGCGGAGGATCTTCAGTTTTCCCGACATCATCGGTCTTGCCTCCAGAGGCCGCTGGAATTAGTTTTCCCGGCGTAGACCGACAGAACGCCGCTCAGGTATGGCGGCTCGGCGAGGTATTGGAGAACGGTAACGCAGAGAAGACGAAGATCGAGAATCATAGCAGTCGATCGTATGTCACAGGATTCTGACTGGCCAATAGATGGGCTTCGATCTCTAGTGACCGTTCACCGTTCCACGAGCAAGGATTGTCGTGTGCGAAACCGAGCAGACCAACTCAGCGGTACGGGCACGCCCTGTAAATATGACCCGCCTCACCACAGTGGTAGCACAGGGGCCGAATGCCCGGTGCACGCCACACACTTCCGTGGCCGCCGATGGGCTCCAAGAGCAGGCACGCGGGCAAGATTGGGCTGCTGCACTGCTTGATTCGTGGTGTTCACGTCGTAGCCGGCTGCTGGTGCTGGTACCTGACAGCGGATAGATGTGCAGGTAGGGTTGACGTCAAGCTGGTGAGGAACGTCAGAGAACTGCTGCTGGACTGAACGCTTGTCCCGGATGACTTCAGACAGCGATATAATAGAAAACGCGCTGGAAGACAGCAGGAGGGCTTGCAGTTTTTCTCTGACGATCAACCCGATAGGTCACGTAAAACGGTCACATCGCTTTCTAGCAGCGTCGACAATACGCTTATGTCCCGATCGCACTGGCGGGTGATTTGCAAGAGTTGTTCCCATGATGATCTCGTTGGTGAGAAATTCCTCCGGACAGAGCCCGCGAACAGCTCTTGATTTACACCACGCATGAAGTGGCGAAATTTCTTCTCTGCCATGGAGGAGCGGCAGCTGGCTTGAACATTTGTGTCATGTCATCCACATACAAGCGGACGCTTTCGTTCGTCCACTGGTTAAGGGAGTGTAGCGTTGCTTCAGCTTTCTCCCAGCGGTCTGCGTTGGCGAATGTAGCTAAGCAATTTCGGCGAAACGTCTCCTAAGTAGACAGGGTGCTCTCGCGGTTCTTGAATCAAATCCTAGCAGAGTCCTCGAGGGCAAAGTTGACGCTATAGAGCTACGGTCGTCACTTCTGCCGCTGTAGTAGGCGATCCGCTCCACTGTGTCTAGCCAGTCTTCCGCATTTTCGTACTCGCCGTCGTGGAAAGATGGCATGTGTTCGCGGCGTGTAGTAGAAGATAGGCGCCGTGGACCTACTATATGTGGCCATTTTCAGTGTGACTGTCGGTCGAGGCTGAATCGTCCTCGGGGGGTTGGTTGGCAAGAGGTTTGAATTCAGGTGACTCACCACAGAGGCGGCCCAAAAGCTACAAGCTAGACCAAGCCTACCTTGCGGCATTTTGCACTTTTTAAAATAGCTCACCGTCTCAGTGATGATTTAATTAGATCACCACACGTTTTGGACTTTGTTTTCTTTGTTTCTAAAACTTGCTGCCTTGTTATTGTGCCTGCCCGCAAGGTTTCCGGCTGTTCTGAAGCCTCTGCAGAATAACTCTGAAACGAGAAACAACGACACATAAACTTATTGTATGCAATATCGCGAAAACAATCAATTCAGTAGTATGCAAATAATCATATATAAGCTATATACCTAGAGGTAGCCAATCACTTTTCATGCGCACGTTCGCTTTCGAGGCTGCAATCAGTAAACTGCTTCGCTACATAGCAAAAGTTTGGTTTTTATAACCATATATCTCAGCTGTTGGTTCTATCTGTGCTGTACAATAATAGATAAAAAAAAAGTGCTGGACAATGCTGGCATCTTTCTTTTCTTTTTTTTTAATTTGTGTTATCTGACATGAATTAGCTTTGGAGTCTGATTCTGGGCATTAAAAAATGCTGGTAAATGGCTAGTATCTCTTCCTAACGAGATCAGCTCGCCTGTAACCCCCTCTGTTCGTGCACAGAACATGAATAAACCTAACTGCACCATATCCGGGTCCGCACGAACAGGATACTTTATCTTAACACATCTTCCTTGTAATTTCTGCACACTTTCAACGCGCTCAAACTGGTTAATATATTGGTGAAACATCTTTCATTATTGGGCAATAAACTGGCGAATGAGCTATAACATTACAATGTATAACTCTTACAAGTGCTCATAAAGCACATTCGTTGACATCGCGGCTGCAATCACGCAACGCCTTAATTCCGCAGGATGCAGCTGATATTTCATAGGACTTGATTTCAGGAGCTCGCACGTAGCACAAATGTCTAACGAAAAAATATTTCACTGCTTATAATGTCTCATCACGCTGTACTGCTGTAGGCCGAATCATAGCCTCCTCTAGTATGGCCGAATACACACGCACATTTGCAAAGCTTTTCAAGACGAACGACCGCACGCGCGCTGCCTGCAGCGCATAGCCGATGTTAACCAGGCGATAACTTTTTGTACAATACTGAACAAAAGAAAACCTACTTTACGAAATTCGCTAGCCTTCACAGCACTGTTAAAACACAACGCTATCAAAACACTGGAAGCAAAAGAGTTGCCTGTGGAGCTAGCCGTCGGCGGTCTGCAAGCGGATCGAGGACGGCCTGTTGTTTCTGCCGCTCATTAATCAATGGCCTTCAGAATATCCTGTATCCCATTCCAGAGGAGTTACCGCAGCTTGAGGCAATGCACGACAACGTTTTTTCAGCGATATGAGCGCTATACTATTGACGAAATACAGGTTGAAACCGCACGCCAGCCAGGAACAGCTGCACAAACGAAACCATGCACGTACCACGTGCCGTGAACGAAACCACAGGCAGAAAATACCCGGAAATCTTGCCAGAGCTCGAAATTCGCCTGATAAAGAAAGCCACATCGCTCCATCCGTGATGCATAGTGATGCAATATCCACTGTCGTTTGCAATATACAGGGTCTTCAATATTTGAGGGCCGAGTTTTAGAACATTTCTATGCAAAATCTACTACCCCATTCGAGCTGAAATAACGTTCACAAAGTAGCAAAATATAGTAGCAAAAATACCTAGATTTTCCGGAATCGACGGAAAACTGCTCTCGGCGGCGTGCACAATTTTCGCAGAGTCGAAAAGCTTCTTTGACATGGTGCGTCATCTGTCGAATAGCGAGGCAAGCGCCATTCCGGCACTTGGCGCGCTTTCCTCGCTGTTCGACAGATAGCGCACAATGTCAAAGCAGCTTTTTTTACTTTCTTCTGCGAAAATTGTGCACGCCGCCGAGAGCAGTTTTCCTTCGATTCCGGAAAATCTAGGTAAGTACCGATGTTGAATCACTTATCAGATAACGTAGACCGTATTTTGCTACTTTGTGAACGTTATTGCAGCTCGAATGTGGTAGTATATTTTGCATAAGAATGTTTTTAAAACCCGGCCCCCAAATATTCAAGGCCCTGTACATATTCTAGTTTGCAAACTTGCACATTGTTGTTAAATGCTAACACGCTGGCAAATGAAATCAGTCGGAAAGTTGCAATAGCAAAAATTTTTCGCTGTAACTAAGATGAAAAAGAAGGACAAACAAAGTAATTTTTTTCAGAATGCAGTACCGGCACTGGCGGCATAGAGTTAATACACAAACATACCGGCAGTACCGGCCTAATCAGATGCATACCGAAACAAGTATCTTTTTGAAGCGGAGTTTCCCAACTGGTATGATAAAAAAAATTGTTCCTAACAGAATCCTCACAAATGCACTTTCATGCCTTAAAAGTGAACAATATATCCTTCTGTATTTGCGACGCATCGCGATTCAAAATGCTTTCAGTCAACGTTGTCTTCTTTTTTTTTTTTTTCTGCCTCTGTACAGCACGGGTTAAGTGCAGAAACAAGTACACTGATTTCACCAAAGAGAAGGTCTCCCGATCACTGCAGGCACCATGCAGGCAAAAATTTGCTTGTAAACCTTCCCTCCTGCAGCGAAACGGACCGTGCCATTGAAAACGAAACGGATCACAGCGCCCCTAATGTGTACGCGACCGCTGTAGCAAACCGAGGGGAGCCACGACACTTAAAACTGTCTAAAACGAAGAGTCTTATTCTTCGATAACAACATCATTCCTACGGAAAGTTTTGTTCTTCCCATAACTGAACGTGTATGGCCCTAAGAATAACCTCTTTGATTAAAATAATGGGGGGAATCACTTTTCGCAATAGGCATATACTAGCGCCACTACACCACTATTGTTTCTATCCTAGTGGCTAAAGGCATGAACTAAAATATACGCGCTGTAGTGCTATGTGTGGATCGTGGCTGTGCGATCTGCCTCACCCACATTCGAGAGAGAAGGTGCGGAGGGCACAGCGAAAAGTAGTGGTGGTAGTAGTAGCGTCAGCGTCTTTCGGATTTGTTGCATGGATTGGGGGATTTCACCTTTGCTCGACACTGGCTGTCACTTCAGGGTTTCTCCCGAGTACTGCTGCAGTCGTCGGCTGGGTGGCCCTCAGCTGTGTCCGCAGGCGCTTGACGAGCGCAACGCCGCCAATGTCATCGTTCTCCTGAGGCAGGTCGTCTTCTGTCTCCGCGCTCTACTCAGTACCGTGCTTGAGAGCAACATGAACGATTTCGCCAAGTTGGGCAACGCGCGGCCGCCGCTGCACCCCAAATCGTCGCCGATCACGCAGGATTACTCCATATCGGACCATGTGCTTGGACTCGGCATTAACGGCAAAGTGGTCCAGTGTCACGACAAGGCGAAAGGTTCCAAGTTCGCCCTCAAAGTGAGTGCCACGTCTATTTTTGTGCCTCCGAGGTTCGGCTCGTCGGTCGCCTCTCGGGCTGATAGCGGAAATCGTCATCTTGTGCTGCGATAACCGGCGGGCCCGCCGCGGCTTCTTTATGCTGGTGGAATGCAGATCGGGGGTAGATGCGTCGTAACCGTGGCTGTCGCTCTGCGCTCATCGCTTGACTAACCTTCCCGGCGTCGCGCAT
Source organism: Amblyomma maculatum (assembly GCF_055883805.1). Lineage (NCBI taxonomy): Eukaryota > Metazoa > Arthropoda > Arachnida > Ixodida > Ixodidae > Amblyomma > Amblyomma maculatum. The sequence continues at coordinate 405,424,329 of NC_139344.1, forward strand.
CGCTTCGCTGCGGATTGCGTCGCGCGCAGGCCAAACTCTGCGATCTCTGCCATTGTCGACCTTGTGCAGACCTGCACGGAAATATATGTGGATCTTTTCGGATGACTTTGGGCACTGCTTATCGCTGCTTGTATTGCTGCCGCGAGTTGGCAGTACCTCAATGCACTCCTGGCTGGCACCTTAGATAGCAGCGAGGACTGCACAAATGAGGACTCAAGTGCTTGTGTTGTAGCATTGTGCGCTGGTGACGCAGTTTTGTATTTCTAGGATCGCTGAGTTTCCGCCACCAGCATCAGTGCTCGTGCTTTTTCTTACTGTGTTTTCTTGGGCGTTGGTTTCTCTTAGATGCAAAAAAGAAAAAGCCGCTTCGTGACTATCTACTTTGGAATACTTTTGGATAGCTGGCAGTTTGGAGAATTAAATCGGCCAGTTTTGGCACTTGTTGTCATAATGGTCCAGCGACTGCTGTTGCTTCCATAAGAACCAATTCGTTGGAAGTTGACGGCGTTCAAAGCTGGAAAAAAAAAAAAAAAAAGAAGAAGAAGAAGAAGAAAAAAAAAGTAAAGAACGCGGCCTTGAATTCTCACTCGTCTGTTATCCTCTTGAGACCCAGGATGCATTGGGGTCACAGTTTTTCCTCACTCGTTCAAAATAAGTCGACAGGATTGCGTAGGTGAAAAGTGTTTTCTCCACTGTACTACTTGTTCCAGCCCAGTATGAGGTCCACTATACTAGGCTCAGAAATATATAAGGCTAAAGTAAGCGTGTGTATGAATTAGATTTTGGCTCCTGTGTGCTTGCTTAATTTTGATATAAAACCAAAGCTATGCTTTCAAACTATGTAAAAACATCAAAGACAATGCCTGCTTCTCAGGCAGATGCATCAATGCCGCCATGTTAAACATTGCAATTCTGCAACTTATTTCTCCAGTGTGTTTTGGTGGGAGTTTGTACAGTTTAGTTTCATCAGTGCTGCATAGTTGCCATCAAGAGATGTTTAGCATATTGGACAAATTGGTTTTGTAAGGATGAATGCCTTGGTGTAGGAATATTGGGGCAAAAGCGTATGCCCCACCTTTGGGACAAAATTCTCATAACCCAGTATTAGGTGATTGTGGTGCCTTCTAGTCCGTGTGGAATCGTTCCATTCTAGGATCGTGCTGGAAAAGTGCAGCTGAGGTCGCATTTTGCTTTGGCTAGAGCATTCCCTGTCATCAACAGGGTTCTGTTGCACTAGTGGTTGACGTACAAAGCTGGTTGAGAGTACTGTGGCTTGGCTTGAATGCGGCAGGTTCTTCGAGATAATGTGAAGGCTCGTCGCGAGGTGGACCTCCATTGGCGGGCCAGCAACTGCCGGCACATTGTGAACATCGTGGATGTCTATGAGAATGTCTACGGTGGAAACCGCTGCCTACTCGTGGTCATGGAGTGGTGAGTGAACCTTGTTCGTGTTTCAAAGAATTCACCATGGAACATGTTTTTAAATTTCACAATGAGGGATTTTTTTCAAGGCATTTGTATTGTTTAAGTAGTGCATTCATTTGACATTTGTTTTCCAAGACGTCACAGAATCCTTGGTCTGAGACAAGAAATCACATTTGTTTTTCAACTTACTCTGTTGTCTGCCTTCTAACATTATGCGAGTCATTTCCCATGCAGTCCAAGTTGAACCCTTTTCGTCAACCCCATAGCTCTCTTGTCTTGTTCATCCTTGCATTGCTGTGTGATAGTGTAGTGTTGATAGTACTTTAAGTAAACAAAGTTAAAATTCCTCAAGCAGCTTTAGCATTTTGCCCCATGCAGGAGGAGAGGGTTATTGCCAAGCTTTCAGAGTATCTTCGATTGCTTAGCGTGCTGTTTGACCTCTTTTGTAACAACATGGAGAATCAAAATACTTGATGCATGTCTTTTGCAAAGTGCAATTATTAATCACTGTTCAGTCCTGCGATTCACTGCATAAAATCATTCCGTCTGGGTCAGAGGCTGGTATGGCTGAGGGGAAGGGATTTCCTTGCGTGAATTCCGCATTCTAGTTGCGTTCCTCTTGACGGAGCAGAGAGCGAAAGCCTTTCAGAAGTGCGCATTTTGTATGAGCTGCTCAATTATAGCACACAATGGGGCCTTGTGACGGCGACACAGTTTTTCCCGCGCACTTGACTTTATGTGGGGAACAAAAACAGTGGGGTGACTAGCGAGCGTTTTAACCAAGAGGGAATGTTTATTTTTCCTTCTTCCGGTGCTTGAGGCCTTCACTCCAAGGACCACTTCTCAGACGCTGTGTGTAATTTCTCAGTCACAATAATGCGGCTCCTTGTAGCACAAGGAACAAAAAAAGAAAGTAATGCTTCAAGCACGTAAGGGTGAAGGAGGGCAATACATCACAATGCTGACTTCAGCTGGTTCTTCCATTTCCGAAAGGCAGACGTATATGCATGCACAGAAGGGAAGGGAGGTCAGCTGGAGAACTGCCAAGTTCGCATGCACAGCACACAACAAAATTACAAACACGGATCCAAAGGACGAGATAAACACAAACACATTAGGTGGAAGGAATACAGCCAAAAAGGCCATTATAAGGTTACAAAGAATAATACTAAAAGAAGCATGTCAGAGCCATAGGGGACAAATAAAAACATAATAGGCGTTAAAATCGTAGAAATGAAACAACCTTAAATGCCGTGAAGAGGTGCACGTGACAAAAGCACTAACTAAATGGAAGTATGATTAAGATGCATGTTTTGTTAGTACCATGGAGGGAGTGCTGATGCAGCTTGGGACAAAAATTTGCTGTCAGGCCCAAGAAATTGGCACTGAAACTTCTGGCCCCTGTCAGGCAAGTAGGCAGTCATGCTCCAGACTGAATTTGCTCAGAAGGTGGTCTCAAGTTTTTTTCTTGCGGTATAGCTTAGATGACAAACATTTATATAATTCCTTTGAAGCTTGTTGAAAACAACTGCCTGCAGAAGATTTACTGTTTGTTACGGGTTATTATTTTTGAAAATGGGTCTTTAGGGGCCTTTTAGGTAATTCAATTCATTTTATGTCGCCAAATACATGGTTGGAGCACTTGGGAAAAAGCCTGCTCAGTGCAGCTTTGATGAGAAATCAGTCCTACAGCTCCTTGCTTGACGTCTGTGAAAGCTGTTGAAATTTTGTGTTTTCACAGTTTGTCATACTGAGCAAGTGGAGCTTTGGATTAGTTATACAGGGAGGTGTCTAGTGCAGCGTCCCTCACTTGACTCATCCTGGCTGTTGCCTCTGCCATTGCGAACTCACCTCAACTGCTGGTTTGACTGTATGCAAATCTGGGATGACCTGCAGTGCTGCTATCAAGATAGCCACTAACACTGCCTGAGTGAAGCAGCTCCAAAAGACTGGCGTTATTATGAGGTCGTTTGCCCACCCTTTGTTTGCACAGGCAAATCTGGAAAATAGTGGGCAAGGTCTGTGTGTAATTACCCCGAATAAAAGGAACCAGCAGTTAAGGCTAGAAAACCGCTTAACGCGAAAGATTATTGAACTCTGTACATGCAGGAGACAGAAATTGAAGTGTTCACAGAAAGATGGTTGTCCAGTCGGGTGACCTCTCAATTTTTCTGTTCCCACACAGCATGGAAGGTGGCGAGTTGTTCCAGAGGATCCAGGAGCGAGCCGAGGGTGCCTTCACCGAACGAGGCAAGCATCAAAGCTTTTGCTATACAAAGCACACGTTGCTCTTTTTTTCTGCCGCATATTGTGGCGCTGGCTTACGAAGCAAGGTTTAGTTTTGGATCAGTCGACATCCGAAAACGCCATATTCTGTGCCCAGCTTTCTGAGTTCATTCATGAAGTTTGCGACATGTTATTGAATCGACAAAAATAATTTCCATTAATATTTGTAGGTAAAAAGTTTTTTCAAGTGATATCCCATTGAATTCTTTTCAGGCGAGTGTGAAAGTAAGCACCATTAAAAACATTGTAGAAAAATAATATGTTTTACTTTTACGCATCAAACTTTCTTATAATAAAAATTGCGCAATGCATTCTGCTTTTGTATGCAGAAAGAAAGTTGCAGCACCGAACATTTTGCACATTTTAATTAAGTATTTTAACCTGAAAACCATCATTTTTGCTATTCTTTCTAAAACTCTACGCAACAATTATGATCAATATAAAATTGTCAAGCGGCCCTTTGCAACATGTTGACTGGAAGGTAGCAAATATATTCCTGGAACAAAAATGCCCCAAGTTACAAATTTTAGTATTTGGCCACATTTTCAGCTATAAATTTCGTACAGTAGTGTTCCTAGTAAAAATGTAAAATGTGGCATGATTGTTAACTAGGTTTTTATGACGTTGGTCTTCTTCTTTTTGGGAGACAGAAAAAAACAAACTTGGAAGCTGCACCACTAGATGTGGTCGTTGTTCCATAGTGCTATGGACAGAGTTGCTGTGCCGCCGTTGCTCACAATCTGTCGGTTCGCCCATGTACCCACACCTTGAGCGTAGCCAACATTGGCTCTTCTCATGGGCTGTGTTCACAAGAGCAGTGGAAAAGCAAAGTCGCCTCTGCTTTCTCGTACCAACCTCTCTTCTGGAACCGACTCTGTCCACATAGTAAAGAAGACATAATGCAGTTGCAGCATATAGAAACAACCAAAAAACTCCGGCAAATATCTTTGAGTGACAATACAATGAAACTATATGCCATGCCACATTTTGCATTTTTACTAGAAATTTACGGCTGAAATCATGGTTTAACAAAACTTGAAGATGGGCTAGATGGTGCATCGCAATTTGATGAAAGGTAAAAGCGCACAGGAAGACACACACTCGAGTGAAGACAACACAGGGCATGCGCTTTTAAAGGGAGACATGCGCAGCACATATCAATAACACAAAGACAGAGTTAAAATAAAGAAAACAAAATATTACAAAACACGATCAAAAAAGCTGATATCTGCCTTCCAGAGCCGCACCGACGTATCGCTCTTACACTTATCTTCCCTTCCAAAAGTCCACACGCTGTCTTATCGGCCTCTGCCCAGGATCTTAATGTCACTCAGTCGCGGCTCGCACGCATTGCGGTTTGCGCATTCGGCTGCCAAATTTGTCCCTCCACCGCAAATGCCGTGTCCTGTGTCGTGAGCGTGTCCTGTGTTGTCTGCACTCGAGTGTGTGTCTTCCTGAACGCTTTTACCATTCGTCAAGTTGAAATCATGACAGAGCACTTTTCCGTAACTGCAAAGGAAGAGCAAGGATATGATGCTCCTTTGCCATGTTGAAACAGGGCAATGGAACAGGGAAGAATACACTCCATGGAGTGCATTGGAAATTGGGGAAGTATTTTTAAAGGCCCACTGTCCACCCTCTGGTCGAAAATATTTTCTTCCCTGGTGACTGTGAGACTTTGCCCCCAGAACGCAAGGCTGCAAAATGTTTTTGAAGAGTAATTAATAACGCAGTTACAGCCACCACAATCACCCGATTTTGTCATGCTACTCTCCTCCCATTCCCTCGCAGAGGTTTTTCATTCTCTTGCTCGGTCGTCTAGCCTCCGCAAGACAGATTCCCCTTCCTCCTCCGCGTTTGGCGGGAGGTGGGGTGTGGCACTCTGCGTGCTCGAAAAAAAGAAGGGCGAGGAAGTGCGCGCCTCTGTATTCAGTCCGGCCGTGGCGAGGCAAAAGCGCGCAGTGAGCTCGCCCATTCTTTACCCGTCAGTCAGCGAGATGGACCAATAGATGTCGTTTGCGACTCCAACGTCAGCGTTGCCGCTCATAAAAAAACGGGAAAGCTGGTTTTCTGAAGAGGAGGATGAGAGAGCTTTGATTTGTATTTTTGCTGCTTTGCGGCGTGCATATCGCCGTAGCATTTTGCACAGACTATCTCCTGTACCTGATCGAAGCGCTGGGCTTCTTTGCTTAAAAGGTCATTCCCTGGACAGTGGCCCTTAAAGGAAGTATGCCAGCAGTGCTCAAATGGCCTTTTCTCTTCCTCACACTTCTGGCCACTTCACCCACCAAGTTTTGCAGCCATGAAGCAATGCAGTGCTATGTGAACCACTCCTTAAAGTGTTCTATTTTTATGGGACAGGCGGTTTCTGCAGGCATATCACGAACATGATTTTGCCGTTATTCCACGTGATGAGCAAATTTTGTGCCTTCCGGAGTATTTTGTAAACATTGTGACCATTTCTAGTCTTGTGGTGTTGTTGCTGCATCAAGCAGAGCATTGCCCTTGGGCCAAAACCGAGTTTGGGTTTTGCTGTGGTGTTATTGTTTTGAAATGTTCTGCTTCACTCTCGGATAGGAGGGTTTTTATTCTAGACTCCAAGAAATGAGTGGTGATAATGAACTAATAATGATGGTGGGGGTAGGGGTTTTTTCTTTTTTCTTTTTTTTTTTTAATAATCAAAAAGAAGGAAAAGAGTATTGCCGGCCGTGGCAACTGCTATCTAAAAAACTGAAGCACTTGAGCGGCGGCCGGCGGGAAAGAACAGGGGATAGGGAGAGGATCGATAGCGAGGGGAAGTATAGAGGGGAGCGATAAGAAGAAAGGACAGGGGGAGCTTTGTACATCATTTACAAAGTACAGACGGTCAACGAATTCGCTTCGCTCGCGCTCAAGTGTCCGAGCACTGTCCAGAAATGCCGAACTAATATTGCCCCCAACTCTTCTGGTGCACGGAATGATGGTCAGCCCAGACAGCTGTAAAACCTATTTTCTGTCTGGGTTTTTTTCTTAACCTCTGCATTGTTCTTCAGTTTATGAAGAATAATGAAAAAAAAAAAAAAAAACACTGAAGGATCATGTGGGCCTATTTACAGAGGCGGCCGAAATCATCCGGGATATCTGCAAAGCTGTGGCCCACCTTCATCGCATGAACATTGCTCACAGGGACCTGAAGGTAATGGGATGTGCCATGTACATTTATTTATTTATTTACTATATATACAGTTAAACCTCTGCATAATAAACCTCTATGTAGCGAATTCCTCGAAGTCTTTCAAATCCCCAGTGTCGCCCTCATCGAAGCGCATTTATTTGAAAACTGCGTCTATCGAACATGTTGCGGCGGTTGACCTTGATAAAACGAACTCGGTACACCGGCTATTTCTTAGGTAGTGCTGAATTACTGTGCATTTGGCAGAACCGCTGAAGTTTCTGGAAGATAAAACACATATTGACATGAGAGGAATGTCTATGATCGCAACTAGCAAGTGCAGTTGATACAACACGCCACGTTCCAGCACCAATAGCGATCAATGTGGCAAACGTTACAGTCTCCGCTGCTTTCGCCTTTGAAGCTTAGCACTGCAGTAGTGCAACAAAAGCAGCAGAAAACAGCAGGACAAAGAAAAAAAAAAATTAAAAGGGTTCAACACTGCTGAACTGAACGAAGTGAAAGCTCTGGCTGCGGGCGACTGAGCGGTGCATCGAACAGAACCAGCATTCACTTGAACGCATCAAAATTCACTGGCGTTCTAGGCGGAATCTACTTTCATGTCCTGCACATGCGATGCGGGCGGACGCTTTCATGCTCTACTCGGTTAGCTCTTCGTGGCTGCATGCACATGCACAGTGCAGAAACTGCCTTTCTCAGTAGTGAGTGCAGTGGCAGAGCACCTGTGGAATGGCACAGCTGGTGACCGCATGGTGACCTTGGCTTTACATGGTGTAGTGAAGCTTTCGCTTCAATAAGACTTAAGGTCTATTCACACTTGGGACTCTCGAAGGACGCGCGACTGGCAGTCGCATGCGACCAGAGAGCAACCGATGTTCACACTTGCGAATGCGACTTGCGGGTTGCTTTCCACATCGTGTCTAACTTGACTGTTCACCACATAGTGTAAAGCTAACTTACTTTCACGTGAGCTGAGCTGCTGATTGGTTTAACAGTTGGCGACAGTTAACTTTCTTATATATATATATATAAATTATATAATATAATAAATATTATATTATATTATAATTATATAATATAATATAATATAATAAATTATATAATATATATATATATATATATATAGATCATGTGGTGTTCCAGATGGTCCGTTGATCCGGGGACACGTTTCAGGAAACGGACGGGACAACTTTTCGAGCGCTACGGGCCTTTATTGAACGGGTCAAAAACACATTTCGCTTTTGCGAACACAGTTCGCGACTTCCTGCCACAAGTCGTAAGTCGGCAGTCAGTCTGTCTAACACATTTCGCTTTTGCGAACACAGTTCGCGACTTCCTGCCACAAGTCGTAAGTCGGCAGTCAGTCTGTCTACCCGTCTCTCCGTCTCTGTCCCTCAAACACCCGTATTAAGTATACATTTTCAACATCCTGGTTACCGACTTCGTGGCCAATCGGAGAAAAAGAGCTTCTTCGAGCCAATCAGAATGACAAAGCCACATTTCAAATAGCCAATGCAACATCGGCACCTCCGAGATTGGTCCTTCGCGAGCCCCGCGTGCCTCCCACCAATCGTTCGCCCTTTCCCCCTGTGGAGACGACGCACAGATACTCTCTCAAAATCAGGGGCGAGACAAAACACATTAGCAAAGACACATGAACACCCTTTCACTTTCACCAGCAATGCATACACTTGAGAGGGCACACAGGGCTTCGCCCTTTCCCCCTGTGGAGACGACGCACAGATACTCTCAAAATCAGGGGCGGGACCAAACAAATTAGCAAAGACACGTGAACGCCACTTTCACTTTCACCAGCAATGCATACACGTGGGAGGGTACACAGGGCTTCGCCCTTTCCCCCTGTGGAAACGACACACTGATTCTCAAAATCAGGGGCGAGGCAAAACAAATTAGCAAAAACACGTGAACGCCACTTTCACTTTCACCAGCCATGCATACACGTGCAAGGGCACACAGGGCAGCAAGAAATACGAGGGTAGTGTCCGGACCCCGCTGGCCGTAAGAAGAGCGGTGAAAAAGAAGAGAATTTATTGCTACCACCTCATCAATACGGGCGCCGTTTGCTGCGGCGATGTTCCGTCAACCGACAGCACCGGATGTGCCCTCCTGTTCTCCCGCGTCTTGGCCGGCTGAGCGAGAGCGCCGCGGGGATATTTATGTTCACGCGAGAGTTGACAGTTCGACGACGCGGTGCGCGCCTTTCCGCTCAAATTCTACGAAGGCATCGCATTAGAAACGGCACCCTCGGCTCGCGCCGCGCAGCCAGAAACACCAGACCGCTTGTGTGTAAACGGCGCGCTTCCCGAGCGACCGTCCGTTTTCGTGTTGTGTTTTGACCGCTTACGGTTGCGTCGGTGCCGTCCCATCGGTAATGCGCTGAGCAGGGAAGTCATAAACCTTCGCCCGTTATTGGTCTGAGCTGACAGGTTAAACGACGACGCGGTTCGCTCTCCGCAGTCTCCGCGTCGCCGGCACGCCTGACTTGTACGGATCTGTTTTTGAAACTGAAACAATGTGTGCTACTCGTAAGACGACCCTGGGTTTCCCACGCGGCTGCAACAGCAACCAGCACACTCTTCCGGTCGCACAGGCCAAAGGTCACTGTAGCGTGCACATTTGCAGGCCCCTTAAGTGGTACGAGCGGCAGATGCGGCGCAGGTTGTTTTCCCCGAGAGTCATAATTCTCGCGTCTGGCGCCGAGATGCCTATTCTGTCTCACGGTCCGACCAAAACCTTCCAAGGTCTCAGCCCCGAACTCCCGGTCAAATAACCTTTCCTCGAGTATTTCAAGTTCAACGGGCGCCCGGACGCGGACTCATAAAAAACCCCTGACAACAAAGTTAACAACCAGAAATAAAAGACAAACAGAATAAGCGAGCCGGCTGTTTTGGAGTGCTCCCCTCCTCCACAACGGCCCAGCAACTTAACACCTTCCCACTAAGAATGTTGTGCGTACACTTGCTGTCCGCACAACACTTGTCCCGCGCTACGTGGGGAAACATCTTGGGCATACAGAGCAAAAGCGTAAACAAAGCAGCGCCCATCGACATGACCATGGGGTCTGAAGTAGAAATCTGAAAAATCTAGGAACTTTGCCACTGAAGCGCCACACAACTTCGTGCCTCACTGTACCGGCTGACTCACACATTACATTGCCGCTTACAGGGGTACAGCATAATTCACAATCACAGCTCTAACAAAAAAACAACAAAAACAAAAAAAAAGACTAACCTCAATAGTATCGGACACTGGTCACCACGACGCACACACAATACAGTCCAACACTCCGTGCAAGGACGTGCGTGCCCTGAACGAAAATATTTCGTGCGCGTTTGCAAACGGTAAATAAATTATACAGCAGACAATGCGACACAGCTTGACATACACAACACCAAACCAAGAAATAAACACAGCATGATCAAGCACAAAGAGCAGAAGTTCACACAATACACATGTGCCGCACAGGAATGCTTGTCCACTCCCTGTTCCAAGTCTATCAATAGTCCCGTTCCTCCCCTCTCAGTCACTGCCTCAGCGCGTGGTAGAGCCACAGGAGACATTTACGCCTGTCACAAACTGGCAGTGGCAGAGTGGGTTAAGGCTGCAAACATTCAGCGCACAGCGCTTGCCACCGGGATCAAATGCCTTGACTGCTCGCACGGCATAGACAAGCCGCAGCATGCAGGATACTCGCACGCGCCCTGCTTTCTGGCTGTGCTGTTCTCCTGCATCGCAGAAAACGCTAGCTGATTGCTTACTCGGCGCACACGCTTCCGCGAAAGCGCGAACCAGAATGCACCCAAAATTTGTCTCTGGGGCTATCTTGCCTGGCTCAAAGAGCTCACTCTCTGGAGGCTCCGCCTTAAAGATCCATCCTTTGAGCAGATGCGTAACGAGGTCCCAACACCGGTCGTGTTCCATCGCTAGCTGCGGCAATACTTTGCTGTTTTCAAAGCGTGGGACGCAATTTCCGTCGCCATCGCTCAGAGCATGCCTCGGACTCCGCTTATCTACATCTTTGCATGAACCCGTGTTTTCTGGGTCAGGATCGCCCCGTTTATCCAGCTGTTCGGCTTCTGGCTTCTCGGATGTTACTACTGAAGTCGCGATCACTGTCTTTGCTGTGCCGGTCTCGGCACATCCTGCCTGGCACACTGCTGCTCCGGTTGGGAACACAGGTTCCGCGCTCGCGCCAACCAAGCATTGCGCGTCTTTGCTCTCATTCGCGTTATTATCTATAGCATGGTGAGCACCTTCGGCTACTTCGCGAGACTCGACCTACACATTTCGATCAATGGCGGTCACTCTTGCAGGCGCCTCCGTAGAGCACACCTCTACCTCAGAGATAGGAGACTGCCTGTTTCTCTCAACACCGGTTGTTTCCACAACCCGAGGCTCCTCGACGCAAACATCTGCGCTCTCCGAATCACTGGAAGTAACAGCACTTTCTACAGGAATCTGGCATTCTTCTTTTACGTTCTCTGCACGAACGAACTTAATGCCCCTGCTGCTGCTAACCTCACCAACTGCCTCGATCAGCGTTTGATCAGGGCAGTTTACGCTAGTGTGCACCTGAATCTGCACCGGCTCCGGTAGCTCCCGCGCCGCTCTCCGTGAGCGCTCTTCTTCAAACCGTATCCTTTCCTGCCTGAGATCTTCCTCGGCTATGGCTAACTGCCGCAGCAGATCGCGTATATCCGCTTCGCTTCTCTCCTTTTCCTCTCTTTCCTTAGCTCGCTCAGTCTCTGACATTGGCGCATACCAAGCGTCGTGTGCACCGTCATATTCCGCCCACGAACAAAATGGAGCCATTCCGAGATGCTTCACATCAACCCTGCGGCTCACGTGCATACGCTGAGGCAAGTGAAGTGAGAGAGGAGAAACTCACTCAGTTGTTGGCGCTGTCATGAAGCCTTGGCTTCTGAGTCCTCTACTTTCGCCGATTCTTTGCGGTCGGTGGCATCGATCCACGGAGCACCTCAACTTCATTCTACCTTGTCGTTGCTCCGCGAGGGTCTGGTGGTCTCCTTCCAAGTTCCACCTCTTCGCTTCTTCGAGCTACGGAAGCCTTCTCGAAGATGTTCCTTGTTTCCACCGAACGCCCAGTCGCTGTGGTGTTCAGCTGTAGCTGTGAGGCCGCTCACCGGGATGTCGCCGCCGTTTGAACCGTGACTGCCGGACCTCTCTTCAGGGTGTCCTCCTCCTCAGCTCGTGCCCCGTAGCGCCGATGTCCTTGTCCGCTCCGCAGAAAGCCGCCGGATCGTCCTGCTCGACTGCGCCAGCTAACTTTCTTATATATATATATATATATATATATAGATGATGTGGTGTTCCAGATGGTCCGTTGATCCGGGGACACGTTGCAGGAAACGGACGGGACAACTTTTCGAGCGCTACGGGCACTTTATTGAACGGGTCAAAAACACATTTCGCTTTTGCGAACACAGTTCGCGACTTCCTGCCACAAGTCGTAAGTCGGCTGTCAGTCTGTCTACCCGTCTCTCCGTCTCTGTCCCTCAAACACCTGTATTAAGTATACATTTTCAACATCCTGGTTACCGACTTCGTGGCCAATCGGAGAAAAAGAGCTTCTTCGAGCCAATCAGAATGACAAAGCCGCATTTCAAATAGCCAATGCAACATCGGCACCTCCGAGATTGGTCCTTCGCGAGCCCCGCGTGCCTCCCACCAATCGTTCGCCCTTTCCCCCTGTGGAGACGACGCACAGATACTCTCTCAAAATCAGGGGCGAGACAAAACACATTAGCAAAGACACATGAACACCCTTTCACTTTCACCAGCAATGCATACACGTGAGAGGGCACACAGGGCTTCGCCCTTTCCCCCTGTGGAGACGACGCACAGATACTCTCAAAATCAGGGGCGGGACCAAACAAATTAGCAAAGACACGTGAACGCCACTTTCACTTTCACCAGCAATGCATACACGTGGGAGGGTACACAGGGCTTCGCCCTTTCCCCCTGTGGAGATGACACACTGATTCTCAAAATCAGGGGCGATGCAAAACAAATTAGCAAAAACACGTGAACGCCACTTTCACTTTCACCAGCCATGCATACACGTGCAAGGGCACACAGGGCAGCAAGAAATACGAGGGTAGTGTCCGGACCCCGCTGGCCATAAGAAGAGCGGTGAAAAAGAAGAGAATTTATTGCTACCATCTCATCAACACGGGCGCCGTTTGCTGCGGCGATGTTCCGTCAACCGACAGCACCGGATGTGCCCTCCTGTTCTCCCGCGTCTTGGCCGGCTGAGCGAGAGCGCCGCGGGGATATTTATGTTCACGCGAGAGTTGACAGTTCGACGGTGCGGTGCGCGCCTTTCCGCTCAAATTCTACGAAGGCATCGCATTAGAAACGGCACCCCCGGCTCGCGCCGCGCAGCCAGGAACACCAGACCGCTTGTGTGTAAACGGCGCGCTTCCCGAGTGACCGTCCGTTTTCGTGTTGTGTTTTGACCGCTTACGGTTGCGTCGGTGCCATCCCATCGGTAATGCGCTGAGTAGGGAAGTCATAAACCTTCGCCCGTTATTGGTCTGAGCTGACAGGTTAAACGACGACGCGGTTCGCTCTCCACAGTCTCCGCGTCGCCGGGACGCCTGACTTGTACGGATCTGTTTTTGAAACTGAAACAACGTGTGCTACTCGTAAGACGACCCTGGGTTTCCCACGTGGCTGCAACAGCAACCAGCACACTCTTCCGGTCGCACAGGCCAAAGGTCACTGTAGCGTGCACATTTGCAGGCCCTTTAAGTGGTACGAGCGGCAGATGCGGCGCAGGTTGTTTTCCCCGAGAGTCATAATTCTCGCGTCTGGCGCCGAGATGCCTATTCTGTCTCACGGTCCGACCAAAACCTTCCAAGGTCTCAGCCCCGAACTCCCGGTCAAATAACCTTTCCTCGAGTATTTCAAGTTCAACGGGCGCCCGGACGCGGACTCATAAAAAACCCCTGACAACAAAGTTAACAACCAGAAATAAAAGACAAACAGAATAAGCGAGCCGGCTGTTTTGGAGTGCTCCCCTCCTCCACAACGGCCCAGCAACTTAACAGCGACCAGCAGTCGTACGACTGGAAATCGAGTAGTGTCCAAACAGCCCACGGCAGTCGCTTTTCGATTGATGCAACCATTTGCGACTGTCGCTTTTCGTCCAAAACGGTCGCGCGACCGCTGCGAGTCGAGAGTGTGAATGGGCCTTCACAGCAGGGGAACTCATCGCAGTCACTTGGTTGCGCGCGAGGTGCCGGTGTGTGAAATCTCAACGCGTTGGTAGCAGAAATAGAGGAGTGGGCCAACAACCCGAGACGAATTGTCCATTTTCCGAGGTAGCAATGGCAATCGGACTCAGAGAGGGAGCATGGGAGAAGATGCAGGCACCCCCTACCCTGCAGCAGAGTGACCACGCGTGGTGTCCTCTAGCTTGGCCATAGTGCTTACACCACCTACCTTTACCCGCCCCTCTCATAGACACGTCATGTCAAGTAATAGAGATTTACTGTAAAGACTTACAAGGTAATTTTTCTTGCATTTAATATATATATTTTTTTTGCTCTTCATTGTCTTTTTCAGTCTTCATGCGAAAACTGCACATAACAAAAAAATCGCCAACTTACAATCTTGTTATAACCAGGTTTATTCATGTACTGCAGGCCCTAGCAGAAGGGCAATAATAACAGCATTGCAATCAAATTGCAATATGACTACACAGCCCTCCACAACAACACCCTTCATATCCTGGGTTGCTTTGGTGTTCAGTTCAGTTCAGGCGTTCAGTCGTGTCCGACTCTTCGTGACCCTATGGACCATGTCACGCCACGCTTTCCGGTCTCTCACTATCTTCTTAACATCACATAGCTTCATCTGCAACGCCTCGAGAATGCCATCTAACCATCGCGTTCGCGTTGGTGTTATAAGGTAATAAAATGAAATGAGAGCTATTGAAAGGAAGGTATACATTAAACATGTTGGTTCCAGATAAGTTTATTAGTTTTAGTAGCCCCAAGGTATGTATGCTCACTGACTTGAGTCAGAGGCTGCAATGGAAGACTGTACTTGAATGAATGTATCATTCTCTTGTTTGGTATTTTTACCAGGACTGTTTTTCAGGGCTCAGTTTCTTGTCCCACTCATTGGACCATGCATTAAGACTGTAGGTGTCCCAATTTTGCTGCACTTTCCACAGTAGTTCACGAAAGTATTATGCTGGCCGAATTGCGTGTAAAAGACTAAAGTGCATAAATGGTTTGCCTGCCATATATCTGTTGCATACTTCAACTCGTGTGCAAGATTGCGCTATCTCGTTAGAGAGCTTTAGTGTACCACGACCTGTTACCATGATCCACCAACGTCTTCCACTGTGCAAGGCTAGATCCCCTTGCCGCCGTTAGGTGGCGTCACAGGCTGGAAGCCAGCACACAGACCTGCCTTGTCAGGACCAATGAGCGCGTGCGCACCGCCCACTCTCAGTAGAGTGTCACGGTGATGGATCATGAATCACAGTATGCTAGAACTCTCTATTCAATGCTATGTTCAAGGGACTTGCATCTCTTGTCTGGCAGTGGCCACATGAAACTTCTAAGTTTGAAAAGGGGAAGAGAATTTGATTTTATGTCTTATTGTGCAAAGTTTCTTGAGTCAACTGTCACTGAATTAGAGAGGTAACGACGAAGCGTATGTACTTATAATTCCGACTACCACGCAGAGCTTTATACAGGATGTGTATGTCATCCAAGCTGGCACCGTTGTACCGCAAGTGTGTTGCCACCAAGTAGAGCAGAAAAGCCTAATAACTTTCAGCTTGGATTTACTTTGAACTCGCATTCACTGTCAATGGAGTGATTGTCAGAGGCAGACACTGGCAGCCTAATAGATGAAGGCAACTTCCAATCTGTTAGTTGGAGTGTCGCTGATTCTGCCTCATGCTAATGCAAAGGAGAAAAGAAGAAACGGGTCATCACAAATGCTGCAATCAACCACCACGATCACCTAGCATACAGGAAATGTGGCAAGCATGAGAAATGCGGTTCACTAAACCGAGCATGGCTGGTATGAAGCACGCCCAGGAAATTGCGCTACTTGCGTGAGAAACTTTGTGCAGTGCATTGGCTGCACCGGGAGGCCAGGTGCAAGCACTGCCTGTGCTGGTGCAGTCTGTCCGGACTCAAGATTAATCTCATAGAACAGAGTGCAAGACGCCTAGTTATCACATTGGCAATAACATTGATATATATGCGAAAAACGGAAGACTTTATGATCCACATGAACAGTAACTGCCTGCTCCTGTGCAGCTCAGGGTGTCCTCTTTACAAATCAACAGGAGCACACTACAAACCACAAAACAAACAAGAAGCGCACTAAGGAAGGTGGCAACTCTGCTCGAAAGAGCATTTCGTGGGGAGGTGACATATCCCCTTGGTTATTCTCTGTACCAGCCACTTTTCATTACGCCAGCCATGCACGGCGCTTGTTTCTTGTTTTCTGGGTAGCATGTGAGTTTGGACACACTCCCCAGAGGGCGGCACATGTTGCTGCTGCCGGTAAGGTGCTATTGCTGCATTTTGCTGCTCTGGTATGTAAAATGAGTGTCCCCTTTCTTTGCGTGTTTGTCTACAGGAGTGTTTTTTTTTTTTCCTTTTCTTACAGCCTGAAAATCTTCTGTACACCAAGCCGGGTGACAGTGCGGTTCTCAAGTTGACAGACTTTGGCTTTGCCAAGGAAACCACCAATTTCAATTCGTTACAGACGCCATGCTACACACCATATTATGTTGGTGAGTTGATGCATGGTAGTGAATTGTGGAAGGAACCTTGCTCAGGGTGAAAACATTTGGTTTAAACACGTGGGGGCATCACGGCACGTCGTTTAGGGACGTGTATAGCAGTGGATTGGTTTTGTTTTTTTTTTGGCGGGGTCTGACATGTGGCACACGAGAGATGGCCCAAAGAGAGCATTTGCCAGTACTGAAGGAAACATATGACTGGCAAGCATAGGATGACCGCAGCTGAGCTGGCATCTGGCTAGTCATATGACTAAGTGTAGCTGAATGACATTTTATTTATTTGTAGCATTCTTTCAGACACGGTCTTGGATGACAGGGCAAAAGGCAGATGCTTTCTGACTGACGAGGGCCCTGTCACCCATATACACAGGTCGGCAAGTGCAAGGGATGGATTAAATTGTTATACAAGTGGTAATGAAAACAGACACTACACAATTTCATGTTTTCTCACATGTATATACGTTTGTAAGAAGACGGAAAATACTCATGGCATTGAAAGCGGCAGCACGTAAGTTTTGAAGGACTTTTTAAAACTCCTAAGCGATATAAATTGCTACATGATACCTAGGAAAGATGGGTGGGTGTTCAGAAAGTTAGAGATTAAGTGCATCAGTTTGGGTACCATAACTCGTTCTTACAGGTGAGCAGTTTGAACAAGCTCGTAACGTGTATTACTGGGCAAGCGCAAGCTGGATATTCTAGATGAATCTAGTATAGTTTGGTTTCCGATATATGCGGCAAGCTTCAGCTCGTATAACTGGTTAGCTTTAAGCCCGTTGTGCCTTAGAAACACTGGGGCAGTGTGTTGCAGCTGCTCAAGGTTTTCAATGCAGTGCATGGCTCGTTTTTGGAGAACAGCCTATCTGTCAATGTTAGCCTTTGTGGTAGAAACCCAGATCAGTAAGCAGTAGTTAAGGTGAGACTGGGTAAGGGTATTAGTACAACTGACTCTTAACCAGATAGGGATTAAGTGCCTGATTTTGTGCAGCATGCCTGCGGATCTAGATGTGCTCGCATGTGTCTTGTTTATGTGAGGCTCCCAGCTCAAATGCTCCTCGAAGTGAACGCCTAAGAACTTAAATACAGTGTCAATAAATTTAATATTAGTTAATGCGTCATCAGGTTTATTTCTAGATTTAATGATAACACATTTCGTTTTATCAACATTTAGCTGTATTTGGTTTTCGCACAACCATGTGTTAGCTCGGCATGCAAGGCAGTCAGATTATTGCCTGAGAAAAACAAGCTGGTATCATCAGCGTAGATGATGATATCTGGGGGGAGTGGAAAATGTATAGCGTTGTTGATGTATATAATAAAAAGCAACGGCCCTAAGCTGAAGCCCTATGGAACGCCATATGTTATCCCTTTTAGCTGAGAATGAAAATTATTTCAGCATGTGTATTGAAATCTTCCGGATAAATAAGTGCAGATCAGCCGGAGCGCTTCGCCTCGAATGCCATGAAATGGGAATTTCCGGAACAGAATATGGTGCTTAATTGAATCAAAGGCCTTCTTGAAATCTGAAAACAATCCGACAGTAAAAAGATTATGCTCAAAATTATTCAGAAGTTTTTCTTTAGCATTAAGTAATGCCTTTTCGGTGGATCTTTTTGCACGAAAGCCATATTGCTCTTCAGCAAAGACTTCCTTTCCTTCAAGGAACTTGAGTAACCTTGTTTTTAGGAGAGGCTCTAAATCTTTTGAGAACACAGGCAAGACTAAGATGGGTCGGTAGTTGTTTGTGTCATTACGACGGCCTCCATTATATATTAACCACTACTTTTCCTGTCCTCATGCCATCAGGAAAATTCCCAGTAATTAAAGCCTCGTATTGCAAAGGAGCACATATATATCAGCGACGGCTATAACGGGCTCGGCTTTGAGGTCATCATCTCGAGCTGCTGTGTTTTTTTTTAAAGATATGAGGAAGGAAAAGATTTCAGCTTCCGAACAAGGGTCTAGAAAAATCGAGTTTTGGCTTTTGGCACATATGTATGTTTCTACTACTTGTCCAGCACCACAGAATTGCGTATGGTGCACATGTTCTTTTAGCCATGATGATGCAAGGCTGCCCAATTATTTTGAGTTGTTTCTAGTTCTGTTTACTCAGTGGTGACAAAGTACTGAACCAACCAACCTTCGGTACCCTTTTTTCATTTCATTTTATTACCTTAAAGACCCCTTTCGGGGTATTACCTACATTTTCATGCTCTACAAGGGAATCTAGGCCCTGCAAGGACATGCAAGGTGTGGTACTCATGCAGTAGTGCTTGCACCTCAGCACTGTCTGACCAGCAATGTCGAGCAGGAAGTGGGGCGTTCTAGTGTTATCCCTTTGACAAGGGCGTGCAATCTTTTTGTCTGTCTTGCAGCTCCCGAGGTCCTGGGTCCTGAGCGGTACGACAAGTCCTGCGACATGTGGTCTCTAGGTGTCATCATGTACATACTGTGAGTCCCGAGGACAGAGCTGTCCAGAATAATGGTGGTGATTCATCCCTCTGCATGTGTTTGTGCACGTGCTTCATGGTGGCATCTTTCATTCTTTGTAACCATGAGGGAAGTGTTTCAATGAACGTATGAACTAAGGGGCAAATGGTTTCGCATGATGGGGGCAAACGGGTGCAACATGGCACTTTTCCTATAGGAGCGTTGTCATACAGTGCCTCTTTATGTATGCAAATTTCATCCGCCCCAGGGCCTGCTTTCTTTAGCTTGTAAGCACCTCAAAATTTAGAGTGACAGTCAATAAGTGAAAGGGGGCTGCAGCTTCGTCAAGCTGTGTCTCACAGCTTTTATGGCAACTCCTGTGTCCTGCGTATGTTTATGCCAGGCAGAAATATTTGAATTTGGACACATTAAATTCTTAAATAAAGGAGGCAGCCAGGGCTCCATCACTATTTGCCAGTGCCCCCTTTCTACATGGAGAAATCTGAAAAACTTGTGCATTGTTTGTTTGCGTACATGTGGTACATATTAATCTCCCTTTCTGACTCCTCAACACTGTCACATTTGAAAAATATAAAATGGCCATGGTTAAAGATTCTAGAACTCCGTTATAGTAAATTCACTTATAATAAAAACTCTGATATTTGTAAAGACATTTTCAGTAAAAACTCTGTTATAGTAAAAATTAAAAATCTATTATGCATGCCGAATGCATACTACCAGCCAGACCAAATTCCAGGGGGCTTGAAATTATTAGTAACAACATTAGCGAAGACTGATTGCGCGTTTGGTAGTGGGATAACGGGTGGCTTGGGATTATCTTTTATTTACAAGGAAAAAGGGTCACCCTAAGCGGTGTCAAATGTTATGATGCATGCACCGTTTTCTTCGGTATGCAGCTGTCCGCATTCTCATTCGTGCCTGCTTACCTTACTTCCTCCAAAACTCTACCTTTGCAACATTTTACGAAGCATCCCCCACTGTGTTTTTCTTTTCTTCTTCAATATTTATTTATCCTGGCGGTGCAGTTTAGATTATAGTTCAAATTAACAAGGTTTTACCTTTTTAACAACGTAACATTGTAACATTACTGTTTTTGGCTAGCCAGTCACCGGCAGTCCAAGACAAGTCAGTGCCAGCTTCACGCCATCTTTATGTCATTGTGTTTATGTCATTGTGCTTGTGCCTTTTTGTGACCACGCGATGTCAAAATGCAAAATGCTGACATTGCTTGATAAGCAAATAGCTGCTTCATAAAGTAGATCTCAGCAATATGAAACATGAAGACATTGCCGAAAGGTACGGGATATTGGAAGCAACCATCTCGGTCATAGTGAAAAGCAGGGAGAAAGTGGAAGACGGCTTTGTCAACGGAGCTAGTGCAAATAGACATAAGTTAAGCTCCTGTACGCAAGAAGCCTCAAACGATTTGTTCGACTGATTTAAGCGGCAGAATGGCATTGCCTTTCACAAGCAGTGCGGTGAAGAAAGCGCAGTTTACGATACTGCTGTGGTGGAGTGGAACCATGAGCTGCCATCTATCCTGGAAGGCTTCACGCCCAAAAATGTGTTTAACTGCAATGAAACCAATTTTTTTCATGAATGGCTTCCTGAGAAAGCATGCTATTTCAATGGAAACAAAAGCAGCGGTGGCAAATGCAGCAACGAAAGGGTGACATTCCTTCTATGCTGCGATGCTACCGGCAGTGAAAGGCTGCCGCCTCTCATCATCAGAAAATCGCAAAGCCCTCAGCGTTTCAAGAACTTAAAGTCACTGCCTTGTCAGTACAAAAGTAAACCGAAAGTCTGGATGACCTCTGAAGTGTTTATTGAGTTCCTGTGCACTTGGGAAAAAGCTGAGAGTGAAGGACAGGCATGTGCTGCTGCTTCTTGATTGTTGTTCAGCACGTCCAGCCATGCAAACCCCTCCACTGACAAACGTCCAGCTGATCAAATACAACCAGCAAGCTGCAGCCTCTAGACCAGCCTCTAGTTATTCAAATGTCTGTGCAATGAGTCTACCCTGAAAATTTAATTCAGTTATCTCAAGGAACAAAAAAAGCTGGTATTCAAAGGTAGCCTCCCCCCTTAAGGCAGTCTGGCACCGAGCACATAGCCAAAGAGACGCCTCCGCAATAAGGGGGCATAGTTAGAGGCTGCGCACGTACAAGTTGGGGACAGAATGAAATGGGGTAAAACCATGGAAGAGTGGATAAAGCCCAAATGGCACTATATGACCGTTGAGGCGGCTGGTGGCACTAAAACGTGGGGGTTAGCGGCAACGGCTGCGGCTGCGTGCTCTTTTTTCCCGCGCAATCTCTGAAAGTGGTAACTAAATACTCGTTAATTTGAAAATATAGATAGGTATTTCTGTTGTCGGGGTTATAGCCAATGCCGATGAAAAGCTATGATGTCAGACGGGCGCTACGGGTCTCCAAATAACCAACATACTGAAAAGGAGGCTTGCATTGCACAACCGGAAGAGGGCTGACACTCTGCCAAGTTGCCCCCTTCCCCTTTCTGCTAGAGCTAACGTGAAAAGGTTAACACACCGTGATGTTATTCCAGTGGTGTGCTGCTAAGAAATGCACTGTGGAATGCGATGGCAATGGTGCAAAATGGAGGGAAGTGCTTTTTTATTTTTTATTTTTTTCAGATTCTCAGTGGCAAAAGTGAGGAGTGGGTTCATTATGCTAGGGGGTCATTATGCTAGTAAATACAGTAAATTTACTGTAATGCAAATGGTGCTAGTCACTTTTACGATCCATTCAATAATTTGAACATATAATTCGAACTTTTTCCCCGGTCTCATGAAGTTTGAACTAACAAGATTTTGCGGTATTTCTCAAGATTTGATGTTCTTCAATCGACATTCCCCTGCTCCAGTTGTATCTTGCCAATGTAAGTGCCCTTGCCTCTCCTCAACTGGCTCCTCCTCCTCTGGCAGCTCTTGCACATATGTTTCTTTCTGCTCAAAGAGAAAATCGTCGCTTGTGTGTTGTGAGCAGACTCCAGCTTCGGTTCCGTATAATACCATCTCATGTTAAAGCATTGTAGTCCAAGAAAATAATTTTTCTAAAGCACTATGGGAGGAAAAGTCCCATGCCAAGGAACTTGCACTCTTGTGACTGCTCTTGGCAGGCATCCCTCTTGTATTTTCTGACCTCTAACTGCATTGCGTGGATGTGCATCCTCATTGGATCTTAGAGGCAGTGCGTTTTGCTCATCTTCCTCAATGGCCAAAATGATGACGCTGAAGCTCCAGCAGAGCTCTGCAGCATGGCTAAGTGCTGCACTTGTTATTGATGCTGCTGAACAGAAAGCTGTGAGGATAGGCCAACTGTTCACTGGCTCTATGCTTTGATATGATGGCCACTATGTTCTAACCATTCACTGCACCTCCAAGATGTTGCATCACCTTTTGGCAACATCTGTGCTGTAATTGCTCCTTCTCCACTTGTAGGAGTTCTAGGAATTGCTCACCAAAAATAAATTGGAAGAAGCAATTACGAACAGAATAAGGAAAATGGTATTGCTTCAGTCTAATTTAGTTTGCTCTTGTCTGAATGTCAGCTGTGGGGTGATGAATGTGCAGATGAAAAAGGGGCAGAGAATTTTGGCTAACATTCTGACATCGTGCGAAAGCGGTGTTGTACAGGTCTTGCTCTTCTGTCACCTAGCCTTGCATGATTAGCTAGAATGAGACTCACATTTTGTCCCCAATTAAATCTCTTCTTTTATTGGTTAGCTGCGCGACCGCAGTGCCATACTTTGGGTCTTGCCGAGGGACCAACCGCAACCGCTGCTGCACAAGACGAGACTTAGAAATAGTAGCCTCCAGATTAGTGCTTTTGCAATAAAAGGCAGCCATTGCACAAAATTATAGCGAGTGGGATTGTAGTTCAATTCTGTGTGGCCGAGCTCTTCAGTCTTTTTGAGTGTTGGGAAGACGGCCAGTGCAATGATGTTACTTTGTGCAGGCTATGCGGATTTCCGCCCTTCTACAGCAACCATGGACTGGCCATCTCGCCCGGCATGAAGAAGCGCATCCGGGCCGGACAGTACGATTTCCCCAACCCCGAGTGGAAGAACGTCTCTCAGGACGGTGGGTGCCCTCATTTTTTTTTTTGCCTTATACTTGCACCACACAAACAGCAGCATGCTAACCAGGGCTTGGTCTCTCATTGGTGGCAGTCCGTGCTACTGCTGATAGCTAAGGAAGCCCAATTTGGCATGTTTCGTAACTAAATGTATTGACAGTTTTGTTCTCATTCGCAAGTATTTGCTATCTGCATTTTCTTCTGAGACCGCTTTCAAAGATGGCATCATCATCTGACCCATCCAGGCTGTTGCTACCTGCGCACTTTGTCTAGGACTGGCTCAGCACTATGATGTCTGGCCTTGCTTTTTTTTTTGGATGACAGTAGCAGTGCACATGTTTCTCTCCATGCACTGCAGTCGGGCCAAGTGCAAGAATAACTAGGCCTGGGCCGGTTTCATTGACTAGGAATGGTGGCATGTATCTACGTTTCGGCCCTTTGTAAGTCTTTGTTCCTCCTCCCCGCAGCCAAAGACCTAATCCGGGGCCTGCTGCGGACGGACCCTGCTCAGCGGCTCAACATCGAAGAAGTGCTGGCCCACAAGTGGATTGCGGTGAGGAAAGCTTCTTGCAGGCTACAGGAATGCTTAGATGATGTTTGGGGCTAGACTCTACTTTGGCATTGCAGGAGTGGATGAAGGAATGTGTTCTAGGGCACTCTTCTTTTTTCTGCCGAACCAGCATTGATGTCGATGAGGTCTGTTGTTGCTGGCCACGAACATGCGACACGTTTGCTTTCATACATAAGCACCGACTCCTATTTCCACATTCTGCCGGTGTCTCAGTCCAGTCCTTGTCATGGGAATCCCTCTGGCAGGTGGCATGTTTGGTCGAGGGGTTGTGCGATGCCACAAGGTCACATGTAATGGCCGAATAAGCACGAGTTGCCAACCTGGGCGTTACTTTTCAGATGGGAATCAACAGCCAACTGGGATCCTTGACTCCCGAGTCAGACACGCTTCTGCTAGGCCGTTCAGTAGTAATGCAAAACCCTCTACAGTTCTGTTGGTAGTATGAGACGTGTCCAAAATTTAATGCATCATTGTTGTTGTTTTTTTTAACACTTTTTTACTAAAATTTATACAATTCATGAAGAATGCAGCCACGTGTCTGTCTGACTGATGTTAATGTTCAATGTACTCTCGGACGATTTGTTTGACTTCACACCACCAGTGAGCAAGGGCATGCATGCCCTCTTTGTAGTAGCTTTTTTCCTTCTAGTACAGCCATGCTCTCACAATGCAAATGATGCTCTCGTTCTGAAAAATGGAAGTCTGATGGTGCCAAGCCAGGACTGTAAGGACGAGGGGGAGGTACAGTGCAGCCAAATTTGGCGTTCGCTTCTTTTGTTGTGATGCTGCTGTGAGGATGGGTGTTGTAGCCTGTGCTACTGCCATGAAGGAAAGGAACTGCCACAGAGAAGGCACGTGTGCCCATGTTCAGTAACCCTTTGAGTGTTTTGTCATATGTGTACCGCAGTCAAATTCCATCCTGCGGAGTCCTTGTCGTACGTGTACTGCACTGAGCATGTATTTGAAATTTTGCGCCCTTCTGCAAAGACGCGCTTACTGGGAAGTGCTGCCATCTTCTAGATCCTACAAGACATATTTATTAAAAATTGTCTATGCTACCATCCATCTTGCAGAAAAAAAAGAAAACTGACCGTAATCACCATGGTGCACACTGTTTGCGGTGGTGTGCCCCTGCGGTTTCGGTTTCTCTTCGTGATTGCAACATACACATGAACTTTGATCTCTCTCTTTGTTGGGATGCTAATGGAGGCTCGGCAAAGCATTCTAGAACTCACTAGAAGAGTTGCAAAATTGTTTACACTACCATCCTGTAGCAAAAAAAAAAAAATTGTGTTGTTTAAGCTTGGCTTGAAAATAGTGATAGAGCGAAAGCTGTGAGTGCTGCAGCGATAAGCTCTTTAACACCCCCTTTTCAACCTGCGATTTTTTCATAATTTTTATTTAAATTAGGTTTTGGGGATAGGAAAGAGCCTTATACTTTTGAGGGGATGCTACGGAATTGTGGACACTTACACCTAAGCAAGTCAAGATCATATCTCCATATTTTTTTCTCATATATTGTATGTTGATTATAAGAAAGGAAAGGTGCAGTATTTGTCTTTGACCTTCAAGGTTGTTAAAAGGGACATCATACAACCCAGGGCTGCCTCTAGGTTTTGGGGAAAGGAAGGCACAGTATAGATCGTTTTACCGAAAGCAAGCAGGAGAGGAGAAAAATACCCTCTAACCAGATTCATTGCGCCGGCCCATTGTTGTCAGCACCGAGTGGGCTGTGCAACTGCACGCTTCATGCAAAGCAGAGAGGCTTTGTACCTCGGTACACTGTCGTTTGAGAGACTTAAATACCTTTATTAGCGCCCCTTTTAGTAGTAATGTCATCGGGACAGCAATGTGTGTTTATGGACTGCACAATCAATCGCAGTACTCAGTCATTGCCTACCATCCTCAGCTTGGTGGAGGTGTCTCTGTCCTCGTAAAGTTTCTTACCCTGGAACTTCAAAACCGCATGTTAAGCTCTTTGGCTACCGTGAAAAGCTCTGAGCCAACCATCGGCCCCCATCCCTGCCATCATCCTGTGTTCCGGGGTACAATGCCAGCATGACCCATCTTTCTTCAACGGTATTGACGACCATAATGTTGATGATTGTCTGGCCTCCTTTCAGCACGTCAGCACTTAAAATTGGTGGAATTATTCTGTTAAACTAAACAACGTCCTCTTTTGCCTCGCTGGCATTGCGAGTCGATAATTTTTCAACCACAAAGCCGACCTTCCAACATAGTCTATATTCAAGAAGAGCTTCGTGAATCTTTGGTCATCCCGCAGTACATAAACTCTACGCTGAGCAACACCTCCATGCACGGGCTCAGCATCTGGCCGAAACTTATGCCAGCTATATTAAGGATGTGGGTCACCTCTTTAAGTGTGTCAATCTGTCTATGCCAGAGACTGAAAGAGTGAACCATATTCTTAAAGGGATTGCTGATGACGCATTCCAAATGCTCCTGGCCAGGAATATACTTCGGTACGTGGGCTCAGCTTCTGGCCGAAACTTATGCCAGGTATATCAAGGATGTGGGTCACCCCTGTAAGTGTGTCAATCTGTCTATGCCAGAGACTGAAAGAGTGAACCATATTCTTAAAGGGATTGCTGATGACGCATTCTAAATGCTTCTGTCCAGGAATATACTTCCGTACGTGACGTTATCACACTGTGCCAAAACTTTGATGAGCTACTCTAGCAACGCGCTTCTACGTGGCAGCATGGCGCACCTGCCGAGGGCATTGTTGGCCTGGCGCTTGCTCCATTGTCTCTGGATCAGTCCATGTTCAGCAGAACATAAGACTATATGTGAAGAAGCTGCTTGCCAGCTGTCCTTCATACACCCTGTTCAACGGCCGTCTGCCTCCACCCTTTACGCTGGCTATCTGACAAGTTATTGAAGACAAAGTCGCCGAAGTTCTGCCACCAACTGATCCACTTCCTCTTGTGCAAGCATCTCTTACTTATTCCGAAGTAACCTCTAGGACTCGAGGCCTGCTTCCCACTCAGTCTTACCAGAGCAGCCCTACTTTTTATACTCCACCCCCTACCACGCTGCTGCCATCAGCTTTTATACTCCACCCCGAAGAGCTATTATGAGCCCGTGGCGCACCGCTCACAATCGCTCCATCTGCTGCTCTTGTAGGCTTCCAGGCCACTTTGCCCGTCTTTGCCATTAGCATCTGCCTCGTCATGGGAATGACGTGCGCCTGTGCCAATACGATCCCAAGCCACCCTTGCCTAGTGTCTCTACTGGGTCATCTCCATCTCGTGCTCAATATGTCACACGACGCTTGCCTTCGCCTCACCGGCATTCCATTTCACCAACGCTCTGCCGAAAGGGTCCTCGCCAAGGGGAAAATTGAAAGCTTCCGCAATTGTGATTGTATTCTTCGTTGGAGGTGTTTCAGTTCTCATGTTCGTCATTACTGGTGCCCTTCACCGCAAAATTTGCAAAGACACAGCACCACTTTCTCTTTTTGTTTAGTACAGCAAGTTCTCGATGCATCAACCCCATGGCAGCTCGCACGATGCAAGTTTGTATGCGAGGCGTTGCATATTTCATCGAGATAGCGGTGCTGTGTGACTGCTGTCACAGTATCAACCTCGGCTATGACTTCCTCTCGACCCACAGCGCTGTGATTGTGCCTGTGCTGAAGTTGCTTTTTCCCCTGTGTGTAATGTCTCCTTGAGGGATCCGCTTATGCACCCTGCTAAACTCCTCGTAGCTGAAGACACCGACATCCCTGTTTTATTCTGCTCTCATTCCCTTTAATTCCGCTTCTGCCCTTGCTAGTCCTGTCCTGCTTATGCCTACCGTTGCCGTTACTCACCATCACCGCCTCCTTCCTTTCGCCGTTCTTACGACTGCGATCTGTGCCGAACCTCGTGCTTTTCCCCACGTCGCTGCCCTGAAGTCTTGGGCAACTACAACTGATAAGCTTCCTGTTGATGCCATTCATAGAGCCATCGCTACTGACCTTCCGTCAGCTCAACATGACCAAATAGTGGCCCTGCTTCAGTGCTTCATTTGGTGTTTCCCAGCCTTCCTTGGAAGGCATGTTGGCTGTCTTATGAAATTGACACTGGTACACACACCACTTCCTTTTGCCAGCAACCGTACCATGTATCGCTTGCTAGCGCCACGTCATCCGTGACAGTGTCGACGACATGCTTCAATGGGGAATCATACAACCATCTCACAGCCCTTCGGCCTCCCCCATTGTCCTGGTGATGAAGAAGGAGGGCACGTTCCGCTTCTGCGTGGGCTAGCGGCGTCTGAATAAGATAACCGTAAAGATGTTTATCCACTACCAAAAATTGACGACTCACTACATTGCTTGCAGGGAGCGGAGTTCCTTTCATCGCTAAATTTATGCCCCGACTATTAGCAAGTACTGATGGCTTCTGCTGACCGCCCGAAAACAGCCTGCCTTCATCATCCCCAACAGCATGAATTTAACATAATGCCGTTCAGCCTGTGCAATGCCCTAGCCACCTTCGAGAGAATGATGCATAATATTCTCAGTGGGCTCAAATGGGAAGCAGTCTTCGTTATCTTGATGACATTGTCATTTTCTCAAGGTTTCCTACCCACCTCCTGTGCCTTCAGCGCATACTCACGTGCCTTACTGAAGCCGGCACGATACTAGGCCATGTCATCACCAGGGATAATGTTCTGCGGGACCCTAGAAACCTTCGTGCTGTCATAGATACAAAGTATTACACAGTATTGAGCATTTGTGTCGTTTTCATTTATGCTGTAATGCTCTCCCTTGAGGAGCAAAAGTAGTTAGCTCCTCCAGGACTGTCATACAGTTATGAAGTATTACACCTTTCTTGTCATTGTTTTTTGTATTCTGTGACTGTAATACTCTCCTAACATATTTTTACCTATTTATCAGGACTTTGCCAGTTGCATTTGGTCTTCAATGACTGTCACTTCCGAAGTATTGCATTTTTTTTTTATCATTTTTATTGATGTCACTTATTGATCATACTCTAGTACATATTTTTTGCCTGTTTATCTGTACTTTGAAAATCTTATTTGTTT
The DNA here is from genome assembly GCF_055883805.1 of Amblyomma maculatum. Classification (NCBI taxonomy): domain Eukaryota; kingdom Metazoa; phylum Arthropoda; class Arachnida; order Ixodida; family Ixodidae; genus Amblyomma; species Amblyomma maculatum. The sequence continues at coordinate 405,453,206 of NC_139344.1, forward strand.
AATATCACCAAGAAAGAAATTCGACACAGGTAATTTTTTTCCTAAAATATTCGACACTCGTAGGGTTAATGACACGAAGCAAACTATTTGACAGTGACTTCATTGAAAATTACTGCAAGTCCTTCAGATATGTGGCACTAAAATTTGTGAATCTCATAAATTCCTAATGAACAGTTCTCAAGAAAAAAGGAGAGGCATTGCTTTTCTTATACTTTTGATAGTTAAATACTTAGACAGATAGCACTATCGATGGTACTGCTGATAACATCAAATTAGCTACATGAACTCACTGTAGCATAAATATGCTTCTCTGATTGTGCACATGGCATGGAGGTTGTCGTAAGTATGACAGGATGACCCTTCATTTTTGCAGTCTGTGCGTCCCGCCGTGGTGGTGCAGTGGTTAGGGATGCGTGGTTAGGGTTAGGGCTCAAGGATGCGGGATTGAATCCCGGCCGCGGCAGCTGCTTTTCAATGGAGGCGAAAAGCTAGATGTCCATGTGCTGTGCGATGTCAGTGCATGTTAAAGAACCCCAGGTGGTCGAAATTTCCGGAGCCCTCCACTACGGCGTCTCATAGCTTGAGTTGCTTTGGTACGTTAAACCCACAAACCAAACCATCTTGCAATCTGCATATTTCTGAGCTCTGCAGGAGTATTCTACACATAGTTGTTGCAAATGGTAACTGTCACGAATCACCTCGTTGCACTGGCAACAATAGCTGGTGACACACCACTTGGCATGCCTGCGTCTGAGCCTGTGAAGCAAATGGTGGTTTCAGTCAGTGCGCTGGTTCGTTGAAATGCAGCATAAACTAGCCCGTTGAAGGTGGTCTTTCAGTCGGAGATTGTAAAACTAGCGTCAGCTGGTGCTCTTCGTCGTCAGTATATGTAGAAATTGCATTTCTACAATAAAGCATAAGTGGTTCACAGGAAAGGAAAGGAGCACTATCTGTCACACTTGTTTCAGTGGACACCTGACCCGTGCCAACCATGTTCTTCTGCCTTTGCATACACTGGGCCTGCGTGGACTGCACTGAGCATGAATGAGCTTAAATTCATACTTTCTACTTTGTACAGTGTTGCACCACAAGAGAGTCGTTGTTGCTTAATGTCTTTGTTCTGTGTGCAGAAATACACAGAGGTTCCCCAGACACCCCTGTACTCTGTGAGAGTCCTCCGTGAAGAAGAGGACCAGTGGCCCGAAGTGCAGGTGGGTCTTCTAAATGGCCATTGGCTGTGCTAGGCATGTTCATTGTTGGGTTTGAGAAATGGGTATACAGCAGATGTAAGTTTTAGATAAAGCTAATTACCTCTATAATGCTTACCACCTCTATGGGTTTCTAGATGCAAGTTTTGGATAATGCTACTACCTCTATAATGCTTACCACCTCTATGGGTTTCTTGCATTAGAATAATTATCTCAACTGCCATTTCAGGGGCGCACGACATCCCCCTTCCCCAATTTTTTCCCCCTATCTTTGCTCATTTTGTTTATTAAAAATCTAAAGTACAATAATTTCACAATTGAGAAAACTGTGTTGTTTTTTTTCTTGGTCGATGGGCTTCATTTTGTCACTCATTTTGCACGACCGCATTGCAGGTTGCGTACTGTTCTGCTGTCAAACGAAGGAGTGTCATATTTCTGTGCAGGTCAAAGTTTTTTTTTTTTTACGTGGTAGTTGAATTTTGGTTATAACACATTTCACTGATTTGAAGGGAAGGAAAAGCAAATTGGTTTTGACCCGTATGCTTTTTTATGAAGAGACATTGGCGTACAGTGCAAAAGAACCACGTCTGAGGTGGGGAATCCATCTGTGATGGCTGAGTTGTGTGCCCTTTGCCCAGGAGGAAATGACCCAAGCCCTGGCCACCATGCGGGTGGACTACGACACAGTGCAGCTGAAAAAACTGGCAGACACCAACAACCGACTGCTGAGCAAACGGCGGCAGCAGCCACACACCAACTGACACCATCGCCATCGCACGAGGAGTGTGTCCGTGAAGGACTTGTTCTTGCATCCAGAGAATTCTTCCAGGAGTGCGTGAAGCATTTGTTGTCGTTAGGCGGTAGATAGTCAAGGCCAGCTATATCCAGTCTGAAAGGGGGTTCGACTCGTGTTTGGCACGCCATAAGTGGTGGGAACCAGGTCCCCAGATGTTCTTTTCGTCTTGTTGGAAGTGAGTTTGGGACCCGAACTCAAGTGCAGCCCAGTTTGGGTGCTGAAGACAGAGTTTCCTAGCTTGAATGAAGCAAGAGAGATGTGCATTTGGCACAGTTGTGGTGGCCAGAAAGAATGGCCGCAGGTTGCCGTCCGCGGACTGGCGCGTCTGACGACGACACAGTGCACCAATAACAATAACGGGGGGGGGGGGGGGGGGGGGGGAGTCACAGCTACTACAGCCACAAAGTTACTACGAAACAGCACACTGCGAATGGAGCGTCAAAGAGGAGAAAAACTTTTTTTATCTCCATTTTTTTTGCTACACCTCGTTTACATGGCAGAAGCATGATGCAATGGAAGAATGCTCCAGCTTGCTGCAACATCTTGGCATGTTTATGCCAACATCAGTCATTGGACACCACTTCTGCCTGGCCGACAGTGGCTGGTGCTCTCATGGAAAGCAAGTTGGTGCAACTTGGAAGACCACTCGCGAGAGGCACACACACACGACAACTGATTTTTCTGTTGAAATACAAGCAGTGTGTATAGGTAGGCACTGTGCACCTCAGTGGCAGGAAACGTCGCCGACGTATAAAAAGCCATGAAAGCAATAAAAAGAATGAAACATGTTTTGATTGGGTCAGAAGCTAATGGGGCTTAAACCCTTTCAGTGTCATCGGCATATAGGTACGTCCATGTGTTTCTGTCTCGCAGCATCACTGGCATACAGCTGCACCAACGATAAACTACTCACTGGACACTTCAGCACAGTAAAGCATCCTCAAAACATTTCTGTTTTGTGAAGAGGCACCACTGCTACTGCATCCCACTGTGAAAGGGGTAGCAGAAGCACTTCTCGATTTTGGAGCAGGTTTTGAATGTTCCCAACAGACAAAACCAGAAAAAACCTTCGTTCTCTCTTAGGTTGTATATAAAATGCCAACAATCATGTAGGCGTTCATTAGATAAATTTACTGTAGTAGGATGGTCATTTGGGCTAGTTAGTGATTCATAGCGCTTGTCTATGTGCATCTTGGTCTTTTGTTCATCGTCCGTTTGCGCTTTGTTCTATCAAATACACAATTACTGCAATGCAAACAGTTTTCAGCACTTTCTTGAGGCCCATTCTATAATTCGTGCCTTCATAACTCATTCTTTTTGCTCCCTTGAACTAAAGATTACTGTAGTTTCAGTTAACTCAGCATCAACAGCATGTTTAACGCTGTTCTCCAAGAATTTAGCCAAAAATAAACAATTTCAGGTTTGTTTATTTTTGCTAAACAAAATATAACCACACTGGCTGTGCACCAGGTGAGAAAAAAACTTGACACTGAAACCATTTCAAAGCAAGAGATGAACATTTAAAGATAGTAAAAAGTAATATATCACATATTGTAAGGTGTCTAGTGGCACATCTGAAGGGAGGACAAGGGAACAAGATGCATTACAGATGAGGTAAACAAGCACGAAGCTGTATAAGCTTCCAAGATCAGTTTTATCATGTTGTCCATTAGATTCCTCTCAGCCCTGTTGCAGTGGCTTGTCATGGTTTTCATCTGCCGAGCTGGGGTACCATGGTTCGATCCCAGCCACAAGACACCTGTGTGCACTAGCTGGCCGATTTCACTTTCTCCAATAATTCAGACTTGTGCAACGTTTTAAACATTACTGAGGACCCATTCATGCAGCATTGCAACAAGCATATATTTGCAACTGATATTTCTTACTTGAGAGTCAAGAGTAAGATTTTTCGAGCTGAAATAGAGGTCAGCAATAGCTATGGTGATCATATGTCGGATCTAGAGTTGGTCCAAACTGCTTACACTGGGTTTTAAACCCACAATAAGCACGAACGAAGTGGAGAAATATGGGAGAGGCCTTTGCCCTGCAGTGGGTATAATCAGGCTGATGATGATGATAATGATGAAGCACGAACGAGCTTTGCTTCACAACCAACTGGCCAGCTGTTGCCATGAATGGCACAATCTTGGATCTAAATGGAGTCTGTCGGCTGGACTGGCTTGGATGGGTTTGGCTATTGCTCCCCATTGTCATTCGAGCTCAGGCACTCTTCCATTGAGGGCGCCATGCAAAAAAGGCTGTGAGAGACAGAGCAGCGATTGCATTGAAAAAGGGGCAACAGAAGCATTGCTGGCCAGTTAGGTGACGTATGGCGATGCCCATGTGTAGGGTAGATTAGGGGAGGGTGTTGCTATTGGAGGCACTCGCTTGTGCATACTTATCATGGGTTCTCGCTCTGTCTTCAGCGCCGTTCCCCTGCTCAACACCGTTCCTGCTAACATTTGGATGGTAGCTTTGCAGTCTGGTGAAAGTAACTCAAGGTGGTGCAGACGTGGTGAAAGCATGACTGGCTCATATACGACTGACTATTGTCACTTGCAGACGGAACACGAGGAGCAAATTTCACAACTTTTAAGGCCAAATTGCATTTGGGTGATTTCTTGGAGCACTAAGTCCAATGAAATCAGCCAGCAGTGATGTCAGTGCACTTAGAGCCACAGGTGGTTGAAATTGTTGTCACTACGGCATCCCTCATAACCCGAGTCGCATTAGGATGTAAAACCCCATATAAAGTGGCCAGATGCCTCTCAGGAGGCTGTAAATTGTTGACACTGGGCAAATGTGCTGCTTTTTGAAGGAGCATTTGCAATGAGCATGTGTAATTGATTGAGTGTGGCATGTGATTATATTTTCTATTTCATTGTAGAGAGTGTGAAGACTGTGTATATCCATTTCTGAAAAAGCTGTTAACTTGGATGAAAGTGATGACCAATGTTGCCCATAAACTGTAAGCACCTTTCTTCACAGGGAAAAGGGGACTGAACTGTGTTAGCAATGCATTGTTCTCATTGTATAAGAGTGGCCAATTTTTTAGGATAATTTTGATAAACAAAATTGTGCGTACCTGACTAAACAGCCTGCGCAGGTGTTGGCTGTCATTTTTTAATGCATCTTGTTCATGTTTTTTGCGTTCAGGCTCTTTACGACTAAGATATGTTCTTGGTCTTTTACACCATCCTCTATTACCTTTTAGTTACAATTGTTTCATCTTATCGCCATTAGCCTCTGACTCTGTCAAAGTATATTCCTTTCTTTTTACCACTTTTATGGCTTGATTTGTGACACTTTCCACCTCTGATAAACACAGTGCCCGCTTGTATTTCTGGGTCAGTTGTCCGTGGCACTCTGTCCATGAGCATGTCACCACCTGACCTAGTTTTATTTAGATTTTAGATTAGTTGAAGTTAAGTTTCGGACTGCCCTTCCCTCTGCCACGTGGATGGATCAATGCAGCTTGTGAAGGATCAGACCAGAAACACGTAGGAAGACTTCATTCTGGCCGGATGGGGCCTGGAGCTATTTTATATTAAATAGTGCTGTTAGCTGCCAGCAGCTCTGTCTGCAGTCACTATTCTTTTGGCGTGCCTTCAAAGGCGTCCTAGCTTATAATAACTGCATGAGCTAGGTGGCGCTGTTGCTCAGGTTTTCTCAAATCAACCCATCAAGGAATTAGCATCTAGTGTGGTATCGGGGAACAAGCTCCCTATGTTCGCTGTATTGTGTCCCATAATCAAGTTCACTGAAAGCCTGGTCAGAATAGTGGAGGACGCATTGTGTCATTCTTTGCAGTAGCAGTGCTGAAATGTGACTGTGTTTCAAGCCCACATATTTTACTGAGTCTGTTATGCTGCTGCCCCCATTTCATGTGGTTATGCTTTTAAACGAACTAAAGTGCCAATGTAGGAAAACGGAAAGCCCAACTTGTGGTCTTATGTCCCTGCTTCATATGACGCCTCTGTGTTGTCTTGAGATGCATGCGTTGGAATGTTCACAGAAAAGCTGGGGCAGGTGGTGCTAAGCTGTAGCAAAAGAGGGTATTAATATGATCACATTAAAGGCTTCGTTCCCCAAAAAATCCGGTCATGCCCCTGATAGGTGGTAGTTGGCTGGTGACATGGCTGTGCACTGACTGAGGTTGTGTGACGTCACGAGACCGCATGACATGGGCAGTTCGGCAGGTGCTACCAAATTAAGCTTTGCCTTTAAATTGAGAGGGCAAGATCAGAATCCAGCCTTTCAGCACCCGTGCTAGACACACTGCCCCTAGGCTGCACAGCACGCTTAAGCAGCTTGGCTAAAGTGGGGCTTTATATCCCTCTTGGGTGGCGTTTCATGTAATCTGGCAGCTTACAATTGATTTTATGGTAATTATTATGTGTGCGATATTAGAAAAATAATTGAAATATTGATGTTATACAAATATTAAGTGCATATACATGATGAGGATCGGCAAGCGAAGAAAGGCAGAGTTGATGCATTAACAGTGTCATGAATTCTGGAAATATCAATATTAATAAGACCCTAAAGGCCAAGTTGGGATGTTACATGAAGGGTCGATTAATATATATAGAAACTTGTGCTAAGTGAATACAATCAAGAAAATAACATTGAAACAGTTTTATAAATATTTAAGAACAGAACAATGCAATATCAAAGAACTAAGAATAACATAAGCTCATTATAACGTAATAACAGAAATAACAAGTCATGCATACATAAGAAAGGCAATTATTGCATTTAATTCTTCAGTTGTACTGATAAGATTTATTTGTTTTCGGTGATTTGAGGTGCATTCTGCTTGAAAACAGAGACAGGCAATTAAAATGGGCAGTGTGCAGTGACGGCTGTAAGAAGGAGTTTGGTCGATATAGGTTGAGCAATAATGGCAGCGTTTGGGCGAGTTGGTTAGACATGTTAAACCTGGAAAGCGCATAAAAAACACACGGACAACAGCAAGAGACAGACACACGAGCGCTCGTGTGTCTGTCTCTTGCTGTTGTCCGTGTGTTGTTTATGCGCTTTCCAGGTTTAATAGGTTGAGCACAGTTTCAGATTTCTGGTAGTGTTCTTTGTACTAGTTGCACCGAGACGCTGGTAATACTGGGATGCGCAATTTTGAATAGCTTCCAGAGTATTACCATATAGCTGTACCCTTCACATTGCAACAGCCAAGGTCATTCACTTCATGCGCGTCTGATCCTGAGCTTTCGAAGCGGGCCTTACGCGAGTGGTGCTCCCCGCACCACTCTCCATTTCTTCGTCTTCCTTGTCCCTAGCTGTACCCCGGGCCACTGAGCGATCATGTCCATCGTGGTCAGCCCTGGTACCACGTGACTAGGGGAAAGGTTTAACAACTGCTTCACTGGTGCTTGTTTGCTCAGTCTCGCCATGAATGAGGGGTGTGCTGGTCCAAGTGAGTCAACGCTTCGGGCATAGGCATCACCTAGGCAAAGTCTGATCAACCGACATAGCTCGCCAAAAAGCAGCAGAGAAGAGAAAGTGTGATTGGCTCGAGGCAGAGACCGATGAAGAGCAAGAAGCTTGGATAAATAAACGGCCAGTATGACAGTGTCGCGATGCTTGGCAGAGCTTATGCTTAGATAACTAAATTTAACCGGGATAAGCCTGCATTTTATTTTTATCGAGACGTTTGCCATCAGGCATAGTGAAAAAGGGAGTGGGGAGTAGGAGAAAGTTAGGAGTGTGAACAGGCCTCTCTTAAAAATTCGCATTCGTTGCCGATAAACTGATTGTTTAGCGTCCTCTTGTGGTAGTCGCAGTCACAGATGCCGTTGCTGGGCAGGTGCACAGCAGATGCTTCGCATCGCACAGTGCCGTTGAGACACCCAATTGCCGAAAAATATTCGATCATCCAGTGAAACTGAGCGACTGGAGACAGGCTAAGCTGCTTCACGAGTGAGAAATGTAATAGTGCAATGAAAAGGAAAGGGAACAGTGGAGCATGCAAACTCAGTGCAACAGATAATCTCGTAACAAACAACTTGGCAACACACAAAATGAGTAGATACACCAAAACAGGAAATTATTGCATTTATTCTCCAAATGAGCTGATAAGATTTGTGCTGCATTCAGTTATTTGGGGTTCTTACCACTTGACAAAAAGACAGTGCAGACAGTTAAAATGTGCAGTGGAGGCTGTGAAAGGGATTTGGTCGACATGGAATAAAGACATTTTGAATTTCGAATGGTAGTCTCGATACCAGTTGCTGAGGTGCCTGTTGTACGGGACACGTGATTTTGAATTGGTTCCAGAGTATGGTGGTCTGCGGTTCCAAGAGTATTCATGTTTTCTACGGATCAGTTTTGCAGGGAACAAAAAGGGGAGGGATTATCTGATGAAACTGAGTACAAGGGCTATGCTAAGCTGCTGCAAGAGTGTGAAAAGCTCACAATGAAAAAAGAAAAAATGGAGTGCACAGCTTTAATCAGCACAGCCTAGCATTGCCAGCTAGTTCAATGGTGTATTCCGACATCAATGCCTTGGCAGTTGCTTGGCTAGCAGGTGCTTTCTATCGGAGCTGCAGTAGCACCACGATCTTGTTCTGGCGGATACTATTCCACCTTATGCGTGTCAGGAGCATCGGAACTAATCATCATGATTAGCTTTGCTTGTCTATAGACCTTTGCATTTTGGGCTTCCTGGGAGGTGGAACTAACGCAGTCTCCAGGGATGCTTTCATTTCTGCTGGCGTAAAGAACGCCGTTGCAGCCGGTGCCGGAGCGGCAGTTGTACATTCTTCCTTAACCTCACCTACAACCTAGTATATCGTTGCAGCCACGGCACTCCTTGCCTCGCTACTAGTTATGCATAACCACAACCTAGTATATCGTTGCAGCCACGGCACTCCTTGCCTCGCTACTAGTTATACATAGAATAACCAGGTAGCACCCCGCAATAAACAATAGTTGAACCATATGTCATGGCCAGAGTGAATCACTGCATAACCATAAGCATAACCACAAGCACCACAACCAGCTACACCACCAGCTGAACCTAGGCATAGCCATAGCTATCGCTTTCGCAATTACCAAGCTTAACCAAGCTAAGCCATTTAATGGGGAAGCGTCGCACACCTCTTAAGCGTCGCTAGGCAACGCTGGCAGATCTTGGCGAGGGGGTTGCGCAGCTGGCCTTGGCTATGACGTCACGCGCATGCGCAGAACTAGGCTATGTGGAGCCACGTGAAGCTATACGGTCTGACACGGGTAGTGAGGCTTTCGCTTCTATAAACGACCCAACACACAACCAGGCGCGCAGTCTGCGCGTGTGACGAACGCCTGGCCCGTAGTGTACAGAAAACATACGTCTCACGAGGCGCCACTGAACAGTCAAATACTACATGTCAGATTGTTTCCGTCTCTTCGCAGCTGGGAAAACTGTCGTTAGGCACGACGCCCCATGACGCTAGACGCTGACGCGTGGGCAGAATCCCCCCAGCGCCATCGCCACTCAGTCTCTGACAACAAAATTCACTAATTACAGCCCTGGAGACTGTTGGCCTCTTCGTAAAGCGGGACAAGTGCTAACCCTAACAGCCGTGGAGACGCAGGGTAGCGACTGCGGATGCGCGGCGTGGAGTTCGCGCAAAGCTGAGCAGCGTTCGCTCAAAGCCAGCCTGTAGCTCTGCCAATGGAGCCTTCCGGGGCGTCTCGCGGCAGGGCTCGCAAAAGCAAGGCTGAGGTCACCACAGCCAGGAGAGCCCTGAGCGCGTGCCGCCCGGCGATTGAAGAGTGCTCCGATCTGCTTCAGCAGTTCCTTGTCGCTGCCCAACGGAAGATGCTGGCGACCCAGTCAGCGGAGGCCGCCAAGAACGCACTCCGCTCTTTGCGCTCGTCCAACATCCCGTCTGCTATCGTCACGCGACACGGGCTAAGTGTATGCGCCCCCGATCAAGCCTTGCGCGGCGCACCAGAAACAGAAAAGGCACAACCAGACACTGTAGTTCCCACTTCAGTGCACAACATGGCGTCCCAAGACGAAGACGCAGGTTCCGCAATGGATACTTCCGTGTTGCGCAAGAGGCGGCGTTCGCCCAGCCCCAGACGAAGCGACACTGACAGTCTAGAGGCAGCAGGTGGCAAGAAGGAGGCCCACCGGCCCCCTGATTCTGGCTCCTTCTCCCGCTTTACCCCACCGGAGGGACTTGCAGGCCCAGTAGAAGCCGCTCCAGTCATGGGCATATCCAGCACCCTGCCTGCTGGAGCGATGCCTTTGGTGCAGCAGGAGCGACCGGCAACCTCCAGCACCTGCTCCACGGCGGAGACCAGCACAGAACGGCAGCTGCCTAGCGCGTGTGCCCAGGCAGCAGTGGACCCCACCAACCTGGTGCCTTGGACAATCAAGACAACCAAGGCCCAGCGGCGCCGTCAGGCGGCCCTCCGTAGGGCTGCGTCGGCTGTGGTGGCCCCCACCGCGCTGCCACACAAGACGGTGCTTTTCCGCCCTGCAGTCCGAGGTACTGGGTTCACCAGAGAACAAGGCTGGGACCTGGCGGAGGAGCTTCATCCACGTTCTGGCGTGCTAGCAGTGCGCGTGAACACGCGTCGCAACGTAGTGGCCGTGGACGTGGCCGACGAGGGCAATTTCAATGCCCTCTTGGCCACAACGGTCATCCGTGGCCTGCCCGTGCGGGCCAAGGAACCAGCCCCGCTCAACGAGTGCAGCGGGCTGGTATTTGGTGTCGACACCCGCCGCACGGCCGAACAGCTCCTTGCAGCGGTGGACTCTGCTGTGACAGTGAAAGCGGCCTCATTGGACGGCAGCACCCTGAGGCTCAGGTTCGCCGCTACTGCCCCGCCGCCACATATATCCATCCACGGCCGGGTCTTGCCGGTCCGACCATGTCGTCCTCGCCCACTACAGTGTGCTCGGTGTTTTAGCCTGGCCCACGCAACCGAAGCCTGTCTCGCCATGGAGCGTTGTGCCCGTTGCGGCGGGCCACATCCAAGTGCGGAATGTGCCAGAGCCAAGCCACGGTGCTCAAACTGTGGAGGCCGCCATGCTGCCACGAATCCAGTCTGCCCTGCGTGGCAGAGAGAGAGGCACGTGGCCACTATCCTCGCGACGTCAGAAGTGCCCCTCTCCCGGCGGGCCGTTCGCGCGGTTGTCTGTGAGGGAACTACTCCTTCGGGTGGCCAGAAGCACCAGCGTGCTCCCAGCTATGCGCAAATGGCCTCCCGTGGCGTGCACCAGCGCCCGCCCCAGCAGCCCCGACAGGACCAGGGACCGCGCCAGCAGCAGGGGCGTCAGCAGCGGCCATGCCAGCAGCAACGCCAGCAGCACCCCGGGGGCTCCCAGACCACAGCTCGCACCGCACAACCCATTTTCGGTGCGGGCAACATCCACACCACCTCTCCGGACGAGCGAGATAAAAAGATCGAGCAGCTGATGGCTGCAATTCGCGTCCTCGCCCGGTATATCCCGGAGGACTCTCCCGACAGGCGCGTCTGCTTAGAAGCAGCAGGCGCCTCCTTACAGGATGTCCAACATCATGGCTAGTCGCCGGACACCTCCCCGAATTCCTTCCATCCTGCAGTGGAACGTACGTTCTCTTGCCGCGCGCTATTCAGAGCTGCGCTTACGAGTGTCTAACGAGTCTCCTGAGGTTGTAGCGCTGCAGGAGACGTACGTTCGTGCACAAGAGGGGGACCCTCAAATGCGGCTGCCCGGCTACGTCGGATACCACTCCCCGACAACCTGTGAGGAGGTTACATGTGCTGCAGTGCCGTGCAGTGATCCCCAGCACAAACCAGGGAAATCTCGGTGCGCGGTTTATGTGCGGCGCGATGTCCAACATGTCCTCGTTGACTCGGCGGCGGCGACGAGTGATGTGCAGGAGTGTGTTGTTGTTACAGTCCGCATACGTGGTGTGGACACATCTGTGGCTAGTGTTTACGTGCGTCCAGCTGTGCAGTGGAATGCCCAGTGGTTCAGTGCAGTCTCTTCGTGTTGTGCCACCCGACAAATCATCCTCGGAGATTTCAATGCCCATCATTGTGCGTGGGGAAGTGCCCGAAACACCGCGCGAGGAGACGACCTACACGCCATGGTAACACAGCTGGGACTCACACCGCTGAACACCGGCGAGCCCACCTTCCGGCGACGCGGCACACCCGGCTCCTGCATAGACGTCGCGTTCGCGTCCAGCGGCATCGAGGCGACCTGGAATCGCGCACCATCACTTTGGGGCTCTGATCACTTCTCTATCCTCATTGAGCCCACTGCCAAGGAAGCTCGCGCCACGCGCACTTACTCCATTGTCAACTGGAACCGCTTCCGCAGCGAAGTAGAAGCCGCAGCTACGTCCGGCGCGGATTTCTTCTCCAGTCTCGTCCGTAGCGCGTTCGCAGCCACTCGCCGCGTAGAGGTTCGGGCAGGGCAACCAACGCCCGACAACAAGCTGCTCGACCTGAGACAAAAACGCGACAAAGCTGAGCGACGAGCACGGCGGACGGACCGACCAACTGACTGGACAGTATACAATCGGCTGGACGCAGCAGCGAGGCGGCATTCCAACAAACTCTACCGCCGGCAGTGGGCATCGCTCTGCAGGAAGATGGAGGAGGACTGTAGCTCGCGGCGGCTCTTTACCACCCTGCGACGCATCACAACGCCACAAGCGAACCCGCAGCCGCTGGCCGCTCTCGCCATCTCTAGCGGCCTTAGCTACGAGGAGCTAGCTGAGCGGTTCGCGGACCGCTTTGCGCCGCAAAGCCCCGTAAACGCAGGCAGCCAAACTTCACCTCTGAGTCCCGGAGACAGAGCCAGCGCTCCTACCCCTGGTGACCCTTGTGATGCCCTCTTCACAGTGACAGAGCTCAACAATGCGCTACAGCGCTGCCACCGTCGCTCGGCGCCAGGGCCGGATGGGGTGACCTACCAGATGCTGCGCAACCTGGACGCAGATCAACGGCTGGTTCTCCTGCAGCAGATCAACCTAGTGTGGGAACGCGGGACCCTCCCGGAGGACTGGCGCACGGCAGTCGTCTGCCCCATCCTCAAGCCAGGACGCCCACCAACCCAGCTCGCGGGATACCGTCCAGTGGCGCTAACATCTGCGGCTGGTAAGCTCATGGAACACATGGCTTTACATCGCCTTAACGAGCAGGCTGCGGCGGCGGATTTGTTTGATGAGCGGCAGACGGGCTTTCGCGGAATGCGGTGCACTGCGGATTCCATCTCCGATGTTGTCAGCGCGCTCGAGCACGCGAAGGCAGTGAGGCAGGTTGCGTTGCTTCTACTGCTGGACGTGTCGGGCGCGTTTGATAACGTCTGCCGCGCTCCCATTCTCGCGACGCTTGAGAGGGCTGGCGTGGGCGGACGCTTGCTACAATACATTCGGAGCTTTTTCCAGGCGCGCTCCATGCGCGTTCGCGTGGGGGGTGCTCTCTCGGCGCCTCGCCCGGTCGGGCTAGGCGTGCCGCAGGGCTCTGTCCTGTCACCTTTTCTGTTCAATGTGGCGATGTCGGTGGTGCCGGGCTGCCTGCCTGCAGGCTGCCGGCATCATGTGTACATCTCCATATACGCAGATGACATTGCTCTGTGGTGCCTGGGACCGCCGGGCGAGACAGCACGGGTGCGCGCGTGCCTGCAGGCAGCTCTGACGGCGGTGAGCGACTGTTTGCGCGGCCTAGGTCTCTCGCTCAGCGCGGACAAATCCGTCGCAATGGCCTGTGTTCCGAGCTCGCGCAAACGACCACCGCCGCTCACACTGGACGGGACCCTCTTGCCGTGGCGACGTTCGGTGCGGTACCTGGGGTTGGACATAGACCAGCGCCTTTCCTTCCGACCCGCGGCGATCAAGGCCTGCCTGCAGATGAAGAGAACCACCGCCGCCGTACACAGGCTCACTGCTCGAGGCCAGGGCATCTCCCAGCAAGCAGCGTTACGGCTGTACAACTCCGCGGCTCTGGGGGCAATACTCTACGCGCTACCGCTCGTCACACTTCGCAAACCATGCTGGAAGAAGCTAGAGGTCGAGCATCGCAAGGCGCTCCGCATTTGCCTCGGCCTTCCTCAGAACTCTCAATGCGCAGCTACTTTGGCCGAGGCAGGTGCGTGGCCTTTACAACTTCAGGCCACGCGGCGGGCGCTCCGACACATCGATCGCCTACAGCGCGCAAAGGACGGCGGCCCGCTATTACATCGGTTGCGACATCATCGCCACTCACGCATGGGAGCGGCGCTGCTCGAGTACGAGCAGCTCACCAATGCAACGCCCCCCTACGACCTCTTCTCGCCCTGGCCCGCTGCTACGGAGGTTCAGCGAGAGATTGTGGGAATCGCGGGGAAACGCACCACACCGCCCTGTGCAGTGCAGCAGCTGACCAGAGCCGTCATCTACGAGGAACTCCAACACCACCTCCTCGTTTACACCGACGGCTCCGTGGCCAGAGACAGTTGCTCGCTAGCAGCGGCGGCTACCATCCCCGCCCTGCAACTGCACAGACAGCTGCACCTGTCATACCTGGGTTCTTCCACCACGGCGGAGCTGCTGGGCCTACGCCTAGGCCTGGATCTACTGCTTGAACTGACTCCGCCGCCACCCAGGTGTGCCGTGCTATGTGACTCCCGCGCTGCCCTCAGCCGCCTTCGAACCACCGGCCGGGGAACTCCGCTGCTGTGCCAGATTCGCGCACGTCTCAAGCACTTGGCGGAGCGTGGCTGCGCTATACGGGCACAGTGGATCCCCGGGCACTGCGGCATAGAGGGAAACGAACGTGCCGACGAGCTCGCGACCGCAGCACATGAACTCCCTCCTAGCGACGAGCAACTCGCTTTGGAGGTTGTGCGTGCGGTAATCGACGATCACCTCCGGACGCAGCACCCCGACCCACGCATCGCAAGAGGTGAGCGCATTCACAGTGTCAGCGGCCGCTCGCTGACTCGGCTGCAACGCGCGATGATCCTCCGTGCACGCATTGGATGTGTGTGGCCTGGGGAACGACGGATGCGCCACGGACTTGCCAATAGTGACGTGTGTGACGGCTGTGGCGAGGTAGAAACTCTCGAACATCTTCTACTGCGCTGCACCGCGCTAGCCGAACCACGACGTGAGTTGCTGGCGGCTTACAGAGCGCAGGGGGTAATCCCGGACAGCGTAGCTGTGCTCCTGTGGCCGCCGGGCTGTGCGCGCGCCCGCGAGCGAGCTCACGTGAGCTTGTGTGAGTACATCGAACAGGCGGGCTTGATGACCCGCCTATTTCACCTCGCCAGATAGTGCGCGCTGGGACTGAACGCTCCACGTGTGCTATTTCCCACAATAACGGCTGATCGCCCACGACAGCCGTCAGTGTTTTGTACAGTGTGCAAGTGCGTGCGTAGTGAACAGTTGCCTGGACGTGGAGCTATTGCGGAGGCCCGCCCGACGTGCCGAGTACTCAGTGACCTAAGACATTTGCGGGTGGGCCTCATGCAAACTACTGTATACTGTACCATAGTGTATATATTTCTTTTATTTTTACCTACTCTTTTCTTTCTCCCTATCACTCACCTCTTTGATTTCCTCTACCTTCTCCTCGCTATCCCTTTATTTCCGCCGCCCCAGTTCAGGTGCTTCAGATATAAGATAGCAGATACCGGGGCTGGCAAACATCTTTTCTTTCCTTTTGTACATACAATAAATAACCACTACAACAACAACAACAGCCCTGGAGAAGCTGACACAAAACAAACACTAGTTTCAAACAGCTTTAGAAGATTGTAGTTGCGTGTTATGCTGCCTATGTATGTCATGACAGAAAACGTAACTAGCTAGATAAAGACAGTTGTTCACAATGCGCTCCTTTAGAATAAAATCAATCTAAATTAGTATATGCACTTGGTTTGTTACTTCTCTTGCTGTTATCCTACGAAAGCATATTTTAAAGTATTTTAATATATTCGCGTAAATAAATTAGATGGGTTCAACGCAGCTGAGCCAAATGTAAAGCGAAAGCTTTGGCTGTGGATGATCGTTGCATCCAACACAACCAGCGTTCCGCTAAACGCAACAAAGTTCACGGGCATGCTATGCACAATCCACATTCATGCCCTGCACCTGTGATGCCGGCGAACGCTTCCCCGCTCCACTCGATCAGCTGTCCGCGGCGGTGCGCGCTCGCGGAGTGCGAAAACTAACCTCCAGGCATGGAGAAAGGCCTTCCTCCATGCCTCCAGGCATGCGCACCTGGGATGCCGCTACCCTTCTGCTCCCTGTGAGCACCACGTACTACCTGACGAGCTTGGAGGAAGGAAACAACTAAACAGATGCCCTTGCTATTCCCAATGTATGAATGAATAAATAGGTAAATCAAAACTATTTCCACCGAAAAGGAGCCCTTCGTCTCCCGCCCCCGGCACGTAGGTCGGGCGGCGGGTCAGGAAGGCCCCGCAGGATGAGGTCACGTGAGGTTACAAAACTATTCACGGCCTCAGCCGCCAGGCGGGTCGCGTGCCGCTGGCGATGGGATCTCCGCTCCGCAGCCAAACCTCCCAGGCTTCTCAACTGTCAATGTTAATGACGGCGCCTTGGGAGTCGGCGCTTTCTCATTTTATAGGATCTAGCGTGCCTTCTTGGCCGCAATATCTACATTTAGAATCTTCTTCCTCCCCGTGCCTTCTTGGCCGCAATATTTACATTTAGAATCTTCTTCCTCCCCGGTCTGTGTTGAGAAAACCCAGACCGGGCACTGAGGTCGTACTACCAGATGGCGCGAGCATCGTCCCGCCTCGTCCGCCATGTCGGAGGTCGCCGGTGGCATCGGCGCGCGTCGGCTCGCGCTGTTTCAGGTTCGCTGTCAGGTGCCCGCCGTATATTGGAAGTGATCCGCAAAGTTTTATCAAGCTGGTAAATACATCCACATACACTTTTCTTTGTTGAGCCCTTTATGGGCACGGAGTTTGCAGCGATATTTTGATGCTCCGGGACATAACACGCTGTTCAGTGTTGCACCAGGCATCACCCGTGCAACAGCTCGACAGCAAAAGTGGCCGGTTACCCATTTAGCGAAAAACGACTTGCAGCTCGTTAAACCCGTTGTTGGCTGCCACTGAGGCAGAGAACATCGTGAAAAGATAGCGAGCGCATTAAATTCTCCAATTCCAAAGCTGGCATGGCAGCGAAACATACACTTTTAGTGGCGGTAGTCGGCAAACTGGCGAAGCTTCCACAGGCGCTGTTCCAGCAGTAAAGCGAATCAATGCAGTTGCTTAATTTGGGTGACAGAAGGTCGAGAAAAAAAAGTACTGTCATGTCCTCGCAGGATAAACGGCCCACCTAGAGAGCATGTTTTACAAATTTAGTATCGGCTACGTAGCGCTCTGCTCGAAATGCACATAACCCATGGAACCTAGGTTCGCAACAACGCGATGTACAGCGATAACGCTTGATAAAGTTGTAACTTGTTACTTGCAAGTCGGAGGAGGACAGACACGTCGCAATGTGCTTACCTCTAAAAACGACACGCCGGTCATCGACACCCTCACGCACGTGTGGCTCTTGGCCTCGCTTTCTTGCCAAAAATTAAAACACATTCGTGGCTTAGTACGTTTTAATTTCTTCATCTGTCGCAAAACTTCAGACCGCACATCACGTGGCAGGCACCGATGTCAGGGAATTCAACGCGAAGCAGTGGTCTTGTAGTACACGACACACCTCGACGAAGTTACCGCGGTCGTACGAGCCGGTGTTTTCACGAAGTCAAACATTTTGTCCAGACAGTCGTTTTTCTTGTTCCACGAAGTCCACGGGTGTATCCACTCGCTCGCATGGTTTTCGCTGGCGCACGCAGAAATTCTGTAAAGGCGCGAAAGGCTTACCCCACGGATCAGAACGAGTTGAATACTGCGGCTGGGTGCGGCGCCCACACACACGACCCATGCACGACCACGCGTATGGCGAATTCTGAGCTGGCCGCTAGCGCCCCTAGCGGATGACGTCACGTGAATACCTCCTATAGTTACCGGCTTGTAATCGCCTCGATGCGTGCTTCATTGTTAGAGACCGATCTGGGGGAGGGTGGACTTGTCGATCTAGTTTGTAAGATTCAGTGATCTCATTGTATTGTGATAGCGCAATCTTTAATCCCCTTGCATTCGCCGTGGTGGCGCAGTGGTTACGGCGCTCGACTACTGTTCCCAAGGGCGCGGGATCGAATCCCGTCCTCTGCGGCAGCTTTTCGGTGGAGGCGAAAAGCAAGGCGCCCGTGTGCTGTGCGATGTCAGTGCACGTTAAAGAACCCCAGGTGGTCGAAATTTCCGGAGTCCTCCACTACGGCGTCTCTCATAGCCTGAGTCGCTTTGGGACGTTAAACCCCACAAACCAACCAACCAACCATGCGGGCTGTTTTACCGCTGCCCGGTTGGTACAGATCTCGGGCCAGCAGGGGCGCAGCTTCTTTGCCAGGGGCAGACTGGTGTGATGGATATAGTTCTAGTAATGGTATTTGTGAGAAGAATCTTTTAATTGCGAAAGCAATATTACTCTAGGTTTCTAGCCTTCAGCGTAGCGTGACCGGTAGATACGTCTTACCCACGTGACGCTGTGACGCCACACCCCACGTGACACTACGGCCAATTCAAGCGGTAGGCAGGAGCTGCCAATTTGGGTTTCTTAGATGTCTGTTAAGAAGAGAATGGCGAAAGCCAACCTTCCTATCCTATAATTTGCCTCCCATCGTTAGCCTCTTGTAGGCATTCGTTCCAGTGCTACATATAATTATAAGTGGTTTACAGGAAAGGAAAGGCGTAGTATCTATCACACTTTCTCCGAAAAGTGTGCGTTTGGACGGTACATCATCGCTCCTGTCGCATGGCGTTCCTTGGCCCCGCGTCTGGAACGATTGTATGGGCTCCAGCTCACATAGGCATCGAAGGCAATGAAACGGCCGACGCCGCCGCCCGCGCGCTCACTCTCCGGGCAACGCCTTCAGACCCTTTTATGATACGGATCTCTAACTCAATCCGGCTCTCACTTTTCGAGAAATTACTGAATTATTTCAATTCGGCCATGCAATTTATCCTAAGCCTAAGGGCCTTACAAAGGTAGAGGAACGCACACTCCTCCGCCTTTACACCAAAACGCTGCTGTGCCCGGCAGTTTTAAAACACTTTGATCCTGCCTGTACAGGAAATTGCCCGCACTGTGCGGAGAAGTCTTCGGACATCTCCACATAGTGTGGGCATGTCAGTCAACCCCGAACCTCACCCCCAAACCCAACCCCACCCGGGAGGACTGGGAGGCAGCCCTGCTCGGCTGCTCCGACCTGGCAAGCCAGAAGGCCCTGGTCCACCGAGCCCGAGCCGCAGCGGTCGCCAATGGGCTCCTGTAATGAGGAGCCCACCAAGTGTTTGCGTGAGGTTGCCCCGGCTACCTCAAGCTTCCTCCGAATAAAGTTTTTGCACACACACAAGGCGCAGTATCTGTCACACTTTCTCCGACAATTGCGTTTGTACGTACTCGTTGACCGTCTTTACTTTGTAAATAATGTACAAAGTTCCCCCTGTCCTTTCTTCCTATCGCTCCCCCCTCTCCTTCCCCTCGCTATCCTCTCCCTATCCCCTTTTCCTTCCCGTCGGCCGCAGCCCAAGTGCTTCAGTTTTTTGATAGCAGTTGCCGCTGCCGGCAATACTCTTTTTCTTCTTTTTGATTACTTAAAAAAAATCAACCACTATACACCACCACCACGGTACACCATCGCTCCTGTCGCGTGGCGTTCCTTGGCGCGCGTTCAAGTGTGGCATTGCAGATTGCTTTTCTTGCGGTGCTACATATTATAATTGGGTTACAGGAAAGGAAAGGCACAGTATCTGTCACACTTTCTCCGACAAGTGCATTTGGACGGTACACCATCGCTCCTGTCGCGTGGCGTTCCTAATTGGCGTGCGTTCAAGTGTGGCATTGCAGATGGCAGGAACACTACTTCTTTTATCGGCTTTCCTTGCAGTGGTACATATTATAATTGGTTTACAGGAAAGGAAAGGCGCCGTATCTGTCACACTTTCTCTGACAAGTGCATTTGGACGGTACACCATCGCTCCTGTCGCGTGGCGTTCCTTGGCGCGCGTTCAAGTGTGGCATTGCAGATGGCAGGAACGCTACTTCTTTTATCGGCTTTCCTTGCAGTGGTACATATTATAATTGGTTTACAGGAAAGGAAAGGCGCAGTATCTGTCACACTTTCTCCGACAAGTGCATTTGGACGGTATACCATCGCTCCTGTCGCGTGGCGTTCCTTGGCGCGCGTTCACGTGCGGCATTGCAGATGGCAGCCCAAGCAAAAAAAAGTGTGTGCCAAAAGGTAGGGCCGACCTTTCTCTCCGACCAAAAAGTGGCCGGCCGACCTTCGGCACCCGAATGAGGGCCGGCGTCGGGGATTGTCACTGACCTAACGTCGGCCGATTTTCGGCAATCGACGACGGCCCGACCTTTTGGCCCGACGTGATCGACCACCTGCCGCACGTGGGCCTGCCGTCTGCCAGCGTTACTGAATGGTCGGCCGCTCGTCTGCCCTAGCATTTTGCTGACGAAAGACCGTACGTCGGCCGGTTGCTTCCCGACGCCGATTAGTGGCCGGCATCGCCCCTCGTGCAGGTATCATGCCATGCATTTAATATATCGTGGCCCATGCATATATAACGGGGTAGCACATACAAATGCATCAAGAAAATCAGTAGCTTTTCTGATGCCATGAAGAAACAAAAGCTGCAGTATTTGGTGAAAAATTTATTTGTCAACAGCGTTCAGAAAAAGCTCGCGATTTGCTTTTTAATAAGCGTGGATATACATATGACGGCGCGTGTGCCACATATGGAAGATCTTGAGGCTTGAATGAATGAATGAATGAATTGTTAGCGACCGTTTTTTTTTACTACTGCGCAATTTCTTCCCCTGGGTGGTGGCCATGAGTGGTGCGCCGACCCGACCGCCGCTTCACGTGCTTGGATGTCGATGCGCGCTTGCAACCTGATTGATTTACAGGAAGGGAAAGGCGCGGTAACTGTCTCACTTGTTTTCTGTGGACACCTTAACCGCGCCGTAAGGGGAGGTAGGAAGGTGGGAGTGGAAGTGTAAAGAGAGAAAGTGGAACCGTATTGGAGGGCTGCGGAGTAATTTCGACCACTTGGGGATCTCTAACGTGCGCTGACATCGCACAGCACACGGACGCCTCTTCGTTGCGCCTCCATCAAAACGCAGCCGCCGAGGTCGGGTTCGAACCCGGGTACTCCGGCACAGTAGCCGGGCGTCTTACCACTGCACCACCCCGGCGGGGCACACTTCGGACCTTGCTCGCATCGCATGTGGTGAAAGAGTGACAGTGCTATCCTGCAAGGCATTCAAGAGCTGCAGCTAGGGCCTAAGGCCCATAAGTATATCAGGGCCTTCCTGAACGGACGCACCGCCTTCCTGCATATAAATGATATACAGACCCCCCCCCCCTTTCACACTTGGTAACATTGGCACCCCGCAAGGCGCAGTGTTGTCGCCATTCCTTTTTAATATTACCATGATCCCGCTGGCAAAGGCTTTAAGCAGTATCCCACACTTTGGGACACATCATTTACGCGGATGATATCACGGTTTGGACCACATACGGCTCGAATGGAGACATAGAATCTACACTTCAAGAAGCGGCCACAGCTATATCTACCCACACGGAAAAAATTGGCCTTGAATGCTCCCCGACAAAGTCAGCACTCTTTCTACTCCGGCCGCAGCGTGTTCCTACCGCCCCCATAACAATTTATCAGCACGATACTCCCATACCACAAACCCCCAACCTCCGCATTCTTGGTCTGAACTTACAGGACAAGGGCAAAAACGACCTTACCCTGAAGGCACTAAAACAGTCTACTTACTCCTTCATCCATCTTTTGAGAAGGGTTTCACACTCACGAGCCGGCCTAGATGAAGCTGACAATTTAAAGGTACTACTAGCCCAGCAATTCGGTTTACTTGAAACTAGGGACAGCTAAACTTGTCTTTTGAAGTGATATCTCCTGTAATGCCACTTTTTTCAATCGGCGCTTTTTTTAGGATTCCAGAAATTCGATCACCTCGGTTTCTTTCACGTGCACTGACATCGCACGGCACAGGACCCCACTCCGTTTCGCCTCCATCGAAACGCAGCCGTCGGCGGTCGGTTTCGAACTCGGGCCCTCCTGTTCAGTAGCCGGGTGTCATAACTACTACGCCGCCACTTTTTTATTGCCGACTTCGAAGTTCAGCAGACATCAGAAGCACATCCAATACAGACGCCCACTGTGGTGGATCAGGCAGTGCTTGGTATGCAATTTTATGCCAAGCATATTAACGTAGGTTTCGGGCCTTCGAGCGACGCCCGGCGGTGGCCACCATTGACCCTGAAGTAGGGTCACGTGACATGACGTCACGTGATGACGTCACACCGGCTGCAGATGGGGCCTCATATCGCGCCGTGTAAAGCCCCTGACTTTACGCCGTCGGTCGCCTCCCGGCGGTGGTCACCATTGACCTTGAAGTGAGATCACATGATGTGACGTCACGTGATGATGTCACACCGGCTGCAGATGGGGCCTCATATCGCGCCGTCGGACGTAGCCCGGCAGCCCGGCGGAGGCCTCCACGCTTCGGTTCGCGCCGTCGCGCGCGCCGTGGCGGCGGCGCCACCATCGCTGCATCACGTGATATGTGACGTCACGCCAGGGATGTAGCGGCGCGCGCCCGCCGTCTCGTCAGTCTGTGCCCGCAACCGCGCCAGCGTCTTTGCGCCGGGCGTGTATGCGGTCAAGATGCCTCCAAACGCTAAGGACGTTAATAATAGGAATGCGAAACGAAGGCTGCAGCGTGCTACGGAAACCGATGAAGAACGCGAAGAACGCCTAACCAAGCGGCGCATTTACGGACACTTGAGCATTCGGCGGCGAGAGCGAGCGAAATTCGCCGCCGCCGACAGGCTCCTTCGTTCTCACTTCACAGCAAACACATCGCCGCCGACGCGATATCGATGTTGGCGCCATCTGACGACAGCCCATCAAAGCTGTCCTTTTCGCGCGTTTTCGCACGCGCGCTCTTGAGCTGCGGGTCGATCTGTTTTCGTTGACGCGCTCGAGTTTTGTGCAAGTTGTGCGCACTGTAATAAAACATGGGGAATTCAGACGAGGAGGAGGTTCTTCTGGTTCTTCTGGCGAACTCGCTGTGTGCTGCACGTCAACGGCAACGCGTGCTGGACGCTCCGAAGAAAAGACGGCGACAGCGGCGTTGGTGGGTACGACCCGCGCTGCAACAACGTGAGGAGCTCGGCCACGCCAGCAAGCTACTGCCGCTTCTTCGTTCTCGCGACGTGGAATACTACCGAGTGTAAGTCTGGGCAGCCCTTTGTACATTCTGTTAGTTCTCAGGTTACGTTCAGTGTAGTAGTATCGTGAATAGGCTGCTAAAATAGCATGAGTCGCAGTGGTGGCTCGTGGGTTTGGTGTTCGTCTGCTAACGAAAAGGCCGTTCGGTCTTGGCTGTTGTGGCTGTATTACTAGATTTGGCGCTAGACAAAGAAACAGGTTGAGCGTTATAAAAACAAATAAGGCATTTCTACGCCCATCTTCACTTCCATCTCCACCCCGCTTCAGTTGTCATCAAAGTGTACGCTAACTACTGTAGCTTTCCTTTCCATCAAGAAGTGATTGTTCATTCATTATAATTATGTTGAATGGTGAATACATGTTTGCTCCTATTTTTTTTAGTTACCTAAGAATGCCTCCATGTGTATTTGACACCCTCCTGGAGCTGGTTGGGCCTCACATCCGCAAAAAGGACACAAAGTTCAGAAAAGCAATCTCGTCAGAGCACCGACTTGCCCAAACTGTCAGGTAAAACACTTTCTTAAAGAAGTGCATGAGTCCGTACACCATAACTGAAGACTGCTGATGTTTACATAAACACATCATCTGATTCCTCAACTATATATTTGTACGAAGTGTCTAAAGGTACGTCCGACGTATCCATTCGATTCCTGTAAAGATACGGCGGACGTCGATATACAGGCTCATGGCTATATGCACGTCGAACGCGGCCACATTCCGCTTGCTACGCGTGAATGATCTTATCCTCTATGATATCAGCTAGCCGGACTCTCGATGAGGTGCTACGAAGAGTGCATCCGTTCTAACATAGAATACGGTCTTCACTTAGGGTTGTGTACGGCAAGCATCGCTGTCACGCACATAGCTGCAGGCGATGCTACGTACTGCACCAGCTCCACCAGCTGGCATCGAGATACGCACATTCACGAGCAGCTTTCGCTTCGCACTAAACTATCACCTCGATCTGCCCGTAATGCGAGCGAGCTATTCCTAGCATTTACGCTGTCTTAGGTCGTGCATCGACCTCCGAAGATCTAGCGCTGGCACAACACACACGCACCTCGCCGTGCAGAACATTCAGCAGTCCAAAGTATGTATGTGAAATGGCATTATGCTTGTTCCTCACATGCAGACCGAGGAAACAGGATGTTTCTAGCTAAATTCTTCGTTTAAATTCTACCTCAGAGTCGTGGCAGAAGACATGCCGAATCTACTAGAGGCCTGCGCTGCTACTGCGGCGAGCTGCACATCGACTCGTCGAGGCGAAGACCTACTGCACCGCACCGCAAGAGTGCACAACCGGAAAGACGGAAGCGCGAATGACCCGATTTCCATGTGAACAGCAATGTTCTTTGTGCTTAGCCTGCATCTTTTTCTTGTCGTTGAATTTTGCGTACATGTAGTTTAAACCCCCGCATGCTCGAGGTTAGCATGACCCGACTGAACGGCCGCGCAGCTTTGAAACGATCGGGATCGATATGCATGCATCGGCGGACTTGGGTACGCGTTAGAAAATGTGCGCTGCACATTTCGTTGCAGAAGCTGACTCTTGGAATTTTGCAGAGTGCGCCACGCAAGTGATCGTTGCTACAACCACGCATCCATATTCCAACGGCTGGCCTACCCCGAGGCGCATAAATGTTCAACCGTGGACGTATCAATGATCGAAGAGAGGACAGATTTTCACAATATTGGGCGTGAAATCGATAGCTACCAGTGCTAGAGAAATTCTGCCTTGATCATGCGCAATTCAGTGTTTCAGGTGTGGTCAGTAGCTGTAAGTTTGAACAGTTCGCCTGTCAAGTCAGCTGCGCCAGCGATGGACCGGCGGAGCGATTTTCCACGCTACACCGCTGTCTTGCTAGAAAGCCTACCTAGGCGGCGTTTGACATTCAGCTGCTTTTTGTGGGCCCCGTAATTGAAAGCAACGCCTTCAGAAACGCGTTAAATGTTAAAAAATGTATTCTCTTCAACAGTTTCACTCCAGGCTGTCAAAGCAGGCGGACGTTGATAAAACAGTTGAGCACTCCAGTCTTTAGAAATCTGTAGAATCGTCTTCAGTTTGTAGAATTATTGGAATAGGTCACTTTCCGATCGCTGGGACATAGACCCTCATGACAGCGCTGTCACGTGAATAAGGACCACACCAGACCGAAAGCTTGTCTCATATAACATAGCTAACCAAGGTATACCTTACAGCATTGTATTGATTTTTATGGTGCATAAGCAACTAATGCTGCCATGCACCAAGAACAAGGTGT
This sequence comes from Amblyomma maculatum, assembly GCF_055883805.1. Classification (NCBI taxonomy): domain Eukaryota; kingdom Metazoa; phylum Arthropoda; class Arachnida; order Ixodida; family Ixodidae; genus Amblyomma; species Amblyomma maculatum. The sequence continues at coordinate 405,478,829 of NC_139344.1, forward strand.
AATGTATTTATTTTGTGTGTAATGACTAAAATGTTCTTTAGGATGTAGCTTGTTTAGGAACATTTTAGGAAACCAAAAATGCAGGAAATTTTCACGTCTCTCCTAGAATCATGCTGGTATGGAAAAGGATCTGTTGCAAAATTGTACAAAATGTTTCCTCTTATTTTCTCGACTCTGGCGCACGTGTAAGATATGGTTTATTGTTAGTTCATCTTCACACTCCTTGCATATTGGTTTGTCCTCTTTCATAAGTATGAAGCTGTGTGTGTGAGTGTGGATATGCGTTTTGTGAAGATGACCTAAAATGGCCTCTATGTTGTGTTTTTGATTACTGCATGATTTCCATTCCTTAATGACAGGTTTGACAAGTATAGTTTGTAGTTTATTTCATTGTTTCAAAAATCCTGCCATTTCACTCTCACTTTTCTTTGTACAAGCTTCTTGGTATCTTCATGCAGCATAGTCACCCTCTGTAATTTAGCATTGCGTCAAGGTAACCTAGTTATTTCTTTTCATCACCTTTCAAGACAACTGTCCCGATTTCATAAAGTGTAGAGTTTCTGACGACAGGAACTCCTTGGAAGTCGTAGAAATAAATGAGATCCACAATCATGAGCTATCTAGGGTGTGCATATACATGTCCATCGCTCAGTGGAATGGTGTCAGTACGCTGCTAGAATAGGTCTTGTGGTAACAACAACCATTGTCTGAGGTGGTCCTTTAATGGGCATTGAAATGCTATGTAACTACAGGTACTGATAGAACTCTTGATCATGTTATGTGATGGTGCGATCCTTGCATGCATATTAGGTATACATTTCAGAATCTGCAGTGCACCACTTGACCATTTGCCACCAGTTTGTGTGAAAATGTATTTGTCATGCATGTTAACCAGTATTTAACAGATGACCCCTGTGCACAAGCCAAAAGTGCCACGAGCCAAATGTCACGAGGCCACACGACATGGCAGGAGCTGTTAAGTCAAGCTTACAAAGTTATATTTGAAATATGTTCTGCGACGTTTCAGCTCCAATTAAGAAAGGTTGAGGCTTACAGAGGTCTATGCCAGGTTGTCTATCACCTAACAGGGCAGCCTACGACCGTATGCTAATGAGTATATCTGAGATAACAGAGACATGAATTAAGGAATTAGTAATTATGTTTGTAGCAAAGGGCATGTAAATTAACGGGAATCCACAGTGGGATCTGCAGACAAGAACCATTAATGCTGGCACACCATACCTTTAAAGGTGGAGATTAGGAGTCTCCCTAATTTTTTTTCTGCTCAACGCTTGTCATTTCCTTCGTTCTTCCAGATGAGGAAGATGTGAAAATGATAGCATCGAAAATTCCAGAGACCATCGTTAACAAGGATGCTGATCCCAACAGCGTAAAAAAGGAATTTCAGAAAAGATGGGTAACTAGTAATGCTGGCAACAGTTGAAGCTAAGTGGAAAGGCATGAAATTGAAATGTAACATATGCAGAGATATGTTGCGAGACGACCAGTCTGTGGTGTGCGACATCTGTCTCCGTTAGTTTCATCAAGTGATTGGCCAAAGCAGATGGGGCTTGTGGTTTTGTGATAAGTGCAGTGTAGTAGCATAGATGCAACCTTGCCCATTAATAATTGGAGTGGAGTAAGTGCATTGTTTTGTTTTTGTAAGATGTTCATGGTTTCCATGCAAACATTATGAGAAATTTTTTCCTAGAGAATGTTTGCTGAAATGTGAATATAATGTGCAATAAAACTAATGTTTTATTGCTATTTACTTTTTCTTGTATACATTAGTTCTGTGAAGAAAACCACAGGCTAGAAGGAAATGTAATGGCATGCATTTTGATACTTGGCCCCCGTTGTGCTGGCTCAGTAGTTAGAGTGCTTGGCTGCTGAACCCAAAGATGCAGATTTGGTTCCAGCCACAGCAGAGGCATTTCAATAGAGGCGAAACAATAGGCTGTCATGCACCGTGCGGTGTCAGTGCATATAAAAGAACCCCAGGTGGTCGAAATTATACCGGAGCCCTCAACTATTGTGTTCCTCATAGCCGTAGTTATTTTGGGATGCTAAACCAGATATATATCACATCATACTCTGAGTAAGATGCTATTCATGGTCAGTTAATCATACACTAAATGATCAATTTTTTTCTGCATGGTACAGCAGCTGTTGTACAATTTTACTTTAGCCTTCATGAAGAATATCACACTGGCTCCACATGGCTTTCTGTTGACCCTTGATATGCGTCACAATCACACACCCGAGTATGTATTTGTCTAAAGGCACCTATGCATGCAAGGAGGGGACCATTACTTTCCACTTGTCAGAACTGAAATGCATGATCCACATCATTTCTGTAATTCAACTGCTTGCTATTTGAACTGTCCAGCATTGATGCAAGTTTCAAAGAACTGCAATTAGAAAATTAATCTAAGCAGCAAACCATGCCAAGAACTGCTTCAGTTTCATCTTTAGCAACTGTTTGGGAACTAAAATTAGCCAAATGTTGCAAAACATAGATGAGAGGTTACAAAATCTAAAAACAATGCAGCCTACCTGTGGCATGTAGGGTTTCACATCCTGAAGTGACATATGTAGCTATGAAGAATACCGTAGTGGAGAGCTCCAGACTAATTTGACTGCCCAGGCTTTGTACTTTGCATTGACATCTTGCAGAAAACAGAAGCATTTGCATTTCACCTGCACCAAAGTGCGACTGCCATCACTGGTATTAAACATCACGACCTTGGGGCAAGTAGCCGAACGTGCCACTAAGATGTCGCAGCGTGTACGTACATGCTATACATGTCAACCTTTCTAGCATTAAAGCTGTCACATGCATGGCAGATATTCATGTTCAGCTTTGGACTGACAAGTTTAAAAGTGTACTATTTGTGTTTTTCTAGCATGAAAAACAAAGGAAATTAAGGAAAAGCGAAAAAAAATGAACATAATATGTTGAAAAAACACTAGTCATTAACACATAAAGCATATTCGTTCCTTTATTAATGATAAAGTGGCCTTCAACAATAGTACAAAGCCTGAAAATTTCGAAAGGTGCTGTGCCAGGCAGCTATTTTACAGAAACCTGAACCATTTCACCTGTAGGAATGCGCATTCCGGCGGTGTGGGCTGGGCACTTATTTTTCGGTCCACTCCAACATGCGAAAACTGCATCATGTGCATTCCCATTTTCCGAGTTTTGAGCTCTGTAGTACAGGCTAACAAATTGTCGATGACTTATTTTCGTCTGACTGTTGCAGAGCGCGTGTAAATAAATTACTACTGCACCTAATAAACACTGACATGCACGTGCAACATCGCCGATCATAAACGGACACACTGATGTCCGTCCGGGCATCGGCGCACTCATCACAGCACTCTTCGTAGTCTCACACAGCACTCTAGTAGGACGTAATCCGTAATCACAGCATCTCACGGTAAGCACAAACCACACCTCCAGTTGTACAACAAACACGAATGACGCGATGCTTGGGCTAGAGACACGCCGGCGGTGCCCAGCTTTTTCAGCGCCGCTTGTACTACGTAGAACTTGCAGCACCAAACCTCAATGCGAGCAGAAAGCGATGCGTTACGTGACGCATCTCATCACATATGGAAGTGAGGAAACTTTGAAGAATCAAAACTACATAATTACATAACGACCGTCGTAGACGTTAATACACATGATAACGAGGACCAAATGAGCGGGCGTGCGGGCCGCGGGCTGGCCGTCAACACCGCGATTACATGCGCTTGCGCTCTGGTCGTGCTTGCCACCCTGCCGCGGTCCAACTCACTTAAACCTATCATCATGCCATCACGTAGTATATCACCCATTCTAGGCACTATTCTTGCCACTGTACTATTCTTTGTAATTTCACATTTCACGCATGCAGTATGTATACATACTTCTTGCACCTCGTACGTATGTACACCATGCGTACACCTCATACCAACTTCGATTTGGCTACATATGGCTACCATGTTGTTGCTACAACCACATCTGGGGATCTCGGATCCGTCCGGCTTTCCCGACGGATCCCAAGGCCCATATCGGAGAAAAATGCGTTGGGTCCGTCGGAAGAACCCTACCGATCGGGTCCGTCCGCCGTACCTCTGAAAAATATTTCCCGGATCCGTCCGACGGATCCCGAAGAAAAACGCACCGGGTCCGTCGGACGTACCTTTAAGACCACTGATCGGGTCCGTCGGACGTACCTTTAGCCACAGCCATATTTGTATTTCAGATTCTTAGCAGCCGGTGACACAATACGGTCATCATCGTTCAGTTTCCTGAATGGACGTTCAACAGCCTGCGGAATAATTTCCTCAACGTGCCAAGCAATTTGGGAAATCCTTGGGCCAATATACCTTGCGGTTCCAACAAAACCTGAGGAATGGCTACAGGTAATCAAGACATGTTACACATTTCTGGCTGTCATACCATGAAAATTGTTTACTATTATTTTGTAACAGCCATATTTAAAGCAACTTCGCTTGGTTCCTAATTATTTCACAAGCTAGTATGAATTATATCTCATTTTTCAGATAGCAGCAGACTTTGAAGAAAGGTGGAATTTGCCACATTGTTTAGGCGCACTAGATGGGAAACATGTTGCTGTTGAATGCCCTGCAAATTCCGGCAGCATTGATCGCAACTATAAGAACTTTTTCAGCAAATCACTGCTTGCTATCAGTGATGCTTACTACAGGTATACCTCCTCTATTGTAAACTGTATTTCTGTTTGCGTGCTATGCTGGAGCTCGATTGGTTAGAGTGTTACTTTACAGTTCCAGTGAGAAAGCAGCAGGTACATGAAAATAAAGCTTGCCGCAATTATATTATTGTCAATACTGTTTTACCGAAGTACTCTTCGCTTACAATTAAAAATACCAAAGAGCTGGAAACTTACAGCTGCCTAATAGACACTTCTAATGAACACGTAAAAGAAGTGCACCTAGTGCAATGCAGCAGCGCTAATATTAGTGGCTAACCAAGACCTTCTGGCAATGTCCGAAACTGGTGCATAACTATAAATCTGGTATGAATTGGCTTGCTATGCCTATGAAACACCAGTAAAAGATGTGCGGTTTTCATTCCTCTCCTTCATTTTAAGTGACAAAGTGTGCTGTGTTTGTTACCTTTACATCAGATTCATTTATGTTGAAGTTGGGCACTTCGGAAGCGAGTCTGATGGTGGAGTATTTGGACGCAGCACCCTCCAGGAATCAATAGAAAATAACCAAAGAGGATTTCCGAAAGATGCACCCCTCGGAACCGCTGGCAGCATGCCATATTTCCTTGTTGGGGATGAAGCTTTTCCCCTGAAGACATACATGATGCGTCCATACTCAAGGAAAAGTATGTTTTATAAATTTTCTTGCACTAGTACTTTGATACAATAGCAAAAAGCAGCAATTATTTTTTAGGTATACTTGAGTGCTTACTTCAACAAGCACTCTGATGCAATAATAGGCTGACATTTCGTAAAGAATGTAAACTCGATCACTTCTTTAAGAGCACCACAGCAGTGTTGAACGAACACCCATAGCAGCCTGTGATGAAGCAAGCCAGTGAAAAAGCCAAAAATATGCTCATTCGCACCATGTGCTTCCCATTTTCATCCTGTCTTCTCTCTACACTTTGAACCAGAGCACTGTACAGCCGTTTGTTTGACCCTTTGAGTTGGTGTTAAAGAATATATTGGGCAACTTGCTTTCATCTTATTTATTGTGTATAGGCTGACACATGACTGAGGTGTTTATTGTGCATGCAGGTATTTAATCAGCACTTTGCAGTAAAAATTTGGGGGGACAAGCTCTGCCATTAAGGGTATGACGTGATAGCGTCTCACAGACACGGATGGTGTTTCCTCATTTCTTCAATTTTTTACTTATAATTACTTAGCATCAGTAAATAATGGCTTTCCATTCTGAAGTTTCACCTCTGAATGTATTTTTCATTTTCAATTATTTCATTTAACCAATAGAACAATTCTACTAAATTTTTTAATGAGCATCATGAAACATTGCCTTTTCATTCTATTTTGACGCCATTGATCTCCCATTTTGCTGTTTTTTATTTCTTTAAATCATCAGTAATATATGAATTACAATGATTTCATTAACTTGTCATCACCTATCACGCACCAATCAATAAAACCACACATTACCATGATACTAATTTTTATGCAGGCCTCGATTATTTCCAACATTTGCTTCCAACTATTGTGCTGACTATAACGCAGACAGCTTTTGAAACAAATGATACGTATAGGCTATATCACTTAATAGCTGCCATTGGCTTTTTAATTCTTAATGTTGATCTTTACTCAATGTTCATTTCACAGGCCTCCATCCACTGTTTGCTTCGAGTGACTCCAGTGGACCATCGAATACAGATTTCGAAGAGGTCCACAAGAAGAGAATCTTCAGTTATCGCCTCAGCAGGGCTCGTAGAGTCGTAGAAAATGCCTTCGGCATTATGGCCCAGAGGTGGCGCATACTGCGCCGTCCTTTCAAGGCGAAGGAAGATAATATTAGAAAAATAATCTCGGCATGTATTGCTTTGCATAATTTTCTAATGAAAGAATCTCCTCTCTCTCGAACTGCATATTGTCCATCTGGCACAGCTGACAGCACTGATTGGCAAGGGAGGGTTGTTGACGGAACCTGGAGATCCGAAGACGACGGGAACTCAGCACTCAATGGCTTGCCCCACACTGGCTGCCATTCAATCAGGTACCAAGACATTGCAGCTAACTGTGGATCATCTGCATGCTAGTTCAGTAATTTGTCAGTCCTTAGCTCATATGTTGTTAACCTCATGAATAGAGCAGACATTTAAAGTTGGCGTCATAGTACTTGATGCGTGTTTGCACAACATTTGCATTACAGGCTTGCTTACGACGTTAGGGACAGACTCTGCCAATACCTAATCAGTGACGGGAAAGTACCGTGGCAGGTGACTATGGTCAGGGGGAACGTGGACTGAAAGGTAAGATATATGGCATTAGTATATGTGACATTTTTTTTTCTTTTCATAACCTCACAGTTGTGACTAGTTGGTTGGATGATAGGAGAGTCTCATTTGTAACAGGCTGTTGGAAGCTTCCACAATGCTCGGGGGCAGTTGTCATACTTGGCCAGTGCCTCCTTCATTATTGGGTTCAGAATTTCAACATAATGCATAGCATCTAATTGTGTTGCAGTGAATGTGACGAAAGAAAACATTGCTTCAAGAGGAAAAGTACCACAACTTTATTTTATAGTGAACTAAGGGTCGAGCATTAACACTCCTTGCCTGATTTTAGGGTACATGATGTTGTCAATTTCATGCATGGCATCGACTTGCTCGAGTAGGCTTGAAGCTCTCAGTTTTTTCACCAGTGCCATACAGTAACGATATGGCAAATCGTCGTCTTGCTTCTCTGTGCTAATAGCTGTAATTCTCTGCAAACATGCTGACGCAACTTGAAGGTGCACGTCCTCTGAAGAGCTGGAAACAGAATTTTTCTGGTAAATGGGCATTAATTTTATATCAAAGCATTTTACCTTTCTGTGGTGCTGGCAATTTTTCGAGCCTTTGCTGGCCTTGGACAGCTATAAAATAGACAACTCTGTTAACCAAATTGTTATAATAAGCATGCTACATGCACTGCATAAAGGAATTGTATTTGTAACACAAATTTTGTGCCCATGCACATCAAATACCTTTCAGATTCGAAGTCCTTGTCTCCTTCCGGCATATCCTGTGACCTACAATGAAGACAAAATTGCTGTCCCCATTTCGAAGTGCTGTAGTGACTAGGTTTTGTTTTTCACCTTTTGCTTTCTGTGCTTGGAAGGAAATGTTTCCCAGGTGGATGTACTGCCTGGGACTGTGCAGGAACCTGAAGAGGTTCCTGCGGCTGAGGGTCTTCTTCTGCATGTGCTTGTCTGCAATGGCACCATATAGTGCGCCATGAACAAACCTTGCATGATACTATTCGGCAAGAAGTAACCTTCACTTCATTTGACAAATGAAAGTTAGGCAATTAAGCTCCACATTTAAGGGCATGACACATTATCATCAATGGTTCCTTGTTCGTTATATCCTTGTGTATCTATTATCTTACACTAATTCATTACATAGACATAAGTTACACCGTTATGTGAAAGACCACCCAACAGAATTAAGCTGTACAGTGTGCCTACATTGTTAAGAGTTGCATTTCCTTTGCAAGTTTTAGTATTCTTATACTGCAGTAAAAATGTTACTATGTGCTTAGTTCCATGTATTCCTAAATGCTCTTTGTTCATGTCCTTACTGCCGCTCTATTCTGTTCTGCTCACCATTTCCTTTGCCCTCCCCCTTGCTTCAATGTGATGACCAATTGTTTTGATGTATTCTTACACGCTCTTTTGTTACATTGCCTCATTACTGTTATAGTTGGTTCATTGTTTTTGCTTCCTCCCTTATTTAATGCTTACTGGGGCTGTTAGGGTAAATAAATGGAAATAAAATATGTAAAACTAAGGCTTGAAACATTACTGCCGACCCAATCAGTGAACATGCCATGAGTGCTGTTTAACATGAAAGGCTTGTGAATGCTTGCATGTTTTGAATTACATAACATTTTGGCACATATGAAGGCTTCTTTGAAAAAAAAAATATAAATCTCAAGTGATTTGATATCTGTGAAAAGACAATAAAATTAATTTGCTTTTGTGCAATCTTCCGTGTTGCACGTTCTTTGACAATTCATTTCTGTATCTCCAGCAGCCCTAAAGGCACACATTGTAGTGTTCAGAATTGAAATCTTTAAGCGGTAATTTTTTTAAAAAGGCTGACCAAGGTTCTGTCATTGAGATAATGGTTCACGTAAGGTTGCAACACACAAGCAGCAGTATTAGTATTGTAGGAAAGCACATATACATTCAAGATTTTTCTATTAGTTTGGAAGTCCTTGAGCCATATGTGTCTCAAGGACTTGCAAAGACAACATATGTGTGTATAATGCAATGCTGTCACTCACTCTTGTGCAGCAGAAAGTCCAACATTGGTGCAGAGGCTGAAAAAGTTTGATTATTAGTCTTCTTGAACAGTAATAATATATGTACATATAGCGTCGCCTTTGTCTAGAGCGCTCGAGCATTACATATCGGGCTAGAAAAGTCAGAATCAGACTCCGGCTCCCAATTACTGGGCAAGGTGCTCATGTCTACCTTGTTTCTAGCTCTCTGTGGCACTACTCCCTCTCGTGTTTTGCCTCTACAACTGATTAGGTGCGGCGAGAACTGACTTTGCTTACAGAAAACTGCATCTTTTGAGTGCTCTACACAACAGGGATGCTGACTGCACTTCCTCGCACCTGTTGCACACATTACTGTAAGAACAAAAATGCTGCATTAAGAGTATTTCTGCGAAGTGACTTGCGACAAGGAGGACCGGATAAACGGCCGCGAATTTGCTTAACACGGTTCACCAGTTCCCTTTCATTGTGTTATCTTAAGGAATTATCCAAATATTTACATGAAGTGTTCAGTTTTAGTCTTGACGTAAAAGTTGCAACACTGAAGCAGCAGTATTATTATTGTGGGAAAGCATAAATACATTCTAGTTTTTCTAATAGTTTGCAAGTCCTTGAGCCATGTGCGTCTTAAAGACTTGCAAACAAGACATATGTGTGTATATGGCAGTGCCGTAACTCACTCATTTGCAGCAGAAAATCCCACGTTGATGGAGAGGCTGAAAAAGTTTGAATATTAGTCTTCTTGAACAGTAATAATATATGTACAGATAGCGTCACCTTTGTGTAGAGCGCTCGAGCAGGACATATCGGGCCACAAAAGTCAGAATCAGACTCTGGCTCCCAATTACTGGGCAAGGTGCTCATGTCTACCTTGCTTCTAGGTCTCTATGGCACTACTTCCTTTCGTGTTTTGCCTCTACAACTGATTAATTGCGGCGAGATCTGACTTTGATTGCAGAAAAATTCATCCTTCGAGCACTCTACACAACAGGGATGCTGACTGCACTTTCTCGTAGTAGTTGCACACATACTGTAAAAAAAAAAAAGAATTGCTGCATTACGTGCATTTCTACCGAGGGACTTGCTACGAGGACAGGATATACGGCGCATTTGCTGAACACGGTTCACCAGTTCCCTTTCATTGTGTTATCAAAAGGAATTATCCAAATAATCACATGAAGTGTTCAGTTGTAGTCTTGACATAAAAGCTGCAACACGCAAGTAGCAGTATTATTATTGTAGGAAAGCACAGATGCATTCTAGTTTTTCTGCTAGCTTGCAATACTTTGAGACATATGTGATGTTCAGTTTCTTTTGTATTACAAATTCAAAGTAAACAACAATGACTGAACTTACACTGGTTCTGGGGAAACTGGCTCCATAATTTCTATCATTGCGTCGTAGTGCTTCCACTTAATTGCAGGGATGTCCGCGGCGCCTGCCCCACTTTTCATCTTCTTCTTAAGCAGATTCCTCTGCTTCAGAAAAGTATCTTTCAGGTTCTTGAATTTTTTCTGGCAAGCGATTCCTGCAAAATAGGAGTCATGGTAATACACCGAATTTCTTCTCTATACAAGCAATGGTCCGGCCTTGCATTAATCCTCGAACAACATGCCACATACGTACAACAGCGCAACGGACGGTACACTAGGAACGAAAGAGTTCGGTTGGACACAAACGTCCAACCCGCACTTTTATTACATTCCAGACGCATGACAATTGATCGCCGTGGCTAACTTTTTCGATAAATTGGGCTTACTTGCATATTAATTCATTTCGAGCGTTTGGCGGAATCACTATACAAATCCAGACAGCGAGCCTCGCAAACGTAGAGCACCGACCGCGGTATCGAGGAGCTGAGTGGGGGCATACCAAGATGCGTGCACTAAATTATAATAAACGGCGCATCTCGGGTAACGTTTATCTGCTCGCCAGAAAGATGTCCAGAAACAGTTGAGTACTGTTTTCATGCACCCTCGAGGCCTCGAATTCACGAGCGACTAGACTGACTGCCTGAGGGAAGCTATGTACGCCGATAAAGAGCGTCCAGCTACGCTATGTGCCGTGCCGAAAGCAAAAAGCATTAACATTCATTTATTCACTAAAGCATGGCACATCTGACTCATGAAATGTGGCAATATAAGCATCGACATGCTATTTGCAGGCATAGTAAACAGAAGGGGCATGCGTACCGCTCATGCCAAGGGCGGCGCCAATCTTGTTCCAAATGTCGCCTTTCAATAGATTGTTTTTGTGCTCCGGGTGACGCTTGTCGTACAAACAGCGATAGAGCTTCACAGCGTCAATAAGCATTTCCGCAGTGACGCTCATTTCTTGTCGCACTACGAGCACGCCGTCCGAGCACGCCGTCGCCATGCTGCACCGAGCGACACCGCTCAAACTTTCCTCGCCTTCCTATTGGCTGATGGGATTCGGCGGAAAAAAATCCGGCGGCGAGAATCGGTCCCGGACCGATTCGGCTTTCCGCCGCGATTTCCGGCGGATTCTCTCCCGCGGCGGCGGAAATCGCGCGCTCTCGCCGCCGAATGCTCAAGTGTGAACGAGCCATAAGAGTGTGTTTGTCGGGCTGCAAAGAATAAAGTACGACGATTAACCTAAAACCACGTCTCCATTACTTAGCCCCATCCACACTGAGGCAGCTGCTTAACATGCTTCGCATCCACTGGGCTTAACCTTGATAAGCCGCCAATTTTTTACATGCACAACACACTCAGTGAAGTGCTCCTGAACAGGACGAACAACAATATCGGCGTTTCTGTATTCTATTCTCGTTTTCCACTTCGCGTGGAGGCTCAGGACCATGACAAGATTGTATGGTACGCCCTCCGTGGTATCTACAGGCAGAAAACGTATTCCATAAGAATCCAGGGACTGCTCTTTCTTTAGTGTTCGCTGTAGTACGTCCTATTGTAATATTTGGTCCCAGTAGTCTAGGAACGCATGTTCAGTTGTTTCCGGTTTTTTGCACAGCCACTGCGTTACTCCGCGGGTGTTTCGGTAAGGGTTTTTACAAGAGTAGTGAATAGGGTGTGAGATGGACAGAAGTATGGAGTCGTTAGTAGGGATATGAGCATGGACAGATTTGAGGGTATGCCTTGTGGTGGTGATATGTTTCAATCGGACATACTGGGCTTGTCGGTGGGCATCCACAAACTCCCCAACCTTATTGTGGAGACCCTTCTGGAGTAGTTACTCCGTGGAAGTGTTGAGAGGAATGTTGAGGGCAGTCTTAAACACGGTGCGAAGCATCGCGTTCAGGGTGGACGTCAGGTATGGGATCGTGTAAAGGAATCGGCTGATGATAAATGCATGAACGAGACGACATAGATCGCGTCCTTCATGCCTCCACAGTGGCCCGAACTCTGCGTATGAGGTGCGATATAGCACTTGTCAGCTGCTTGAGTTTTTTATGCTGAGGCTGTTCGTATACCGTTGTTTTGGATATGAGGTCCCAGGACCTGGACATAACCAATTCAAAGTCCGCGCCGCGTAACCATCCGCCGTTCTATCTGGCGCGTTGCGCTAAACGCACACTGTGGTGCATCACAATTCAAGAACGTGGTGGTGGTGAAAGCTTTATTGTCAAGGCCAAACAGAGAAACTTTCCGAGAGCACTGCAGAATTAGCAGTGGAGAAATGCGTAAGTCTGAGCGTCATTGCTGCACACGTTGTTGTTGCGACTGAAGAAAGAAGGAAAAGAAAATGCACAGGCCTGCTACTGGCTCTGTAACTGAGCCACCTCTGCTGCCTCGTGCGGACAGAAGAGGAAATGGGCACTTATGCGGGAGGAGGCGCTCGTCCTAAGGCATATACAAACCGGGTCACTCCTCGCCCCGGCAGTGCTACACGTCCTCCACCAGACATCTACACGAGTGGTATGTGCAGTGTATGTCAAGAGGGTCCGGCTGACCAATGTCACATCATGTGGAACTGTGCCAGGTTTTGTACCGAAGCTGCATCCAAGATATACCCGCCGGAACCTCAAAGTGCTGTGTAATGTACGACAAGGACATTTAACTATGGGTCTTTCAGCAGGCCCGGGGTGCGCTGGAAAAGCACAAGCCTCACAACCCACCACAAACGGGCCAAAATGAGGTAATGCAGAGTAGGGCATAATCCCGGGTCGACGCCTGGCCAGCGTCACGGCGCTTTAAACCGTCGTTTGCCGAAATCTCAATAAAGTTATTCATACTTAAGAATAGAGTAAAACAGCGCTAGGGTAGACGAGACACGTGAACGACACATGCGCTCAGACGGAACCCGTGTCTCGTCTACCCTAGCGATGTTTTACTCGATTCTGAAGCATGTACCAACCAGCCCTTATTTGGCCTCTCCTGAAAGGTATACATACATACATACATACATACATACATACATACATACATACATACATACATACATACATACATACATACATACATACATACATACATACATACATACATACACCCCGCCGGGGTGGCGCAGTGGTTACGGCGCTCGACTACTGTTCCCAAGGACGCGGGATCGAATCCCGGCCTCGGCGGCCGCTTTTCAATGGAGGCGAAAAGCAAGGCGCCCGTGTGCTGTGCGATGTCAGTGCACGTTAAAGAACCCCAGGTGGTCGAAATCTCCGGAGTCCTCCACTACGGCGTCTCTCATAGCCTGAGTTCTTTGGGACGTTAAACCCCACAAACAAACCATACATACATACATACATACATACATACATACATACATAATTGGCTCACAGGCAGGGAATGGCGCCGTAACTGTCACACTTGTTCTGTGAACTGATTTATTTTATTTATAGGAAGGGAAAGGCGTGGTAACTGCCTCACTTGTTTTCTGTGCACACCGCAACCGCGCCGTAAGGGAAGGGAGGAAGGTGGGAGTGAAAGTGGAAAGAGAGAGCACTTAAACCGCGCCGTACGGGGAGAGAGGAAGGTGGGAGTGAAAGTGGAAAGAGAGAAAGAGGAGCTGTAGTAGAAGGCTACGGAGTAATTTTGACCCCCTGAGGATCAACGTTTATAGATCTGAGGATCTTTAACGTGCGCTGGCATCTTATTCTTATTGATTTATAGGAAGGCAAAGGCGCGGTAACCGTCTCACTTGTTTTCTGTGGACACCTTAACCGCGCCGTAAGGGAAGGGAGGAAGGTGGGAGTGAAAGTGGAAAGAGAGAAAGAGATGCCGTAGTGGAGGGCCTCGGAGTAATTTCGACCACCTGGGGATCTTTACCGTGCGCTGACATCGCACAGCACACGGACGCCTCTTCGTTTCGCCTCCATTGAAACGCAGCCGCCGAGGTCGGGTTCGAACCCGGGTAGTCCGGCAGAGTAGGCGGGCGTCTTACCACTGCAACACCACGGCGGGGATCCGTGCGGACAGAAGAGAATGTAAAGAAAGAAAAAGAAAAGGGAGAGAAAGACTCACGACTTAACAGCGGTCGTCCACCACCTAAGCCGTGGCGGGTGCAACGACGGCCTATAAAATGCGGTGGCAGGCTAGCCCCACCGCAAGCGACAGTTATCTACGAGTCCCAGCCCCGTGGGGCCAGGAGCAGCGACCCCTGCCGCACACGGTATGTCACGCGCCCCTTGTAGAGATTTCACACTGCGGAAATTAGGACAGCGAGATGCGTCTGAGATTCCGCGAGTGCCAGACATTGCGCCTTTCCCCTGTAGACCAATTATAGGGTTCGATCCCCCCCCGCTGGTGACTGCGTTTCAGTGGAGGCGCAACGGAGAGTTATCCGTGTGATGTGTAATGACAGTGCTGTTGTTGTGGCTGTAGGAAGAAGAAAAAATTACCGACGATTACGTTACTTCGTAATGCGAAATTTGAGCGCAGCAAATAAGCTGTTTCACCTTTTCGATAGATTGAGGCAAAGAAATCGAGCAACACATGTATGCGCTATCACAGAATTTTTTAGAGCGCGCGAAGAAAGGAATTAAGTTCAAGCCGGCGTTTTGACAACCGGAGACTCGCAGGAAGAGGGGGGAGGGGGGCGGCGTGTACACCCAGCGGCAAACGATGGGGGCAGAAGCGCGCGCAGCAAGCGGACAACGCGATAAAGGGAGGAGGAAAGAGATAGCAGCGACTGACTGATGCTGCTGACGCCGATAGTGAGTCAACCCCAGCTGCGGTGTTGGTTTCAGGGACAACGCCGCCGATGCCGATGCAAACAATATGATACCCTCGCTTCCGCAGCGCCAAGAACCAGGTCTAGCCATGGGAAGGTGGTCACGTATTCGTCGACGTGCCGGGGCCTACGTGAAATAACCGGCGCGTCGGCAACTTAAGAGCACCCTATCCGCCACGCAGGAACAGGGGGGGGGGGGGGACCCTCCCCTCCTCTTTCTGCATGGCGGCGACGGTGTTCTATGCAGTCACGTTATCTTGACTCTCTAGCGGCGTCAGCGGCATCCAGCGGTATCAGTCGGTCGCTGCTAGCGCTGGGGGGATGAAAGGGGGGCGGAGCTGGTTACGAGGCCGACGACGACGCCGACGCCAAACCCAGGAACGGACGCCAAGGATCTGCGCTCTAAAATAAAATGCATGGGCCTGCTACTGGCTCTGCAGCTGAGCCACCTCCGCTGCGTCGTGCGGACAGAAGAAAAAAAGACCAGGGCCCGCATTCCGAGTTTGCGTCGTTATCGCGAGTGTCGCTGTCTCCCAGACATCGAGTCACCTGACTGGTGGGAACACTGGAAAATGATGTTGCCTTCTCTTCCGGTTCCGAAGTGGCAACACTGACTTTCGGCGTTTCGATCAATCAGATTACTCGAGGTCACGTGAGATAGCGACACTTCGATAACGGCGCAAACTCGAAACACGGGCCCGGGGGCGGTATTACAGAACTGCGTTCAGTTCGTGTTCAGTTGGGAACGCTGTGATTGGTTGGAAGCACTTCCGCTCAAAGCCTCTCAGAACCTGCCGTGACGTAAATGCATTCAGTTCAGCGGAAGTGCTTCCAACTAATCACAGAGCGTTCCCCAGGAAGAAGAAGAGGGAGAGAAAGACGCGCGCCTTAACAGCCGTCGTCCACCACCTAAGTGGTGGCGGGTGCAATGACGACCTACAACAGATAAAAATTCGGTGGCTGGCTAGCCCCCGCCGCAAGCGGAGTTGACCTACCATCCCAGCCCCATAGGGCCAGGAACAGCCACACTTCACTACCTTCTCCATGGCAGTGCACGTTAAAGATCCCCAGGTGTTCGAAATACTCCGTAGCCCTCTACAATGGCTCATCTTTCTCTCTTTCCACTTTTACTCCCACCTTCCTCCCTTCCCTTACGGCGCGGTTGCGGTGTCCAAAGAAAACAAGTGAGACAGTTACCGCGCCTTTCTCTTCCTATAAATAAATCAGTTTTAAATCAGTGCAGTGGTAAGACGCCCGACTACTGTGCCGGAGTACTCGGGTTCGAACCCGACCTCGGCGGCTGCGTTTCGATGGAGGTGAAACGAAGAGGCGTCCGTGTGCTGTGTGATGTCAGCGCACGTTAAAGATCCCCAGGTGGTCGAAATTACTCCGTAGCCCTCCACTACGGTTCCTATTTCTCTCTTTCCACTTTCACTCCAACCTTCCTCCCTTCCCTTACGGCGCGGTTGCGGTGTCCACAGAAAACAAGTGAGACAGTTACCGCGCCCTTTCCTTCTTATAAATAAATGTTTTTAGGGCATAATTCTAGCTTCGCCTCGCGGCCACGTCGCGAAGTTATTTTCTAGAAGTATGGCCTCCGAGATTCAAAGGCCGCGATAACAGACGCTTCTCGCGCCAGCGGAGCAGCCGCTTGCAGGCAACGTTCACGCATTTTAATGGCCTTGAAGGTGTTTCAAACCAACAGAAAAACAAAAAGGGGCTACACATGCAAGAACGCATCTGCATATGTATCGCGCGCGTGTACCACGCGTATTGGTATAGGGCGTAACGCTAGCGCCACCGCACAGTTCCTCCGCGAAACAGACCGCCAATTTTATTACTATGAAGACAGGCGCAATGTTGCAGACACTGTTCTCTAGGAGGCACTGGTCAGTGCTGCTAGTGCCGCCTCTACGCCTCCATATTTAAACCCACGCAAGTGTGTCCCGCTTTTGCGGCGGCTGTCGCGTGGCGTTCCTTGGCGAGCGTTAAATATTGGGATTGCAGATAACAGGAATTAACGCTCCTGAAGCCCCGCCGGGGTGGTGCAGTGGTAAGACGCCCGACTACCGTGCCGGAGTTCCCGGGTTCGAACCCGACCGCGGCGGCTGCGTTTCGATGGAGGCGAAACGAAGAGGCGTCGTGTGCTGTGCGATGTCAGCGCACGTTAAAGATCCCCAGGTGGTCGAAATTACTCCGTAGCCCTCCACTACGGCTCCTCTTTCTCTCTTTACACTTTCATTCCCACCCTCCTCCCTTCCCCTACGGCGCGGTTCGGGTGTCCACAGAGCAAGTGTGACAGTTACTGCGCCTTTCCCTTCCTGTGAACCAATTTAACTTTAACGCTCCTGAAGCGTTATGAGAAAAGTGGGCCAAAATATGGCGGAGTTGTCTCCACCCTTGGAGGGCGCGTGCATCGAGGCACCCCCTTGATACTTTTACACCCTAACAAGTGGTGTCGTCTTCCATTGGAGACACTTCGCCTCTCTTCTCTCTTCGGTAAGTAGAGGAGGGGAGGCTGCGCTATAGCCCGCTGGGGTGGTGCAGTGGTAAGACGCCTGACTACTGTGCCGGTGTACCCGGGTTAGAACCCGACCTCGGCGGCAGCGTTTCGATGGAGGCGAAACGAAGAGGCGTCCGTGTGCTGTGCGATGTCAGCGCACGCAGATCCCCAAGGGGTCGAAATTACTCCGTAGCCCTCCACTACGGCTCCTCTTTCTCTCTTTCCAATTTCTCTCCCATCCTCCTCTCTTCCCTTACGGCGCGGTTGAGGTGTCCACAGAAAAGTGAGACAGGTACCGCGCCTTTTTCTTTCTATAAATCAATCAATCAATCTGCGCTGTATAAAGCGTGCCATTTCAGCGCTTGTAAGACAGTTCGTCACGCTGTCTGAGAAGCAGAGGGAGGAAGCGGCTCGCCAGTGTGAAGCTAGGAAGCGACAGCGAGCTAGGGAGACAGAGGAACAACGTGAAGAGCTTTCGCAATCTCCTAGGAAGCTAAGCCATTGTGAAATTTATTCTCACCAGAACGACAAACGCCCCCCAGGGGCTATGCATTTTCGAGTAGCGATGCATTTTCGCTACCCGATAGCTGTTGGCCTGGCCTTGTAGCGGCAGTGCCTCTAATGGCTTTGGCGCAGAGTACGGTCATTTTCGTCTCGGAAAATACGGTGCTTGGCTAAAAGAGTTTGTCGCACCATCGATGCTGACGAAAAGCTCTCGCTATAGCTTGGAAGATTGCCGATCTTGTTATTTGTGTCCTGGGTAGTAGAGGGTGAGTTCGAACATGTGTTGGTACTTCTGGATAGGAATACCTTCAGGAGATCAGACGGGGGGGGGGGGGGGGGGGGGCAGGGGCATCTGGGATGCCTGCTGGATCATCGAGGAGTGGGCTAGAAGACATCTGAGACGTCTGCAAGCTCGGAATGCAATATACTAAAGGACCTTTTTTACTTCATGAACCAGAATAAAAGTAACTTATTTGTGTCCTGGGTAGTAGAGGGTGAGTTCGAACATGTGTTGGTACTTCTGGATAGGAATACCTTCAGGAGATCAGACGGGGGGGGGGGGGGGGGGGCAGGGGCATCTGGGATGCCTGCTGGATCATCGAGGAGTGGGCTAGAAGACATCTGAGACGTCTGCAAGCTCGGAATGCAATATACTAAAGGACCTTTTTTACTTCATGAACCAGAATAAAAGTAACTTGCGGCTCGCTCTTCGCGACATTCTTTGAGTGACAAATTGTCCATAAGGGTAAGGTGGGAAGCACCTCATGCTTTTATAACATGCTTTAAAGCTCTGAGTGGTTGCTTCCAGGGCCCGTAGCGAGTCCCTTGTCATATTTGTGTAAGTTCTACCAGTTGGACAGGGCAAGACCAAAAGGTTACGGAGCAAACTGAAGACTAAGGCGCAGTGAGTGCCGTATTTTGAGTTAGTGTCGTCGAACGGGATCCTTAATTTTCATGACTGTCTCCACTTTGACGGCAAACATCGATATGTGTGACGCGAAATCAAATACAATCGAAGTCGGCACGTAGAATAGTCGCGTCACACAGTTGTTAAATGAAAGTCGAGGAAAGAAGTAGGAATAAATGCAGATATGTCACCGAATGGAATCTATGTCTGCGAGAAAGACTGTAATTTGACTGCGAGATACATGCTACGTGCAACGGGAAATATAACTCGGTACGCTGTTTACCGAACAGTGGCGTAGAAAGTCGAGGTTACATGCATATATCGTCCCTTCGGTTTCTGCAGGAACTTAGCCTCGAACTAGACCAGCAGATTGATGCTCAAAGGGAAGCGAACTTTTTTGGCGCCTTTGTGAACATTAAACAAAAAAAAAAACGGTTGCATCATAAGTTAGATTCGAAACTATGCGATATTTTTTCTATCGCCTCCAACTCACATTTCGTGGTCCCACTTCCTCTTATGAGGCATTTGAGGCTTTCCCATTAGAATCTTCTCATCTTCTGCCGATAGTAGACGCTATGGAAACATTACGCCCCACAAGGCGTTGATCAGAAGCAGAGCTCTTGGCTACATTTTTTACCAAAGGCTGAATCACTTTGGTTGACCATTATTTATGCCAATATTTTCTTTTCATCTACCGAACAGAGACGTCAGCGCTGGAATTTCAAGCTCCAAAATCTTTAGTGTCAGGCCTGCTTCTGCCGAGCTAACGAACACCATTATAACATAAAATAGAAATAAAAGAAAAAGAGCTGCATGATGAAGCGCACCCCAACCGCGTGCGCACGCGCTGTGCAGTTCGGACACATTCTTGCAGGTGCCGACAGCTGCTCGCCGCCGTTGGGCCTACTGAAACCAGAACGCGGGCGACCATCATGGACGTTAGCAGTATCATCTCTAGGAACTTTGTCCTCGACCGAATCCTCGGCCACCTATGCTCGGAGGACCTGTTCACCAGCGCGGACGTGACCCGGTTGTGGCAGTCGGTGGCACTGCCTCTTCTGCTGAAGAAGCTGGTGTCCATCTCCGTTTGCTCTGCCGTGGTGAGCCACTTGTTTTTCCACTCCTTAGTATAGCGTTAGCATGCAGCTGTAAGAAACGTTACCGCCGTCGATTTAAGCTGGAATTCGCTGTTTGAGCAGTAGGCATTTGATGGTGCAAAACCTAATCCTAGAGTGATGGAAAAATTCAAAGCATAATGGTGGCCTTGCCACATCGAACCCAGTCTGCCTAGAAGACTGTATAGTCGTCGCAAGTTTTGTGGTGTGCATGTTGAGCTGGGTGGTACCACTGCTTCCGTGATAATATATTTATGTCCAATAAAGCCTGACGGTCTGGCCTGCTGAGCGGCGCAGCGTCTTGATCGGCGTTCGTGCTTATAGGAGCACATCCCGCAATAGTGAAGGGCTCGTAAATTGCATCCGAAAAAAAGACGATATGTCGCTGGCATTGTTTTAGGCACTCCCGAAGAGCAGTAAATCGGTCTAAGCTGCCACTAATTACATTTACCTGGGCGTGTAAAATTGTGCCCTTTCCTGACAAAAGTGCTACGGCCTCCACAGCAGCACTATACTCTTTTAGCTCTCGCACAGGGCACAAAAAATTACGAGCGACTTTAGCGACTAAAGTAGTGAAAGGAGAAAGCCTATGCCGCATTTTGCCACGCAACTGGAACTATAATTAGTAAATAATTGGGTAATAATTGAGTGAATAATTAGTAATCCAGCGGGTAAATAATTATTTACTGCCGTAATACATTAATCATTATTAGTTATTTATTACGTTACATGATTAGTTATAATTGATAATTAATTCATTAATTAGTGATTGATCATTGGAATATGCCCATATAAGGCACGCATTCGCGAATACTGCGATGGTACTCTGCGATTGGCCGAGACTTCTATGACATCAACCCACCTCGGCCAATCAGAACGCCGCAAAAGCGGGACACGTTTTGCGCACGACAGCATGAGCCATGCTTATGTGGTCGACGACGGCTGTTGCGGCGCGCGTCTTTCCCTCCTTTTTTGTTTTCTACTTTCTGCTGTCCACGTGAGGCAGCGGAGGTGACTCAGCTACAGAGCCAGTAGCAGGCCCGTGCAATTTCTTTTCCTTCTTTGTACAGCCACAACAGCAGCATGAGCCATTAAAGGATTTCGCCTTAAAAACATCCCTTATCCCGCTCGTAAAAATCGTCGTGCAAGCACGATTCTGAAATGCTGATAGTGCTCCTCGTTCAGGTGTGTTCACTCATGCCCCAGTAATTTTCATTAGCATGTTTGATACAATTTTGGTTAGCATCTTTGGACACATTGATCTGATGACTTAGAGCAATCGTTTTTTTTCTTGAATAAAAATGATAACCTTGAAGCAGCTCGTGTGCTTAACAGATGCACCAGTGAAGTATTGAACTGAGGTTCGTACTATTCAAGGAACATGCCTATTTTAGTGGCTTAATATAATAGCAATAACTGGTTCACAGGAAAGGAAAGGCGACGTGTCTGTCACACTTGTCCTGTGGACACCTAAATCGCACCGTAATAAAGATGAAGGTGGGAATAAAAGTGGAAAGGGAGAAAGGTGGAGTAGGTGGGGGGGGGGGGGGGGGGGCTACGCAATAATTTCGTCCACCTGGGAATCTAACGTGCACAGACATCGCTCGGACGCGGACGCCTCTCCGTTTCGCGTTCATCGAAACAGCCGCCGGCGGTCGTGATCGAACCCGAGTACTCCGACACAGTAGTGGCACATCTGCACCACCACGACGGGGAAATTTTAGTGACTGATTTCGGATTTCTAGGCCTGTACCTGGGCACTGCTACAAGCTCGAGACGCCAGATTCTAGGCCGGTGTTGTCGAATTAGGACGCCCGAGAATATCTGGCTCGTGGGATGCATCTGTTCACTCTCGTAACTTAATTGTACAGCAGTAATACGACATGCTGTTCTTGGGCGTAACCACGTCTATGCCGAACAAGCGCTTCCGCGAATTTTTTTCTCAGGTGGCTTCTCCGGAGCTCGATTCGAACACCCAGTATGATTTAGATGTTTACAGGTTTTAAAGGCCCCAATATATTCCAACGTTTTCGAAGAGACCGGCAGAGCCGGCAAACACGGCAACGTCGGCCACGGTACGTCGGCTACGACGGACGCGTCAAGAAACCGCCGCCTCTACAGTGCCGCGTCTGGCGGGCACAGTGCTGCAGCGCGCATGCGCACACGAACTCCCTCGAGCGCTGATACGTTTTCGGCTGGTGTGCATTTTCGAGCAGACGACAGGGCGCTTGGGAGCAACTGGGGAAGTCGCCTATCGAGGCACTTAAAATGGTTCAAAACATATGCAGCCGATCGTGGAGACGTCCAGCAAAGCAATGGTCTGAGCTCGCGTCCATGGCGGCTACAGACGGAGCGATAATGATTGTGTACGTGTGTGCTGTACTGAAAACTAATCATCATTTAAGTTTCTCTATGATTGCAGAAGAGTTACACACAGAGAAATTACACAGTCACGAGGACCACTTTCTTGGTCGGCCTCAGTTCCTGTAGAATTCCATCGATTTGGCAAATTACCAAAAGCGCGCTTCCGTTCCGTGTTGCCAAATCAACGACCTTCGATTCCGCGGCGTGTACAGGTCACGAAGCCACTTCCACAGTTTCTGGTATTCTGCCACTGAAATACTGCACATAAGGGAAAGAACACTATAGTTACACCTCCTCAAGCACTGCATTAAAAACGGGCATGGCATATTAAGCACTGTAGAGAACTCACAGCTGTGCTCGCTCGCATATCTCCGGCATTTTTTTTTTGTCCTCTCTGGGTCTCTGCAGTCATTCCGTTTGATATTATAGACGCAGGGATGCGCTCGAATGTCTTAAGCAGCTTTTCCGCAACAATGTCTGAAACGGCTGCGCGGTCGCTGTCTGCACAGCAAGCCGCCCTCTTCAGTGCGTCTGAGGAATGCTGGGATGCGTGGCCGGTCGGCGAGAAATAGGAGAGATTGCGCGTCGGCGACGTTGGGCCGCGCCGGCTCGCGCTCGCTACGTCCGTCACGCCGTGTCTTGGTTTGTCGTCGACGTAACGTCACGGAAGCCGATGCGCGTGTGCGGGGGCGTTACGTTGGATTTTATTGGGATCTTAATGTTCCAAAGCGACATATAATGATGCCGTAGTCGAAGGTTTCGGCAATTTTGATCAGCTCGTGTTCTTCACCATGCGCCGACATCGCACAGTGCTCGTGTGTCCCGAGTTCCGCCTCTACCGAAATGTAGTTTTATCAGCAGGGATCAAATACTCATCGTCGAGCTCAGAGTCGAGCGCTGTAACCACTGAACCATCGTGGCGATCTGCGCATACGTTTGACGTCACCGTCCGCTCCAAGAATTAAGGAAGAATTGCGTCATCGAAAGATGAACAGCTGGAGCAGAGCCGTTAAACACTCACGTACCAGCTGTGCAAACAGGCGACGTTTGGCTATTGTGAAAGATGGTTGTTCGCTCATGTGTTAATAAAACACATGGCATGTTTGGGCTCATATTCAAACTACTGTATAAGCAAGGCTACGCCATCAGGTTATATGATTCATAGATTTGCTCGCACTAAGCCCTATGGAGCTGCTTATAACCACGCAGCAATTGTGAACAGCCTAAAAACTCTAGCCCCAATCTAGCCCCCTGGTATTCATTACGTTAGGCATAATAAATCAATGTAACCTTCATTTTGCTTGCATAAAATGCGAGGCGTAATGTTAAGCCCGCGTCATCCAACTGCCGCGGTGGTGCAGTGGTAAGACGCCCGACTACTGTGCCGGAGGTCCCGGCTTCGATCCCGACCACGGTAGTTGCGTTTCGATGGAGGCGAAACGAAGAGGCGTCCGTGTGCTGTGCGATGTCAGCGCACGTTAAAGATCCCCAGGTGGTCGAAATTGCTCCGTAGTCCTCCACTAGGGCTCCCCTTTTTCTCTTTCCACTTTCACTCCCACCTTCCTCCCTTCCCTTACAGCGCGGTTCAGGTGTCCGCAGAGCAAGTGTCACAGATGCTGTACCTTTACCTTCCTGTGAACCAATAATAATAATAATAATAATAATAATAATAATAATAATAATAATAATAATAATAATAATAATAATAATAATAATAATAATAATAATAATAATTATTATTATTATTATTATTATTATTATTATTATTATTATTATTATTATTATTATTATTATTCCTGCACGTGGGTGTGACGCCAAGCAACCAGCACTAACAGGCCAGGTCCCAACGTGGCATGCTTGATAAGTCCAAAAATCATATCTTCGCGAAGTGTTGAGGGAGATTCCTACTGCAGAATGAGGATGGATTGCTTTAGCTAATACTCCTTGAATGTGCGGCTCGCGCCTTTACTGCGCTTGGATGACTAGCTCTGAGGCACAGTTCATTGAGACTCATGTCATGAGAGTGGCAAATTTCTTGAGTTTGCGACGTCTGCGAAGCTTGTGAACTTGGTGGAGCCTCTCAACCAATTTTACTCTTCTTTAAATAACGCCGTGAAGTTTTAATCTAAATTCTGCTCGAGAGGTGCCTGTCAATGTACGTGAGCTTTGACAACTTCGAATTGTCGCGATTTGCTGGAAATACATGACTACGGGGCTGTGCTATTGCGCTGCGCTGATGGACAGCGACCGTGCGTTTGCAGGATCCGGAAGAGCGACTCGCAATGACGTCGGTGGCCAGTATGCGTTCCTCGATGGGATATTTTGCAGAAAGGTTGCGAAAGTCCGCAAGACCTCCCGGATGGCTGGGATGCGCCCATGCTTCGGGTTCGTCTCTTGCTACGCCTGTCTCCTATAGGAAAAGAGAGGTATGCCTGCAAGCCAGTCGGTATAAAGGGGCCATGAGGCTTATGATATACATACTTTCGTGCGATATATCTAACAATTTTGTATCGTGCTATTTAGATGCCTGCTTCGTTGCACGTGCAGTTTCAGAAGCTGACATATTTTCATGTATTTTCATGTGCAGATTTATTACACTACAGCTTTCGCCAGGTTAACGGTCTCAGGCTCGAGCAGTTTGCCCACGATAGTACAAAACTTAGGCAATAACTCATCTGAAGAAAGGTCTGAACTCGGTCTTTTGATTTGCATAGCTACGATTATTTCTTGGCGCACCTAGTTGTGCGGCACGTACACCTCGTAATAGTTGCATGTGGACACAATTCAAAATAGGCTACCGAGAATAAACAATTCAACAATTGATGTATGCTTAGTTAACAGGCAAGTTATCCACAGATTTCGCGTATATCATCTCCACTCCCGCGTTCACCCCGCCTCTCAGGAAAGCGCTTGAAATCCCCCTGTACACGCGCACATACACGTATACGTGCATGCATAGGCAAGAGGAAGTTCAAATCCGCGCACTCAAAGATGACGATTCGACCTCAGTCTAACGCCGTGCGAGTGGTGCGCATGATATGCATATGCCATCTATGATGAAAATAAGGCCATATAACGACGATACATGCTTTGAGCAGCCTGAAGTGGTAATAAAGCGAATAGATTCCGCAGGGTTACCAGCCCTCGGGCGACGAACGGCGATGCCTTTATAATCGCAGCCTTCCCCGCAGGGCTGGCGGGCTTCCGCGATCTGCTCCCATCCGACTGTGTGGTAGCGTACTTCAAGTAGCCGAGCCGAAGCCATGGCTTCGGCTCGGCTACAAACACCATAGCGGTGGCCTACTCTCGAAACCCGGACAAGGCGAGGTGAGAGGATGGCTTCGGATCGGTCACCAACACCGTAGCGGTGGCCTGCTCGCGAAACCCAGACAAGGCGAGGCGAGAGATAGCAGTCTTCCGGCTCGCCTTCCCCAACGTCCCGCTACTGGACATCCAAGCCGCCGAGTTCAGGTTAGACATCCAGTACACGCCGTTGGAGTCCGTGATGGCCGTTCTGGTACTGATGAAGTTGCAGGACTTAGGTACCATCCTCATCTGTCTAGCTTCTACGACACACAGACATGACTGCGTTTTCAGCAACTCCAGTACAGCGTGGTAGGGGGATGGAAGCGGAGCCATGCGATCGATGCAAGGCATTTCTTAATATTTTGCCGTAAAAAGCCAGCACGTGGCTGTCAGATGTGAGGCGAGCGCACCACTGGGACAGAATGACATCGTGTGGGGACGTTTCTCAGTGTAGCCTCAGCTTTCAGCGCTGCCAGTTTAGTGAAAGTGGTATAATTTGAGCCATTAAAACAATTTTCACAGTGCACACAAAAAACGGGTTTATGAAGATTACAGCGCGGTAAAAATCTTGTCGTGCGATAGTCTGTGGTTCATCATAAATAAAGTAGAAGCAGCGGAAAAAACAGGGACGGAAGAGGAACACCCAAACGACAGAACTGGCGCTGACCCAGGTTAGGGACACCGTGTGGTTCTCTGCCAATCATTCTTCCTTGCAGAGGGCAAATAGCGTAAGCGATCAGAAACAGGTTAGAAGAGCTGCAGTGGTCGACATCTGATGCTTCCTTCCGTCAACCGGCTCTTACTGCATGTTGTGATTTTTGTAACGAAGCGATCTCTGACATTTTTCACATAGGTACTGAGCACGCTAGAAGAGGTTTTTATGAAGGAACGTGCATTCTGCACTCAAGGTTCATAGAAAGCGTGCTACGGTCTAATATTCCTTTTGGTGTATACTTACGACTTAACCCACGGTTAGCTCCGCCTGTCTCTATCAACCACCTAACTTGCTCTTTCTGTTTCAGGTTCGAGCTGCGCCAGCGCCATCTGCGTCTGGCAGCGGCATCCGCAATTGTTTTGTTTGTACTCTTTTCAGCTCGCACCTTGCTATAAGAGGCGAGTTCACGCAATAAATTTCGGTTACAGTAGCGCCTTGTCCATGTTCGTCTTTTGGATTCGTCCTGTTCATTTTGCGCCGTGTATCTATACCACATCTATAGGACCAGATGACCATGTCAACGTTGGTCACTTCATTTTGTTTTTAATTTTTTAAAATAAAAATGGCTGCGGCCAAACTCTACTCATCCTTTTTATCGAAACGAAACCTTTGGTGTCACCTGGTTAAGCCTAGGCTCAGCTTTGGTTAGGCCTTGTAAAACACTCATTGTTAATTACGTCTTTCGCCGTTGATCATATCGGCTGACAGTCGAACTTGGCTGAACCTGGTTATACAGAGCGAAAGATCGGTCGAGCCTCTTTAGGCAAAGTGCAGTTTTTGTTCGTCTTTTATTGCTCAACGTTTGGTCAATTTTTATTGTACAACACTGGGTAAAACTTTGTCTTTTGTGCCGATTAATCAGACTTTTTGATTGGTGAAGTTTCACTACAGTTTCAACTTCCGAAACTTCCAGGACACACGTAAGTGGGAACTTGTGGAGCATGAGGTCCAGACCATTATTTCATTGCGTTGTTGGCACATTTTTGCTCGCTGTCTCTCAAGGCGAGCCGCAGTTTAATCTTCGATTTCTACTGGTGGGTTGGCACTACCCTTAACAAATTAACAAATTTAACAAATTTAATTAACAAATGCTTATTCCTGGTGCACATCTGCTGAGCGGTCAGATTCGGCTTGGCATCTTCAATTCACAATCCAACCATTAATGCCTGCAGCCGGTTCTCCCAAAGGTCTGCGAAGCACTTAGAAGCGCCCATGCTAATATCAGGCGAAAGGCTATACTGCGTTTCAGAAGCTATTTGCAGCACCTTGAAAAGTAAGGGTGACCTAGGCCAATGAGGGTGGTTCGCACTATGCGACTGCGCTCTTAATCTCTGCCGTCGTCAGCGATATGAGCGTAGTAACAGTCATGCAATGCGTGCAGTCCTTATTGGCCCAGATCTACATTTCGTATCTCCAAGTAGCTTGTGAAATGGAGTATAGTCCTTTGGTTAAGCGTAAATTTGAGCGCGGGGAGGCTAGCCATGGTAGAAAGCTCCCATGGTAGCGACACTACCATAGACGCCTGCGTGTCGACTTGAGCGAGGATTTAGTTTCTCAGCGCCGCATGCGAACAGTAATGCAAACCAAACACGTGAGGTTGCGACGTCCCGAAACAGTACCGCATTAATGGCTGAGAATTTTATTTTAGTTTTTACTGTTGGAGGAGAGGCTGCTCTGGCGTTAGCCTGCAGGAGCACCAAAGCCAAATTCATGCTTTGCGATAGCAAGATAGCAGTAAGAAACTTTAATAAGGGGATCATTTCAAAAGAAGCAGTTAGGATGCTTGGACAATCGGTATTGGATAGATCCCGGCTCACGAGGGGATTGTAGGCAATGAGGCTGCTAACAGTCTCGCCCGAGATATCTACATCCGGGCAGCCGTGGAATCGCCCTTACCCGGGTCGAAGGATCCGCTCATCACGTACACGAAAATCACGGCTGCACACAGGAATGTAAGATTAGACTTCCCACCTCCGCCTCTCACACCTAACCAGTGCAAAGACTGGAGAAAATTACAAACCGATTCTTTCCAGCGTATTTATACGGGGAGGGAGAGGAAACTTCAATGTTCTGCACCAAATGCGGGGTAATAGCCAATCAGGATCATCTCATTTAGGAATGCCCCGATTCTCCCGGGCATATTGATGGAATAAGAGAGAAAGAATCCTGGGATGCCATTCTCCGCAGCCAGGCTCCGGAGCAGCGAGCTCGAGTAATCCGCCTGGCACGGGACACTTTGCGAAAGACGTCCCCCTGCGGCCCACGCCCAGTGGAGAATAAAGTTTTTTCTCTCTCTCTCTGTTCCCCTGCGGGACTCTCTTTCCCTTGGAGACCTGTAGGGTCTTCCTGAAGGCCTCTACATCGACGACAATAAAGTTATCTTGAACTAAAACAAGTCTAATGGCGGCGGCAGAACAATGCTAGGATAAGTCAGAAAAACGGACGCCGTAATTGTTCATAAAACTTTACTCGACATGAATTTCTACTGTCAAGTTTGACGTTAAGTGAAAATGTTGTGACATCTTCAACAGCCTTACCATAGTACAACCATAGCATCGTTCTGGCTCCGCCGTCTTTAGCCTTGCCTTCCGTCACACGTCATGTAAGTGTATTCTCCGACTCATTACTGCAGGCACGTTTCTGTATGCATGGACCTTCAAGTGAATTCGGGGAGCACTTGATTAATCACATGACTTGAGTAACTTCAGTTCGGGCACAAAGTGAAGCTATGCTGCATCGAAAGCCAGGCTAATTTATAACTAACGATTACATGCATAGACGCGTCAGGATAATAAAAATCTTGAACTTTCGGAAGGCGACCACCTGTCATTCATCTGTCATGGCCTTCATGTATAATACTGGTCAGAAAATGACCTGAGCGTAGCGTTTTCAAACGAGACGCGGTGTGATTATAAAAGAGTAAGTGAGGTGAAGGGTGACTGATCCTGGTCCTGATGAGGCTGGGACACGTAGGTCACCGCCGCTTGCGGCGGGGGCTGGCCTGCCACCGAATTTTATCTGCTGTAGGCCGTCATTGCACCCGCCACTGCTTCGGTGGTGGACGACAGCTGTTGTTGCGGCGCGCGTCTTTCTTTCTCTCTTCCTTTTCCTTTTTTCTCTGTTTTGTCTTCTCTTCGCACGAGGCAACGAAGGTGGCTCAGCTACAGAGCCAGTAGCAGCCGTCGAGGCCGGGATTCGATCCCGCATATTTGGGAACAGTAGTCGAGCGCTGTAACCACTGCGCCACCCCGGCGGGGGGTTACTACAAATGTTACCCTGCAGTTCGGTGTGGGCGCTCGCATTATTCATGAATTATCTTTGCAGTACGAAGGGTAGGATCGTTCTGATTGAAGCTTCGCTCCGAGATCAAACCTTACCGCTAGAACTACCATTCCCTTCTAGAAACTGATGCTAACACACATGATATTTGCCAAGTATGGCTCGCTTAGTGGCCTGGTTAGAGCAATGTGATTCGAGTGACGACCTAAACAATGAAGATTGTCTACTCCCCTTTATCCCCATCCATGGCCATGAGCCTTCCCATTGAATGAAGGATATTCAATCAATCAATCTTTGCAGTGTGCACCATGTGTGGTCACGTCTTCCACTTGAGCTCTGAAGCGTGCCTTTCATAACGGGTTCACAGGAATGGAAAGGCGCAGTATCTGTCACACTTGTTACTGTGGATACCTGAATCGCTCTGTTAAGAAACGAAGGAAGGTGGGAGTGAAAGTGTAGCTGGTTACGAGGGACAATGCCAACGCCGCGAAACCCAGAAACGGGTGTAGTGGCTGTAGAAAGAAGGAAAGAATAATGCACGGCCCTGCTACTGCCAGGAACGGGCCCAGGAACGGGCGCCAAAGAGCTGCGCTCTAAAAGAAGAGGGCGAGAAAGACGCGCGTGGGCAACAGCCGTCGTTAACCACCAAAACGGTGACGAGTGCAATGACGGCCTACAACAGATAGAGATCCAGTGGCAGGCTAGCCCTTTCCGCAAGCAGCGGTGGCATACCAGTCCAAGCCCCCTGGGGCCATAAGCAGCCACCCCCTCTTCGCGCGCGATGTACCGTCGCGACAGATCATGACATCACTAGGCGATTCATGCATATGCGAGGCTGACCCCGCCTGACGTCCGATCCAGGCTTCCGTGCGGCGGCTTTCATTTGCCGCTTCCTCGAACGCCACACCACACAGCAAACAGAAGCAGACCCAGATGTCTAAGAGGCGTTAGTACAGCAGGCATCAGTGGAGTTTGAAATTGATTTACAGGATAGAAAAGGCGCAATTCTGTCACAATTCTCCACGGACACATGTACCACGCCGGAAAGGAAGGGAGGAAGGTGAGAGTGAAAAAAAAGGGGAGATAGAGGTGCCATAGTGGAGGACTGCGATACACCGCGCTATAATTTGGCATTCGCCTCATCGCACTTTAGTGGTCCAAAGTGCCCTCTAGAATTGTTGTAACTGCGATGTTTCTGAGAAAGCTGTATAGTAGGGGGCCTCGATGCGCGTCCCCCTCCGGAGTGGTGGAGGGGGGCGTGCGCATCGAGGCTTTCCTTTGTAGCCGTATGGCTGCGCTTGAGTGGAAGTGAATGTACGATTATTCACTTGTTGCAAATCTATTTCGCCTTGGGCGATTCCCCTAAGTATTCGACCAACGCCATTCCCACTTCGAGTTATAGATCAATTCGCTCTCGCCCTACCATCTGATCTGCTGACAGTCCTGGTTAGCTCAATTGGTAGAGTGACGGCCCCGGGAAGGTGGTGGTCCCTGGTTCGATCCCCGAATCAGGACGAATTTTAAGCTTAAGAAAGCTCTATTGCTTTCCTGTGTAGTCGCATGGCTGGGCTTGGGAGGATGTCACTGAGTAATTACTCCCTTATTACAACTTAGCGGGAAAATCATTCACCCAGGCAGCTGTTGTAGCGTGCTCGAACTTGAAACATATGGTACACAAGCCGCCAGAAGGTCCGTGCTACAACACATTCAAGAAAGCACATGATTCATTGTGGCGGTGGCGCCACAATTCGCACATTTGTCATGCCCCATCTGGTTAGGCGTTTTCTCGTAGAGAGAGCTCCCAACGATTCTGCCAGTCAGTCCTCACAGGATTTGGCACCTGGCTGCCTGCACTTTCCTCTTGGCCGCAGTGGTATTACTTTGCTCATCTGGCGCCTGGACATACACTAATTTGCAAATACGTGTGGCAGGCACGTCGGCTACGCTGATATCCGATACGTCGGAATCAACAGATTCTTCCAATCCGGCGACCGCTCAGTTAAAATACGCTTCGTTTCCGCTTGAGGACCAAGGTGTCTTTCTGTTGTGAATACGCGTCGTGACGTGCTCATGTAGTATAACATGATAGACCACCCAGAGTTTGGCTTATTTGATAAAAGGGTGCTTACAAGCTTTAAAGCAAGCACTCGCTTCAGCGTGGTAATGGAGGGTATCCTGAGGCCACCCATGCTGATCGGGAGCTCTAGGAAACGACGCGCGATAAGTGCTGTACCGCCATCCCACACGAACGCTTGGATTTTCCTGGTGTTGATGTAACTCCGGATACGGCCGCGTACTAGACGAAGACAGAAAGGAAAACGGGAAATCTATCGCTTTCCAGCACTAACACAGAAATGTCGTCCGCATATGGGAAACGTGAGTATCCTGGCCAACTAAAGGAAATCAGCGAATACTCTTGTCCAAGGCCACTTTACGTTGTAGCGGGTTGAGCGCAAGCAAGCACAAAAAGGTGCGACGAAAACGGGCATCTTTGTCGCATTCCTCGCGTGATCGGGAAGGCACAAGCAGTGGTATCGTTCAGCATAACATCAGTGGTGAGACCTGCATAAAGAGAGCGAACCAACTGAATAAATGCACGGGCAAACCAAACGCGCGCCGCACGCACAGCAGATAACTGTGTTCGAAGCAGTCGAAAGCTTTCGCTTGACCCAAGTTCAATTCACCTATTTAGCATGTAGGCAAAAACTATAGCCGGGTTACATACTTAATCAAATGCGAAGTAGGTGCGTAGCACTGCTTATCCCTGTAGGTTTTTGCGCCGTTTAACTGCAATATCAGAACCGTCGTACTTCAGCACATCGAACACGGCGAACCTGCCCCGCATAGCCAGACGGCCCGGCTTCAACCATTGCGGCGCGAAGCAAGCGCGCAGCGCAGCCGCGTCCTCAACTTTCCTGGCATCATCTTCAGTGGTTCTTAATACAAATGAACGAAAATAGGCACAATGTATTGCATCCCTCTTTAGAATGCGCTGCTCTGCGCTAAAAATAGGTACAATGGATTGCATCCCTTTTTTGAATGCGCTGCTCTGCGTCCAAAAGGTCTGAGGTGAGGTCGTAGGGGAAGAGAAAAAAATTGGCAGTGGCTTAGATTGGTTAAGCCTGGTAATTGCGAAAGCAATAGCTATGGCTACGCCTAGGTTCAGCTGGTGATGTAGCTGGTTGTGGTACTTGTGGTTATGCTTATGGTTATGCAGTGATTGACTCTGGCCATGGCATATGGTTCAACGGGGTCTTTGCGGGGTGCTACCCGGTTATTGTATGCATAACTAGTAGCGAGGCAAGGAGTGCCGTGGCTGCAACGATATACTTGGTTGTGGGTGAGGTTAAGGCAGAATGTACAACTGCCGCTCTGGCACCGGCTGCAACGGCATTTTTCACGCGAGCAGAAATGAAAGCATCCCTGGAGACTGCGTTGGTTCCACCTGCCGCCAGGCCACCTCCCAACGTTGCACCCCCGGCGGTAGCTGCGGCTGCTTCAAACTAAATCCTTCAAACTAAATTCTTCAAACCAAATTTTCTTCAAACGCTCCTGTCTCTGCTGGGGTCTACGCCGTTTTCTTCTGTTTTCCTTTTCCCGGTCTCAAAACACACGTTCCTTGTCGAGCCGCTGCTGTCGCTGTTCCGGGGTTTCTTGGGCACGTCGCTGCCGTTTGCTCGCGTTCCAACGTTCTACACTGATAGCACTACAAAGAGATACTGCGTAGTCTTGGGTCTCGTCGTCCTTGTTTTTGAGCAGACTCATCAAATCCAACTCTTTGGTTGTTGTTTCCGTAGTAGAAGAAGAGATTGTACGTCGCCGGCGAGCTGCATAGTTGGAACGCCGCTTAGAAAGTCGCTCTTCTCGTTCTTCTTCTGTCTCGGTAGCTCGCTGTTCTTTTCCTCTTTGCATTCTGACGAACTGCCTTGGCCGTAAGCGACATCGCAACATCTGGTTGATACCGCTTGCCGGGGCCCGAATTTATCCTACTGTATGACGTCACCCCCGACCGCGGCTCTCCACCACGAAGAGAGAGCGGGAGTTAGGCCGCGGTTAGTAGCTACCGCCTCGCGAGCCGACGGCGCGAGTTGGGGCCCCTGTTTTTGCCGCAGATGGGATGACGTCACTCCGGCTGTAGCGCCCCTTGTGGAAGGAGCGGGAGTTAGGCCGCGGTTGGTAGCTACCGCCTCGCAAGTTTACTGCGCGACTTGGGGCCCCTGTTTTTGCGGCAGATGGGATGACGTCACTCCGGCTGTTTTTGCGCAGCTGTGCTTGGCGGCGCGTCAAAGGTCACGCTAAAGGTCAATGGTAGCTACCGCCTCGCTACGCGGAGGGCTGAAAAGTGAAAGTAGTATCGCTTTCGCAATAAAAACTGATTGATTTATAGGAAGGGAAAGGCGCGGTAACTGTCTCACTTGTTTTCTGTGGACATCTTAACCGCGCCGTAAGGGAAGGTAGGAATGTGGGAGTGAAAGTGGAAAGAGGAGCCGTAGTGGAGGGCTTCGGAGTAATTTCGACCACCTGGGGATCTTTAACGTGCGCTGACATCTTACAGCACACGGACGCCTCTTCCTTTCGCCTCCATCGAAACGCAGCCGCCGAGGTCGGGTTCGAACCCGGGTACTCCGGCACAGTAGTCGGGCGTCTTACCACTGCACCACCCCGGCGGGGCCAGACAGAAGAGAAAATAGAGAAGGAAGAAAGGGAAGAGGGAGAGAAAGACGCGCGCCGCAACACAGCCGTCGTCCACCACCGAAGCGGTGGCGGGAGCAGTGACGGCCTACAACAGATTAAAATTCGGTGGCAGGCAAGCCCCCGCCGCAAGCGGCGGTGAATTCCCTGTCCCAGCCCCACATTTGCCGCCAAATATGTAGATAAGGAGAGAGAGAAAACGTCTCGGTTTAAGCATGGCTTCAACCCATTGAGATGATCGAAAGCTCTGAGAGTAGCCACGATATTCCCATTAGTACTGCCTTTAAATCTGCGGTATTTATTTGACACCTTATAAATAGAGGAATGGAAAGGCGCAATATACGTCATACTTTTTATTTAATCCTGTACCGCGCAGTAAGGAAAGAGATGAGGGTTATTATGAAAGTGAAAAAAATCATCGACATGCACTGATATGGCACAGCACATGAACGCATCGCCGTTTCGCCTCCGTCGAAATACAGGCGCCAGAGGTCTCATTCGACCCCGGGTACTATGCATGGTATAGTAGTCGGGTGTCTTAACCTCTGAGCAAACGCGGCGCAGTACATATTATGGCGAAAACCTTTTTAGGCTCATGGGTGTGCGCAGAAAGTTTGCGCACTCACAAGATGTCCGCCCCTGCTAGCACTTGAACGATTAAAGATGAGAGAAAAAGAATGACAGTATGAGTTATAGTCGGAACCGATTTATTTAAAAGCGAATTTTGATGAGTGTACAGTATAATGTAATAATTTAGAGCCGCTAATGTCAAATTTGTGTCGATCCGCGGCGGCTGCGTTTCAATGGAGGCGAAATGAAGAGGCGTGCGTATGCTATGCGCACGTTAAAGATCCCCCAAGTTGTCGAAGTTACTCCGTAGACCTCCACTACGGCTCCTCTTATTCCCTTTCCTTACGGCGTGGTTCAGAGAGAGAGAAAACATTTATTACACCTAGGAATTCAGTGCGCGCAGGCCCCTGGGTCCACGCATGACCCCATTGAAATTCAAGTGTTTATGTCCCTCATGATCATAGCACTGGCAGCCCGGCCGTTGGCGATGGTCTGCACGGCCGGGTCCTCCGAAAGCAGCAGGGTCACCCAGTCATCCCAGCTCTCAGCCACCTATGCACGCAAGATGTCATGCTACAGATATCTGAAGAAATTCTCCATCACGTACAAGAGCATTGCTGGCTCTGGACATGCAAAAGGCATTTGACAATGTCTATCTCTCATGGATTCATTATCCACTCTGAATGTGGGAAAACGAGCACATGCTTACATTTCAGCATTTCTCCGGGATTGCACAGCATAAATTCGGTTCGGTCCCCTGAAATCTCCCACTTATACCCTCGGTAATAGAGGCGCCCCTAAGCGATCAGTCCTTTCCCTTTTTGTATTTAAAATCACACTTATCCCGATGTCTAAAAAGCTGTCACAGATATGCAGATGATATCACCCTGTGGACCACCACTGGGAATATAGGTAGCATGGAAGAAACTCTTCAGGAGGGGGCGGACATGGTGTCGAGATGCGCAGCTTTAATAGGCCTTGCATGTTCCTCCAGCAAATCCGAGCTCCTGATACTCCACCCAAGCCCGCAGAAACACCACCACCCCCCTATGCTCGTCACTATAGATGGTCAGCCAGTACCACAAGTTCACAAACTCCACCCCACCCCTCCCTAGACAATAAACTCGCAACACTAAGACGCAGACTGCGAACACACACTCTTCCTTCACCCCTTACCATCCCTCCTTCCACATTCCTGCTTGTACCCATTGCCCGGAACACTTTGCCTCTTCCCTCCACATCCTCTCTATTTGCCCGGTGGACCCTCCCCCGCGGGGCCTGGAGCAACTGAAGACCTGGTAGAACCGAGAGACCCTGCTGCGTTCGGAGGGCTCGGCCGTGCAGACCATCGCCACCAGCCGGGCTGTCACTGTTATGATCCAGAGGTACATAAACACTTGAATTTCAGTGGGGTCGTGCGGGGACCCAGGGGTCTGCGCACCCTGGACTCCTACGTGGAATAAATAAATTACGCTGGATGGTACGCCACAGCTCCTGTCGCGTGGCGTTCCTTGGAGCGCGTTCAATATTGGGATTTCAGATTGATTGATTGAATGTCCTTTACTGAATGGGAAGGCCCATGGCCAAGGATGGGGATAAAGGGGAGTAGACATAATCTTCATTGTTTAGGTCGTCACTCGAATCACATTGCTCTAACCGGGCCACTAAGCGAGCCATACTTGGCAAATATCATCTGTGTGTTAGCATCAGTTTCTAGAAGGGAACGGTAGTTCAGGCGGTAGGGTTCTATCTCGGGGCGTCCAGTAGAAAAAGCAGGGCAATCCCAAAGTAAATGAGATATGCCGCCGCAGGTTAGAGTCCTACATTGGGGGCACGTAATCATTTTCTCCGTATACTGACGCCAGCGGGCCATTATACGTGGCGTGTAAGCCGCATGGGCGATGAGCTTATTCAAAAATACTTCTTGACTTCGGGTGAGGTGGGTTCTTCTCGTAAAAGGGGGGTCTGGTGTGGCCACCTGCATGCGATGCTGACTGAGGCTACGAAGACTGGTCCGAGTATAGTGCATAAGGGCAAGAGAAGGGGTGAGTTGCCCGCCCAAGGTCGAATAAGGATGAAGCAAGGGGAGTGGGGAAGTAAATGTGGACATCCCACCTGCCAAGGCAGCCGCGGCGTGTGCCGCCGCATTGCCCCCTGATTCGTCCGAGTGACCTGGGGTCCAGTGAATAGCGACAGTTCTGGTCGCGAGTTGGTGGCGTTTAAGGAGGCGCTGTATAGCCGTAGCTGTTGCATCTTGTGAACCCGGAGTAGCGATTTCCTTGTAAGCTTCAAAGGAATCAGTAAGAATACGTATTGACCCAGTTCCGGTGCAAGGCACTCCTGACAAGGCTCCCCAAATCGCGAGGAGTTC
Organism: Amblyomma maculatum; assembly: GCF_055883805.1. Classification (NCBI taxonomy): domain Eukaryota; kingdom Metazoa; phylum Arthropoda; class Arachnida; order Ixodida; family Ixodidae; genus Amblyomma; species Amblyomma maculatum. The sequence goes on from NC_139344.1 coordinate 405,516,316, forward strand.
AGCGTGAAGAGGGGTACCTTGAGGTAGATGGCAGGCATAAGCGCCTGAAAGGGAAGGGTTGTCATTGCATACCCACGCCATAGATGCGAATTCGCTTGTAATCGATGCGTCGGTATATATGTCAGTCGTATTAGGGATTCGCTCTTGTCTGTGATGGGCAGCTAGGAGCTCCCGGGGAATGACAAAATCGCGGTTTATAGGTCGGCGATGGACGCGTGTGACTACTGGCATCTCCCAAGGGGGAAGTGATGCATATAGGGCTGGTGTTTTGTCGTTACGCTGTTCATCCCAGGCCAGCAGGCGACGCCCCTGGACAGTGTTCTCTAGACGTATTCGATGATGCGTCTGTGACTCGGTAACGATGGTAGTGAGCGGTGGAAGAGCGGCCAAACGCTCAAGTTCGGCTATAGGAGTGTGCCTAGGTAGACCGGTAATAGTGCGTAGTGTTGCGCGATGAAGGCGTTCGACCTTAGCGAAGTCAGTCTTCGACAGTTGGAGGACGGGTGTGCCACAGAGGATTTTTCCGACCGCCGCTGCTCTGGCCATCGCACGGCAGGCATGCTGCCGCGCACCGCCGGTTGGACAGGCTGGGGGCTGTTGCAACTTGATATGGGCAGGCCAAGAATGCGGATTTGCCCATTTGAGGAGGTGATGGTGTTGCCTCCGATGTGAAGATGGATCTGCATACTGGGGTTGGTTTTATGGTTTCCGTCGATACTAATCATTTCTTTTTTATGTGGTGCGAGTTCGAGGCCAATTTTGGTTAGTGTATCTTCAAGACAAAGAAGGGCCGCGAGATAACAGGAATTAACGCTCCTGAAGTGTTATGAGAAGAGTGGGCCAAAAAATGGCGGAGTTGTCTCCACCCTTCGAGGGCGCGAGGGCGCGTGCATCGAGGCACCCTAACAGGTGGTGTCGTCTTCCATTGGAGACACTTCGCCTCTCCTCTCTTCGGTAAGTAGAGGGGAGGCTGCGCTGTGTGCTGTGCGATGTCAGCGCACGTTAAAGATCCCCAAGTGGTCGAAATTACTCCGTAGCCCTCCACTACGGCTCCTCTTTCTCTTTTTCCACTTTCACTCCCATCTTCCTCCCTTCCATTACGGCGCGGTTGCGGTGTCCACAGAAAAACAAGTGAGACAGTTACCACGCCTTTCCCTTCCTATAAATAATCAATCAAAGGCGGATCGCGCACCAACATACTTTGTTGGGCGAGTTAGTACACATTCATAATTAATTTAAACAGCGCGAACAAGAAGACAAAGGACAAGATAAAAGGAAGCTACAGTACAAGCGCTGACTCACAATTATGCTTAGGCCTTTTCTCTAAGGCCCAGATAAAAACAAACATGACGAAAAGGAAACAATCACGTGAAACAACCACTGGGTTTACCTGCGGCACAAAAAGTCACTCAAAAAAGACATCTCTTCGCTTGAAAGAGCAAGAGAAATCTTGCTGACACACTTATTGTCCGTTGAAATAAATTATGATTCAACCATCTATCTCATCATCTTTTCTTTGTGGCGATACAAATTCCTAACCTGGTCAAACATAGGAGTGCTCTTCTTCTTCTCTTTCTTCATTGTTTCACATGAATGGCAACGTGAGACGATAAATGTTTTTTCCTTGCCACTTTCCAAGTTGTTCCGGAGTTCCAATAGTCTCTTGTTAATACATCGTCCTGTTTGCCCTATATAACGGGCTCCACAAGAGAGTCGAAGCCAACACCAGTCTTGCATCCAACAAATGGGTCTCTATGTTTCACCCCACATTCTTGCTTCTTCGATTCTCTTTCCCTTTGAATGGCCGGGCAAATCCTGTTCATTTTGAGCGGGGTGGTCAATGCGACGTCAACACTATACCTCTTGCCTACATTTTTGAGGCCATGTGAAATTCTGTGCACATACGGTACCACCGCAACCTTCCTCTTCTTCTCACCCATGCTGGGCAGGTATTACTGTCTGTGTTTAAGGCTCTTGAGTACCCGGATGGCCTCATTAATAACCGACTCCCGATTACCACCGGCCTTTGTAATTCTTGTCAATTGTCTTTCAAAACTCATGACTATGCCGTGGTAGCACGATTTCTTCAACGCATTTAACAAGCATGTGTTGATCATCCCATTTTTCACTAATTTGGAATGCCCCGAATTGGAGGTTAGCAAGGGCTTTACCGATTTCGGGTTGTGTTCCCAACAAACATGATCCCACCGAACTGAATCAATAAATCAAAATACTGTAACCGATCTTCAACTGGTTCTTCAACAGTAAATTCCAGCCCGGATTCACGCTCAGTAAAAACATCAATAATGTCCCTCATTCGTTGATTGAATCCTTCATGATCTGTGAATACTAAAACGTCGTCCACATACCTGAAGGTGGAATGATGTAAGCCCTCTATGTTATCCCTCAGGTGTCTGTCCACGCACATTAAGATGTCACTCAAGACATCATTCCACCTTCAGGTATGTGGACACCGCACACAGACTGGGACTGTCACAACGACAGCCCCAACGACAGACGTGTGGCAACAGCTTGGCCTCACACTCATTAACTGACCCTCACACCGCTATCCGGTTGGGTGTCTCATAAATACAACCCCGGAACTTACATTCTGCCGACATCTAGACGTAGAGCAGTGGAACAATACAAGAAAAAATCTTAGTAGTGATCACTTCACATCTAGTACATTTACCTCTGGATCGTACCTAATGAAATGTCACTGAACTCTCCTAATTGATTGGGTAAATTTCGCACATTCTGTGACTGCACAGCACCAACCACAATCGAACATCTCTAAGCAGCGGAACAAGACAAGAGAAAATCTGAATAGCGATCGCTTCCTCACATCTAGTATCTTAACCTCCGGATCGTACCTAATGAATGGTCGCAGAACTCTCCTTATTGAATGGGACAAATTTCGCACCTGCCGCAACCAAACAGCACCACCAACAATCAAACATCTTAGGCGAGTAGGTTTCCACCCTTCGAGAGGACATTACCTCCCTACTGGGAGACCCCAGAAGAAACAAACCAACATCAGACAAACACATTCTTATGCCATGAAACTGAAAATTGCTTAGCTTGACTAACGTATTGAGAAGTACACTTGAATACTAGCTTACCTGCAATAGGGACAGGTATGCGATATTATGCGAAGACAGCCAGATCTTGCCCTCATATGGAACTCACTGCGGTACCTTTAAAGCCAGACCACTGCAACTCTAACTAAGTGTACAGTCTAGCGACGGTAATGCAAAACCACCGGGGCACAGACGCAGACCTCCTCCAAGATCCAAGATCAATGTAGCCCCTAAGCTCTCATCGCGCGACTACCATTCTGACGTACGCGGGAATAGCAAATCCCGCACTGCATGCCAACATCACGGCGGCCAAAGTAGGACAATTCATGACGAAGCTTCGCGTAAGCTCAATCCACAGAGCGGATGGTGTCAAAAAATACCCCCAGAACTCAAGCTATATTTCCATCATAGCACTTACAGCATTCATGAATGAATCTTGAGCGGAAGGCCGAGTCCTCGCACCATGGAAGCATGCGAAGCTAACAATCATAACTGAACCGGGCAAATAGCTAGATTTTAATAACCTCATGCCCATCTCTTTAACGCAATGTATAGGAAATTTAATAAAGCACATTACCGCCAACCGTCTCAACGCCTATGTCGAGGATCACCATCTCCTACCAGCAATTGTTGGGCTTCCGTTCTCGACTCTTGGCGCAGAACATGATGCTGCAACCTTCCCATCACATATATAACTCCTACTGGCACTGGTATCGAGGCTACTACGACTAGACTTAGCCAAAGAGTTCACTACATATGCAGCAATAATTCCTGGTCCTATGAATGTAAACTACATTCGGGATTTTCTTACCTAACAAACAGCCGAACTAAATTTTGTATCCCTAAAATCTGACACTTTATCCTTAGGCAGAATCGGCACCCTTCAGGGGTCCGTGTTGTCTCTGTATTTACCTTCTCTCTCCTATCACTACCGGACAAGCTCAGCCGTATTCTTAATCTGTCTAATATGTTATACGTCGATTACATAATGATGTAGATGTTGTCCGGAAGTAATGCGGAAATTGAAGACACATTGCAACTAGCCATGTAACTGTACAATGTTACCAAATATATGGAGCAGGAGGGCATATCCGGCTTTCCTTCAAAATTCGAACTTCTGAACTTTTATCTCACGTAGGGAGGCCATCCCCAAATTCCGGTGAACGCTAGGGGACAACTTGTACCAGAGGTGTCTGCAATGCGGTGTCTTGGAATTTTTCAGAACAGCGACCGAAACACAGTGCATTCATCGCCTCAAGGCCAGTGTCTTTCAGAGTGCGTATTACATGCCGAATCGACAACTGATACTCGTGTATGAAAGAAACAGATCTCCTCCCCATTCTTCAGGCTTTTGTCATTAGTCGGATTACCTACTCTCTACCCTACAATAAATATCAGGTTCGCTCTATTCTTCTCTCTTCTGCACCTTGATCCTTAGAGGTGGCCGTAGAGTTGGCGGGCGACGTGTAGTCCCGGATACAGCCGTTTGGAACGGCTACTTCTTACTGTCCGCCTACTTTTTGCTTTTGTATTTTTTGTATAAAGAGAACGTTTGAAAAAGAAAACGCCGATAAATAGAGGCCCCATAATCAGACTGCATAATGCGAGTTGCTATATTCTAGCAAATCACCATCATAATAATGTCGAAATCTCGGGAGGCACACACAAGCCACTGTGGCCAGCTAGGCGGCACTTTCAGGGAAACATATACATCTCCCACAAAAGTGCACTGCTAACGCTCACGCCTCTTCCTAATATGCCCCGTCGGTGTGGCGAAGTGGTTACTGCGCTCGACTACTGTTCCCAAGGATGCAGGATCTAATCCAGAGGCGACAAGCAAGGCGCCCTTGTGCTGTGCGTTGTCAGTGCACATTAAAGGGCCCATGAAAAGCTTGAAGCCGTGCTTAAGAAAGGCGCACGAGCGGTCGGCGTGCCTTCGCTAGTCAGCAAAGCGCAAAAAAAATTTAGGCTAACATCTTTAATAGCGCAGATATTCCATGTTAAAAATGACGCTCCTCCTCTCCCGTCACTGTAGCCCTCAACTCATACACGCCGATGCGCCGGCCAAAAAAAAAGAAAATGTCCGGGCCGACGCCCCGCCCATACCGTGACGCCACCGTCTCTCGGTTTGTTTACTTCCGGTAGTGCTCCGATTTCTTCGTTTCTTCCCCTTCGTGTTTTCGGCGGTTCGCGCACGACCGGCTTCGCGTGTCGGTCGCCATGGATCGCATGGATCCCGAGCTCGTAGCGAGGCTGCGTGAAGCCGCTGCCGAGCTGGACTTTGATCCATACGATTATACTCCGTTTCGTGATCCGCTAGACAGCGACGACAGCAGCACGCCATCGACTGGCCCTTCTGAACCACCCGCTGGCAACGGAGACGACGGCCTACCATGGTGCGTTCCGTGGCGCACGCGCCACTGCACATAAGTTATTACAACTTTCTTATTTCACGAAATGCCGTTTCGTGTTTGCTTCGCGGCCTTTTCACATTTTACTTATGCGCAGGTGCCGCTGCGGCCGCTGCGAAAGCATGCCCACACCTGAAGAAGATGTGTGCTGCCGCAGCGTGCCGGAGGTGCTGGTGGTGTGCCAGCAGGACGGCGGCTGCATTACGATCCACCCAGCGTTCCAAAGCGTGCGCCTAACGCCCGAAGTCCTTCGGGCTGTGCACATTGCACTAGAGGAGGAGGGAGCGAACATCGATGGAGACGGAGATGTAAACAAGTAGGTAGTGCGGAAGCGTCAGGTGACAGATTCGCATTATTATTTTTTTTTTGTGTGTATGATCCGTTTACTGTAAAGCGTGGTATTTTCAGGCAGCACCGCTTCATAGCCTATCGCTTGTTTACCAAGTGGATTTGGGGCAGGCTGGGCGAAAGCAACAGGGTGGTCCTGCCAGCCTGCGTCGTTTGCCGGGTTCGGCGTGAATTTCCGTCGGCGAGCTACGTGGGATTCAGGCACCCTCCCCTTTAATCTCAGGTGATTGTCGCTTCACTGCATGCTGTATTCTAAACTTTATCACGTGTGCAGGCGCACTGCTTCGAGTGGTGCATGGAAGTGCGTTTATTTTTAAGGTGGAAAAATAGAGAATGCTATTTTATGAACGCCAAGTTATGCACTGCGTCAAGTGTCTGTTTTGTGGCACTGTTTAAGAACAGACATCTCATTCCTCTAAAGTGCCAGAACTTGTAGATATCTAAGCAAGAAAGGTGTAGAACTATTAGTGAAAAATAAAGCCTGGGAAGAAAATTCAAATCCTAGTAAAAAAAAAAAAATACACATCCAAGAACAATCCAGAATGGAGGATAATGCTGAGCATCGCCAAGTCTGCTTGAGCACATGCTTCCAAGCATCTACCATAAACATTCATTTATTTGGAATGGAATTTTATAGAAAAAAAAATTAAAATCGAAACACAGAATGCTTGTGCCGAGGCAGCACAAGCATTCTGTGTTTTGATTGATACCGAGTGTGTGAGTGCTCAATACTGACACAATGAAATGAGTGCTTGAAGGTTTGTTTATTGATACTCCTAGCCGTGAATACATGACAACAGATCGCAGAATGCATCCATTCCAGCAGTGGAGTAATACAGGTGAACCACAGATCAAACTACAACTCTTGTTCCTGCATTTGCTGATCTGAATTATTAATTTGAATTTATTTAGTCTAATACGCTTGCAGAGTGTTACATTTCTTATCTCCAAGCTGCAGTAATAGCTGGTCCCTTTCAGGTGTGTTTGCCAAAGTGTAGGAGCAGCACTGCATATTTTCAAAACGTTGTGCAGGTTCAACCGTCCTTGAACCAAATTTCATGAGCGTTAGGCATTGGCCGCAGTCACAGTTGCTGCTGCCACTTCGATCTTGGCTCGCTTGCACTCTTGCTCAGCTTTTTGGCAATGGGCTAGTCTGGCTTCTCTTTGTTCAATGGTCTCGGCAGGCTGTCTGGCACGGTTGCAACCTCCGTCTATAGTGAGGTGGCGTATGTGCATGGTGTATTTCCGTAAGTTTAATGAAGGAGAAGGAGTAGATGAAACATTAAGACGATGATCATTGTAGCGCATGAAAATGTCTTGCAATTAGAAATTGATGGAGGCGATGTTTACTGTACAGTGCGAGAGTGTGTTGTAGTTTTAATACGAGGTGTGATAGGTTGTGGCAATAGCATAGTGCTCTCATGTCTAAGCTATAAAGATGACATTGTTTGCTGCACAGCGTGAGAGTTCAAAGTCAACATTGCATTCACTTTGAGGTTTGTGCACGGGAGACTTAGAGCGAATGCTCTAAAAGCCTTATTTTAGCTTTCTCGGCTATCACCAGCTGTCATGCCTGGACATAATCCCCTATTTCTTGATTATCAGCTGTATCTAACTGTGCATTACATCGCTCTCCTTTCACAGTGAATATATGTACACAAATTCTGCCAGCTAAGGTAGCCACTGCTTCTCATTTTGTGGCCTGTACCGCAGGAATCACTTAGTTGGGCTGGGAGACCTTGTCATTGCCTATTCTAATATTTATCCCTCTGGCATTTTATAGAGCGAGGAGCTTCTTTCATAATTCATTCATTTGGCACTGTTGATAAGGCTGTTTTTAACTTGTTCTCTTGCAATTTCTGGGGCCTGAACTTTGTCGACAGCTGGCTTGTTATCTTGCTTCCTTGAGATCTGTGAATGTGTTTCTAGTTTTTACTGTCGCTTTTCTATCCGCATATCTCCTCTTCTGTGGCTTCTTTTCATGGTCGCTTTTTCCAGTGTTGGTGTTTACATTTTATTCATCTGTGCAGGATAGTCAAAGGAAAACGAAAGGCAATATAGAACAGAGCACCAGATAGAAGGAGCAGAACTGAAGAATTTACAGCTTTGAAGAAAAAGACCACGATGAAATTTGCAAGGAGAGAAGAAGGGAGCACTTATCCAAGGGGAAGAGGTCACCTGCCTTGGGGCAGAGCATTCCGACCAGTTACATGGGTGTGTGATGGTGGGCTGTCGGCTTTGACGGTTCCATGCGGCCTCCACTGGCTTCTGCTTTGGTTATGTGGGCTGAGGCATTCGCCATCTACGGTACGAGCAATGCACTTTGCAACACACTCTCATGCTGTGCAGTAAGCATCAGTCTCTTCATCAAGTTCAAACTACAACATACTGTTCAGCTGTGCGGCAAACATTGCGATCTTCATGAAGTACCATCTGCACCACTCCTTCATTTAACCTGGGTAAATATGGCATACACGTGCGCCATCTGGATGAGTGCGGCCGAGGTTTGCTAGCGTAATGTCGGACTAATTTAAGCAGTGTGACATAATTCGCAGTGCTTTCACATTACTGCACCTAAGCAGAATTGAGTGCACTCGTGCAATTTCTTTTGGAGGGGGGGGGGGGGAGGAGCAGTTCTTTTCACTGCACTAGAGTATGCAGGTTGTGCCACAAATTTTTCTCAAAGTTGGCAAATCCCATGAATTCTTGCAGCTCATTGACCTTTTTGTAATTTTTGTAATTTTTTAGCATATGTAATACCTTTCCTGCAGTTCTGGTCTGTTTTATATTGTCACAAACCCCGCCTTAACGATTAACAGAGGCGCGGGATCCACTTTACGGTTACCCGTCGTCCCTCTATGAGGTTTGAGAACACAGTTAAAAGTTAGGCCGGTCAACCAGTGAAGTGCGTGTGTTGGTGTGTGATCAAGGAATAAATTTATGCGTCACTTTTTTAACACACAATGGGAACATATATAGGTAGTAGTCCAAATTACACTGCATAAAAAAAATTAATAAAACACCAGTACATGATAGTAATAAAAAACTACTCAAAAAATGACGAGAGAAAAAACCGACAATGAACAAACGCTGCGATAAAGAAGATTATAAAATAACAAAGCAAGTATTCCAGAGATAGTAAGTAAGGGCGAGAGTTACACAAAAACACAGCGTAAAATACTAAGCCAGGTCAAGGTTTAAACAAAGGCAAAAAGAATATTCAATTAACCGACAGTCCGTAGCAAAGCCGATTCTCACAGCCTTCTTATCTAATGAGGTATCGTAATCGCAGAGTTGGCCGGTAGCGGCGGCCGTACAGGGAGTGGGGACAAGTTGGTCGTGGGCTCGGTGAAAAAAACAAGACACTTTCCTGGAGCAAGCAGCCACGAGAGTAAACGTTCTTGTATAGCAGGCCATCACATAGGCATAGGCAAAACTGGCTGTTCGAGGTTGGGTCTTGAGCAGTAGCTAAGAACGACTACAGATGCTGATCGGTGTGTTCCTCGGTTCAAAAGGTAAGAGTATTTGGAAATCTCTGAGATAAAGCAGTGACGTAATGATCAAAGTTGTCCGCATCGCATTCCGTTGTGGCAGGTGGTAACCAGGAGAGGCAGTCTCCATCTGCGTGCCGTCGGCCACTTTTGTATGAAATGCTGTTGTATTCTTGCAAGCGAAGTGCCCAGCGGGCTAGGTGACTAGACGGATCACAGAGATTGAGTAGCCAGCATAGGGAATGGTGATCGGTTACTACTACGAAAGGCTCTCCGTACAAGTAGCAGCGAAACCGCTGCATGGCGAAAACAACCGCGAGACATTCCTGCTCGGTGATGGTGTAGTTGGGCTCAGTCTTGCTTAAAGTCCGACTGGCGTAAGCAATCACATGTTCACAGTCGTCATAACGCTAAACGAGGACAGCACTGAGGCCTATGCTACTTGCGTCCGTGTGCACTGAAGTTGGAGCAGAAGGGTTGAAATGCCGTAAGATAGGATGTGATGTTAGGGGGAACCTCAGTTGTCGGAAAGGATGAGTCGCATTACCTCACCGACTTGAACTTGTGCAGTGTGCAAAATGGCTCCATTCTGCACAGCTAGTACACTTTGCGCTGTAGCCTGGCGAGTCACAGCGACCATCCCCTGCCAGGTCTGTTGTTGTCCCTACAAGCTCACTAGCAAGTTCTGCTTGCCTTTGCTGAAAAAGCTGCAAAGAAGGAGATGTTCAATTTAGAGGCTACAAACTTGCAGTCATGTGGTTGCCTTAATGCATATTAGGATGAGGGGGGCAGGTTTCAAATGCTGCATTGCTTTTCACTTTTCTCACAGCACATTTACTAAAAAAAAAATATTGCAAAAATTATGCCTTCAGTACTAGAGCATGCAGCTGGTCTATTAAACATGTAGCCAAAGGCAACAGAGATGTGCAGTAGCAGGTGCATTGCACTGCAATGCCTCCGCTTTTGCATATATGCTGCATTTTATATGTTTTATATGTTGCATTGTAGCTTCAAGTTGTCATGAAAGGATGCGACATCTAGTTATCGAGTTAATGACATATACTGTGACTTGAATGTTGTATGAAAGATATCCTTATTGTCAAACCTCACTTTTGGCAGGTAGCAAGTATGCCCGTTAGTAGTTGTAGTAGGTCCTCTCTGTGATGCCTTGCACCCCAATGGATTGCAGGAACCGAAGAACTGAAGCTATACCGCAGCCAGAGAACAAGATGCCTGCAGCCAGGAGGACATTTCTTGCTGCTTTTCCTTCAACCAGTGGTAGGCTTTTCCAGAGGAAAGAATGCTGCAGTGAGCATGTCCCCTTCACAGTCACAAGGCTTCCCGCTATGCTAAAGTAAAGGGTTCTTGTTTGCCCGCACATTGTTCAGGTCTCAAGAAGCTGCCGCAGGCAACCCTCGAACACAAGGAATTTTCGCTCTTTGTAGAGGGGTTCCTCAATCGCTGACTGGGCCGTTTCATCCTGATGGTCGCTGAAAAAGAAGTGCAGTGATGTCAGCGATTGGTGCCATGTGATTGTTAATATTATGAACTAATACGTAGCAGCCGTGGATGTTCATCTCGGAATGTCTTGGCTGTAAAATGTGCTAAATAAAGCTGCTGTCAAAGTTTATAGTAGGTATGCATTTTTTTTTTCATTCTATCAACAGGGAACAGAAAAATGCCATGGAAAATTAGGTACACTTTAGGGCTACGCAACTTATATTTTTTTCACAACAGAATCAAATATCCTTGTGCATCTTAGTGACTTGTTCAAATATTTGTGCAAAATTAAACTTCAAAGTGCATGTGATGGCTCCGTAGTAGCTCTAAAGACAGCACTAATGTACACTAGGCAGACACAGCATGACCATATTATGTAAGGAAAAATTGCCCTTTTGCTACCTGACGCAACTGTGAATATCCTAACACCATGTCCGAGATTAGTGGTGTGCAAGGTATGTATGAGGCATGGTCTCTATAGACTCATCAAGGCAATATTTGTTGACCCATTGTGAATATTACCACATCCTTAAGAGTTATGAACGCTATCATTCGAATGGACTGTGTCACAGCGAGGGTATATTTGCAGGTTTGAATGAGTGAATATGTGACACATAGGTGACGTATTTCGTCAAGTTTTCTTTTTTTTTTTTTTTTGCCTAATGAACTGTGCTTAAATGACAAATTTTCTTGCCTGCCATAGCCAGCAAATGCACAAAAGTGGATGAAAGAAGTTCTGTTCTAACGAGCGGCCAGTGATAGCAGCCTGCCACCGACTTCTCTGGTGGCAGGCTTCTCTGTTTGAACCTTGGTGCTGACTAGAGATTTTAGTCCAATAGAGACCTGTGTGCCTGGAAAAATTTCATATATTTAAAATTATTTGCAAGCACCCCATCTATGTTTAATGTAATCAATCATATAGCTCTTTAATACATTTTCACAACACTACAACATCTTTATCAATAATGACTTACCAACAGAATGGCACTCCCACATTGTGTTGCCACAGTATGCGTGCGAGTAGTTGAATGCGTGCGAGTAGCTGGTGATGCTTCCTGCAGACAGATATTCATAATTATAATGATGGTTGCAGATTTGAAATTTTTCATGCTTTCATTTTCAGGTGCTGTATAGAGTGAACTGCCCGTTACAAAATGCAAACATTGTCAACTTGCTACACATACACAAATATTCTGAAAGTGGAGAACTGATATGACTAAAAAATTTGCACAGACAAGCTGTAGTTTGTGGAGTTTCAAGAGCCCTGAAAAATTTGGAGGCATGTTAGCAGCACAAACAAAAGACACAGTGCAGGACAGTCGACTAATACACTGTTCCATGAACCAATCCAGAAGCTCATTATTTTTGAACGTCGGGTCTCCCATGTTAATCCAGTTAATATATGTGCTCCGAGTTTCTTTTTTTGGCGTGCCAGTGCACACTAAAGCCTTGCATCATCCACTAAACAAAATTAACTATTTGAACTCCAAAATAATCTCATCTATACAGGAAGAGCTACATTTTAATTGCTTCCAGAAGGTGCCTCAAGCGATGACCGAGCTTGTGCATGGAAGCAGACATAACATTTGCACTAATTTGCATAGCTTACTTACTCGGGCAATAGAGCCATCATATGCAATATAATACAAAGCTGTTCAGTATAGTTGAAAATTAAGCATGTACATATGTCAAAAGATTTGCATCATCCACTGGACAAAATGAACTATCCAAAATATTCTCACCTCTACAGGAAGAGCTGTGGTATTTGGATCACCTCCGGTATGTGTCTGAAGCAATGGTTGAACACGTAACTAACTGAATGAAAGCATAATGACATAGCAACAGTTGTGCTAGTTTATATAGCTTCTAGCAATAGAGCCATCATATATGTGTGCAACATATTCCAAAGTTATATATGTGGCCTAAATATACATAAATATAAATATAAAAGTATATATACATTGTTATTAATACCATGATAACAGTACTAACCTGTCCAGAGGAAACCTGTGTAGTGCTGAGGTCTTTCGGCCTTCCTGGCGATGATGGTTTGCCATGCTAGGAAAAGAAAGGAAATTTGTGCGTAATCAACATTGTGTTAATGGCAGTTTTATTATTCTGCACATGAATGAGAATGAAAGGAGACAACAGTCTGCAAGTGCAAGGTCATAGGGGATACCTTTTTTTTTTATCTATATACCACATGTTATTTTTCCTTCCACTTGGTATTTAATTATCTTTCTGCCTAAAATCGTTACAGGACTAATTCTGATCAATATCAACCACAAAAGTATTTAAAAAAAACCTACATTTACCTTGGACTCGACTGTTGGCTCCTTTCATTAATTGTATCATAACGAGCCAATTTCCCCTTCAATTTTCCGCTTCATGAATGAGAAAGACATGCATATACAGGTGTTATAAGGCAAAGATCAAGAGTAGACTAAACGCACTGTAAAATAAGCATATCTTTAGGTGGATGGGGGTTGGGGGAGGGGGGGATGCAGTTGGCCTGTATTGTTATTAGTGTGCTGGTATTTTTTTATTACAAGTCAGGCTTGGTTTATGGGGTTCAACGCCCCAAATTCGACTCAGACGAGGCGCCGCACAGCACTGAGTGACATCGCACAGCACATGTACAGGTGCGCACGTAAGTAAACAGAGCAGCTAGGCTTTTTCAGTCAAATTAAAAGAACGCCTTCCTCACTGGAGATCAGGAAATATTTGTCCGTGAAAGGGCACTTGCGTCTACTACCGGTCCACGCATACCACGACTACCAGTTTCAAATATGCACCGAGTGAAAAATGAAGAAAAAGCGTGCTCCGTTTACTTTTGTCCGCACCGGTACGCGGGCACCTTGCTTGCGCTTCCGTCGAAAAGCGGCCGCTGTGCCTTGGGCACAGCAGTCGACCACCCTAACCCACTGCACCACCCAGGCAAATTATACTGCGAGATCGCGTACACGTTAGTGTATGTTAATTCATGGTTCCATGTGCGCAGGTCGCCTTATCTTTTTTTTTTTTTTTTGCTTTATCCGCGCGCCGCAGGGCGAGAGCTCCCTTTCATACATTTTCAGCGCCTTAACTTGTTGTGGTCCTCTCGCAAGAGCGGTTTGCGCGCAAGGATTCTGCGCCTGCAAAACTTGCGCTAGGCTTCATGCACTTTCATGCGAGACTCCGAGCCATGCTACGCGTGTTTCCACAATAACTCGCAACCCAGAAAACTTACCATTCCAGGGAGAAACTGCGTCGGCAAAGCGTCGGACTTGAGGCGTTGACGTCTCACGTTGAGGCCAGTTTGCTGCGCCAAACTGGGATTATACTGGTATGCGTCACGGGAAAAGTGGCGGCCACAAACTCTGAGCTCCTGGCGCTTGTCCGACGATGACAGCCCGACGCGTTGGAGCCAGCTTTCCCGCGTGACACCTTGCTTTGCAGGGACACGATGTCGCATTATAACATCTTTCCTGTCCTCGGCTTTACAGCCAATTACACAGCAATGGTGGTCCATTGCAGACCAGAAAAAACGCAGCAGCAGTTGGGATCGCGAGATTTCAAGACTGACAACCGGGCAACACGTGCTTTTGCGAGCAGACGGATCTCTCTCGGCCGGAAGTGTTCCGCTTCTATCAAGATGCGCGCAGAATTCTTACCGTTCTTTAATGTACAATAATAACTAACGAATAACATAGTACTTTCAGGAAGAATAGTGCTAATTTTAAAATCTATAATTGCAAAAAGTACACGTGACGTCATATGGCCATGGCCAATGATAACGCTAACCCCAATGACGTCGCATGGGCTGGGCGGCTGAAAACGCACGGTGGTGTGTCGCCCAAATCGGCTGCGAGCGGCAATTTTCCAAAATTATTTGTAAATTACAGCTAACACGCAGAGCTTTTTGAATGTGATCTCGATGCTCACTAAGACCACCTCTAAACACATGTAGCATCAAAATGCGGCCGTAAATGGCGTTTCAGGGGCCCTTTAAAGAACCCCGAGTTGTCGAAATTTCCGAAGTCCTTCACTTTAGGACGTTAAACCTTAAAAATCATATTTTCTTGCGAAACACTGCATTCTTCCTTGCACTTTCGCATTGCAGGCTTCAGCCACATATATGTGAAGGTACACCACAAGAATGAGAGCTGCAGCGATCGTTGCTTAAATTCAAACATATGAACGCGAGGAAAAATGCGCAGCAAGGAATGCGATGAGCTACATAGTATCTAGATGGCCTCATACCTTTGGGGTACTTGAGAAGAAAAAAAACGCGCGTGCCCCACGTATACAGAAAAGTATTGTATACCGGCCGTGCATATTTTTCATGCTTATCAGCGCGCTGGCATGCTTCGGCGTGATCATTCTGAACGAGGTTCGTCGGTCGGTTGGATATGAGTAGCGAAACGGACATCCAGTAGTATGAGCTCCACACCGGACCGGTCCGTCCGATTTGAGTTCCCGACAGGACACGGTCTGTTCGGTATATGGGAACGGTTCGCCCTGTTTCAGACCCATACCAGACATGATCTTTCAAACTTTATCTCCATACCGGACATGGTCTGTGTGGTGTGATCCGTTACGTCCCGTTTAAGTTCCATGCCGTCATGGTCTGCCCGGTTTGATGTAAATAGCAAACATGGTGCGTACGGCATGACTTTTATACTGGACTGGTCTGTCCGGTTTTAGCGTTGTTTGGCTCGTCCAGTAAAACCTATTTAGACGTTATACAGGACAGGTCCCACCGGTTTGATATTTATACCGGACCACAGATGTCTTGTGAAAACGGTCTTTTGCGATATAGGAATTTTCATAAAAATGCATTTTTGTGTTTTTCTTTCATTGAAATGAATTTTGCGTTGTGCTTATACCTTCTTGTTAAACATTTCCAGAGGATTAGTCTAGTAACCAGTGTAGTAAAAGCAGCATCGGAATGGGCACAGTTGAAGAACAGATTTGGTTTATGTGGTTAAAGGCTCCAAAGGGACAAGCTATGAGAGACGCGTTGCCGAAGAATAGTGAGGAGTGCAGCTTGTTCTATGCGCTACATGTAATGCTAGTTGCTGAGAGGTGTAATAAACATTTTGCACAGTTGTGCGTCTCTTAAAACAACCATATCCTAGAAACTTTAGAAACAGCTTCCACGAGGGCAGAGTACTCTGAAAAATACACTCTCAAGAAAGTATAATAAACTGCACTAGTATATCTGGCGAGTGACTTCATTTTTTACACGCTTTACCTCTAGAATAACACTGTTTAGACAGAAAAAATCCACATGGATTCTTTGAATGAAATAATGAAAATTGTGTTTGACCCAGTGAAATTCTCCAAATGAGGGATTCAGTTATTTATTTATCTTTGCAGCTTTGGGGCGCACGGCGCTAGAGGCAGATGCACCTTTTGGGGTACTCGACGTCGCAGACACCTTGGGTGTTCATCAGCACCCGGCAGCGGGTCTGGCATATCTCTTCGTGCTCGGGACAGCCCGCGTACTTCTCCACTGCAGCCCGAAAGACGAATAGTTGTAATGATTGCTGTTCAATTCAATTCAAATTATTCAACCCATCCAGGCTACAGGTACAATAAAATAATGGGAATAATTATAACAGCCCATCCACACTTGAAGCACGTAACTGTAAGCGGGCTGTCTGGATGTGTACGCACAGGAACTCTATACATTTATTTGTGCACTTCGCTTTAAGGGACCATTCCCTTGAAATGCTGCGCCGTCTTTGCGACCGAAAAATCAGGGATGGGTAGTAGTTGGGAAGTGACGTGGTCGTGCACTTACTAGTCGTGGGGTTGTGTGACGTCACTGGATCATGTGGCATAGCCAATTTGGCAGGAACTACCAACTCGAGCTTCACCATTGAGATGAGAAGGTTAGATCAGAATACAGCCTTCCGGGACCTTTGAAATACGTGTTACATACGTTGTGCCTGGTGTTCCTTATTTGGGGTGAAACCTGAGCACTCTACGACTTCAAGCGAATGTCACACGTGTCATGCACGCACACATTTGTCATGGCCCAGTCGAAAAAAACTACATACCCGTGTCAAAATACGACAAAGTATTCTGTAGTTCTGTCGTAAACATGAGATTTTTCTTTAGTTCTGTAGTTTTTCTGTAGTAAAGTTCTGTTGTCTGTAGGTCTGTAGCAATTTTCTGTTGTAAGTTCAGAAATTTCTGATGCTACTACAGAACGCTCTGCTGCCACAAGTTTACCGTCGAAAACCGCACAGGTATTCTGTCGCAACAACAGAAACTTTGGGGGAAGCCGTGCTGTAATGCTAAGTGCAATTAAATTAAGCGAAGTGAAGTTTATTTCAATTTTTGCAGCATAGTAAACAAACAAAGGTAAGTATATACAAAAACTACAGTTCTTGGATCTGCGATCGCTCGTATCGGTCTGCAACCTTCTGGTATGTCCCAAGCTCACTCTACCTTTGTGCTCTCCATGCAGTGCATGGCTTTTTCTCATGTAACAGAATGCCGTATTCTTTGTTTATCATGCTGAAATTAAACGTTATCACTTGTAGTTATGGGTCGTATGCCAACCGTGTATTTACGGAGGCACAGCAGACGACGCGCGAGACAGCTGGTGAAGCGCGACTGCAGCACTGTTAGTTCCAACGCCGTCCACAAGGGCAAACCCTCGCAAACGGGTAAGTATACGCAGCTACGAAACTGCATCGGTCCAAAAACGTTGATAGTCACCAACTGCCTGATCTTCAGCCTGCTTCTAGCCTACTTTTCCATTTAATTCGCCCATCAGTACTGTTGTGGGCGCCACTGACGACAGCGCCCCAAGCTAACCAGGCGCACCACCGGGAGACCGCGCCAAGCGGAGCGGACACGGGCGCCATTACCTGATGTATAAATAAACAGTTTTGCTTGTTATACCGGCTACGTCTACCACATGGTGGCAGCGGCGGGATAACCAACGCAGAGTGACACCCAGAAGGACAGCGAGCCCAACGTAAGCGGCCGCAGCGTCATGCCAGACACTCGCGGCGCAAACGAAGAGCGCGCGAACGGCACTCCGAGAATGACGTTCAACCCGCTCGCCGTGCAACTGCCGACAAAGCTCGATTTCCGCAAGTCCGAAGATTGGACACGATGGCACCGCAGGTGGGAATGCTACCGACTCATCTCCGGTCTGACAGGACAGGACGAGACGACGCAAATCAACACATTACTCTACGCCATGGGCGAAGAAGCGGAGGACGTGCTCGCTGCTTTGAAACTGACAGACGAACAGATGACATCATACTCCGCCGTGGTGAGTGCTTTTGAAAAGCATTTCCTACCTCGAAAGAATGTCATCTATGAGAGAGCGCGATTTAACTCTCGGAAACAAGAGCAGCCTGAAAACGTCGACGCATTTGCGACTGAACTGTTCAAGATAGATTAAAGATGCGATTACAGAACTCTCAAAGACAAACTTATTCGGGACAGGCTCGTGGTCGGCTTGCGAGACGCAAAACTCAGCGAGAGTCTGCAGCTTGACGCAGAACTCACTCTCGAAAAAGCAATCACAGCTGCCCGCAATTCAGAGAGCGTGAAACTTCAACACAAGGAAATTCGCTTCATCGAACAGCCAGCTCTCGACATGGGAGAAGTTCGCGGCCAGACAAACGTCAAAACTCGCCGGAACAAAGCGAAGGTGCCTTTCAAGTCGCGCCCTCAACGTACACACAAGACGGGAGACGAACGCTGCAAGTGGTGCGGTGGTGTGCGTGACTACACGAAGACACAGTGTCCCGCGATAGACAAAACGTGCAACCAGTGTGGGAAAAAAGGCCACTACGCCTGCGTCTGCATGTCTAAGCCGAAGGACGAGACCTCGAGTATCCGACAACGACCGAAAGATCTCGGAGAGCTATATCTAGGCGAAATCAAAGTGGGAGTGAACACGCAGTGGAGGATTACTGCTACTGTGAACAACTTGCCTTTTACCTTCAAGGTCGACACCGGCACGGATGTGACTGCAATCGCACACGACCAGTACGACAGAACCGTCATGGGACCCATCAAGCCAACGCAACAGCTGTTGATAGGCCCAGGCCAGACAGCGATAGCCACTGTTGGCTACATCAATGCAACAGTCACCTGGCGCAACACTGACGTCCAAGAAGCAGTCTTTATCATCAAAGGATTAAAAGAGCCGCTGCTCAGTTGACCAGCTATAGAATCAGTTGGGATTCTACAGCACCCTCTTCAGCTAGACGAAACCCTCGCACAATCAACTGATGTCCCCAACTTCTTGGCGTCATACCCAAAGCTAACGTCTGGGCTTGGAGTCATGAAGACTGAGTACCGCATCAAAGTCAAAAAAGATGCTGAGTCATACGCAGTCAGTTATCCTAGGCGCGTGCCTTTTCCGCTGCTTCCACTTGTGAAGAAAGAACTAGAAAGGATGGAAGCCTTGGGAGTCATTCAGAAGATCGAGCGAGCAACTGAGTGGTGTTTTCCAATGGTTTTCGCACGAAAAAGAACAATGAGCTGCACATCTGCGTGGACTATGGTCAACTCAACCAACAAATAATACGCGATCGTGTGATCATGCCTACGGTGGACGAGTGTCTTGCAAAATTAGCAGGTGCAACAGTTTTCAGCCGCCTAGATGCACGAACAGGGTACTGGCAGGTGCCACTGTCCAAGGACTCTCGCGAATACACAACCTTCACCACACCAGTTGGCAGGTTACAGTTCCTGAGGCTTCCCTTCGGAATCTCCACAGCGCCAGAGTTCTACCAACGAGAAATGCTCCGTGTGCTCGAAGGACTAGATGGTGTGAGTTGTCTGCAAAATGACATCATTGTCTCAGGGAAGACAACTGAGGAACACGACACAAACCTACTGCTGGTGCTGAGGAAGCTGGAAGATGCAGGTGTTACCCTCAACATCGACAAGTGCTCCTTTCGACAAACAGAAGTAACATTCTTAAGACACGTCGTAAACTCAACAGAAGTCAGCGCCGACCCGGAAATGGTCAGGGCCATAGTCCAGCTCGACCCACCATGTGATGTGTCGGAAGTCAGGTCTTTGTTGGGCTCTGCAAACCACCTAGCGAAATTTTTTCCACAGCTGGCAGACTTTACGAAGCCTCTCAGAGGCTTGCTCCACCAAGACGCCGACTGGCACTGGGGCCCAGCTCAGCAGCAGAGTTTTGACAAATTCAAGCAAGCTTTCAGCAGGACGCCGATTCTTACTCACTACGATGCTCAGTCGCCTCACACAGTGTCTGTGGATGTTTCCTCATACAGTCTTGGGGCTGTACTTCTACAGCAGTCGCACGAAAAGCTCCTACCTGTGGCATATGCATCACGATTCCTTACGGATACAGAACAAAGATATGCCCAAATCGAAAAGGAGGCACTGGCAATCACATGGGCTTGGGAACATTTCCGCAAATACCTGCTGGGATCAAACTTTCACGTGGAAAGGGACATCAAGCCGTTAATACCGCTGCTGACGACTAAACGACTTGACGAGCTGAGTCCTCGCCTTCAACGTTTCAGGATGACTACACCATGTCCCACACTCCCGGCAAAAAGCTATACACAGCTGACCTTCTGTCCCGGAAGCCATCTGAGAAACCAGCAGGCAAAGAAAGAACTCTCGAGAGTGCAGTGCGCGAGTTTGAAGAATTAGCACTTGAACAGCTCCCTGCTTCAAACCAAATGCTGGACAGAATCAGGGCAAGCATCCAGTCAGACGACACACTTTCCAGGGTGGCTACCTTCTGCACTACATCATGGCCAACTGTGCATGAGCTGTCACTTGACCTGAAAAGGTACGTCGAGGTGGCTAGAGAGATTTCGCTCGTTGATGGTCTGCTATTCAAAGGCGACAGAATAATCATCCCTCCAGACATCAGAGTGGAGGTTCTGGATGCACTACATCATGGCCAACTGTGCATGAGCTGTCACTTGACCTGAAAAGGTACGTCGAGGTGGCTAGAGAGATTTCGCTCGTTGATGGTCTGCTATTCAAAGGCGACAGAATAATCATCCCTCCAGACATCAGAGTGGAGGTTCTGGAAAAACTCCATGCAGGCCACTTGGGCACAACGAGGTGCCGAGCGAGGGCAAGAGAATGCCTATGGTGGCCAGGCAAAGGCAAACACATTGAACACTACGTGGAAAAGTGTCCAACTTGCAGAGAGCACAAAAAGCTAGAAACAGAACCCCTGCTTCTAACCCCATTGCCAGCACACCCTTGGGACACAGTCGACATGGATCTCTTCACGCTGGAGGGGAAAGAGTATGTTGTAGTAGTAGACTACTACTCCCGATTTTTCGAGCTAGAACAGTTGCCGAGGACAGCTACAAAAAGCATAGCCCTAGTCTTGGAGCCAATGTTTGCACAATACGCACAGACAACGGGCCGCAGTTCATTTCCACAGAGTTCAAAGAACTAGTGCATCACTGGGGAGCCTCACACACAACCTCAAGCCCTTACTACCCGCAGAGCAACGGTATGGCTGATAGGGCTGTGCAGACAGCAAAGCAGCTTTTGAGGAAGTCTTCCAACATACACGAAGCGCTGCTTGCCTACAGGGCCACACCCAGCGTGGAAGGGTTTTCACCAGAACTCTTAATGGGTCGTCGTCTGAACACCACAGTACCAACCACTTCGAAGCTGCTAGCCCCGATGTGGGACGACAGCGAATTCAGACAAAATAATAAAGCCTACAGAGCTCGTGCAAAATGATCATACGACAGCCGGCACAAGGTACGGAGCCGAGAGCGCTTACCACCAGGCACAGCGGTGCGCATCCTCGCTGGAGCTGCATCACACGGCGTGGTAACACAGCCTACATCAGAACCAAGGTCCTGCGTTGTACAAACCGACAGAGGATAAGCAAGACGTACAGCAGGACACCTGCAACCGTTGCAGGACACGAGCACCGCAAGAAGTGGACGTTTGTAAGCGACCAGAATGCCTGGACCTGTGAGATCAAACCTTTCAAGAAAGGGGGGCATTATGGGCGCCACTGACGACAGCGCCCCAAGCGGCAAGCTAACCAGGCGGACCGCCGGGAGACCCCGGCATGGGCGACCGCGCCAAGCGGAGCGAAAACGGGCGCCATTACCTGATGCATAAATAAACAGTTTGCTTGTTATACCGGCTACGTCTACCACAAGTACCGTAAGTTGTGTTTTTAATTTACTGAATGCCCATCCTACGTCTACTCGGAAACTTCCGGCTACTTTGTCATCATGACATGGTTAGCGCTTAAGCCTGTACTACCTTCAATTTATTAGCCTAAGCGCTAACAATGTCATGGCGACAAGGTAGTCAGAAGTTTCCAGGAAGACGTAGGCCTACATAACCTTCAATTTATAGACGTCTCTCATAGCCTTAGTCACTTGGGACATAAACATCAAAAACCAAGCCAACCTTCAATTTATGCCTCTTATTAAACTTGACTGCGGTATATGACACCCTCTCGTTATTGTCATAAAGCTCCGTATTAACTAGGAATCCCAAATATCTAGTTCTCGTCTGTCTGCTAAACCTTTGTAGCAAAGTACGCGCCCACTCCGTTTCGCGTATACGCTTCATTTGCCCTCCACATCAGACTGAGCCCTCGTATATCCTATTTAATTCGCTCTAGTTCCTCAAACATGACTGTCTGATTAGCTTCGGTAGAAAAGGCTATACCGTTAAACTCTGCGAAGCTGTTTCCAATGGCGGCCTCTCTGGGGCCAGAGATTCTTATAGCATCCTCCGCTACGTCACTGGTCTGAACGCCACTGTGTTAGGTTGCTTCGCAGCCGCAGGATACTTAGGCCCACCGGTTTAATGGGGTAATCATATTGATGTGTCATTCATGTAGCCTATAACAGAAAAGGAAAGCTGCCAAGAAAATTTGGAAGTGCTACTTACCGACGGGTACTTTTTCTTCGGTTACCAACCCCTTGAAGCACGCATCTGCAATGCGAAGGTACATGTATAGCTCCAGTTCTGCTGCTTTAAGGGTCACGTGCACGTGCTGCACCCAACAAATCCTTTTTGGTGGCGTTTATTGAGTGAACACATGATACAGGCCACTATTTATGGCTTTTCACACACATGTGTATGTACACTTCTCGCAGACATAACGTGACACAAGTCATAATACCACCCTCTAGGTTCTTCCCGTGGCAGCCGTCCTGGTCTTTGCCTAAAAGGGCTCTCAAGAGGCTCTGTACTGCTCCTGCTACTGTTGGCTTTTTAAGCTGTCGCTATAAAAGACTTAACGTGTAATCAGAGAAACAAACAAGACCACTCTGTATCATGAAAGTTGACAGAGGAATCTTCGGCAGCAGATTAAGTTACACTCAATGATTAATTTGACGTTTTTATTCCAATTACCCTACGGGCGCAATTGAATGTTTCTGGAGGATGCAAGTAGAATGGAGTCTAGAGTACCGTTTCGTGTTGTGCAGGTTGAGAGGCTGAATTTGAGATGTGCCTTTATAAGGTAGAATCGGGGTGAAGAGAACAGGTGCCTGCGGGGAGCCTCTTTCCATTGCAGCTTCGATTTCTCCGCCGCTTATTCGTTCCGCTGCAGAACTATAGATTTCTGGAATGGTTTACTGGAAAAGGGTTCTCGGGCGTCAGTACGTTTTCAAGTCCATGACGGGTAGATGTGCGATGCGGTGAGCTCCCTCTGTGCGCTGAAGTAAGGTGGCGACGTCAGGGTTGCCCTCGTTTGTGACATGTAGTAAGTAGCACGACGTGGAGTGTTGTCGTGGGCTTCCTGACATACACACCTGGAATGGTGGTAGCAGTGTTGTCTCCTGAGGGGTGGTGTTACAGATGAACACCGGTTAGAGTAGGATGATGTCCTATGTCTTTGTTTGGCGTTGGCGTTTATGAAAAGCATGTCTGCGGTGGTTTTTCTTAGACGCTCTGTACGTCCGTTGGTTTGCAGATGGTATGCACTTGTCTTTCAGAGGATTGTCTAACTTTACCTCAAAATGGCTTCAGTCAGCTCCGCGGTAAATTCTGCCCCTTTGTACACTGTCCGTGATAGGGGGGGATCCGATCTGGCGACCTGCTCGTTGTCCTCCTCTCCCTCGCCGGTTGAGTGCGCTAGGGTGGTTTCGGCAGCCAGGCTTTGTTCAATCGCAACAGCCAGCGGTGGGGTGGAATTGCCGGGGCCCACCATCTGGGGATGCGAAACCCCATGAGGGTTGGCAGCGAGCTCCCACACAGCTGTGAGGGCCAGCTGTGCATGATGTCCTATGCCGGAGCGGAGGCAGACCTCGGTGCATTTTGTGCACCTTCCAGGTTGGACACATGCAATACGGCGAGAAAAAAAGCCAGAAAGTGCCCAAAAGGCGAAATCTTTCTGCGTGCGGGGGCGTGCCGTCCTGTCACTGGCGCGGCAGTTTCCGGTAACCGAAATACCGGGTCCTCGCGCAGGGGATATAAATGGTGGCTGGGCTCCAAAAGTCTTCTCGGTGAAGTTTTGATATCGGCAAGCCGCACGGCTTAGGTGCCATTGCGGGACCCCGAGGGTGGGGGACGCTAGTAGTTCCCATAATGAATACCTGCCGAGTTAAGAGAGTAGTGGTTAATATAGGCCCGAGATTAACTCCTACTGGCGGTTCATGGTCGTTGATCCGGCTGTGCAATAGCTGCATCTTGCCCCTCACAGACGTCTTAATCTAAACCGCTCAGCTAAATTTCTGCCACCCTCTGGTACGCCTTCCTTCCCTTGGAATCCACCTTGTTACCCTTATAACGACTATTGGTTATATTGCATTCGTATTACAAGTCCTGCCCATGTACATTTGTTCATTTCGACTAGAATGCCATTAATTGAAGTTGGTTTCCTGATCAACTCTGTATGCTTCCCGTCTGTTAAAGATGCGCCTACGAGTTTCCGTTCCATAGCACTCGATGTTGTTCTCGATTTAAGTAGAACCCTTTTCGTTAGCCTTCGTGTCTGTCCTATAGTTGAGTAATTGGCATATTCATATCCGTTGTCTCACTAGGTAGAGTTTTCGCTTCAGCGTAGCGTGTCAGGTAACCAACTACTACTATTGTCCACTTGTGCTGAATTATGGCGTGAGAAAGTGGCCATGCCGATTTTTTGCAGTAGCCTCCTGGGTGGTAGGATTCACAGACAAAATACTGGAGGTCTTGTTGGTGCAATTCGACATAGCGTGCGATATTTCAGCGGCGAGTTGGCGCCAGTAATATTTTTTCTGAATACTGCGCAAAATACAAGTGAACAGATTGGCCAATTGTGGGCACATATTAAGAAGTCTGTATGATTCCTTCGTGAAATCCCGTTTGGACAACTAGTTGGGTGGCCTTGTAAGGTGCAGAGTCAATCTTGATGAGCACGCCATTATGAAGCTTAAAAGAAGCTAGTCCTCGTTTGAACACTCGCAAGTGTGTGGACGACTTGTTCAAGTAAGCTATGAAACTTAATACCTCGGGGTTTAACAGTGATGCACCGTCAAGGCGGTCGTGCTTACGGCTTCCAAAAAAGTGGCGTCATCATCTTCTTCCAAAGGCTTGCCGACAGGGGCTGCGCGATAGGCTGTACAGGCTATACCGCCCGGGTGGTCAGACTCGTTCATAGCCAATCCCCTACCCCGCAATATGCATCCTCTGTTCCACCAAGGGCGCCGGAAGGCGCGGGCCAAATACATCCAGGAAAAGTACGGGACGGACACTGAATCCTACTACGTAGACGCAGCAAAGTCAGAAGCGGGGTACACGGTAGCGGTTGTGATTCACCAACAGCAACTGGTTGATGCCCTCACCATCTGCGATGACAATATAGAAATGGCGGAGGAGGTGGCCATTGCTTTAGCCGCCACGCATACCACCTGCGCCTATATAATAACAGACTCTATGGCTGCCTACCGCAACTACATCAAAGGGCGAATATGTACCCAGGCTGGCAGAATATTGAAAAATTATGGACACCCCGAACAAGACAAATGCCTCGTCTGGACACCGGGACATCAAGGCGTGGAAGGGAACGAGTGCGCCCATGCCGCTGCCCGAGCTCTCCTACCCCGGGACTCGACCCCTCCATCCTCCACACCACCATATCCCGGCCCTCTGGCGACGTATGCGGAGAGGTTACAGCACTGCAGACTCTCTCGCAGAAAATATCCACCCCCAGCCAAGGGGCTCTCCAAAGCGGAGGAAGTTAGATGGCGACGCCTACAGACAGGTACATATAACACACCAGCCCGTTTAAACACAATACACCCCGGGTTCTGCGACCCCAAATGCAAATATTGCGGGGAAAAGGCAGGCCTGCACCACATGGTGTGGACCTGCCCACACAATCCTCCAGATGATCCTAATGCAGTGCCAACAATTGAGGGGTGGGAGGCTGCCCTATTCAGCTCTGGACTAGAGGCCCAACGGGCCCTCGTGACACGTGCGCGGGTAGCAGCGGCAGCCGCTGGAGTCCCGGACTAGGGACCCCACCTACACATCTCCCTCCCTTAAATATACTTAATAAAGTTTTTCACTCACTCACTCTGTGTTTGCGTCTAGATTTGCAGATTCCATTGATATCGTACTTGTGAAGGAACAGGCTTCATCGAGCGAGGGGGTGGGAGACTGAAACCAGCAAGCCCGCACAGTGCGTTGTGATCGCTCACAACCTTGAATAGTCATTCGTCCAAATAGGGAAGAAATTTTGATGTGGCCAAGAAAAGGACGAGGCATTCTCTTTCGGTCTTCAAGCAGCTATCTTCGGCCTTCGAAATGAATTCGCCAGTGGAGACGATAACTTCATCCATGCCGTTACTTACAGAACAACGATGGAGCCTTGAAGACTGGTTGCATCGACAAGAATTTGAGACTGGAAGTTATCCTCAAAACGCCCTAGGATCGGAGAGAACATTAAAGGAAAGGGATGTTGTTTAGACGCTTGTGCTTCCATGCCCATTTAAATGGGACTGCTGCTTTTGCCGGTGTTGAAGACTCAGATATGCGCGAAATCTGTCTTACAAATCGTCGGTATTATGCGCAAAGCCTGCGGAACCTGCGCACAAGTTTGTTGCCGAAGAAGCTGACATAGAATATGTTTTCTTAGTATATAAGCTAACTTCATCTTTGCACACAAAATATTATCGAGCGAGAACAGCTAATACATAACAGCTCTACATAAAAGCCAGCCTTGATGAGTTCATGGCATGCAGCACCATCCGAAGCATATTTAATAGCTCTTGAAAGATCGAGAAGACGATAACATTACCCAGATTTGAAAAAAATCTTTCACTTCACACTTGCCTGCATTGTATTAATTACTCGTTGAAACATGGCAGGTGTAAGGATTCTAGATAGTCAAAATAGATGTTTCCATCGACAGCGCCTCCGGCAGTTTCGGTGTATCAGGTAAAAACAAATTCATGGTTGATCGAGGCATTACGTTCAATCATTCGTCAAAGACATTTAGAGAAACTTGATGCGTCGAAGGCCATGTAACAACTGGCACGGCTCTCTCTGTCGAAAATTTGATGATCTTAGATCATAGGTGGATGATCATCCGATGTTCACTCAGAATGATCATGCCGAAGGTCATGTCGCTAGAGAACATTAATATCCTAAACTAATAGAATAAATACGTCCATTTAGTCTAACTCTTGCGGTTCATCGATCCGACGGTATAATGAGGTTACCACGGGCGGTGCGAATAAATGGACAATCCCAGGTTGTACTTACATTCTTGAGCTGAGTAGCGAAAGTTTCCCTTATGACAGAGTAGTCACTGTACAGCCGTCGGCAGCAGTTGCAAGGTCATTTCTTGTACTCACATTGCATGATGGCCTCGGTGTCCGATCTCAGCTTCCTCGTGTGCTGAGGTCGCGACTGGGACCTGGGACTGGGCTGGGGTGAGTTTGAAATCATTTCGTGTCATCTTCAAGGGTGACAACAAACAAAGCATCGTTGTAATGGCTGCCGTTTCGTCATTCGTCTTCGACACGTAGGATCTTCGTTATATCGCTGCGAAGCTACCTCTTCAGTTTCCCCTACGGGGCTAGATGTGACCTCCCTCGTACAGCTGCAGCATGGTTGTGACACGGCGACGCAAAGTGTGCACTAACCGGCAGTGGAGAGCGGGAATACAGCTTGACGACGCTACTCCCCCCTGCGCAGTAGTCGTCGAATTATTCACGTCGCTTTCCAGAGTGGCCATAGGGCTTCGATGGCGAAATCCCGCGAGCAAATTCGTCTGCATGGCCAGTGGCGAAGAATGTGGCCGCTCTGATTGCTGTGGAAGCACAACAGGTGGTTGTTCGAAGACCTCCAGGCAATCAGTTTCCTAAGAGTTGCGGGTTGCTCGAAAGCTGTGTGGACGCGGGGGCGAGAAAACCGCGTACACGAGCTGAGGATTGGAAGCGACGAAGGCTTGGTATTTCTCGTCTAGGAACGCAGCTACCGAACACGGCTGCGTTGACCAGGGTCGAGTTCTTCTGGAGTGCCGTAATCGTCGGAGCGCCAAGTGCCAGCTCCCCTTCTTGCACAGTATCGATGAGTTGACAGCAGCCCACATGATTCCTCCAGGACTACTTCCCATATAAGTTCCCGCAAGTCATAGGTGGGGATCGCCGTGCCAGCGGAAATCGTACTGACTCTTTACACTTCCGAGTCTAGGTTATATTTCCAAGTCTGAAAGTCCGGCCGGATCCACTCAATGGAAGATGCTCCTCTTTTGCGTTCGACCATGGTTTTGGGCGTGTTTCTATAGAGGCCAGCAAAAATTTGTCATGTCTGGGTCAGCTCGGCAAAAATAGGTCCTTCAATTTTTCATTCAACCTCATTGAGGACGGACTCAATTGGGCGCTGGGTCGTGGCTTGGATGGGCATATGAGCTCTCTCCTTCCTCACAATGCTCGAGAACACGGCCAAGAGCTCCTTGAATTCATTTTATATCGTGATGTAAAATTCGTACCAAGCACGGGCAGGCCCATCAAGTGTAAAGAAAACGTTCTTGAACTTCAAAGTATGGTTCCGACTCATCCGTACTGGTCCAGGGTCTGGGGTCAGAGCATTGTGTCATTTTCAGAGTTGTCGTTATCTCCCTGACCTCGCGTCATCTGATTGGAAGGAACACCGGAATCGAAAGTTAAATTGACATCCTGTTTTGGTGTTCCACCAGTCAGATGACTGGAGGTGAGAGAGATAACACTTCTGAAAAAGACAAAAACAAATGCGGGCCCAGAGGTGCCATTGAAAATGCGGGTCTGTCGGCGCTGCTCGATGACGGCTGGAACCCGTATTGTTAACTGGGTCATCGTTAATGTTGGGCCTCCTTCCGGAGCCGAATGGAGCTCGGTAATAAATGATGCTGAGGGTGGAGCCCCTGAAGTCTCGGCTGTCTTGGCAGCCTGCAGGTAGGTCCCCTGGGGCGATAGGCTGTTGTCTCGGCTTCTAGAACGAGTCCAAAACAAGGGCAGCTCCTCCACGAGATATGTAACAATGCCGGAGGCAACGATCGCAGATATTTTTTGTTGCGCCTAAATAGACTCTACTGGGATGACTTGCAAAGGCAAAAGAACTGAGAATTCGGCAGCCGCGATCAGTAACAGCACTCGGCGGTCGTCGAATTACGATATGTCTGCTGCAATGGGCAACGCGCAATTAAAACTCGGCGAAGGCACATCTAGACATTTCTCTAACGAAAAATAAAAAGCAGTTAGGACGGAGAACTGGGATAGTTTGAATGGGCTGATATTTAGAATAACCAGCGCGAAAAACATGGACAACAGACAAATTGGCAAACAAGGTTCTGTCTCGCAACTTTGATGTTTAATACAAGAAAGTAGCTAATACACTAAAGTAGCAGATTTATGCTCTCGAGATATACGCATGCGGGAAAGAATCCATAAGCAAAAATAAATCACAAAGAAATGCATTATCGCAGATCATGACGAGCCAAAAAAAGCACACTCTTACCAGACAGGGGTGAGGAACAGCTGTGCAATCCACCCCGCCCATCTAGATTTGAAGAGCTTCATACAATTCCTGGATAAACTGATAACAGGATCCGAGCTTGATTGAAGAGCGTATTACACAATGGCTCTATTCTTGTTACTGTTATCTTCTCTCTGTCCATACGTGACGCAGTGTGCTGACAGATGTGTTACAGCCGGGCCACCTTAAAATTTTTATGTTTGGGTGACTTTCGCTTCCTCCAATATTAGTGCAACTGCCCATCTGACTGACACAATAGCGACCACATCACAAAGTCACTTGGTAAACAACATAGGTCTTACAAGGCACCCATCCTGTCCTGTGCCTAAAACCGGACACGAAGTGTCGTATACTTCGTTGTACGTTTCCAACTGCCGCTCCTGGATGGGGCAAATCCTTACCAACATTTTTGGCACCGAGAAAACTACACATACTACGTACCCCACGCTCAGATTCTTCCGACCATGAAATAGCTTATGTAGGTACGGAATGACAGCGGACTTTTGGTTTTCCTACTTATCCCTAGTGAAAAAAACCGTATGAGTCACAATAACCTCCTACAGATTTCTCATACTAAACTCATACAAATCTCATAATTCTCATATATCTCTCACATGATGAATGAGTTTAGTATGAGTTTAGTATGAGAATTTGTAGCGGTTATTGTGACTCATAGGATTTTTTCACTAGGGATATTCTCTCCCACAGTGCCTTCACGCCGCTCATGAAGCTTTTCAGGAAAATTTCGCATATATACAGAAGCAACGAGCCTTTCTGAATAGGCGGCTGCTGATCTCTATTCACACTGGATAGTTAAGGCTATCTTCAAACACGAAAAATCCCTTCTTCCCCAACTTTGAGAACGTCGACAAGTTTAGGGCGGGTTGTTCTGACCCTTGGTATGCCCAGCAAATTGCTATGCCGTTATCTCAACACGCAGTCAAAAAAGCCACAAATACTATTCATGCTGCGCTTCTGTAGTGAACTCTATATCCAAATCATAGCTACTTGAACGCCCTGAATGCATCACCCATGACCCACGGCTCCATCCTTTTTGAACTCCTACTTACGCGTCAGCAGCGGCCACGAAATGTACAACACGAACACGAAACCCCTGGCACTGAAGATCGACGTCATCGGGCCACCGCAGCAGCCAGGCTGATGGCGATGCAGTCAGCACGGTTGGTGAAAAAGACGCGCGGTAAGCAAGACCTTGAAAACGTTATTTCCAATGTATATAGACGATCAAATGAAGACTTTATGAAAGCAACTCGAACGCTTTTTTGAGTTGCATAACACGCGCGAGTTTGCAGCCAGCTGCGATTCCCTACGAGTCCAATGAATTCGCAATGTATAGGGCCTCATAAGTGGTATTCAAGACTACGGCGTCTGCTAAAAAGTGTTGTTCAAGCTCTCTGCCGCCACTGGAGTAGCTCCAATTATCCTAGTCATCATATCTATTGAAGCCACGAAATACTCAGTATCGGCATGCTCCCTCGTGCAGTTAAATAAACCGATGCACTTCATTTGCGCTTAGTCGGAGTTTTGTTCAGCTCCACAAATTTTGTCAGTAATATTAAAATGCCGAAAAATGAGTTCGCATTAATCTTCAAGACGTTTTTAGAACCTAAATTTTGTTGTTTTTAAAACTTGATTAATATTGCAATATATATATATATATATATATATATATATATATATCAAGGAAACTGCCCAGGAATGTGGATTATAGTGTCTAATAAATAGTTTCTGCTACTTAATACTGGGAAATTGGCAAAAAGGCTGAAACAGCGCGCACACAAGTTTTCATTGCGAGAGAGCTAAGGTACTGAGGTAATGAAACGTAGATGAGCGGTGTTGAATATAGAAAGCGTTGCCATTATCGTCTTCTGTCTTCCCTTAACGTTGTGACGATTATCGACTCTAACCTCCACAATGGGATGCAGAAAACTTAGATGAAGGGATTCTCAAAGTATGCCGTACTCCTTTCCCAAGCCAATAGTAAGCGGCGCTGCTGCTTCTGACGCCAAAACATTAACGGAGATTCGAGCTCATGCCTTAAGCCCTTACGCGATAGCGGTAATATTTATGCTAATTAGCCTACAGTCCTAATATACCCCTTTACATGAAAGACCGCGTGACATACATACAAACCCGCGCTTTTTCCGAACTCGTACAAGCGCATGCCTTGTGCAGCTTCGTTAAAACGCAAGAAGCGGGAGTTTCGATACTGCTAAAAACTCTCAACATTTTTCGTTTCATATCAATTTTTACAAAACAAATCTTCTGAGACATGTGAAGACGTTTTTTTCTCATCACCGGTCACGTTTTAACTACTTTCATTACACGCGTGACGTCACGTCTAACGTGATCATTTTCGGAAGTTTTAATTCGCGCGAGACCTGCATCACGCTGTCCTTTCTCCCATATCCACTGCTAACGCATACTCTGTCACCAAAGGGCAATATCGGAGCGGACGGTCGATACACTATTCCTCCTTAGAGCACAGTCCTCGACATTCTGCCTATCGCTCATGTCATGATCGCATTCACTCAGCACTTTTACATCATATTGTCACGACTGAAATCAGAGGGAGCCGTGAAAGTACACGTAGCCGAGGACCCGAGAATAAGGCCGGCTTGTAGTTCCGAACACAGAGTCACAGAGTCCAGCACCAGCGCGCCGCTCGTACCAACCACCGCTTCGTCGTCGTCGGCACCAAACACGGCTGTCGCGCGGCGCTAGACACGTGTCATTATCCCCCCCCCCCCCCCCCCCCCGTGAAAGAAAACATCGTCCCGATGACAAGGTGAGAAGAGAAAAAAAAATTAGGCGTGAGGTGAACTGTACAATAACGCAAGGTTTCACTTGCAGGGAACGCTCAGTCACGCCAAAAATACGGCTTTAAGCGCACCACATGCACAATTTCAGGCCGCTGGCGTCGAACACTGACGGTCACAGTTCCATCTGGAATGACTTCGTAATTAACGTTGTTTAAGCGGCGCAGGACTTTATAGGGTCCGAAATAGCGGTAGAGTAGTTTCTCGCTCAAGCCTTTGTGACGCACGGGGGTCCACACCCACACTTGGTCCCCTGGTTCGTAATGGGCCTCCCTGTGCCGAAGGTTATAGTGTCGAGCGTCGGTGGCATGCTGCTCCTTGATGTGCAAGCGGGCCAGCTGACGGGCTTGCTCAGCCTGTTCTGCGAAATGGGCGGCGTCGGGTTCGACCGCTTCTTCCCCGCACGGGAGCATCGCGTCCAACATCGTGCAGGCCTCTCTGCCATATACGAGACGGAACGGCGTAAACTTCGTGGTTTCCTGCGGCGCCGTATTGTAGGCGAAGGTGACATACGGCAGGATCTCGTCCCACATTTTATGCTCAACGTCGATGTACATTGAGATCATGTCCGCCAAAGTTTTGTTTAGTCGTTCCGTTAATCCATTTGTCTGAGGGTGATACGCTGTTGTTGTGCGATGCTCGGTATGGCTGAGAGTTAAGGTGTCCCGCAGTAGCCGAGCTGTAGACGCCTTTCCTCGGTCAGTAATGATGGTCGACGGTGCACCGTGTCTGAGCACAATGTCGTTCATAAAGAATCGAGTACTTCGCCGGCAGTACCTCGGGCAAGGGCCTTCGCTTCAGCGTAGCGTGTTAAGTAGTCTGTGGCGACTACGATCCACTTGTGTCCGTTCGGGGATAGAGGAAATGGGCCTAAAAGGTCCATGCCCACTTGCTCGAAGGGTGTGAGGGGTGGTTCAATAGATTGTAACATACCGGATGGCTTGAGCGTGGGTTTTTTTCGCCGCTGGCATTGTCGACAAGTCTGTACGTAACGTCTAACGCTCGGAGAAAGATGTGGCCAGTAGTAGTTCTGCCGGACTCGGTTTAGGGTGCGTATAAAGCCAAGATGCCCTGAAGTTGATTCGTCGTGGCAGGCAAGGAGGATTTCGTACCTTAGATCAGCTGGTATGACTAGCAGGTATGTTTTCGCACTCGACGTAGAATTCTTCTTATAAAGCACCCCATTGCGGAGGCAATACGACGACAACCCCCGAGCAAGGTATCGGGGTATTGTAGGATGCCCACTTTCAAGATGGTCAATAATCAGTCGCAGCTCGCCGTCGGCACGCTGTTTGGAGGCGAGATCGGACGTAGTGACTGCTCCGAGGAAGCTATCGTCGTCGGTGGCATCTGACGAAGGAGGGCCGACGGGCGCGCGGGACAGGCTATCAGCATCGGTGTGCTTCCGGCCAGACTTTAACATCGAAATCGAACTCCTGTAGGCGCAATGCCCAACGTGCTAAGCGGCCACAAGGATCCTTTAAGTTTTTCAGCCAACACAACGAGTGATGGTCAGTGATGACGCGAAACGGTCGGCCATAAAGGTACGGGCGGAACTTGGCAGCGGCCCATACTACCGCCAAACATTCTTTTTCGGTGGTGGAATAGTTATACTCAGCACTGGAAAGTGCACGGCTGGCGTAGGCAATTACTTTCTCGACCCCGTCTTGGTGCTGAACTAGAACGGCACCAAGGCCGACGTTGCTCGCATCCGTGTGTAATTCTGTGTCGGCATCATCGTCGAAATGTGCCAGGATCGGGGGTGACTGGAGGCGGCGTCGTAACTCGTCGAAAGCCATCTGCTGCTCGGCGCCCCAGGAAAATGATGCGTCATCTCGAGTCAGGAGAGTCAGAGGGCTGGCCATCTGTGCAAAGTTTTTGATAAAGCGACGATAATAGGAGAACAGCCCCAAAAACCGTCGGACTGCTTTTTTGTGGGCGGGGACGGGAAAGGCAGCAACGGCAGCAAGTTTCTCAGGGTCAGCTCGGATGCCATCAGCACTCACGATGTGCCCAAGAAACTTCAATTCGGTGAACCCGAAGTGGCACTTTTGAGGCTTGAGAGAAAGGTTGGCAGACCGGACAGCTTCGAGAACAGTTCTCAGGCGGCGCAGGTGTTCCGTGAACGTCGGTGAAAAAATTATTACGTCGTCGAGATAAACAAGGCATGTCTGCCACTTAAGACCAGTGAGCACAGTGTCCATCATCCGCTGGAAGGTGGCAGGAGCACAGCAGAGCCCGAATGGGAGGACGCGGAATTCAAAGAGCCCGTCTGGTGTTACGAAGGCAGTTTTTTTCACGGTCCCTCTCATCAACTTCAATTTGCCAATAACCACTCCTGAGGTCAATGGAGGAGAAGTACTTGGCTCGGCGAAGTCGGTCGAGAGAGTCATCAATCCGTGGCAGCGGATAGACGTCCTTCTTTGTCATACTGTTAAGTTTCCGATAGTCAACGCAGAAACGAAGTGTTCCGTCTTTCTTTTTAACGAGGACTACAGGCGAGGACCATGGGCTGCTTGAAGGTTGAATGACGCCATCGGCGAGCATCTCCTTGACTTGCTGTTGGATAGCGTCTCTCTCCCGAGGAGACA
This sequence comes from Amblyomma maculatum, assembly GCF_055883805.1. NCBI lineage: Eukaryota > Metazoa > Arthropoda > Arachnida > Ixodida > Ixodidae > Amblyomma > Amblyomma maculatum. The sequence continues at coordinate 405,551,528 of NC_139344.1, forward strand.
CACGATAGGGCTGCTGATGGATGGGTCGAGTGCCTTCATGCGTATAATCCGGTGTTTAATGACCGACGTTTGCTGCACTTTAGATGAAGACGTGAAGCACACACGAAACTCCAGCAATAGATCTTTGAGTTGCCTCTTTTCAACAGAGGAAAGGCTAGAATTGATGTCGACAGCGTGTACGGCATCATCCAGTTCAGTGCTAGGCGTAGCTTCCTCTGAAGCAAAACATTCGGCGACTTCGTGCAGATGGTCGACGTAAGCAATGACAGTGCCACGGAACAGATGTCGATGTTCATTGGAAAAATTGGTGACAAGTACCTCCGTCTCTCTTCCACGAAGGAAACAAAGACCTCTTGCCACAGAAACTCCCAAGGCGAGTGAGAGGGAGACATTAGGCTCAACAACCCGGAGGCCGTGATGTGGCTCGTCACAAGTAACTCTGGCGAGGATGCTGGCGCGTGGTGGCACTGTGAGGCTATCATCGGCGACTCGCAGCGTGGAGTGGGACCCGCGGTACTCATGCTTTTCAGTGGCCAGTTTGGCGGAAAACGTCACCAAGCGGTTCGGTAGATCTAAAGTGGCACCGTGCTCACGAAGGAAGTCGATGCCAAGAATAACATCACGAGAGCATTCGCGTAGAACGAGAAAAGTCGCAACAAATGTGCAGCCTCGCACCATAACCAGGGCTGTACACATACCCAGTGGTGCAACCACATGTCCGCCTGCCGTACGTATGTCTGGTCTGTTCCATGGCGTCATCACCTTTTTCAGTGTCCTTGTAAGCCGCCCGCTAAGGACAGAATAATCGGCTCCCGTATCAACTAAAGCGCTGACCTCCTTCGTGTCGACGATAATAGGGATGTCCAGGGAGACCCGGCCAAGACCAGGGCCTGTCGACGTCGGTTCGGAGTGAAGTGAGCGGTGTGGTGGCGGAAGCTGGTCGGCGGTTGGGTGGTCGGCGTCAGGACAATTCAATGTCGACGGCAGGTCGGAGTGAAGCAAGCGGTGCGGCGACGGAAGCTGGGCGGCAGTTGTGTGGTCTGCGTCGGGGCGATTTAAGCGACACGGCGGTGATAACTGGTCGGCGATGCGGACGACGTCGGGGCGATCTGGTCTGTGCGGCAAAAACTGGACAGGAATTCGGCGTTCGACGTCGGGGCGAATCGAGCGGTGCGGCGGTGGCAGCTTTACAGCGAATCGGTGTGCGGCGGCCTCGCCCCCAAAGGTCGCCGGAGCTAGTTTTCCCGATGAGGGCTCGAGGAACCATGGCGTCCAGCGGTATACCGTGACCCAGAGGGTGAAGAGCAGCGAGGCGAAGGCGAGCGCGACTCGCGACGAGGAGAATGTGGCAGACTGGCGGGTGACGTACTCGGCGATGTCCTGAGGCCGCTGACCAGGCCGTGGACGAGGGCTGTCGGGGGAAAATCCCCTAAGGCCCATCTGACGATAAGGGCACTGCCGGTGCAGGTGACCTGCCTCGCCACAGTGGTAGCAGAGAGGGCGGTTATCTGGAGCGCGCCAGAGATCAGTTTTCCGGGGCGCCTGGCGCCGATCTGCACAGCGACCTGAGGTTGCGTGTAAGGCGAAGGGGTAGGTAGCAGGGCTGGGCGGCGTGTGACATCAGCATAAGTCATCCGCTCGGTGGGGCCCGGGGGTGGTGGTGGAACGACTGTACTTGTTGGTGGCGTGAGTGCGGTCTGGACCTCCTCACGGATGATGCTGGCCAGGGAAGCTGCGCCAGGAGTAAATGATCCATGAACTTTCTGGAGCTCCTCGCGAACCACGGTGCGAATGAGGTCGCGAAGGGAGCTCATATCTGCCCCGGGATTGTAGTCGGTTCGGTCAGACGGCGGTAGTGTGGAGATGGAATTCAGCGGCCGACCGTACTGGCTGCATAGCTGCTGTAGCAGTTTCTCCATGGTCACAGCTTCAGCCAGAAACGCCGTGACGGTGGTGGGCGGGTTCCGCACGAGGCCGGAAAAAAGCTGTTCTTTGACGCCGTGCATCAGGTGCCGAACCTTCTTCTCCTCACTCATAGACGGGTCGGCACGATGGCAAAGGCGCATGACGTCTTCAACGTACATTGCGACCCCCTCGTTCTGACGCTGAACTCGAGAGGTCAGGGCACGCTCGGCATTCTCTCGGCGGTCACTGTTAGCGTACGTACCGAGGAGCTGACTTCGGAAGGCCGGCCACGTAGAGAATGTGGCCTCGCGGTTCTCGAACCATGTCCGAGCAGCGTCTTCAAGGGTGAAGTAGACGTTCCGCATTTTCGCAGCGTCGTTCCAGCCGTTAAACGTCGCGACCCTTTCATAGTGAGCTAGCCAGTCCTCGGCGTCTTCAAACTGCTCACCGTGAAATGGTTTAGGGGTACGGCGTCTGAAGGATGAGACAGGACGAAGGGGTGGAAGGGACAGTCATGGTACGGGCGGGCGGTGTCGTTGCCACAGCCAGAGTCTCTTCGTCAAGAGGGAAGGCCTCGGGGGACAAGAGTCGTAGCCGTCGGCTGGTACGATGAACAGGAGTGGTTACGAGAGGCGGCCGCGTAGGGTCGGCCGCAGGAGAAGGGATCATCGATGGCACCTCCACAAGTGTCGACTGAAGTCAGAGGGAGCCGTGAAAGTACACGTAGCCGAGGACCCGAGAATAAGGTCGGCTTGTATTCCGAACACAGAGCCACAGAGTCCAGCACCAGCGCGCCGCTCGTGCCAACCACCGCTTCGTCGTCGTCGGCACCAAACACGGCTGTCGCGCGGCGCTAGGCACGTGGCAATATACACAAGTTACAGTGCTATACGATTGATGTATAGTCGCAGATACGGCTCTGTTCTCGCACTAGATCTGAAGCCTCCAAAGCACTTTCTACCCACCACGACGTTAGCGTCCGCGTCATGGCAGGCGTCGAAAAAGGGGAATAAATCTCATTGACCCTCGTGCTGGCTCGCACGCTATCTCGAACTGACTGAGGAAATTACTAGCTGTAAAGAAAAGAGCAGGGAAGAGATATAAAAGCATCCAATCTCTAAACAAATAGGACAGGAGTGCTAAGTAGTCTTCAAGAAGAGATTGGATTGGAAAACATTTATTGTCAGCAATGAGCGATTTGTGGGCACTACACTTAGATGGCCTCAAGTCCGTTGCTCTCGGCGACCTTATGAGCCCACTCAGTAGCCCGAACTTGCGTCAAGTGAACCGCCGGTGGCGGCGCTTTTTTGCTGCTCCATAATATATGATCGTACCCGGATATTTCGCTGCAGTGTTTACAATTTTTATTGTATTGTGCTGGTTACATGTGTGCTAATTTAGATGGACTGAAGATAGCACGCATGCACAGACCGCCTTTCAGCGTTGACGCGTGACTACTTGGAGTCGGCGCTTTACGCTTTCGATAACGTCGAACGCGGCAGCATAATGTCCAATCCTAGCCGTACCACCTGCCATGCTAAGGTGCTTAGCTACATGCCGGACTTTCTCTCCGAACGCCAGGCCCTGCGCCAGATCGATGATCTGGAGTACAGACTTTATCTCATGGGGGTGAGTGGCTTTAATGAGGGGTAAGGGCACTCATCAGGAAGCTCTGCTCTTGCCTTTATTTTTGAACTTATCTCCTGCAGCGGGTGGAGAGGGTGCATATGCAATGGATAAAGCAAGAGGATTGGATTCTAAATTTTACCGTTCGACAGGATGCGTGGCAGCTGCTGATACTCTGCCTAAATCAAAATTGCGTATCGGTTCCTTAGAGTCTCTAATGATCACCTTTATGTCTGTTTTGTGTAACCGCGAGTGTGATGGCTTCCGCCCCACCACTGGGACTGTAGCTTTTCTGAGTGTGCAGCTACTTACTAGCCGGGCACCTTCCTTTGCGACCGCCGCAACTTTTCTGTTTTTCCGGTGTACTCCGCCGCATTAGTATAAACGCCGTCCTGGCGCCCAGTGTGTTTCCGATGCAACATTTCTGTCCTCTCTCTCTCCTACGTGCCTCATGCCATGAAATAAGATGTCCATACAGAGCCGAGCCCAATATGTAAAAAAAAAAAAAAAAAAAAAGAAAAGAGCCGTAAGCAGCCGGCGTCTAAAAGGCGAAGCTCAGGTGGACGGCTTTGGCTATTAATTGGTGGTCGAGCTAGGTGGGCAGAGATGAACTGCGCAGGACATTTCAAGAATTGCTGGACGCAGGACAAAGCCTATCGCCAAGCGCGATGGATGTGGATGTGGTCTGCACACATAAGCTGCAGCAGGAAGGTGTGGCACCCCATGACAAACCCAGTGAGAGGACGGCTGGTGACGCTGCCGAAGCCTCCAGGAAGCGCATTACGCAGAAAGACGTTGGCGTGAGAAGTACCTGTTGGCGTCGTAGAGTCGCCAAGCGTACTATACCTTGAAGACGATACGGTGCTATCCGTGTGGTGAATCAAGAAGTGGCGATACACGATTATAGCGGTCGAGAGCGTGAGGCGTCTGCTGAATGAGGTCTACGAGGTAATGGCGAACGGAATGATCTCGCTGGGTGAAGTCCGCGAGCAAGGAGCCGATGCGGATCAGCGTCTCCGAATCGAAGCGTTGACAGTGGGTTTTGTGACGCACGTGCAGATGCCTGCGGAGAGTTCAAAGGAAATATCCCAACATTGATCAGAATGAATGTCGGGCAAAGTGGAGGCTCTTAAACACCCTGAAGACAATTTATAAGGCCAGTTTGCCAGGGGCGGGGAAGAGGACGCCCATTTCCGATGGAAATAAAAGTTATGCAACCAACCAATCACCTTAATTGAGTAATGTAATTAACTATTTTAGTATTTGATACATTCAAATGTGGCGCCAAGCCATTCATTAATGAGACCATTTTCGCATTTACTGTTTAATTTTTGTATCTAGTTACCTAATTAACTTATTGGCCTAATTATTATTTCGGACACATTACGTCAGCCTCTATCGATTGACACCACTCCTCATTAACCTCTATGACTTCTCAATTACTCGCGACTGCTGCGGACACGATTTTGCGGAAGCGGTCTGCGCGGACACGGTCTGCAGACAGAAATCTGTGAACATAGCCAAGTAACGTACGCTTTCGCGTTAAAAAGCTAGAAACAGCTATCACTGAAAACTCGAGATCGTGTCGGCATTACGTGGAAGAGACTAAATGCTGTATTGAGGCGAAATAGTGAATTTGGGGATTTAAATACACTAATTATTGACAGACACTGCATTTATCTCAAACCGTTTAACAAAACTGACGTAACAGCAGCTTTCCAGGAGATAAAAAATAGCACTTCAACTGATCTTAACTGCTTCCAGAAAAAGACTATGAGGTATATTTTTAAACTTATTTTATCATACCTTACGCACTTCCTAAACGTTTTTGTCATTACTGCTGTACTTCTTGTACCACCCCGGCGGGGTAGGAAAGTGTAAGTGGCAGTGGACTGAGAGAAAGAGGAGCCGTAGTGGAGGGTTACGGAGGAATTTCAAGGAAATGCAAATCGCGCGTGTGACTGTTATCTCTAATGAAGGTGACAAAAGTCAACTAAAATTTATAGGCCAATATCTATCTTACCCGTATTTTCTAAACTACTTGAAAAAGTAACACTCAGACTTTTTACGCAATGAAGAACAGCAACACATCACAACAGCGGTTCAGTGTGGCTTCCGTAAGCACCGATCTACAGATCTTGCATTATTAGACCAAAAGGAATATATGTAGTGGATCATGTTAAACAGAATATGATAGTCGTTGGTATGTTTCTTGACTTCTCGAAGGCGTTCGACCTACTAAACCATGAAATACTTATTTGTAAGCTTAAGCGGTATGGTTTCCGCGGACATGCACTATCGCTTGTGCAGTCCTATCTCGTTGCATCGTAAACAGGCAGTAACAATAAATGGCTTCCTATCAGATATGCAATCTGTAGGCTGTGGCTTTCAACAGGGAAGTATTTTAGGTCCCTTTCCTTTTAATCTTTATATCAATGATATCGTGCACACAGCTCCATTCGTCAAATTTATTATCTGTGCTGACAATGCCAGTATTATTCTAGCCGGAGATAACATATCCTAACTGATCGGCAGAGCACACAATACGCCTAAGCAAATAGAACACTGGTGTAACAAAAATTCGTTACGGATTAACGCAACAAAAAAAAAAAAGGTTGTTTTCAGAGTAAACAACAAGCCAGCTTTTATTACCAAGAAAATACTCCTACAGTCTGTACCCTTAGGAATTGTAGCTTCATTGTAGGCGTAATATATGATGACATAATGTCATGGGATGACCATTTTAGCTTCCTTGCGTATAAATGCTCACATATTATCGGTTCCCTGTGTAGAAACCGTGAGGCACTACCACGAAATGTAATGCTTATGATGTGCAAATCATTTTTCCATTCTGGTCTCAACTATTACCCCTTAACACGGGGTACACCAACAGCAGAAAACCCTCAAAAGTTACATATTTTACAGAAAACATTCTAAAGAATCTGAAAATCTTGCGCCAACTTACCACACGACACCTCTGTTCTTAAAGTAAGAATACTTTAAATTACTAAGTTTTATGACTACCACTTAAGCAAGAGCATATGAACGATGTCTTAAACAACACATCTTTCCTTTCAAAATTAGCTGAGCTAGGAAAACGACAGGCATTGTACAGTCAAGAAATATTCAGCAGTGGAGTGTAGAAAACTTTTAAAACTTCCTATAGTGAACATATATTAGCAAATAGACTGCCCGACTTTTGAACAACAATTTAAAGCTTTTGTTCCCGACTGGTTTAAGCTGCCCTTTTTTTTTTTCCTCGCCATAAGTATGTGCTTCTTTACGCTTGTTTTCACGGTGCACTTTTTCGTATGTTAATGACTGTAAACTGAGAAGAGCTTTATTCTCTTATGTTTCTTTAACTTGCATTGAGATACACACGAGGTGTACTTTATCCATATTTCTTGGATTTTGAGTAAATTTTTTATATCCGATATTCATCTTAAATGCATGCACTGCAATTCCTACAAACAAGTCTGCTAATCATGTGCAATGCAAAGTCCAAAAATTGAGAATTTTTGAATTCATAATATGGTATAAACATGTGAAATGTTGCTTTTCATTTCATAATAGAGAGCAAAATTGAACACAGAAATAAGGATGCTGTCAGGCCATGCAAATATAGATTTATTTTTAATAATCTGTGCAGTCTTTGCTTGCCGGGACTCAACAGTATTTGAGAGGGAAAACTCTTAGAGAAATCTACAAAATGCAGCTCTTCCTCTGATGTCAGGCCACAGGTACCTGCTCTAGGTAGCCCCTCAATTTCCTGGCCATATCGGTGACCTCCGTGCTGTTGATAACTTGCTCTTTGCTTTCAGTTCGTTGTTATCGTCACCACTTGCAATACCTTCGGTAATCAGCAATTTCATGGTCAGGTAAGTGCGATGTGCATAAGAGGCATAATACAAAAAAATTATGGCAAGCAACAATGTAGACATGCTGTACAAGAGGCATGTTGTACAATTAGTTTGTGGGGCCCCGTGGCCCCTCACAGTATGCTGTGCAAGAGATGGCCTTTGCCACAAGGACTATAGTAAACCGGTCAACTGCATTTACGCCGGCAGCTGTTCTCCTTGGTGTTGAGCTCTGGTCCCCTACTGAGCATGCCTCTGCACATGGCTCTGAATTACAGGCTCCCAGTTATTCCTGGTTCACCCAAGATCTTTCCAGTCGTCTTGCTAAAACCCTAAAGGAGGTTAGAGAGAATTTGGACCTCAACTGCCAGCAGCACAGCAGCCAGTACAACAAGGGCAGGTGTCCCCTGCAGTTGGAGGCTGGGGACATAATACTCCACCGCACGCCCACACCAAGTGATGCAGCAAAAAGGTTTACTGCCTCTCTCGCTCCACAGTCGACTGGCCCTTTCGTGGTAATAAAGTGCTATCACAGCTCACCAACATAATTAGCCATGTGCAGGGTGGTAGAGATACTGGACCAGTCAATGTCGCTGACCTCGGCAAGTACTACAAGCCGGCAGAAAGCATGTAGAAGCATTCAGTCAACCAAATTTGAGCCACCTTGACCATTGTCCGAGTGGAATTTCGCATCCCAGCAGATGCCTTCAAGCAGGCAGCTAGTCAGCAGAAGCAAGATAGTTTTTGTACTCCTGCCCTCACCTCCTTTATTTCGTTTGATGCCTTGGGAGGTGTCCAGCTTAAGAGGTGGGGAGTGTGGGGCCCCATGACCCCTTTCAGTGTTTCAAACCGCGCGTGCTTTTTCCTATTTGTATTGGTGCGCACCCAGGCAGCGTGAGTGCGCATGAGCGAGCTGCCAATCGTGGGGGCGGCATGCTATCAGTGCGTTAACAAGGGTAGATAAGGACGTCGGAACCGAGGCTCGAGGCTTTTCCCCGGTGTGAGCCCAGCGAGGGGCTGTGGCATGGCTGGTGAGTGCCACGAGCTAGCCTGATGTACACTGATGGTGGAACGGAGCATTGCCCGGACGAACACTGAAGCCATGCCTCTGGAAATGGATTAGGTGTTTTTTCGGGAGTTGCTGCCACGTGAGAGGGAATGTTCCTTGTAGCACTCAGAACTCTTTGGCTGCATCGAATCATGCTATTCACGCTGCAGTGTGTTTTACCTTGTTTCGCTAAGGCCCTGACCCCCCATTCTGTTTTAATCTTGGTATTGTGTCGAGAGTGTCGACCATATGCTTTCCTGCACAGCAGCAGTCGATGTGCATTTTAAAAGTGCTTTTTTTTTATCCGGAATAAACTGGTGTTTTTCAGACAGCTGCAGTTGTCAGTAGTCGGGCGTGGCCACGGCTCACGGGCCCGTTCTCTAGAAGATGGGGCCATCAAGTTCTTGCTTATTTCAAAACCTGATGTGCTCTCATAGGAAGATGGTAATTTTGAACATATTCAATCTTTCGCTTCTGCAGCTGAATAGTATGCATCGTTGGACAGAGGGCAACAAAGTCACTCTTTGTGGCATTACAAAGGAGGACACTGCAGTGTCACTTCAGGTAACTACACTAAACTCCAAGTAACCGATGCACTGTAACACAATGAATTTGTTAAAAGTTGACTGCAAATGCAGACAAACAGCAGAAATGACACACACACAAGCACAATTCTGTTTGTTTTGGCAGACAGTATATTCCTTCGGAGCTTTTCAAGTGTGAGTGTTGTACGCGCGAGCGGGCACAAGCATGCATGCTTCGTTTCTAGTGGTTGTCTGTGTTGGCACTACAATGTTTTAAAAAGGAACTGTTAATAAAATGCATCCTTACAAAGCTTCTGGGCTGCTTGAGAAACTCACAGCTAGTATTTAGAATCGAGAGTTCACAAGCTACCTGAAAAACATTGGCCTGAAGTGAATAAAAAACACGCTCGCTAATGACGTAAGAAATAATCTCTGTGAGAATGTGCATCATGGGATGTAAGTCAGGAATAACAAAAGTTTTTCAACAGCGCCACAGGACTGAATTCCATTATGCACACACAAAGCACAGTCGAAGGTGTAACATTCTTACACAGGCAACACTGCCACCTTAGCGCTCCGGCAATAAACGCAGAAGGTTTCTAAAAGCATGGTCAAATATGTAGCCCTGGGGGTGTCGCATCCTGCGAAGCACATGGTACAAATATGATGCTAACGAAAATAAAGAGGAGTCCAGTGCAGTCATTAAAGAACTTTCATTGCTCCTGCAAGCACTGTCGGACGGACCTATAAACTTCTAGTAGCACCAAATTCTATGCTGCTTCTGACGAGCCTAGCAATTATGCCAAGGAGGAAAGGCAGGCACACCTTGCAAGGCTAAGCTATATAAACAGTCAAGAAAGCTCAGTACCTCTTAAAGGAGCAGAGACAACAAATTTTTGCACAAAAGCTTTTTCTTTAGAACAGTACAATACAACGAAGCAAGACAGTTCTATACATGAGCAACAATGCCAAATTCACTAATGCAGAGATGAATAATTTGTAATTGAAATTTTCTCTCATGCCGCTCAAAAAGCCCCATTACAGGTGTGCCATAACAGACGATTTAGAGAATAAAAAGAAAACTGCGATATAATTACTGCCTGTTTTTTTTTTCCATCCAACTCTTAAAAGCGGACTTGCGTAACAGTTCATATAAATAAAAGAAGAGGGACCATACTTAAGTCTTTGTAATTTCATGTAGCCATCTGCAATCAATGGTACATTCGTCCAGCTGTTGCAATTGAGACAGCATGTCGGAAAAAATTCAATCACGTTTTAATGCTGTGCATGCTCTCTAATGGGGCTGCACATCATTTCAAACAAAGTTTGGTGCCTCTACCCTTTGAATGCACAGACTCCCTGCACACAGAAGCAAGTGCAGAAAGGTGTGTGCAGGTTTCAAACACCTGAACTGCTGCCATGCCCTGCAACACAAGGTTGCACATAAAAGTTTCAGAATTCCTGAGATGTCAGCAAACAGTGTAGCTCAGTCCTACAAATGCTTTTTGAGATTGCAGAGCTCACATGATCATGTGGACCGAAGCAACAATGCACAAGCGACGTCCAGGTATTCATAAAAATATGCTCCCATATTTCTGCCTTGTATGTAGTGGCTAAAACCATGGAGATATTGAGAGGCACCATTCTATAAGTATGACTTTGGTCACTGTAAGCTGAGCGTGCCACAGGCCGAAGCAAGCATGAATCAGTCGTACATGGGCCCCTAATCGAACCTGAATCCTCATAAAAGGAGGCCGACGACCTTAAAAATACTCACTGGTCAACTCCAGCAAACAGTGCAGTCTTGAACAAGCAGTGCCCCTCTGGCACTGTTTTCAAGAATAAAGCTTAAAGTTGATGTCATCGTCTTCAGAAAGGACTCCCTCCGATATACCTCTTCATTTAATCCCCGTCGTGCACTAGATGTGGCATATACTCACCCAACTTTCCGCAAAGCTTGCCCTCGTGTCCCACTTTCTTCAAACCACCACTTCACTCCCTTGACTGCTCCCTTCTCTTTTTTCTTCAGTGATGCAATTGTAGCTAAGCTTCACTGCACTGCTTTGATGCATTTGAAAAATAAGAACAATGTTCCAGGAATGGTACACTTTCAAGACTGGAAAGTTCCTTTTATCTCACCCACAGTGCCAAAACACCAGAAACACAGCAATGGCTGGCTGGTCATATGGCGCAGGAACAGCCATAATGCCCCTAGGTATCAAAGCCAGAGAGTATGGGGCCAACGGGCCAACTAGGCAAAATATCTCTTACTGATCCTCCATGCCTGTGGTCAGCTTCTCAATGAGCTCCTGGAGGGGCACTAAGTTTCGCTGGTCCACCAGACTGAACTCTCGCACAAAGAAGGCAAAGTGTTTGAAGCTAGTGTTGAGATGTGCCTCCTCACCCAGTGCCAGTACCTGGGGAAAGTGCTGGTAGTAAATGTGTGCATACACGCGGAACAACCGCCTCAGGATCCTCCGGGCCACCTGGATGAAGTTCTCAGGGAACGGGAGCCCCACTTGGGAGGGGAACAGAGTCTCATCATCCAACTGGCCCTGCACCCAGCTCACCAGGTGGTTGATGTAGGCGGGCGCTGAACATCGGATAGGCTCCCGGAATGACTGGCCGTCGGCCCAGTGGTACTCATACTTGGGGCCAGCTGTCATAACGGCACAGCTGCTCTCAGTGCAGAAGTGGGCGATGGTGCCGTAGACCATGCAGACTTGGTGGAACAAGTCCACCGTGTGGACGGCTATCCACTCGTTGAGGTCCTCCCCCTCGGGCAGCATGACAGCCTGGCGCAGGTTGCCACTGCCCAAGGTGGCCACGCGTCCTTTCAGCCGGTACATCTACGGGCCACTCATCTCATCGCATCACCTTTGAAAGTGGTGCCACTGCCCAAGCCAGCTCAAGCAAATGTCATCTTTTGATGAAGCACACTATCCGCACCTAGCAGCAGCTGGGCGACTCGGGTTTGGCTTCGAGCAGATCCACATAGCAGCCGGGCAGGCCAGGACGCAAAAAGCCCGTCTTGACTCCATCCCAGCCATCTTCCAGCTGGAACTCACCCGACTCAACTTTGGCGTAGATGTCTCGGGCGATCGTCTCAAAGGCACGCTCCACGTTCAGGCCTGTCTTGGCCGATGTCTCCACAAACTTAACCCCATAGAATTCAGCAAACGCCTGGCCTTCCTCAGTGCTCACTTCCCGTGACACCTCCATGTCTGCCTTGCATGCCACCACCTGCAAAACACTGCGTTGCTAGCATTTTTCCTTTCTAGGGTATCTTGAAAAAACACTACCATTGCCACACTGAACTATCAGCACATCAAGGAACTGGGAAGCTGTGACCAGCCATTCTTTATTTGTGCCTACATGCACTATGTCCACATTGTTCGCGCTGCTCGCTAATAGAGTAGGCTTCCTTCAGCCAAGGTTAAATGTGCCTGCACCACTTTCCATCAAACAGTCACAATGCAGTCAACATTCTACTTTTCTAGAAAAAAGCCCCAGGCTATGTCTCCTGATTTTAGGTGAGAACAATGAATGTGAAGAATTACTCTATCTTCTGGAACAAACAAAGGTCACAAATAGCAGAAAATATATAATTTAATTCAACATGTCGTAACACACCAAAGGTCTACAGCAAACAGTCATCCCTGTGAAAGTATGGAGGAGAACATTGTTAAAAAGCTAAAGAATGACATCACAGTTCCGCGCGCAAAATACACACCCTGCATATTTCTGCAGAAGAGAAACACCAGATACAAGTGCATTTTGTTGCTTATTTTTTTTCGATAGAACTAGTAAACACAGAGCAAATGCATCAGGGAGAGTGGGGGCACTGCCCTCAAGTTTCATCACTTGCAGCACATTGCATTACTTTCATCCAAATGCAAATCAGACGAAACAAACGAAACCACTCCACCATAATTTTGCGGTCTGCTGTCAGGTCCATTTGTTATAGTCGGAAGAATGAAGGAAATCGATTGATCGCATTATTTCATTCGCCCCAATGCATGCTGTCACGAAAGTCACTCCGAAATAACTACACGCTACGTTTGCATTCCCTGCCCACCTGGTAGATGACTTTCTGAGGCTCAATGTGACGCTTGACTTCGAAAAGCCAGTCGACCAAATGCTCGAAACTGGCCCTCTTGGTGATGTCGTAGAGGAGGAGGGCGCCCACAGAGTTCCGGTAATAGGACCGCGTGATGGAACTGAAACACAAGAGACGACCACTCCTCACAAGCCTGTCCAATCGATAAGGGAAATGAATGCGAGGTTCATTCGCTACGTTTCGTTATTACCGGAATCGCTCCTGTCCGGCCGTGTCCCAGAGCTGGAGCTTGACTCTGACATCCTTTTTAACCTCGATGAGCCGGGCAAAGAAATCGACGCCGACAGTTGGGTCGCAGATGTCGTGAAACTTGCCGTCCGTGAACGCCTTGAGCAGCGTGCTCTTGCCGACGGTACTGTCGCCAATTAGGATCAGCCGGAACTGGTAGTCGAATATAGGTTCGACCATTTTGACTCCATTGAACCGTCGTCAGCAGGCGCCAAGGCACGACAGGGCAGCAACGCTCGCTGTCGCCGCACAGCGCCGACCCAAGCAGCCGTAAACACACTGCGCGATACACGGCACCGTACGTAACGTTGGCCCGTAGCCGTACTATGTACTGGCCTGGCCGTACCCACAAGCCCACAAGGCGGGAGCGGGTCGTTGCAGCTGTGAAGGCTGAGCGCGTCACAAGAGAGCGCTGCGTTTAAAACCCCAATAAAAGAGTTGCAAGGTCACAAAGCCAACAAAGCCCAAAGCCAAATCCAACAGGAGTTCTGTTTGCATTTTGTGCTCCTCGGCATGGCCCTCAGCATGCAAGCGATTCGTTTTCCCCTATTTGCAATGAAACGGACTTTGCGATCACTACGGGCCCAAGTTCGGGCATCAAGTGACGCAAGTACTGCACGCACGTTATCGTCAATGTTTGCCTGTGTATTTTATTTGGGTTGTGATCGGCGTGCAAAGTGTGTACCCTGCGCGATAAATTATCTGATGCTTTCAACGGAACGCAACATTCACATCAATTTGATCCGAGCAGCCTGAAAGAGTATAGTACATTCTTCCGGATTTTACGTCTCGTGATTTCGCAGCATCCAATCAGCAGAAGCGGTACGCGCCGCACGCGCCTTTGAGGGCGGCAGCGCGCGCTCTTTGAATATCGGCGCTGTCGAAGCGCCATGAATGGTTGTCATGCTCGAACCCTATCCACTCCTCTGCGATGGCGCTGGAGCCCCCAAACCTTTTGGCATTACTGGATGATGATGGGTTGCAGAGATCTATTTATGCTCTGAGACAAAGCGACTGCGAAGTCCCCCTCCCATTTGATTAGGCACTGTGGCTTAGGTTAGATTAAATCGTTAGTTTTCCTTGAGGTACCTCTCTCCCGGAGAAAATAGTTCAAGTAAGTCACCTTCTACCAAATTGGAAATCAATAGTTTCAGGCATACCACGCGGAAACATGCTTGCTTTCGCTTATTATTATCAAATTGTTGGCCAAATGGCGCTAATAACTGGCCTCATCTGGGCAGACATCACATCATGACCTGTTCACCATATTTCATTATCATTGAAAAGATAAGGTTCGATGAAGCTGCATGGCAGCTATGCAGAAACAAACTGAACGCATTCTGCTACGGCATGCTCTTCGCATTTTGGGCAGAACAGTGAACTGCAGTTCATCGAAGGCCACGAAAAATGTGAGAACAGAACTGCATCGCTCTTTTTCCACAATTTGAAATTAAGCATATACTAGTGCACAAAGAGTACACATGCATAAATATGCTCTGGAAACTGGTCAGAAATACATGAATAGCTCACATTTTATTGGTGGCAGATGCCAGTGGCCTATCGAAGATGCAGAATGCTTCGATTCTCCCAACACGAACCCTAAGACAACACATTTTCATGGTTTCCTGTTTTCTTTTTTTTATTCTGACCTTCCTCAGAAAAGAGTGTGCATCAAGACCACGTGTAAATTCTTCAATAAGAATTCAGCCAGTTTCCCTTGATTTGATTTTATTTACAGCAAACACATGGAAAGTCTGCTCGACTCATCTCACCATTTCTTGTTCCCAGGGCCTTAACATATGCCATAGGAGAAGGACAAAAAATATAAATGTCGGCAAATGATGACTTTCCTTTAGAAGTACTTTACAGCCATCGGCAAGTAAAACTATTCGAAGTGAAGTCTTCTGAGAAATCCCAGTAACTATCGGCCCACACAGCTCCTCGAACACTGTCTTCAGAGTTGTGTTGGATGATTATCTCACTTATGTAACTAGAGAGTAGCTTCTAGAAGTCCTAAAGAACCAAAAGATGACCGATATGTAGATTAAAAATGAGGGGTGGCTACAGGAAAATTCCTACAAAACACATTGTCCTTATGTTCACATCAGGCATTCCCAGAGTCTGTAAGTCCGGCAATGCATACAAACTCCATGAAGGTGCTTTAAGCGCCAATGATACTGCCACATCTCAGAGCTGCTGCGCCAAACCACGGAGCAAGAAACCTTTAGGAGTGGAAACTACGCTGTTTGCAGCGACTGGAAAAGGTCACAAGCCCGCTTCGCCACTATCATGCTGGCGGCGCCTGTCAGTGTGGAAAGAAATTACTGCCGTTTTGGTTGCCAAAGCAACCAGTCCAGGTTTCTTTTCTTGTCGCTGTGGCTTCTACGACGCGCTGCATGCCGCCGCCACTGCATACGGACGCGTCATGCTCTGTGCTGTCGGCGCTACAATTGTGACCTTATACTGTCGCCCGCGCTCCCTTGCGCTGATGGGAGTTTCACCTCCTAAATGGTTTCGTGCTCCGTCCGCCAAACTGACATATGCCAAATGCACTTCCTGACATGATGGAGAAATATGGAGTTCAACTACATGTGTGTAAATTATGAGGGCAGCCATCCTGTATATTTCTATGTAAGCTCAGTACGGAAACAGAGGAAAGCAATTGTCTCAATCAAAATAAAAGAAAGCAACCTTTTGGGAAAGTGCAGAAGCCAAGCTGCTCTGCTGCGATGTAAAGGCACAGCACCACAGCTTGCTTTGGCACTTTCCAAAGTCATACATTATAAAACCAACCTATTGTTTTTCAGGGTCAGGAAAAATTACCTGTATATATTTATCTCCTAGCTCACCTTTTGTTTTTATAGATTTTTAGTGAGATGGGGTCTTAGACAACTTGTATGGAAATTATTCATCTGTACCAATCAGCCTAACATCATTACTAATAATCTCAACAATACCGTGACATTGGAAGTTGCATATAGTCGAATGGGCACTGTTCTGAGAAAAGGCCTATCTAGATAAAGTATTCTCAGATAGTCTCGGTGTAGCCAAACTTAATGAAGTGTTCGCTAACTTTATTTTTACTGCGACACACCTAGCTGTTCCTCCATCCGCTTGAATAGCGAAACAAAATAGTAGTGAAGCTTACTATACAAGAGAATGTACGGAAGCAAAAAAGAAACAAAAACAGAGCCTGAGGAGTTTTTCATTTATATCCAGTGCACAAGAATTTTGTCAATTTTAAAAAGGCAGGAGTGAAAGCCTGATATATCTGCAGTAGGGCTGAGATAACTGTGTGGCAAAACTATGTGTCATTCATAAGCAGCTCGACCCCACCAAAAAAAATGCAGGAAATGGTTCGAAAGCTCCAGCTTCTATTTTATCACACTACGCAGAATCTTTCTAAATACAAAAAGGCAGCTGAGAAACAGACTGCTGACAAGTGGCAGAACAAATTACGATTTCAACAAACTAATTTCTCTTAATGAACTCCTTACAGTACTGTCAGCTGGCAAGCAGATGGCACCCAGCCGGGATGAAATTTATCATAAAATGTTTGCCCACCACTCTGGACCTGCCGTAGAGGAGCTTTTAAAGTTTCTTTAACAAAGAGTTTGGGTGCCAGGGATGAAAGCAGAATGCCTGAAACCTGACAAAGCCATTCATTTCATTTTTAGAACATAGAAAATCACCAGTTTCTCCTAGTAGTTCTAGGCCTATAGCTCTCACCAGCTCTCTTGTAAAGTCCTTTGAAAGTGTCCTGAATACTACAATAGCCGACATGCTAGAACCCCTTGGGATTCTTGATGTCCATCAATCAAAAATGCTTGCTCCTCAGCTCATCATATAGTCGGTCTTGAAAATACGGTCAAAGAAGCTTTTATACACGAACAACACCATCCTGCTGTATTTTTCTATTTAGAGAAGGCACATGACAAACAACCTAGAGGTTCGGGATCCTTTAGTAACTGGCCGATCTTGGCATCCATGACAGTGTCGAACTTCCTACAAGACTTTTCTAATGTTGTTGTTGTTGTTGTTGTTGTTGTTGCTTTAGGAAAAAAGAAAATAAAATGCACGGGCCTGCTACTGGCTCTGTAGCTGAGCCACCTCCGCTGCCTCGTGTGGACAGAAGAGAGCAAGTAGAGAAGAAAGAAAAAGAACAGAGAGAAAACGCAGTGCCACAACAGCCGTCGTCCACCACCGAAGCGGTGGCGGGTGCAATGATGGCCTACAACACATGAAAATTCGGTGGCAGGCTAGCCCCTGCCGCAAGCGGCGGTGACCTACCTGTCCCAGCCCCATCAGGGCCAGGATCAGCCACCGTCCCCCCATGTCCCCCTCCTCTCTAATGTTATTTCCTTGTATATCTATAGCCTCAACTTTCAAGGAATTTTATTGAGGAAAATGAAGTATACCAAATGTGTATTTTAAGTACAACACTCATTGTTGCAATGTTCTTTTCTTGTATATCTATAGACTCAACTTTCAAGGAATTTTATTGAGGAAAATGAAGTACACCAAATGTGCATTTTAAGTACAACACTCGTAAAAATGAATACTGTATTTACCCAAGTCTAATGCGCACCCAATTTGCATGACCTAAGAATAAAAAGAACTGGAAGCCCTGATTCTAACGTGCATGTCGCCAATTGCTGTGAGCAAGAAAAAAATAACTACAACCTCTTATTCTAACGGCCATATGAATTCCGCGAATGAAATAAAGCACGTAAACGTTTTCCGATTTTCAAGTAGAAACAGGCTGTTTATTCACGCAAACTTAATCACTCAAGTTCTTACTACCTTAGCTGAATGGCCTTCACCTTCAGCACCTAGGTAGTCAAGGACATGTAATCCACCCGCAGCTGCCTCGTCAAATCAGCCCGCTCATGTTCAAGTTCTGTAAACCTCCCCGCTTGCGAACCGTTGCGGCTTTTGCTTGATGTTTTGCTCTTCCTTTTTCAGTCTTAGCCAGTTACGGACACAAGCCTGAGGCATGCCAAAATGGTGGGCTGTTTCCCTTTGCCACGCTCTTCAGCACGTAGAATAACTTAACGCTTAAACTTCTCATGGTGGACACGATGTATCTTTGTCGCTGCTGCGGCGTTGATTCTCGGACAAAAGAGTCTACTATCAGACAACAACACAGCAACGATTGGAAATGGTTCCTGTGATGCCAAAAACGACGAGTAAATGATTGCCACCCGCATGTGAGCTGCCACACCCGCATTGTGGGGATGGCAGTGGGCAGGTGTAGACTGTTTTCGTGGCAAGGAGGAAAATAGCCTCGAACCAGAGCGCGCAGTCACTCCTCCTCTCTGGTATTTGAGGGCACAGTGATAGCAGTGGGGGTGCCAGTGCATACTATGGAGAAAGTGCATGCGCTATGCAGTCTTTTGCACACAAAGCGTCTTGAATAGCTTAAAAGCATCTGAGCTGCTTAGCTGATATAAGGTGTGTTATCGTTACAGTCTTTTATATTTTGTATGTTTGTTTACGTGCTCTTTCACTGTCCTTTCTCCTTTCTGCCCCTTTCTTTGCTTTCCTTCCCTGTTTGTTTGATAATGGCTGGCCGCAGCTTAGCTGCTGACATATGTCGCGGCTAGCAAAATTCTTAATGCGTAAGCATTAAGTGGGCATGATTTCAATGTTGTGTCACCAAAAGTTTGTCGGCAGGATTACTTTCGAACAGAACGAGTGATATATGAAAACAAGTGATATATGAAAACAAGTGGTTGCACTAGATAGAGGATGAAAAATCTTGCTGGGGGAAACATTTGGTGCATGCAGAGTAATTAGTTAATTAGAGCCTAGGTACGTTGGGTCACAGCAAGTTTGTTGGCAGGATTACGTTCAAACAAAAAAAGTGATAAGAAAGTGAATGACTGTACCAGATAGAGGATGAAAACATCTCGCTGGGAAAAAATTTGGTGCATGCAGAATAATTATTTAATGAATTAGAACCAATTAAGTCAGTCAGATGTTGGGTATACTTTCAAGGTCGTGTCACCAGAAGATTTTCGCCAAAGTTACGTTCGAGCGAAACAAGTTATAGGAAAACGAATGGTTGCACTAGATAGAATAAAAAAATCTTGGTAGGGTTAAATAATTACAGCCATTTAAGTCAATCAGATGTCCAAATATCCAAGGGGGTAATGTCGACGTCCAAGGGGAGTCACGTGGTACCCAACTTCCATGGGGTGTTACATCGTAGTGTGATGTCACAAACTGGAAGCCTAGTTTTCGTCCGTGTTTCTTCTTTCTTCCACAAAGATGCTTACGCATTCCCCCAATGTGGGTGCCGCAGTGATCTCAAAAAATTTTTCTTTACTTTGTTGGTCGAATTAAAAAGAGAACAAAAACCAAGAATAGATCAGAAGACACAAAGGTTAATAGTGGTGGTATGCGCGCGTGTCGCTGTACGCTGTTCCAGTTGCAACTTTTCCGATCAGGCGAAGACGAAGTGGTCTGAATTTCAAGCACCAACCAAAAGTGTTTTGCCTTGGCAGCCTTTCGTGCGAGTTCCAAACGTGTTTGTAGTGAAGGCAAATCGGGATACTTGTGCAACCAGCAGCTGTTGGGTAACAACTGGATGATACTCTTTGGGGCAAAACTTTACCAGATGCTGTCTGCGATTTATGAAAGTATGAAAGAACATTCATGTCCCGCTTGAAGACAGTGATGCCTATAGATGGGTTTACAAGTTATTATTCAGTCAAAAGGCACTACAAATTTTTCTGAAGATACGCATCTCCCAGACTTTTGCTGCTCATAATAAATATGAATGTGTTCATGGGAACAACAGCCATTCCTTAAAATAAGCAAATTTTGCGACAACAAATGTGTTATTCAATAATTGTTCATCAAAGCAACTTTTGCTGAGGTCATTATGAGACATTATTTCATAAGGTCACTATTTCATAAAGATCAATGATCTATTTTTTGTTCCATCTGACCGGATGTCAGCATGACGGCAGCATCAGACGAACGCAACTAGCAGCCAGTCACAGAAATCCCAGGATAGCAGGTCCTGCTGTCGATGACAACCAGTCACCACACGCACCGGCAAACCGGTGGCTGAGTCATGCAGCCAATGCTGATGTCCGATCACCAAATAGCCAATATGCTACGGAAGCTTGAACGCCACGACTTTGTTACCCAACAGGAATGACCTAAGATAGATTAAACGGATTCGAGAGGGATAGAATCCTTATGAATAGAACCCCAGTGGAGGTGTGAGAACTCCATGCAGTAGCTGCTCAAGCAGTAAACAGAGTATGTATATGCATGATCGTTTGGACCAACAAATGTAGCATCATTAGCATCGCTCATAAAAATTCCATTAAACGGCTGCTTTCGCTTGCTTTCAATGCTGAAACTGTTACAATAGCCTGTCTCTAGAAACTATTCATAGATAAAAAGTAGGTTGAAAGCTGCCCTGCATTTCTTGCTTCATCGCCGTCGCCAGTGGTGCGCCACCGCCTCTCTGTGCCACGTAAAAGTCATTGGCCGATCCGACCAAGCGCATAAATTCCGGTCATCTCTGACCGAGTAAGTTGACTGCAGCTGAAAAGCTTTTTTTTTTTGTTCAGTCAGGTACTTTCAAAACGCAAAAGTTTGAATGCGAAAGATCCGAAATTCCAATGCGCACTACTTGTCTGCTGCTTGTCTCTTGTTCCATGGATACGACTGCACATACCAATATGGTGCTTGTTCTCCACTTAACCACTAGATGGCGCCATCTACAAAAATTAGCAGCGCCCATGATAAAATGGTCTATAGGCCAGTTTCACTTTGTACTTGGATCTGTCGCTCATGCAATTGTGACACCTATTTTTCACCCAAGAAAGGTGCACATTGGAATTGGGTAAATATGGTATTCGAGCAAAATTACCCACAGTTCACTATG
Source organism: Amblyomma maculatum (assembly GCF_055883805.1). Taxonomy (NCBI): domain Eukaryota; kingdom Metazoa; phylum Arthropoda; class Arachnida; order Ixodida; family Ixodidae; genus Amblyomma; species Amblyomma maculatum. The sequence goes on from NC_139344.1 coordinate 405,572,745, forward strand.
TATTCAATGTATGTTGACAATCTTCAGATAGCTTGCACGTCATTCCACATATCAGCATGCGAAAAGCAGGTATTGTTGACAAACTGGCAGCATAGGCCAACAGAAGTGGTTTGTGGTTTTCACCACAGAAAACAGTGGCCATTCTTTTCTTGCCCAAAGAGGCTTACAGAGAGACCCTGTCCTATACTTGAACGAAATGGAGAATGAAGCTCTAGGCATAACTTTGGGAAAAAACTTACTTTCCCGCCTCGCATGAACATGCTAGCAAAGAAATGTTCCCAACCTCTGAACATACTAATTGTCCTTCCACTCAAACACGGGCTCTGATAGGACATGTCTTCTACAAATTTATCTCTCTGTTTTATGCTCCTGCTTGGAATATGGGTGTACAGTGTATGGTTCAGGTAAACTACTGTACCTAAAGAAACAGCCCGGTACATAACTCAGGACTGCACTTTTCATATCAAATGCACGGAACATGTACTATAACTAGCCTGCTCGTTGAAACAAATGAACCCTCTCTTGTATGTAAAAGTAATGCTCATACATGTACCTATATTGTAATAGAGTGTCCTTCTAGAATAGTATTCACCAACCAACCTCAAGCAGCCAGGCCACTGCTCCTGCTAACGTGTCAAGATAGCATACTGGATGCTTTACCTGGCATTGCCCAAAGACCTAACCCACTACCTCCATTGTACAATTTTCTTAAAACCTATGACCTCACTCTCACGCAGTTGGGGAAAACAGAAACTGCCGCAAAACATATCATTCGAGAATTTTATGAACTCAATGAAAAATACCGTAATGTTTGCGGACTTCTATGCCGATGGCTCCAAATTGGCTGTTTACGTTGGAAGCACAGTAGTATGAGGAAAATGGAAGGAAATAATAAGACTTCTATAGTTCACATCCGTCATCACTGCAGAATGTTTTATCAGCTATGTTGGTGTAGAAAAAATAACAGTATCCTAAAAATGAAGCCAAAATACTACTTTGGAACGTCATACACAACTGAGCATAGATCACAGCTCAAGGTACAAACATAAAATTCTGCTATATCCCAAGTCATATAGAATCACAGGCAATAGGAGAGCACGTATGTGCACTATTCAAGCAATTGAAGAAACTAGACATGATTCATGGTTGCATGATGGAAGCTATTCGATTGTAAATTGAAAAAAAAAAAAAAAGAAAAATGCCCATTTAGCTTGAAAAAACAAAGTGTATAGTTGCAAATTACGAGCGCTGCGACGGAGGACAACAACGAGAGAGTAATGACAAGGACAGGCGCTCTCTTTACTCTCTCGTTGTTCTCCGTCGCAGCGCTCGTAATTTGCAATCATGTACCAACTAGCTCAATTTTCCGTATTACTGAAAAGTGTATAGTACGCTACAAGCTGTAAAGCTCATGATAGAAGAATGGAAGTCACGTACATACCAAGAACATTTCAAGGAAGTGAGTCTAATTAAGCCACCTCCACATAGGGCATACACACCTTTCATGTAACTTCACATTAAGAAAACAAGATAAGGCGCAATGTGATGGTGTGTAGAGATCAGCTAACAGTAAGCCACATTTCACTTTTGTGCCATCAAGTTTAAAAACAAAGAGAAGAAAACTTTTTGCCCTGTTTTACAATGAACACATTCTAATAGCATCGCTTTTAAGTGAAAAGGCCCCTATTGAATTTTCCTGTATTCTTGTACCTTTTAAAGAAGGAAATGTCCTAACAAAGTATGAATTGGAATATATGAAGTCTGTATATACAATGGACATACCTTTAACCTTGTGTTTGGCACGATGACAGCTTCAGTTTCTTATGATCATAAAACCCAGCACAATAAACACAAATGCTGAGTTTTATGGTGCATAAGCAACCCAACACATTGAACACCAACGCTGATATCTGTCGCGGTGGTGCAGTGGTTAAGGCGCTTGGCTACTGTGCTTAAGGATATGGAATCGAATCCCGGCCGGGGCATCCGCTTTTCGATGGAGGCGAAAAGCAAGGTGTACATGTGCTGTGCAATGTCAGTGCACGTTAAGGAACCCCAGGTGGTCAAAATTTTCGGAGCCCTTCACTATAGTGTCTCTCATAGCCTGAGTTGCTTTGGGATGTTAAACCCCATAAACTAAACTAAACAAACACTGATAATGAGCCTCTTTGGCTTTAGCCCCTTTCTTTGAGCACTCCTGTTTGTTTGCATGGGCATTATGTTGGAATACTTGTCAACACGGCAGCTGGGATTTCGTGCGGACTGTGTTGCTGCTGCACGTGAGCATGTAGTGGCTATTGGCAGCAACTTGGGCTATTGTTTGCTACATGGCTCTAACTTGGGAATCTCCCCCACAGGTGCTCCAGTGGTGTGCGCCAAAGAGGGGCGCATCCTCCTGGTGGGGCTGAACCGGCCTGAGAAGCGCAACTGCCTCAATACGGTAACCATGCACCACCTGCTGGAGGCTATGAAAAAGTTTGATCGTGACGACAGTGTTGACGTGGCCGTGCTCCATGGCAAAGGTCAGTTGATATGCAGGATTAAACAAAATACCTGTGATGTCTTATACATGGTACAAAGTTGTCGTTACATCTGCGTGAGCACCTGAAATCACTTTTTGAATTGGATATACCCGCTTGAAAGAAGACTGGAAGAAAAAAAAAAACAAAGCCGGCCTAGTTGTCGCACGCACATTTTCTTTTCCCTCTGAATATATCACCACAATGTGTCAGCCAGCAGCCATTACTGCTGGTTGTGGTTGTTCTTGAAAAAAATAAAGGGGGGGGGGGGGGGGGGTGTACTTGATGGCTGGCAGAATTGCCCAAGAAGCCCTGTGCATTATAGGCACTGAAAGGTCACGACTCCTTTGCATCAAGTTATCTTTCAAAAATCACTTGTGAGACAGGGCTTGTCTGTGCATGATCTTTTGTGCATGATGCCATTTTATTCACAGCGCATTTTATTCAAAGTGACATGCTAGAACAAGCCGAAACTAGTAGTACGAGAGAATGCCACACAAATAGCTGACACCGGCATAAATGATGCCCCTGGGTTCTGCTTATTGTTTCATAAGCCACCGTGCTTCTCGTTTCTTGCATCTGTTTCTGCAAGTTCACCAGTTGACACTGTTGCTGTTTAAAAGTGGCATCTAGGGCAGAAGAAGGCTTTGCTGACGCAGCCGTTGCCACTAGGCAGAGTGACGTTCTAGGCGTATGGTTTGAAGATAGTTCCTTGTTTAATTTGGATAGCATTGGATACAAGAGCATTTTGATAGACTGTCATTAGCATGACAATACCTGATAGTGTCACCTTGCAACAATGTTGAAATAGATACATGCCACGACTGAAGCTATAGGCCCCACTGCTGCTCGTCTCCACAAGGTGTTCCTCACCTACTACTCTTTCTTTTTGACCATTGTTGGACATGAAGGTGACTTACTAAAGTCTCGTGAGCTTGTGAGATTGAGCTGTGGAGGGTTGCAATCAGCCCATCTTTTCATAACTAGGTGCCATGTTTATGAAAATTTGTTCATTTCATGTTCCTTTGTAAAGAGATACATGCAGTGAACCTTTTTCTTGAGGCTCCATTTCGGCAGAGGTGAAATGCGAAAACGCCCATGTACTGTCGCATACCGGAGCCCTAGGCGACCAAAAATCAGTTCACTGTGGCATTCCTCATACAAATTTCTACCTCTTGTTGCTTAAATTGGCTAATTTTACCCTTTTAGGCACCAAAGCCTGCTTGTGTGGTGTGGAGGAAACCTCAAAAATGTCCCGCCCCATTTATCAAATTGTGCACTATCCTGATGGAATTACAGCCACTATCTCCTATCTTTTTTTTCTAACCCTAATTTGGGTTAACAGCCCCACCCTATAACCTCCCATGGTAGTTTTACAGACACAAATTTGGGTTAGCAGCCCCACCCTAGCCAACCATAGTAGTTTTCTAGAAACCCTGTCACTTTTATTAGCCTGTTGACTTGTAACTGTACGCTTCTATTTGAAATACACTGGGGACATTCATTTAATAGACTGAATAATAGACTGAAACAAATACAAAACATTACGATTGCGTTTTTACAATTCTTTAGTGTCCAGATGAAAAGTGTAACGCTGTCTGGTACCTTAGTCATGCATTCAACATTTGTAATTATTCTTATAAGATTGCTGAAGACTAGTATGAGACTGATGAATGGGTGATGGCACCTATATATGAAGGACAATTGATTCATGGCAAAGCTTTTAGCTGCCAACTATCGTACCTCTAAAGTCATCTTTTTTTTTTATCTTTGTCAGAAAATTTTCATTATAGCTAGTGACGGTCCAGCTGCGCATTTGGTAACTCTGCATTTTCTGTGGCTTTCTGCTGCAAAGGTGGAAAATCTATGCGAAATATACTTAATATGTGGCAAAGGAAACAAATGGTTGTGAGAAAAGAAAGAAAAAGGAATTTTGGAGCAGTAGGCATTTCCAGTTGTCAACCTACCAATACCTGGAAAGGGAAGTTTGGTTTGGCTTGTTGATTGTAATGTCCCAAAGTGACTCAGGCTGTGAAAGATGCCATAGTGGAGGGCTCCGGAAGTTGCGACCACCTGGTGTTCTTTAGCGTGCACTGACATCGCACAGCACAGGGGCACCTTGCTTTTAGTCTCCATTAAAAAGCAGCTGCCGTGGCCGCGATTCGATCCGGCACCCTTGGGCACAGCATTCGAGCACCTTAACCACTGCACCACCATGGCGGAATTGGAAGGCGAAGTGCGACAGCAGCTACATGCTTGCCATGCTAGGGAAAATGTTTTGCTGCGGTTAGGAGAAGCTTATGCTCATTTTTGTTGTGCTTGAAAAGGCTTTGCTGCTTTATTGTCACTTTCTTCTGTGCCTCGAAATGTGCTCTTTCAATCAGCTGTGATGCTGAAAGAACAAACGTGGGCACGCATGGCATATATGAGATACCGTAGTGGTGCAATGGCATCACACAGTGTCCCTCCAAGATACACTCTGGCTGCAAGTCTAGTGAGGCACGTGCCTCGCTTTCATGACCACAAAATGGGTGCATTGCAGGTCGACTCATTATGTCAAAAGGCGACGATGATTAGCTTTCAAATAAACTGCAGGGCTTGTCGTATTACCTGTTTTACCTATTAGCATTCACCAAAGTGCAACTAAAACAGCTTCTAAAGAAACTAGCTAGTTAAAAAAATTAGTTCGTCGCCCCAGGCGGGGACAAATTAATATTCTTTAAGTTCCAAGTTTCTGTGCAAGTTGTATAGCTTTCCTTTGCAGTCGTACAACTGCACTTTGTGGATGCTAATGCACAAGTGCTTCCTTATTGCAAATTTGTGGATGCTAATGCATAAGTGCTTCTTTATTGCAAATTTACTTTGACTTGGGAGATTCCTCTTTTCATGGGACTGTCCTGCCACGATGGCTTAGGGGGCTTGAATGGTGATCCCATTGGACGTGGGTTCAACCCCTACCACAGTGACCACATTTCGATGGAGGTAAGGTGTCCATATAGTGTGCAATGTCAGTGCACGTAAAGAAGTAGCCAAAATGTCCAGAGTACCCACTGTAGCATCCCTCATGGCCAATGTAACTTTGGGACATCAAAACATTATCATCATCATCAGCCTGACTACACCAACTGCAATGTAGAGGCCTCTCTCATATCTCTCTGATTAACCCGGTCCTGTGCCAGCTGCATCCATTTGAGCCCCGAAAACTTCCTAATCTCATCTGCCCATCTACCTTTCTGCTGCCCCCTCTTGCCTTCCCTTGGAATCTGCTCTATCACCCTTAGGGACCAAATGACATGATCAAGGCCATTTCGTCTTGATTCTGTCTACAACGCCATGTTCGTTTCTCGAGCCACTCTACTTGCTTCCTGTCTGTCGACGTTACGCAAATCGTTTTTTGTTCCATAGCTCTCTACATTGTCCTCAATTCAAGTTGAACCCTTTCCATTAGCCTCAGCGTTTCTACCCCATAGGTGAGCACTGGTAAGATACAGCTATTATATACTTTCTTCTTGAGGAACACTCATAAACTGTTATTCATGATCTGAGAGCGCCAAATGTGCTGCATCTCAGTTTGATTATTCTATAATCTCCTTTTCATGTTTTGGTTCTTTGGCTACTACCTGCCCTAATTAGACATATTCTCTTACCACTTCCAACGCCATTGCTTTAGTTTTCTGTGTATTACTTTTCAGACTCACTGTTTGCTTTGCTTACCCGCAATACATTAGTGGTGCGGGAGGAGTCTGTCTTTGGACTCCATCTTACATTATGTTTGCTTTGCTTATCCAGGTCGCTATCCATTCTTTGCAGTTTTTTTTTCTTGAGCAAGGCAATGTCACCTGCAAATGGCAAATTACTCGGGCATTCTCTGTCAACTCTTATATCTAACTGCTCCTGTACAAGGTCTTTGAGTGCTTCCTGTATGCAAGCAGGGAGCAGCACTGGAGAGATGATGTCTTCAATGGCGCAGGAGAGATTGTACCTTTCCTTATGGGAATTTCTCACTCCCCTTGGGAGGACTATGGTTGCTGTGTAATCACAGTACTTTCACAAATCACTACTGAGGATCTGCCTGAGTTAAATGCTTTTTTGCAATCTATGAAGGGTTGATGTTACACAGGGGGTTGTTCTGTTCTGCGATTTATCCATCACCTGGCCAATAATGTGGTCTATTGTTGAGAAGCCTTTATAGAAACTGGCCTGGTCCTTTAGTTGATTGAAGTCAAAAGTTATCCCTATTTTATTAGCTGTTACCTTAGTAAATAACTTGAAGGTATTGGATAGTTAGCTCTATAATTTCTCTAGTACTTGACCTCCCCTTTCTTATGGTTTAAGATAGGTATTGTTAGCATTCTTCAAAGATTCTGGTAAGCTCGAGGTCAATAAAAAATGTAATAAAATCGCAATTAAAGGAGGTATTGGACATGAAGACAGGATTCGTTCAGGGTGGCTAGTTTTTCTAGCACCATTTCCCCACTGTCCAGCAGATCTGCTGTGATCTGATCCTTCCCAACAGCTTTCCCCCTTCATATTTCTTCCGAAGCTTTCTTTACTTTGTTCTTGCGTACCAGCAGAGTATGCGATTGGTCTGCAGTACTGCCACTTTCATTATTGAAGCGAACAGCAGTTCATGGTCTGTTACAGGGGGCAGTTTCTGTGCTGGCCACGACCTGGTGGAGCTCGCAGAGGACCAAGCGAATGAGTGGCCTGTGGTAAGATCTATTCTTATCCATGAAGGCAAGTGATGAATACTGTCAGCATAGCTTTATTTATTTTATTTTTTGAGTGTTCTGGCTACAAAAAAAGTTCTGAAGCTTCCTGATGGATAAACAAAATACAAATACTCTCACGTCATTTCTTGAGACTGAACAGATGTCCCTTTTTATCTGATATAAAAATACTTGTAGTGAAACTGGCTTGAATACTCCCTCTACTTGCCTTGTTGCCAGCCAGTTCACTAATCCTTCTCTTGGAGTTCTGTTACATGTTTGCTGCTCCTACAAACCAGCAGATAGCCTCCACCCTCCGTTATGATGCCATTATTAATAGTTACAGCACCATCGCGTGCCCACGCATAAAACTGCACCTCTGCCCAGAGCCACCAGCATATACGACTAAATCTAGCCACCAGGCCACCATAACAGTTGAGGCAAACTTGGAGGACATTGGAACCGGTTAGTTTAAAACTGATAGGGTTTGACTGGTTTTATGTGCATTTGTTTTCAGTTGGGCTTTCTCCCAGGACCAATGGGAAGGTCCTGTGCCAACATTTTGCTTGCAATTTGAAGTACGAGATTGCATGTTTTCTTGAGGGATCTGAGGCCTAACAAATGACAGGAATTAACATAAGCAACCACTAAGGTTCTCCAGACATTGGACCATCTTATGGTAGTCAGTGACACGTGGCAGTTAAGTTGATTTATTTCATTTATTCATGCCCACCCTGATAATGGAAATGATGGCAACAGTTTGCAAGCACATGGTTAGCGGTATTATTTTCATAGGGAGCTGTGGAGATGCAGATTTCAGTCAAGGAAAACATTGGCTTTAGATTGGACTTTTTAATTGGAAAATTTCCAGTTTCATGTTTGAAACCTGTGGAGACATTTCTTTGGATCCTCCATTTGGCTCATGTACTTGTAATGCTCAAGGCATTCTATTTGTTCCTGGCACATGATAGCCTGGGTTGCTTATGTGCCAAAAAACCCAATACAATACATTAAATTTGCATATTGCTTGCAAATACACAGCTTTGAATTTTTAAATAGAAAAGTCTAATTGATTCAGCTTTTTTTCTTTGCTTGAATACCATTTGGAATGTTGAGAGCCTGCTGGACTTATACTCCTAGTCTTTTGGAGGAAAAGTTCAGAGTACCGAGAAGCATACAGACAAGACAGGTGCTGTACTGGCTATATTTCTATCAAAGACAGCTTTCTGCACATTAGCCAGAAATTGAGTGATGCAAGACTCTTCAGACACATTTTACACTGCTGGCTGGCACCTGCTTCAAAGCCAACCCCTATCCTATCATACTTTGCCACTGAGAAGATGTCGCCAGTCCAGTGATACATGACTGTGTGCTTAGAATTTTTAGTTGTGTGAGCTGTGGATCACGAATTGGTTTGAAATCATAGGATTGGCAGAAGGCAGATTTAGATTCGGATTGTTTAAGATGTGCGGGGCACACTCTAACGCTTACGGTTAGTTATCTTAGAATGTGCCCAACCATAAAGCAGCTACACTCCTTATAAACTCTGCACTGATAGCACCAGGAGCAGGCACCTGCATCTTGGAATTTAGGTCTCAAAACGCTCATTGTTTGAGAGTTCAGAGGTGAAAGTTGAATCTTCCCTACCATATCAAAAAACTTGAATAAAGATTGTTCAATAGACAGAACAAAAATACTATGTAAAATTTGGGCAACATCTAACCCTATGCATTTGCTTAACTGATTGTTAAGAGCAATTAAAGCAGCATGCAGATACAACTCCAACAGGACCATAAAATTATCCTTGTTCGTACCAGCGGCATTTCGGAGGGGCATGCCCAGCAGATAGTGGCTGGTTCTGAAGCAAAGATCAGGTACTTGTGAGCAATGTAAAAGGTGTTTGGTGCATGCTCACAAAGTTGTCTTTGTTGTTTGCTTCGCAGAAATAAACAAGTTGGAGTGCAGCGCCCATTCTGAACATTGTCTGTCTATGTGCTTCCTTGTGACGTGAACTTTTCCTTTTATCAGAACGAACCAACTTGCTTAGGAGTTAGTTTTATTGCGAATTGCAACTGATCTCCAAAATTTTGTATGGTGTCATCTCTCTGTACATGGGATTATCCAAATGGGAAACATAACACCAATTGAAATTATGGGAACTGAAATCTGCGAGAGCAGCTGGATAGTTTATTTTGACCAATCACTTGGATTGCTATATCCAGTTGTTTGTTCATTTGGAACCTCAAGTTTGTACTCAGTGTTTTTTTATGACAGGGTTACTCTTCACCTCTTCTTATCTTTGTCTCGTTAGGACATCAGCAAACATTTACACTCGTCAGTGCTCTTAACTGGGCTAGTTGGTGAACGAATTCAAGCATGGTGCTAGCGCACAAGGAGGACACTACCTGCCGTGTGTGTCCTCCTTGTGGGTGTCCTCCTTGTGCGCTAGCACCATGCCTGAATTTACACTCGGTTGGTTGGTGTCCATTCACTTTGTCCTAGAGGTGCACTAGCAAAATACATACTTGTGCCCCGTGCTATCGCTTTTTAGTATTTTGTTAGTGCACCTCTAAGTCAAGACGCTGGGACCTGTGATTATTGCTTAGCCCAGATCAACTTGCCTTCTCAGCGTCTTGGTAATGATGCCATGTGGTATCGTAAAGTGCTGAACGTCGCTTTAATTTTCTATATGTTGTACAGTGTTCTGCAACTTTACCTGAACCGTTTTGAAAACTCTCCCATGTCAACTGGAGGCTTATTTTCGGTGATACCGCGCTGTGTGTTGTTGGTACTTTGTTGTGGTACTTTGTTGTGTAGTAAGTTTGACAATGATCGTACCTGGTTTGACCATGTGTGATGGGATACCAGAATTGTCTGCGACAAGATTGAGAGAGCAAATGTTGCCAATGCCGATTTTCCGGCGAAGTGCAGTGGTGACGCCATCTAGCATCGCAACTCTCATAGCCTGAGTCGCTTTGAGACGTTAAACCCTACAAACCAACCAACCATCTAGCATCATTACGAAAAGGTCCCATTCTTGCCTTAGTGCTTTACAGTCGCAGCACTTTCCTTCAGCAACACTATATGGCGCCACAGCTGCCTTTTGCCAGAAACTCAGCGTTTGAGTCTTTTGCTCCCTCAGTCTCATCGTAGATGATTCCGATTTCTCACCATGTGAGGCCAAACCAGGTAAGCACAATTACAAAACTTACAACACAACAAACGAGCCAATGAAGCATTAGCTTCGTGTGCATTATTGCCGCAAACTAGCCTCCGGACGAGGTGGGAGAATTTTTCAGGGCAGTTTCGATAAAGTTGCAGAACACTGTATGATAAATTGCCCTCATGTTGCAGTGCATATTTCCAGAGACAAGGAAACCCACAGTGGCTGCCGTGACTGGCTATGCAGTGGGCGCAGGCATGGAGCTGGCTCTGTGGTGTGACCTGCGAGTGGTTGATGAGACGGCTGTCATGGGATTCTTCGGTCGTCGCTTTGGTAATGCTGCACTGGTGGGCATCCACCCGAGTGCTGTAGTAACTCCTTAGATTGTTCTCACATAGTGTTCGGTTATCAACTGTTAACCCTCTCCAGTGCTTGCTTTCTCTTGGAATAATCCACTTTGTTACCCTAAGGAATCCCTCACGTTTCGACTAGGAGTTGTGTTTGTTTCTTGGCTCACTCTGCTGGTTGCTTTCAACATCACACCTATCATTTCCCTTTCTAAAGTCTTCAGCCTTTTTGTTAAGTAAATACTTAAACCTGTGCCTGAGCCCAGTGGTTCATACTGGGTCGGCACAGGGGATACCTACTACGATCACTTGCATACCGGATTTCCTTTGTAATAGAAAAGTATGAAAAGCTACAAGCCAGTGTAAGGAGAAACTGTTATTTAATACCTATTGGATGATACTGGTAAGCTGCAGCTCATGATCCGCGAGCGTCCACCAAATGTACTTTACCTTTACCCTATTCTTATTCCTCTTTTTGGACATCAGCTTTATGTGATAGTATATAAGGATGGTGTATACAGATAGTGTATACAGGTAGTGTATACACCTTGTTCGATGATTAAAAGTAGAAGGGCTTTGCAGTACCCTAGGTTTGAGAGGAAGGTGTCAGAAATTTGCCGGAAAAAATATGCACATGTTTTGGTATCAAAATTTGATGCAATCATTCTTTGCATGATGTTCAGGGTGGGGTCGTACTAGTATTTTGCTCCCCATAAAGCGTTCATCTGCTAGTCCAGTTGGAGGCTAGTTTGCGATAGGGATAAGAACCAGCAACATGTGTACCTCCAATTGTATGCTCTTATTTGTCAGTGCAGGCGTCCACCGAGAAGTGAGACAGGTACTGCATATTTCCTTCCCTCCTAAAAGTGAAACCAACTACAGATGTTTAACAATGCTAAACTCCATGCTATACAGGCGGTCTCGTGACGTTACACTCATACAGAAACGAGCGTGCCGCAGCTGGGGAAGCCTGGAGGCTTCGGGCATTGCTCAGCAGCTAAATGGCTGAGTGGAAGCTCTGAAAACTATGGGACGGCAATTGAGCTGGAGGCTTTAATTCTAAGGAAAGGTTGAAGTAAGCCTTGCGGGGCGAATGGAGAAGTAGAATTGGTGAAAGGTTCACTTCAGCAGGCATCCTGGGTGAAACTGAAGTCGATGCATTTACTGGAAGAATAATAATGGAGTTTAAACACTCTTGTGAGGAGGAAAGTCAAGGGGGCCCATGAAAAGGCATCAGCATGAATTTGGGTCATTGCACATTTCAAAAGGCATATTAGCAGGTAACGGCTACATGATGATGATCCCTTTGGCAATATTGGCTTGCTGTACCTAAAAAGGTCCACTGAAATTGGATTTACATTCCGTCCAACAGGGGTGCCACTTATGGCTGAAGGTTCAACCCGTCTTCCCGCCTTGATTGGCCTGTCGCGGGCATTGGACCTCATCCTGACTGGTCGGCCAATCTCTGCAAAGGAAGCCCACGAGATCGGTCTTGCCAACCGCCTTGTCTCTTGTGGCACGGGTAAGCATCCTGGTCGTCCCATCTTTGGGTTGCATCCGAATCAGGCCTCATTCTCACAGCCGGTGCTTCTCTCCGTCGCGGCGGCACCGGCGGGGGACACCGCACGACGGATGGAGCGGCGCGATGTTCAAACAGAAAGGGCCGCTGGGCACCGTCAAACCTGTTCGGGCGGGGCTTCGCCGCTCCCACGTGACTCTACGTCAGAGCGCTTTTTTTTTTCTCCTGCAAGAAAAAAAAAAATACGAAGGGCGGCTGCCCTCCCTGCAGCGGTGGAAGTCGTGTACTCCGCGTCTGTACGGGGCAAAAAAAAAAAAAGGAAGCGTGCTGTCTCACGTGCTCTAGCAGCAGTTTGGAGCTAGAAAGCGTTTTCATCTCAGCTTTGGTAACGGTACAAACACCACGCGTACTGCGCCAAAACAAATGAGTATAATTATAGCAAGGATGTATTAAACCGCAGAAAGTTATGCTCACTCCAATAAAATTATTCTTCGCAATCAGCACAATCACAGAAAACGTAATGAACTATTCTATCAATAAAAGAATTGTTCGCGACAACATGGCAAGATGGTTTTGATACAAGTATTAAAAAATCAAGTTAGAATGGCGCCGACTGAAATATATTTCACGCAAATCTATCGGAAGTCGAGGTTAGCTGTGCCGTCCTGCATATTGCAAAATTAAATAAAATCGGCATTTTTTGTTAGCCTCTCGTGCTTTGGTGCTTCAGTAGCTGTACGAAACTCCACGCAACTCAAGAATGCTATCAATATATGCATTGTTCACCAGCAATGAAACGTTCCTGTCGATACCACCATTCGTGATATTAAGGTAGCGCTTAATATTTCGCTATCACCTGCAAGTGCAAGCAATGCGCGGCTTCAAAAGCGGTGGCTTCCTCTTGAAACGCAGTTTCGTCACAGCTTTTTTTTCTTTTTTTTTCTTTTTTTTTAAGGGTTCTCTGTCTTGCGGGGAGGTTGCGACCTTTTCTTGCATTTCTTTTCCCCATTGATATGCTTTTTCTTTACTTGCTTTCTTAGACCTCCTCCCCTTGACGAAGTTTTCTTGCCGTGCCATTTACTCGCTGTTTGCATTTTTTTTCTCTCTCTCTTTTCTTTGTTCAGTTTTGTCCTCTGGTCCTTTCCTCACCTCGCCAATTACCTCTTCCTTTCCCTTCTTCACCTGTGTGGCAGTCGTTTTGACTTCTTCATTACTGCCTCGAACCTTGTTTGCCACTCCGTACTTGTTTTTGGTTCGGGCTGTGTCTATATAATGGCTCTTAGCTTAACTTGTGAGCCGCATGCTTTACATGATTTCAATTTGTCAAGAACCTGTTCTGCGTTTGGATTGACTTAGGTTGGTGAGAAAAACTACCAGATTAACTATTTGCAACGAGGTACCGTTTGCGTAGCTCCAAAATGAAAGTGAGTGAAATTCCAATTATGCTACTTGAAAATAGTGTTATCTCAGCATCTGAGATAAAAAAAAATTACCCGTCTCTTATATTCCGCTTTTAGTGTCGCGACTTCTCGCAGCAGTTCAGAGTTGGAACGCCTTCTTATGTCAGCCTCAGTACAAACACCGCACGTACTACGGAACAACAAATAGGTACCGATATATATCAAGCCAGTATCCAAGCTCAGCATAAATGCGCACATCTATATTATTATTCATGGCAGTCAGCGAAATCGAAGAAATCTATAGGAACATTATAATAACTCTGTCATCAATAAAGGAATGAGTCGCCAGAACTTGCAAAATTTCGTTTGATACACCCATTCAAACATACAACTGATATATCGTTAAGTTTTGCAGGAGGTCATGTTTAGCTGCGACACCCGGTGCATTAAAAAAAAGAAAAAAGAAACGGCAGCTGTTGTCTTCTTGTCAGCGCGCGCTTCGCGGGGCGCCAAACAGGAGGGCAACCCCCGCTTTTTTTTTCTCTGTGCTCGCGCACCGCCGTCTGGTCTGCATGCGAGCTCGCGATGGCCGCGCGGCCGCTCCGCCAGCGCTCGCTCGGTCGCGACACACAAGCCATGACGTTGAGTCACGTGAGAAAAGCGAGCGCGCTCACTGGTCCGTCTTTCGTGGGGCGGAGTCCGCCGCTCGCCGGACCGGCGGCGCCTTGGAGCAAAACCCCACGGCGCCGGCCACCCGATTTCGGGGAGTACTGGCACCATTAACTCCCCTTCTCGGGCGAGCGCCAGTGCGACGGAGGCGACGGAGGAGAGAAAAACCGGCTGTGAGAATGAGGCCTCACACCACTGATGCTCGTTCTTGATAAAAATCAATTCTGCTTGTGTCCAGCACTTGCTGTTGACGGGATTTTAAAATTTTCCCGCAATTCAGTTGATTGCCATGTGAAAATTAATGCTGCAAGGGTAGCCTGTAGAAACGCCTGGTGATGGCCAGTCCTGCAGCAGCCCTGTTCTCAGTTTGCCTCTTAGCCATGCTTCTTGAACACACAATCTAGCACCTTGTTGTGTTGGTGCACTGGTTAGGGCGCTCGGGTGCTTTGCCCAAGGATGTGGGGTCAAAGGCGCTTGTGCGCTGTACAGTGTCAGTGCACAAACCCCAGGTGGTCGAAATTTCCGTAGCCCGTCCATTACGCTGTCTATTATATCCTGAATCGTTTGGGAACATTAAACACCATAAACTAAACCAAACCAAACATAATCTATCATTGTATCTCATGAACCTTTTTATGTTTCGTACATTATTTCTTCCTTTTTTTTTTTTGTGATAGTCATATGGTTCAAAAGTCACTGGAATTTCATGCTATGGATTATAACCATCTTATTTTTTTTCCCCTCCAACACAGATCTTGAGTAATCGTTTTCATTGTGTAGTTGCCATAGGCATGTGCAGACTGTGAACAGAAAATTGCACCATAATGCACAAGCATAGACAGTTGGGCTAGTCGGTGTGAGTTGATCTTGAAAAATGAAGCGATAAAATGAGACAAGACAGACAGCACGAATGCTACTGTCAGTTGGTGATTTTATTTCAGAATGCGCGAAGATATAGGCCTCGACTGACCCGAAAATGAAAAAGGCACAACTCGGCATACAATAGGGATAAAGAAGGCGAAGCTTAGCTGACTTTGGAACATGTTGCCCAAGCCTGTCCTAGAGAAGTACTCACTGTGCTGCAGATAGAAGACGCAAAAAAGTCAGTAGTGAGGCCCGTCGGAGCAAGTTGTTTTTCCTTGGCCCTAAACTGCCTTCATACTGCAAGGTGTAGACCGTTCCAACAGCGTCCAGAATGCCAGTAGAGAGCCGCTGTCCTTTTAAAGTTTTCGAGCTTACTTCAGTGTACGGTGTTGAGCCTTGCCTCGAACTTGTACTGAGCGACCTGGACTTAGCTGGCTACTGCAGGAATGGGCTGGCATACAGATTACAGCTAAATCTTCAGGTATTTACAAGATCACATGAGGCAACTCCTCGAAAGACATAACTGCACTTTCTTTTTCCTGCCTTGAGAGCCTCACTCTGACCAAGAAGCTTTGTATGGAGAACCAGCTTCGGTTCCAGGTATTTTAGCTGATTTGCATCGCGTATGGAAAATGCAGTATGGGTAAGTGTGTGTCTAGCATTCTCAACACCTAACAAGCCTGCGACCCTTTGTAAACAAGGTAACTCTGGTGAAACTCAAACTATAGTGTGTGACACGGACCACAAGCGAAGGTCTACACAATGCAGAAGAACGTTGTTTACGAAATACCACTGTCATGTTGTAAGTCATATGTCAGATTTACCGGAAATTGCGTCAGTGACAGCTTGCGAAAGCTCACCAATTTTCTAGATTAACCAGACATGCATCTTAAAAAAAAGTTTGGGAAGCCTTCATCATCAGCAGAAAAGTCAGGCCTGTGTCAGCAAGGGACACCATTTTTCACCTTATCCCCAAAGAAATCTCCTTTCTTGACAACTAGTTCTTTGACACGTGCTAAGCCACAAATTTTGTTGCCATTGTTTATGCACCATTATTTTTCTTTGTGTTTTTTTTTTTTTTTTTTTACTCACATTTGTCAGCAACTGAGCTGGGCACCTTCCTTCCTTTTCCCCATAGTATGCTAAGTTGTGCCTTGTTGTCAGGCTGTTCATAGCCTGCATTCCGAAGTAAAATTGCCATTTGATAGTAGTGTTCATGTTGTCTGTCTTTCTTGTCCCATTTTCACGCTGTTTTTCAAGATGATTGCGCCATAAAATTCACCATTAATTACAATAGGTGTTCACTGCATTCAAGCAATTGGTGGAATTTGAAGGTGAGCCTAGAACAGCAGTACTTAAGACCATGTTTACTTGTCAAGGGGAGAGGGAGGGATGCCACATTGAAGTTGAGCTGCTGATGGAGGTCAAATACAATGCAATTTTCCACTTGAGGCCCCTGTTCCACCACTTGCATCATCTGGACACAAGTAAAAATGAGGTTTGGACAACAAAGGTGGTTATCAATGTCATCGCATCTAGCAGGCAACTAATTTGATTTGCACATGGAAACTTAGCAGGCTCAGTGCTTGCATAAAAATCTGAAATGCTGTAACCTGGCTGGCTTGTTCCAACGTGCAGTGACTGATGGACAGTAAGACTTCTGTAGCGAAAGCTAGACTAGGCTGGTAGAAACGAGTTTCATGTGCTGTCATAGGCCACAACAGCGCATGCGTCGTAACCATGACAACATGACAACCAGCTATGCCACACCGGCCTCCACCGCTGCGCCGACTTATGACATCACGTGCCTCGTTACGCAGCCTCACTGCACATGCGCAAATTATTCGTGGGTCACCGAGTGAATCATCAGGTACGTGGTGTTCACCATAGAGGAGGATGAGAAGGGTAGTTTTAGCACCGTGCATGCGTGTGTTGCCTTGGAGAGCTGACCGAGTGGAGCAGGAAAGTGTGTCGTCATCACATGTGCAGGGCATGGAAGTGGATTCTGCGGAGAACGTCAGTGAACTTTTATGCTTTCTGTAGAATGCTGGTTGTGTTCGATGCAATGCTCAGTCACCCACAGCCAAATCTTTTGCTTCCGATTCAGTTCAGCAGCATTGAACTTTGGCTGGTATGATACAGTGAAACCTTGTTGATACGTTGTCTTAAAAAATGTGGTAAAAAAAAAGTATTATCCAGGAAAACATATGATCCGAACTGCCTTATTTTTAAGAATTTTAGTTGCTGAATGAGCTACAGTGGCATTTAGATTGCATAAAAGTGTAGGTTAGCATTTATAGAAATCAAGTATGCACATCACCTTTTTGTGTGCTTTCACAGAATTCAGTCCATATTTGCATTGTCCTAACTGCGGAAGAAATTTAGTCAAATCCGGTTAGTAGAAGGCAGTGACGAGCTTGGATCACGTCCTCGGTTGTTTCCGGGTGCCTCGCCTCCTTACACCAGTGACATGGTGGAGCCATCGCGATGCCTTACAGTCGGTGTATTTTTTGCTCATGCTGCGTCCTGCAGACCCGGCCCGCTTGTAAGTGAGCGAATAGTTGTAGTTCTCAAATGGTTCACCCCCTTGCCCTCAAGGCACCGCTAAGAGGCCACCATGTTTCTCCCCATGAAGTCATGTTTCTGCAAGAATGGGCGCCAGGTATGTTGGCTCGTTGGCTTTCTTTGATGCTTCAGCCCTTTGCACCTAGGCACTTCAGAAAAGCAATTGTGGCGGATGAGCACCGCTGATCAATTTTTCGTGTCGCGAGCGCTGTAGCACAAGTCCCGTTGATCGCAAAACATGTTATATGACCACAGATTGTCGAAATTTTGAAAGTATTGACTGGGAAATCGTGTTATCCGGGAACATATTAACCAGGAGAAAAATAGTGTAACCCTATGGGAGATGTTTTACTGCCCGCAATTTTGAGCATACAAACCAGGAAATTTTGTGAACTGGAAACGTATCTACGAGGCTGTACTGTTGAGAGAATGGGAAGCAGCAGCCGAACATTTTAGGAGGGCACAGCTGTGCAGATGGTTTGTCTGTACTGACAGACAGGCAGGTGTTCTGTCATCCAAGCAGATTTCGCGTGGGTGATTTGATCTAAGCTTCATTGTCCCATAGAAGCTGTTGCTATTGGCATGATGATGGGCATGATCACCAGCTATCCTAATCATATCCCATGATGCTTGTTCCCTCAGCCCTAGGTCAAGCCGTCAGCCTGGCAGGCAGCATCGTTAAGTTCCCTCAGCGGTGCGTGCAAGCTGACCGACTGGCCACTCGCCAGGCTTGCTACTTCAGGGGTGGTCCAGAGGAAGAGGAGACCATGCAGCTGGTGCAGGCAGAGGCCATCCAAGGCAAGAGCCCCCATGTATATTGCTGGCACCTTCATAAATAGGAGAGGAGGGGAAGAGGGAACTTCCTTGCTTTTCAAGTGGGCCTGTTTGTCAGCTAAATTCAGTGCAGGCACAAAATGAGAGATATGTCCCCCATGTTCAGCAGAGCTGTATATCTCCTTTGGGAGAGTTCGGCAGTTCCTTGATCTCGCCACTGGATACCACTGCAGTGGCGTCTGGCAAAATAGCACTTTCACTGCGCCGACGCCATTTTGTGCCGAGACTCCTCTATGGCGGCTAGCTCCTCGCAGTGCTGTGCGTGTAGAGTTGCAGTCGGCAGTTGTGCTATTCTTGTGACTGACCTTTTGCAGCTTTGCTGCTATTTGAGCACATTGGATAATATTGTTATCCAGCGTTAAACCTAAGCTGGATAATATTGTTAAGGCTTTTATTGCAAGAGCGGAGAAAAATTTCATGGATACAAATGACAACCAACACTGCTAACTGAAGGCAGTATTGCCTGCAGTGTTCATATTAAAGGGGACAGACATATAAGCTTTTTAATTATTGTAAATGTACAGTGTTTAACTCAAAATTGTATGTGCCTTTTTGTTCAATTCTTTTGGTGGCAGCCATCAAACAGCCCCCTTTTTATATCTTGCAATTAGCCCACTGCATTTGGCCATCTAGAGCAGGTCCCTTTAGGTTTACTACATAAATGAATAAGCAAATAAACATGTCAATCTCGTTTACGCATAAGCCATGAATGCAACAAAAATAGACAGGTGATAGACCTCGAGATACCTGTTACAAACTGCTAATTATGTATTGTTTATTCAGACCATAGATGATTGAATTATGCAGCTCTCTCTGAGACAAGCCACAATTATCATTCTTAACCAGCACTGAAATTATAGATAAAGCAGTTTCACTGAATTGTGTTTTCTGTACATGCTATGCTTTGCTTTTTTTTTTTTTTTTTCATTTTGACCCCATTTGCTAAGGCCCTTACTAAGCCTGCGGCAAGTTCAAATAACGCATTCAAATGCATACTCATCAGGTTTATTTACAAAGGAAAATCGAGTGATAAATGTTCTATCACTGCACACCTGTAAAATCTCAGGTGCTGGCATGCGCTGAAGTACAACTCGTTATATTTTGGTCAGTGCGCAAAGTTACTTCACCTTCTCACTGGCCAGCCGTGAAAGCGTTAAAAAAGGCCTAAAAATATATGATGTCATATTTAGCGGCATTGTCAAATGGAACACACAGTTAAGTGAGCGAATAAAATGTTGCGTCAAAACATTTTAAGCCAACAGTTATATAAATGTCCAACATAACAAAACGCTGAAGGTACGTATCTCAGCGTCTGAAAAGCAATTTTATTTGGTTTATGTGACTAATGTAAACTGGCAGTGTGCAAATGTGGTACACAGCAAGGTGCAGCGCACAGCGGCAGTTATATTGCGAACCGCCGTGTACAGTGCATTTCCACTCGCAAATGCAGGCCTGCCTTTGACGCATGTAAGATTCTGTTTCTTTAAACGTGCCTTTCTGTGGACACGTTAAAATATGCACGTTATTTGCATATTTTTGTTCGATAAAAGCTAGCCAGAGACCTAGCGCTAGCTTGGTCGCCAAGGCAAGCTTCGGGTAACTCGGCACAAAATGGCGGACAGCACCGCCGCTAAATTTGGGTGGTTGTTGGCCCCGCCCCTCCACTAAACTCTCCCGAAGCGGATATACGGCTCTGATGTTCAGCTTCACATCTCCTCCAGCCACCTCATCGGCATGCAGTTGGCAGCCAAGCAGCGCATTCACTATATCATGACAACAGTGAGAGGCCTGCAGTACGTCATGAATGTCACATGGATTGTAAATTACATTGTGTAAAGTTGGTTCCTTTGCCACCTGGCAAGTTGAGCAAACTATGGCTGCGGCAAAAATCTTTACCACTATTGGATGTTAATGATGGCATGGTTCTCTGGTAACGTTGGAGCTAATAATGCTGGTTGATCGGAGAAATACACAAAATAACCTTCCTTTCCACTTTAATCATTGCACTATGTACAGACAATTTATTTTCATTTCTCACATTTTATGTCATCACTTCTTGTAAAGTACTATATTTGTATTAATACAATGTGGAGGCTGGGTTTTCCGCATTTTCCTAATTTTGGCATCATTTCAGAGTCAACAGTTAGAAGTGTGATGCATTTGAACAGAGAAACCTGCTGCACAGCACTTTTTTGCAGTTACATGTGTGATGGATTTGAATGCAAAGGAACCTGCTCCACAGTACTTTTTTGCCCTATTTTACTCCTGTATGCTTTCCCAACAGCCTTCTTTGCATGCTTTGCCACAACGGTCCCAAGGCTCAGAGTAGTAGGTTTTGTCACCTCACAGCTCAAGAGAATGATGGTTAAATCATCTCAAAAAGCTATGCTTTATGCTCTTTGATATCCTCAGACTGTCGGGCTTGCAGTTAACGTTGCTACATGCGTATTGTACTTCTGGGAGGTCCTAGGCTGCACTTAACACATTGTCATCACTCCACGGGAATGTGTCAAAATATCCAAATGATGTTTGCCGTAACTATTTTACTTGTTTATAACTGAAAAAATAAAAAGGAAATTAGAGGGACCAAAGACGCTACTGGATTCCCCCTCATGAAGTCATGTTTTCAAGGTAACGGGCACCTCATATGTAGACTCACTGTCTTTCTTTGATGCTTCATCCCATTGCACCTAGGCACATCAGGAAAGCAACTTCATTGGGTGAGCCCACCTGTGTTCACTCTTCATGTTGCGCACTCCTATGTTTGGCTTTCTCATATGTTAGCACATGTCCTATTGATAATCAGAAATATTATGTGGCCGCATTTTGTCGAAGTTCTGAATGGAGTAACTAGAAAATCATGTTATCTGGGAACATACTAACCGGAAGAAAAACAGTGTAACTCTGTGGAATATTTTTTTACTGCCCACAATTTTGAGCATATGAAACGGAAAATCCTATAAACTGGGAACACATCGATAAGGTTCTACTGTATTTTGTTACATGTGCCTAAACACGAATGGTAGCAAACATGTGACAGTTCATTGCAGTGCAATGATTACTTCAAATACTTTTCGGTATAAAATTATAAGCTAGGAATAAAGTGACTTATTAACACGAAATATGATCAAACAGTTCTGAATTCAGCCTTGTTGCCTGCTCAGTAGGGTATCTGTCTGGTGTGCAGCACGTTGCTTGAGTGTAGAGGCCCAAAGTTTGTTTCGCAGAGTTTTGGTAAAAGAATGCTGCTTGTATCACAATGTAAATGCTGTGGAAAAAAAATGATTCACGACAAGTGAATGGGAATACCATGCCAGTCGCTTTCCGCCCCACCGATAACTGGGGTTTTAGCATAACAGGATTCTGCTGCATACACTCTGAGGTGATGGAAAATTGACAGCTTCATGGTATGTGGTCATTACATCGCAGAATAAACAGGGACCTGAAGGGGTGGCCATGTCCTTGTTTATTTCACATTGAGTGCACCGTGAATGGATTTTATGGCCTTTTGACTGCAAAGGGTAAAAAGAATGCTGTGTAAAATAGCACCACATACCCTTAACCTTGTACACATATATATGACCGTATATGAGACCATGAAAGAAGATCTGCACAGAGAATGCAAACATGTTCACTTAGAACTGCACTGATGATCTTTAAGCACTCCGCAGTTATTAGAAGCCCATTACACATGAAAAAATTGGCCCTGAAGACATTTTTTTTTAATGGTGGCAGTAGCCAACACTGAACTCTGCTATTTGCCTAACTTTTGTTGACGGTGTGCACATGACTGCAGGAGTGTGTAGATAAGTGTTCTTGGTAAAAAATGCTGGCTCCCTTAACTTTTCCACTCATTATTGCCTTGGTGCAGGTGCCAAGCGGTTCCTGTCTGGCATCGGTCGTCACGGCAGCTTCAACTTGCTCCGCCCACCCAAGGAGTCTGCAGCCGAATCCTGACACTTTGTTGTAGAATTCATCTATGCAGAAACACTACTAGAAACGCATGTTCATATTCAAATGGGTAATATATACACACACACCCGTTTCTTCCAAAAACAGTGTCTTGCACTGGACCCATTGGTATGGTATATTACCACGTGCCAATTGCAAGAAAAAAAGCATATGAGTCTGCATTTTTATGAAGCTGTCTACAAGCACTGCAGTGTGTGTGCGTGTAACATTCTTCAGATTGTATATATTATATATAAACAGCCTTTTTCTTGTTTGTTATTATCATCATCCAATCATTTGTTGATGCATCCTTGCTGGCAGCAAATCATGAGTTGGCTTAGCCCTTTAAAGGAATAATAAATGAAATGGTTCGGAATCTTGGTCAATGCATTTCACCTCTTGAGAACTGCAGCCGCTGTGACCTCGACCAAACATTCTAGCTGTGCAGCCACATGCTGCACACATTTTTTAACACATTAGAGGTAACAATGCTGCTGCTTTCATCCTAAGGGAAACATCAGTAAGTGACAGACAACCAGGACAGGATATGGACAGGCACCTTTTCTTCGGTATTATATCTGGCAGTTACACTGTATCGGACATTTTGTTCCCAGTGAAAACTGTGCATGCCTACTTTCTTGTGTGGGCTTCTTTCTAGCCTTTAATCTCGCACCAAGGCTATGAACAGTGTGCATACGAGCCAGTCAGCTTCCAATGTGCAAATACTCTAATTTTCAGCCAGCATTTGCTGCAGTGGACTGGGGTTCTTGTGCAGGCCTCAACTGCCATAGACCCTAGTGAAACTGCTCATAAGCCACTGGGAGGCATGCAGCTACCAAGCCACTGGTAATTGTGGCGTATGAATATGTATAGAAAATTGTACACATATTTTTGCACACTAACGTAGCCTACTAATGCTTTTGCATTAATAATTGTTTGTTTTATAGCCCCATCACATAATCACTTGTAAGGCCTTTGGAATTAGATTCTTTGCTCCAAAGAATCTAATTGGCGTGCAGCCACACGGCAAAGTCTCGAGACCCTTGCGAAAAAGGCCTGTGGCGGGGCTGTTGTCAGCGGCCTTTAAGCTGCGCAAAGGAGTAGCTCAAACATGAGCGCCAGCGAGTGAACTGAAAAGACAAAAATGTTGACGCAAATATAATTTTGAATATTATATTTAAGCCTAATTCCTTAAGGGCCTTTAAAAATCTGGACCGTTGATACCACCTCGATTGTTTTCAGCAGCCGCATCGACATACATATGCCTTGCTTTCCTCCTTATGCAGTGTTTTTACTTCATTGCCCTTTTTGCCATGCGCTCATTTTTCGTTGGGCACTATTTGCTTGTTAATGTACTGTCTATTTCATATTGCCACGCTTTAGTTCAACTGTTTTATATATTTAGAGTGATTTTGCCGGTCGACAGATGGCGCTAATTGGGGGTTACGTCGATTGTCATCGTCACTGTGTGGCTGTGCCGCTGCTCTTTTTTGGCTTTGCCCCTTTAGAGCAATAAACCTCCTTTACAGTAAAGACCTTGGAGAAGTGCCGTGTGATGGGGGTATTAGACACGTCCCACATAGTCCAAATATGCCTCAACTAAGTTAAATGTGGCAAGTACTGTGTATGTGTAGGAGCAGATGCAGTGCGATGAGTGCCTGCGGCTTCGGGCCAGAGCTGCATCAGGTAGAAGATGATGGCATGGAGTCCTGGGCAGAGGCAGCTGCACAGCACTTGAATGATGAAGCGTAACTGACTTTGAAAGGGGCAGCACTGCGACAGCAAAAGGACCAGCTGGCATGATCCAGAAAATTGCAGCCACAGGCTGGGATCCTTTGAGTGCAGAAGTGTTCCGATGGTAGGTGGCTCGAGCATAGCGAGGGTTGAGAACAGGGTGTTGTTGAGAGTGAAGGCAGACAGGTGGGTGAAGGCCTAGTCGGGAAGAGGCATGGCAGAAGTATTGGCCAAAGCCCAGGCAGTGGTAGGAGACAGCATGGAGAATTCATGGAAACCTGGTCATAATCCACGCTGTCTCAGCTATATGCTGAACGGGAAGAACCTGAATCAAGAGACATTTAAGAGGTGGGATTGCGTAAACTTAGGCCTCTGGGAAGGCGCATGTAAGGGACAGTCCAGCAGGACAAAAGGAGGGTGGCGGAGGCAAAAATTTCATTAAGGAACCGGCAACTTGAGTCATAATAGAACTTAATTGGGATGCGTACGAGACCAAGCATCCACCCTTTTGTACAAGGCGGCATTCACTGCAAAGGTGCCACTGGCAGGAAGGTCTGGTAGGCTACAAGGCAACAGCTTTTTCAAGGGAGCCTAGAGCCCTGAGGACGAGCAGTGTAGACAAAGACGACCACAGTGAAGCGCCAAGATCAGAGAGACGCATGAGCCATGTGTAAAGCAACAGACAAATGCCAGAGCCAAGTAAATTCAGACATGGGGTATATCAATATGCGAGAGCTAGCAGCAAGATAGAAGCTGAACTGCAATTGAGAAAAATGCGGGAAAAGTGGTGGGCTAGGGCTGTTTTCAGTTAACTGTACATGAGGAATGTTGACACAAAATGGAGAAAGCGAACGAGAAAACTGGTCGCAAGTATTTGAACAGTAGTAAATGGATCAGCCAGGAATTATTGGTTAAAAAAAGGTTAAGGAAACAAAGAGGGGTCTGTGAAAAGTAGAGATGCAGACCAAATGAGCTCTGGAAACGTGCAGAGAATTTAAGCAAAGATAATTTTAGATGTAGCTCATTGTTTAACACTAGGGCAGGAGTACTGAGAACTAAAATATACGAAGTCAAGTACTAAGAGATAAAACATGTTATGCTGTGTGTGTGGAAAGGAGAAAATTGACTGAACACTTGATAATTTTCTGTAAAGGGCTTTGCCTTACAATTGAAGGCAATGGGGCTGATGTGGCCAAAGCATTAGAACAGTGGAGAAAAAATAGACCATGAACAGCTAGAATCCAAACAGAGGTTACCTGAGTGATGGCTAAAATCAAGGCATGAGTAAGTACAATATTACAGTTCATGGCTAGGTGGCTTAACTTCCACCTGAATGAAATGGTTTAGACTTAACTACTCTTTGTTTGAGCAGACAGTTTAGATCATCTGGAATTCGTAATCTCCGAGCGTCAGGAGGTTTAATCACGAACCACACTTTCACTGTTTGCAAATTCAGTGAAAGCGTCGTTTGAGTACAATAGCAAATACTATTCGAAATTTCGAAAAACACTTCGACAACCTTCCACCTGGTGGGCACTAGCTCAACCTCAGTAAGCAAGGTGTCAGCCTGCTGCTTAGGCCACGCAAAAAATAAGACAGCTGTTTTTTTTTTGTTACATTCTTCTTTTCCTTGTAGCCCCAGATCGCAGCGAGGGAATGTAAGCACTTCAGTTTTCGTGGCTGTGTCCAGGCAGGAAGAACAGATGGACTGATGAGTCTAGATCTCATTCCCCGAAGCTTGCAGAAGTCACTCGATTGTATCACTCCCAATCTGGCTGTCCTCCACCTTCTTGGAGGCCGGGTAGTACACTCGGAAGCCATAGTCAGTCTTTGGGAAGGAACCCTGTCACAGGTGGGGAAGACAATGTGAACACTGTGGTAGGAAACACATTGAAATTGTGTTAAACTTGGCACCCGCATAAAAGATGAGGACATAAAAGAAGCACACCATAAAGAAGAGGCACACCATGAAACAGCTGGACATCAACTACTATTTCTTTGGTGCAGGAAGACACATTTATACAAAAGGTGGCCGAGTAAACTGAAGGGCACAAGAGTCCACCACAGTAAAGAACTAATACAATGAACTTCGGTTAAAAAAAACTACTAGTTTATGTCCTGTGCCCTTGTCTGCTATGCTGTTGCCAAGTTTAAAGGGATCAATCACCAACTCACCCCACTTTCTGTGTTACAACTGAAATCGTCACCCAATAAAGACATGGCATTTCCAAGCACACACATAAAAAGCGTCGCAAGAAGATTTATTTCACAGCTGGACTCCTTTGCATGACTACCTTAGCAGCATAGCACTCCGCACCTCTTCGCGGGCCCTTCCTCACGGCATCCACTATCACTTCATCTGCCCTTTCAACATGTGATGCACCTACTGCGTGTCATGTTTCACACCCCTCCACATTCTCCAGCGTCCTCAGCATAGTATGTGGAATTGTTATATGCAAATTGGAAACAGTGGAAAAAGATCTCTGTCCTGTTGTTTGTGTTTTCCAATATCCCAGCTCTACACTAGTGTCCCTGTCCCCACTTTTCTTGAGCAACAAGAGGTTCGCTAATCAACTAAAATTTGTTGATTATCCCACTTTCACTATGTCAAGTTTTTTTTTTTTTTTTTTTTTCGAATTTGAATGTTGGTACATGCTGTAGTGACGAAAGTGGCATTTTCAACACAAAAGGATTATGTGTGTTGAATGTGAAGAATGTGTGTGCCCCAGGACAACTTTTTCTGCCAACGGTACAGATGACGCAGAGCTAAAACATATCCTCTTTCTTCTAGTAACTGCAACAGAGCCCTTATTGAAGTTACTAGATTACTCTTAAGGAATGGCATATCATTAATATTCGTTATTTACGGCTTATTTATCTGTCAAAGTCGAAACTCAAGGAAAAACTGCTTTCTGGCTCAAATGAATTTGCTTGACATGTCCAATTACTTCAGTAAAGTAGAAGGTTGGACTAGTTGGTAACGATTCATCTAGAAACGGCGCACATAGAACGCGACAACACGGAGAAAACAGGTTGGACAAGAGTGCCCTTGTCCGTCCTGTTCTCTCTGTGTTTTCTTGTTTTACGAGTGCCATTTCTGGATGGATGCCCAATTAAATCTCCATCCAGTTGCCCAGCGACAGAATAGGCAAGCCAGCTGCCCACCCTCCACTCCTTTAGTGGCGTTCCCAACACTGAAAAGAAAAACTGCTCCGAGTATAGTGCTCATATCTTATGACAATTAATCTCTGCTTAGAAACGATCGCATGATTACACGGCCATCTTTATGAAAGGCATAGCTCGCAATGCCCACTGCAAATTATGAACAAGCCAATTGAATGGTGAGGCTGGAAGCTGCGCAAATGTAGGTAGCTGCGCCGCCAGCCCGGATGTTATAGTACAAGCTGAAGGAGGAGGGAAGAAGGGGTGGTTTACAAATGCCCCCCCCCCCCCCTTCAGGCATGGGTGGCACAGTTGGCACCTTGCAACCAACTGCTCGTGGTGCGGCTAGGACAGATCCAAGAAACCACTATCATATCCAACTTTGGTAAGACTCCAAACAGAGAAATGACTAAAGCTTTCCGAACCGATTATGCCTTATGGGGAGTGTGTGACAAAAAAAAAAGAAGTGTAGCACCAAGCAAGCAGAAGCTATTAATGTTCCTGTCCAGCAACAAGCCAGTCTGAAAAGCACAAATAAAAAATGGCGTTTCACCATCATCACTGTCAACCGACTAGCCTATCCTCCGGGATGCAGCTGATTCACCCACAAAGTTATTGCCCACTCACAGGATTGAAGAAGACACATCCAGCGTGCTCGACAGTGAAGGCGTCGCAAGAGTCAAGGCAAACTACTGCATCTGGTAGTGGGTGGAGCCACAGGGCAAAGTCCCACTCCCAGAAGACCGGCGTGACCGCAGGCGATAGGGGGCTCAGGTGTGCATTGGCGGCCAGACTGCGGGTGTACTGCAAAACAACAATGGCCACTGGAATTTCTTTGCCCATGAAG
Source organism: Amblyomma maculatum (assembly GCF_055883805.1). Lineage (NCBI taxonomy): Eukaryota > Metazoa > Arthropoda > Arachnida > Ixodida > Ixodidae > Amblyomma > Amblyomma maculatum. Next base: position 405,601,028 of record NC_139344.1, read on the forward strand.
CAATTCGAAGAAATTGTCAAAACGAAATTGTCTCAAGTTTCTTGTCACCATATGTTATGAGAATAACCTTCAAATGCTTAAAGCTGAGGCGCCTTTCATGATTAAGGATTAAGAAGGGTTAACCTCAGTTCTTCGTGGTGAGGAATGTCGTAAGAAGCTACACAAGGCCTACCTAGTAGGTGAGTGTGCTAACTTGGTGTATCGTGTTTTGATACTAACATCAACCGCCGCAACACTTTCGTTAGGTGATGCTGTCAAATACTTAATTTGCAATGGGAGCGATGCTGGGAAATAGAGAAATTTCGTAATATCAAGGAATCTGTCACATAGAGGTTCAGTGTATCCAGGCTTAACTGTCTTTTCAATGTCCTGTGAGCAACCCATACAAAGCAAAGCATTATTTTCCCTACAAACAGCAATTTTCACAATGAGGGTTCAAGAAAATTTCTGCGCAGAAACAGCTGACTATTTTTAAAGCGAAAGCCTTTCTAGAAATCCCATGCGCGAGATGTGTGGAATCTGTGCATCAGATCAGTGTGTCGGATCTGTGCATGGGATCTTTGCACTGATGTGTCACTTGTCAATCGTCCTGATAACATCATGAGAATAGTAAAAATCCTGTCTCCACCGGGAATTGAGCCTCTTCAGCTGAGCACTTTAACCAATTGCACCATGCCCGGGATCGTAAAACGCATATCATAATTCTTCTTATCTACTGTGACGATGATAGTAGCGATGACAATGATGACAATTAGTGATAATGATAATGATCGCATTGGCAATGATAATGATAATGAGAGCAAACATGATGCACCGTGTGCAGCAGCAACACTCCGGCTTTCGCATTTCTGCAGTGTAGATTCTACAGTGCTCTCGGAATGTTTTTATTTGTACAACAAAATACGTCAATATCTCGGACGGTTTCCCCAAAAAATAATGGCAAAGTCAGTTTGCAAGTTTCAATAGCACTGGTGACGTGCCTCGCAGATTCAGATTTCATGAGAAAGGCACGGGCGCACAAAAACGCGATCCGACATACAACTGCTTGCAATGGTTTTGTCGCCAGCCTGGGGCTTGAACTCTACACTTGTGATGCACGGCTGTCTGCAGCTTTTTGAATTGCGTCGCTGACAAAAACACAAAATAAATCATTTATGTGAAGTTATACTGACAAGTCACACGTTTCGTGATAAGCGGTGGACAATTGTGAAGCGCTTTCAATTCGTTTCAATGCAGGTGGTGCATGCTAGTCCTAGTAGCATTTTTCAGTCAACCGGTGCACTAGCGAGTGGCAGGTCGTTGCAGGCTGTCACTGTCACCATCACTGTCACACTCTATCACCGTCAGCGCACTCTAGTTTCACTTTTGCACTGCAGCTGAGCATTGTGCCAATTTTTTTTTTCCTTTCTACGGCGGCACTACGGTTGTGCGGGCATAGTGGTGCCTGTACCACTATAGTGACTGCGGATCTTGGCACAGCTGCAGCAGAATGAAAAATTGCTGGTGTGTTCATACTGTGCATCACACATCACAAAACATCTTCAAAGAATCGAGGCAGCCGGCATATCTGGCCCGTCATCCAAATCTTCAATTACAATGTGTATGTTGCCTTTATTTAATCTACGGTGACTCGAGTGCATGCGCCTCGTCAAGGTAGTGCAAGCTCGAGTAGAGCCCTTTATTATTAGAGTTAAAAAATTTCCCATAGGGCCAATGTATCAAAAACCGGTGGTCCAAGTTGATCAAAATTTGGGTGTTTATGGATAATGGTAGTGCCTGCGGTAATTAAAATACATTGTGTCCAAGCTGCAAACTTTGAGATCGTTGATAAAGCTCAACCATTTCGCAACGAAATCAGTTGAAGAGGTTTAATGTCTCAAAGCGACTCAAGGCTATGAGAGATACTGTAGTAGAGGATTCCGGAAATTTCGATCATCTGGGGTTCTTCAATGTGCACTGATATCGCATAGCACATGGGCGCCTTGCTTTTTGCTTCCACCGAGAAGCAGCCACCGCGGCCGGGATTTGATCCCGCATGAGGCCGAGATAATCTCAAAAAGACAACACATCATGCCATTGCTGGGCACAGCATACACAGCAGCAGTGTAGCCAAGTAACATGAGGCATGCAGCCGACGGAGGCATAAACACTATGTCAAGGCTAAGAGCACTACAGGAGGATCAAATGGCATCATGACTGGTCCCTTCAAGGCCAAGTGCACAGCACCGAGAGAGGCCACGGTGAGGGACATGACCAAAGCAGATGGAAGGCAAAGTACACACACACAAAAAGGACAATAAAGCTCATCATACCGCGACAGCTGCGCTTGCAAAAAGTAATGTCTTCACATTCCTACACGTCAGTAGTCTGAATGTGTTTCTACTAATAAACTGTGTTTTATTAGCCAGCTAGCAGTTGTGTTTACTATGCGATTGTGCACTGTCCAAAATCGCCGAAACAGTCTGAAATGGCATCACGGTGAGATTCCGAAACGACTGATATATTTTTGGAAATAAACATTGTTCATGAACTATCCAGTCCAATCTGGCAATGCTTTGGTCCTATTTCGCCAGAAACAAAGTCTCACTTCAATAAAATTTTTCACGGGTCTCGTGAATTTCATAGTTCTTAATCTTGAAGCTTGAAGCTTGTTACACTGAAATGAATCTGGCCCCAAGGAAATGGTGAAATGCAGCAGTTATTGCTGTAAACTCTGATAATACCCAAGATATTACTAGCAATAGCGTTTATGAGCCCTAAGAAAAAAAGGAGGGTCTAAAACCGATTCCTATGAAACACCTGAGAACGCATACATACTTTATGAACCAAGCTCTTCCTTCTCCTTATAGGAAGTGCTTCAATCCACTTTAGGAGTGAGGTAGGAATGCTTGGAAACTAGTGTTTTTTCAGTAACAGGCCGCACAAATATATAGAAAAATACAATGTGCCTGAGTGGCAGAGGTGGAATGGTAATGCTCGAAAGCATGGCACAAGACGAAGAAATAGTCAAGTGTGCATTGCTAGTAAGTTAGTCTGCAACACTGTTGCAGTAGGCAGGGGCCATGACATCATTTCTTCCTGACTGTATCTACATAGCCTGGAGCGTGCTGAACACGGGCGCTCACAAAACGCCGACGTAACTGAAATAAGGCATCAATTTTGCAAAAATCTCTCTAAACTAAACTTTCTTTGAGCGGGTCCCTTCTTTCGTTGCCATGCAGCCCATCAGCCCGTGAGGCACGGTTAATACCACTGACCATTTGAGCCAGTTCAGCGCCCGCCTTGTCCCATGGCCGGTGGACCGTGTGGCGGCAGGCCTTAGCCAACCCATCCTGACGCCACAGCACCATCTGACGGCCGCAGTAGAGCAGCCGGCACGGGTTGCTCGCCCAGTGGCACCGGTCAGACAGAGGTGATGACCCCCCACCAAGTAGTGGCTCTATTATCTGCCGTGGGAGACCCGGCCTGCATTCACAACAGCAACGATGAGGGGTCCCCCACCGAGGAAGCTAGGGAAAGGAAAATGAGTACTTGGGACTGAATGTCACATTGCACTCAGTTCTTATTTCTTCTGAGCACATTTTTTATGTCTGCTCTGTTTGGGCTTTGTATACGGTACAGACGACAGTTAAGGGTGCCTTGAATAAGAACGCCCACACGGACGTGAATGTAGTCGTGTCGTCCTGCTATGAGAAAGGATGGACGACCTGTGAAGTGTGCTCATAGACACCGTGGAGTCCATAGACCATCGAAGACTTAGAGCACCGGCCCACCCGGCAAACTTGTCAACATGGCAAGTTGCTCCCTTATTTTATGTTAAACCTACAAAGCCAGCAGCGAAAAGGTGTAAAGGGGGCAGAGCACACATGGCGACACATGTTGTGTTAGGGGCACTTGCGCACGTGGCAACTAAAGACCTTTGCTGCACTGCCAACTTAGCTGAATAAAACCAAAACACATCTCTCTGGGCATTTTTCCAGATGTTTTGACGGTATAGGCAGTGTCGGCGTGAAGTTTTGCCACCAGTGAGTCCATTTGCATCAAAAAACGAAAACAGTTAAACCTAGTTATAACGAAATTGTAAAATGCCTGCAACTTTTCATTAGATCCAGTTTTTGTTATGTGCAAATTTTCCATGAAGACTCAAAAGGGCAAAGCAGAATGAGAACCGGATTAAGAATTGATTGCAAGGGAAACCGCCTTGAAAGTGTGTACAGCAAATCAGAATTATTCGAAGCTATAGAAGCAGTGAAGCACTTCATTAATGCGCTGAGGGTGTAGCGCAACTGTGACAGCAACCTGCAACTCCACCGTGGCTCGCACGATGTGTTTACGAGGGAGCGGGCAAAAGTGGGGGTGGAGGAGGAAGCAGTCTGGGGGAGAGCACATGTGTTCGCGCCGCCGCTGAACGAGGAGGCGCCTGCATCTTCACGCTCACCCGCCACCATTACACCATAAAACCGACCGTGCCTCATGTCACCAGCGTGCTCTGCTGTTCCTGCTACCGACGCGTGGGAGCCCATGAGCAACTGCGTGGCAGTAATGAACGCATACTGCTCGCACCGTGTCTTTTTTTCTTTGTTCCACTAGTTTTCGCTGCTTTTAAGAATAAATTATTGTAGTGCCAAGTTCCAAAAGCGAAAGCAGCGGAGACTGCTGCGTTTGCCACATAGACGTGTCGTCGACGCTGAAGCATGGCACGTATCAACTGCGGTCACTCAGTGCAATCGTAGACGTTTCTCTCACATCAGTTCGTGTCATCCTGAAATTTGCAGGCTTCTGCCAAATTTCTAGTAATTCGTTAAATCACGGTCAACCGCCATGATATGTTCGTTGCATGGAGTTTTCAAATACTCGCATTTCATTAAGGGCAACGTTGGCAAATTGAAAAACTTGGCAATATTGATGTATTCGCGACATGGAGGTTTGTTACATAGAGGTTTAACTGCATCTGCCGAATTAGAAAAATACGCCTATGCCACACTGCTGTCGGAGCAGGGAGTGGCAAACTGGGAATGAAACCGGGCAAGCCATCACATGATTCTATGCCAGTAAGGGAGCCAAGACTAGTCTTGATGGTGTCGGTCAAGCACATGATTGAGAGTTGGTCATGTGACTAGGTGGGCATTTAGTAAAACGCTGAGTGCTCAAAGCAAAAAACAAGTTCTCGAAAAGCTAAAAAAAAAAAAAAAGAGAGGAAAGGTCCATGCACAAGCAACATCGCCTGATTGTGATGCTTGTGACAACTGAATGTGAATGAGGCGTGTAGGGGTGGTTCTTTGGCACTTATTGATGGCTGTTGAGATTCCTTGTGGCAAAACCATTGATCTAAACGGAAAAATAAAATGGAGAAAAATGGTGCCTGTTCGAGTATTCCTCTGATACGCAAAGCCAACCTGGGTGTTGAATTCTCTTTGAAGGTAGCTTTTCATGGATTTCGACAATGAAATTTTGGAACAGCATAGGAAAAAAAAAAGAACGAGGCCAAGGAAATCAATATTTTGGCCTACTTTTTGAAATTCTCAACATCATCATCATCATCAGCCTGACTTATACCCACTGCAGGGCAAAAGCCCCTCCCATATGCCTCCAATTAACCTGGTCCTGTGCTGTCTGCATCCACTTGACCCCTGCGAACTTCTTAACCTCCTTCACCCACCTAACTTTCTGCTGCCCTCTGCTGCTAATTCTAAAGCCCCCTTAATGTATGCATGGCGGAAGAGCTGTCACGAGGGATTTCAGGTGCCCAAACACCTCCTCATGACTGGGCAGTCGACTATCAGAGGGTCAAGGCACTGCTGGCGAAAAGCAACAAGATGGCTCGCAAAACAAACACAACAGCAGCAACTAGAGTCCCTAGCAATGCTGGCTGTGGTGCTCTCCTACCACCACAGCAGTGTTCATAGCAACCTGCTTAGTCGTCACGAATGGTTTATGTATGCCGGACCGTGGTAGACCCAAACACGATCACAAACAACAGGCATGAAAACGAAAGCATGCCCTCTCAGCGGCAATGCAGTTTCCAGACATTAACTTGCGAACACTGACAGCAGTTTAAGCAATCACTGCAAAATGACTGCAGCAAGCCTCTTCCTCCACTTTTGTCCCCTTAAATGTGCCACAGCCTCTCTGTTGCAGTGATCTGAAGTGTGAGGCTGTCAAATTCACCGTTGCGTAATGCAGTGACATACTGTGTTGTGCCGCAGATCATCTTTTGATCCAGCAGCCATACCACAGTGGGTGTCCACGCACTGACTTTATCCAAAACGTGAATGCTTGTGGGCTTTTATCAGACAGCATGAGAGAACGACAAGTCAGCTTGTGTGACAAGTGCAAGATATTATGCTTGGTGCATGGGAAAGTTCTCACCTGGGCAGCACATTGGAGAGGCCTGGATCCTTGGGTCCCGGTACAAAGATGAACCGTGAGTGCTTCACCAGCATTGGGAACTCGGCCAGCATGTCCCCCAGTGCCTTGAAGCCCTCTGGGACAGAACGCGAGCCGCAAGTTGTACTCGTGCACAGAACACCCATGTTTGCAGAGTTCCAAAGTTTAATTCCTTAGACGAAAATAAGTTGTCAGCTCCTATAGTAAAATCCTTTAAATTAGACGCTTGCCAATTCCGAAATTCAGATAATTTCAAGTAGGAGTGAGGTCCTAGCCAATGCTCATGTAAGTCTATGGAGTTGGACATTCATTAATTTGGATGGGGGATAGGGCCATTTTCCTGCATAGGACCCGTTTTCCTCAAAAACTTTTTCTCGCATACTTAGCCGCTATTCTCATGCAACTGATGGTGCAGTAGGCAGCCATTGTCACGGAAAAAGACGACAAGGACAATTTCTCAAACTACATAGTGAAAATAGAAACTGCAACCGAAAAAGCGCGCTGATGGCCCATTTCGTGCACTGTCAAAGGCTGACTTCTGGAACAGGGCTGCTTATCTCTGGTGGCTTCACTTTCAGGTGCCCGATGCAGCATGCAGCCTACTGACGAAGGCCAGTGGTGCGCACAGAGTGAGGGTGTCATCTGCTTCCACACTGCGTGCTGCAATGCAGCTATCCTTTTTTAGTGGAGGCTATGCTCAAGTTCAGCTTTCCTGTAAATCTTGAGTATACTTTGAAGAAATAAGTCTCGGCAGACATAATTTATTGCAAAACTGTTCCGATTACGCAACTAATTAACAAAACTTTTGGTTAGCATATTTAGGTACTTTGTACCAATGGGAAACTCGAAGCCGTGAACAAGGTGATGCCACATCAGTTTTTAAAATGAGAGAACCTGATTTTCTAAAGCCCCCACAGTGCGAGGAAATCGGGCACTTCCTCGATGTTCACGAAACCGAAACGGGTATTGAACACATGGGAAGCTCGGTGGTGATGGAAAGTCCGATGCTTATATGTTGAAGGGATTATGGCCTGAGTTGAGGTGGCTGCTCTACTATGCCATGCCACACAAATTATTTTGTTCTGTCACTCTCAAAATCTTAATCTCAAAACCTCAAAATTTTAATCCCCCATTCCCCTTCCCCAGTGCAGGGTAGCCAACTGGAATTCATTCTTTCTGGTTAACATCCCTGCCTTCCGCTCTCCTTTTCTCCTCCTTCTCCTTCTCTCAAAACAAGACCTTGAAGCTGGCAATGACTATGCTTTTCCTTCCAGCAAGATGTGAAGCAAAATACTGTATATGATCATGTGAGATAATAACAACTGCAGTTCGAATTGCGTGGCACAGTCAGAGAACTGCGTCATCAGCGGATGTCACCTCAGCACCAAGCTTCCTGCACATCTTATGCACTCAGCTTCGGTTTTGTGCAGAAAGAAGTGCTGAAATTCCTCCTGCTGCAGGGTTTTACAAAATTAGTTTTTGTTGTTTCAAAAACTGATATGGCATCGCCACGTCCACGGCTTCTCCATTAGTACCAACAACCGGAATGAGTCAAGTAGAAAGTTAATTAATGAGTCTCTATTAACTAGCTGTATGATGAAGTAAGTTGTGTCCCCACCCGGGCTGAGAGCTTGTTCCCACAAATATCTTTTTCTATTTCAAACTCCTTATTTTTAGGGCTAATGTGACTAATGTGACAAATTGGGCATGTTGGTACATGTTCGAAAAGACGGTAGCACAATAAAAGATAGAGTTGGAGATGAGACGAGATCAGCGCTGCCGTTGTCGTCTTGTCCTCATCCCTGTTTTTTCTGTGCTGCCATCTTTTAAAACTTAATTTTAGGAATCTTTGCAAGTGTTTGCTGAAAGATCTGGTAATATATCCAGCCATTGGGGCATGGTGTATTGCATCGATAGGGCCACTTTCAGAAGCGACACAAAGCATTGGGCGAAATGAACAATCATAAGGTATTTCACTGATTTTAGTTTTGTTCCCTGCTTCCCATTGACAGTGTCATAGCCCAGGTCATGAAACGAAACTAAAAAACACCACTTAACACACTCTTCGCGATGGTGCTGTGGAGGCGAGTAACACACATGCCCAAGGAGCCATTGTTGGCTTTCTTCTATACTATTTATTTTCATTTTACAACCAGTATACACAAAATAGGGTGTGGATTTTCATCTAAGCTCTTAGCTAGTTAGGCAATTTAGGACAATTTAATAGGTATGTATACATACAGGGTCGTCCACTCATAGTTTGAACATAATCGCTGCCTTCAAAAGCTGCACAGCCGCAAGAAGTGATATGTTACACTCGAGAAATTTTCTTTATTTATAATATTTTAGGAGTCACATTTGGCGAAAAAGGAGTCATCACGCTTTTTGCAGAATTTTTAAGAACCAATATTTCCTTGCTTTTCCAAACTATTTCCGTGAAAAAGTGCCTGAGGACCAAAATTAAAGGAATTTTAGTTTGCTTGTGAAAATGACAACTTAAGCAATCCTCGTGAACATGGACATTGCCTGCTTAGGTAACAGAGACTAGCAATGAACTTTTTATTTACGTATTTAAAAGGCATTAGACTTTTAGACAAACTTAAGTTAATCTTGAATGTTACCATTTGGCATTTTTCATACTGTGAACTTTATAAGCACATTTAATCAGACTATGCATTTCATCATTTCATTTTATACCATTACTCCACAATGCACCTTAAAACACACATAATGGCTGCATATTATCTCCCCCTTCATTTCTTTTAATATCCTCACGATCCTTTTTCCATCTTTACCTCCCGAATTCCCCTTCGTACACACAGTAGCATGTCAGCGAAATTTAAACGCCAGCAAAAATCCCTGTTTTTCATTAAAGGGTCTCTCTCTCATGAGCCTGTGCACCAGGCATACATAGGAATAATAAGGGGTACCAAAAATCAGACCTAAAAGCAATCAACATCTGTGTGAACAAAGTCAATGAAAAGAGAGCAAATACGTTCTTTGCTCGCAGAGACATTGAGGAAATGCACGCAAACTAAATTAAATTGATTGCAGCAATCAAGCAACAATAACAAACGTAAACCACCAAAGGCCACAGTACCGCCACAGTACCCTGAAGGCCAAGGTACTGCCACAGTACCAAGACTTGGGCTACTTCGTGTTGCCTACCTTTACATGACAAAGGCACGATCCTGACTCAGATACATGTAAAGAGTCTAATATCACTGGCTGTAAGCCTCATAACTTTTAAAGGCAGTTCTTTGCAGCAACAAGACTTTTTTGTTTTGCTTTTTGAAGTTAGTGGATTTTTTTGACAAGTGGATTATTCAGGCCACTTTCAGCGTACTGCAGAGCCCAACAACCAGCTGGCTCGAGCTCTAATGGTGAGATGGCCATGAGATATCGTAGCCAAATAGCTTACTGACATGCCACCTAGCAGAAATGGCCAGAAGGTTTGGATTTACGGAGTTTAACATTCCAAAGCAACTCAGACTATGAGATGCTGTAGTGGAAGGCTCCGAGAATTTTAACCACTTAGGGTTCTTTATGTTCACTGACGTAGCACAGTAGTGCACAGGTGCCTTACGCTTAACCTCTATTGAAAGGTGGGCGTCCCTGGGAATGCCAGTCATAGCCACTGTGGTGGTCAGGTGCAATGGCCGGCTGCAGCCATGTTGTAACTGACCTCGGAGCAGCAGCCGGTCTCTCTGCAGTCCTGTAGAGTGCGACAGGAAGTTGCCCGCCAACACGAAGCAGGCAGGTGGGCCCTGGGCAAAGCCAGCAAACAGCACTCGTAGCCGAGACACCACCTGTGGAGACGGAGCAGCGCTGTGGTCAAAAGAATCCATGCTCCAGGAAAAAGGGGTGGGAAAGGGCTCGAAAGAAATTGTTTCGGAGAACAGTAGTTGGCTACCCATACTGGAAGAACGCTCGGACAATTGGCGTTTTTCCTCCTTTCCAATTTTACTCTACTTGTGGAGCAGATTTCTTCCCAACTCTTCCATCTGTTTTGACTTATCTTGTTTTCAATTCAGTGAATTAAAATTCCTAGCACAAGATTATCTCCAAAATATCGACAATCTAAGAAGTACATTGCAAAAATTCAAACTGAAAATCTGTGTAGAGTGGAAAAAAAAAACAAAACAAAAAAACTCTAAGAATGTCTTAAACTGTAACAAACCTTCTGAAATGCAGTGAATGTTTAACCAGCCTTCTGTCACATTTTGTAAACTCTTCCAGGCTTTTCACAACAATCAGAAGAGAAACAAAAAAAAAAAAAGTTCTTGAAACACCACACTAAAATTTTGCCACATTAGTCACAACAGTACTTCTATTGTAATATGCCCAAAAAGCTTTGTGTAGTTATATCACAAAAAAAAAAATAGCTTTGAAAACAATGCAGAGATCTGCACTGGAGAAATGTGAAAGCATGTGCGTTGGCTTCTCTTTAGTAGCTCCTAGTCATTTTTGGTGCCTCATCAGTATTTTTGAGTGTCATGACTCAACACTTTTGAGAATCATGAGCAGGCAATAGTGATCATCACGACATGTCATGGATTCCTTAGTCATGCATACTGAATCTCTGATCTGGCTGATTCATGACGAGTGACTATGACCAATGGCTAAACTATAATGACTCGCATGACATGACTAGGCAAGACATGACATTTATATGCCACTTGGCATTGCATGCACTCTCATGACTCCTGACCCTGTGCAATAAAAGCATTGTTTTTAGACCCCCGGTACTGATGAAAATAAAAGTTAAATTTGTGCATATAAATTGCATGAGAATAAATTTCAAGAAATATTTCATGTATAACAAAGAAGAAATCCTGTTTCTCAGGGTTGATTCACAAGTTAAAGCTTCACTCTACCGCCATTTCTTGTGAAAGGATTGGTGATAGCAACTGTATAGAAACTGAAAGCTGAGAAGATGAACCTTAATGACGGCAGTGCCCTGTCATTAAAAAGCCATGGAATCCACAATGCACACACAATTTTCGATGACCACAAATAAAAAAGACAATTTAAAAATTTCTACTTCAAGTTTCACTGCAATTTTTCATTACAAGACAAATGAAGACAAAAAGTAAATGAACTAAAAAAAAAAGTCTATATTCCAATCGGGCATTTTATTTGTAGTATTCTACCTTAACTCTTTGCATATTGTAAGGAAAATTAGTTTTCTTGTAGATTTCAGTAGTTTCACATTTCCCACAAGAACTAGTAGATGCAGAATATTATGCAATGCAGTACAACCACTATGTAACAAGCCTTCACTTAGTGAATTCTTCAATATTACAAAGTTTTGCAACTTCCCAACACTGCCCTGATTGAAGTGTGTGTAATTTGAAAACTCCATGTAATGAGCATGTTGCAATGTTGACTTTGATATAACGAACTCGTGGTGCCAGCTATTTTCTGGCTGGCAGTGAAGTGCTGAAAAATTTTCTGAACCCTGCAAGTTTCACGATGACAGAGCCCAAAGTGAAGTTAGAGGAATGTCTACGATTGCTATGAGTGACTGCAGTCAATACAACGCGCCGTGTTTCAGCACCGACGGCGCATCTACGTGGCAACCTAGCAGTTTCCAACATTTTTCGAACATGGCACTAGAATAGGTCATGCTCAAAAGCAGCAAGATAAAACAGGCAAAAAAAAAATGCTGTGTGCAACCATCGACGCCCTCCTCACGAGATTCCGGTGCCAACACCTCTCGAGCGTTAATAGAGGGAATAGTGAGAGCGCCAGCGATACGAGGCAAAGAGTCTGTTTTTTGGGGGGGCAACGAAGACACGTGAGCAGGAAAATATGTAAACACAAAGGCGCCTTCTCGCCAAGTGACGCCGTTGACTGCGCACCCCCCCCCTCCCCCCTTCCCCCCACTTTCTTCACTGACATGTCGTGTGAGCCACAGTGCTGCCAAAGTCCCACCATGCCCTCATCTGACTTCGAATATAGGCACTTTCAAAATGGTTTCCCTTCCATTCCGTTCTGAATATGGTTTCCATTCTGCATTGTCATCTTTAGTTTCACACGAAAACTGCTTATAACGAAAACCTGGATATAATGAAAACTCGCAGACATCTTGCAATTTCGTTATAATCAGGTTTTACTGTGCACGAAAAGAAAGCTAAGTAATTGCACTTTCTAGGTATAAGCTCTGAATAAAAATTAGTCTTGCACTGCAAAATTTTCTTGGCTAAAAACAAGATATTGTAAATAATTGAGCAACACTGCACCAAATGACCAGTGGCACCACCTGTAGGGGTGGAAGCGGGCTTGAACATTTTGGAGCGGCTCAGCAGCAGTAATAATGCCGTTTTGGAGCAGCTTTGGAGCAGTAAAACAAGACTTTTAGAGCATGCTAATTATGTTTTGGAGCATGTTATTAGGATAGAACGCTTTTAATAATTGCAATTTTCTATTCCTGACATGAAAAAATTGATTCTGATTCCTTTTTTTTTTCTTCAAAGTTCAATGCTCAGCTTGACTGTGCATGCATCTCTTACAAGGCAAGACAAACAACCAAAACATGTACACATGCTTAAAATATCACAGATCACCTGAGCAACAATTTGGAACAACACTAGCAAACGGAATGCTTTTTTCTACGCTTCACGCCTGAAAATCAAGTCTGATTAAAAGCTTTTCGCCACTCGATAAATTCAAACACGGAGTTTACCAAAGCACATTGATGCACTCAAGCATTACCACTAGTTTGGAATTCACATCAATGAGCAGTATGTTTATGCTATTTTGTGCACATCTTTTTTGATTCTGTGTTGTGTAGATAAATTCCTTAGCACTGGTCAGTGCTGCCTGCAAGGAGGATTAACAGCACTCATGGGTAGCATTTTCTGCTCTTCAAATTATTTACTTCGTAAGCTTCTGTCAGTGCCTTCTCATGCGTTTGCTTTAGCGACGCTGAGGTTGTCTTAAGTTCAACACGTTAAAGATGTGCCATGTATGACTTTCCAACACTCTTGAGAAAATTTATAGTGATTTGCACCTTCATGGTATCGCCCTATGATGCTTCAAGTGTGCTTTTGCCTCATATAGGTTTCACACATTCGTTATTAACGAAGAGGCTTGATGGCGAAGTATATGCTTGTTTTCATAGTAGAATCATTAGAACAACTCATGTAGTTCATTGCAGACCAAAAAGTTTCCTAGGTCCTCTAAGCGGTAAAACCAGGTTCCGCTGAATTTGATGGCAAAACATTGAGGTTTGAAGTATTTTTGGAGCAATATTACATTTTGGAGCAGGATGGAGCAGAGAAAACAGTTTGGAGTGGAATGGAGCCAAATGGAGCAGTGCTTCCACCCCTGCACCTAGTGAGGCAAAACAGAAGCTGAGCTCCACTACGTCAGTGCCTAAATCTGCTCCATAAATGCCTGTGCAGAGAAATGCACCCACCTTGGGCTGGTCTAGCCAGACATCTGAGAGGAGCACCAGCAGAGCATTGTCCGGCACCTGGCTCAGTTCCAGCTCGGTTCTCCCCTTCTCGGGGAACCGATCAAAGATGCTTGAACCACCCATGTACTTCCTGCAAACACACACTGGCTGTGAGCAAAATGTCACCAGGCTTACAGCCGCCCACAGTCTCCACAAGCATGTTAACCTTCCTAATCCCATTTGCAGGTGATTGCATATAAAAGGTGATAAATGTCTTCATTACAACAGCCAGAACCATAATGATTGTAGAAGGTAACACATAGAGGGAGAACTTTGAGCAAAATAATTTGCATTCACAACATGCCTCCGTCACAAATGCCTGTTCAGTTCACAGCAAAGCTATTGCACGGGGACCGATAGAAGAGATCGTGTTATGACACCTCTCTCATTTGGATAAAATTCCAATAGATCCCGGCCCAAAAAATATAAAAGAAGCCTCTATTTCTGTAGCCTTCTTTCTTGCCCACCTGGTGATGAAGGAAAGTGTTCATAAAGGCAAAGCATAGTCTCTAAGTTGAGCAAACATTCAACCATTTCAGATTCGGTTAAATAGTAGAGCATTCAACATTCAATTAGACTCAGATGTTTGATATTCCAAATCTTGAAGCATCTCCTACTTCGCGCCAATAATATAACGTTCATCTGCTAAGCCTGCAACTATAGAAGTTCCCCAGGGCCCTCTGCTTTTTCCTGTAATACGTTAATAATTCACCCAATTCACTTGTTAGTGTACTTTGGGCAACATAACAATTTATACGTGCCAACTTCTCTCCATGCATGTTTACAGAATCTTAACTGATATTTAAATAACCTTATACAGTAAAATCACGGTGATACGAATTCGGTTGATAAGAATTTCTGGATGATACAAATTCGCGAAATTCCCTGGCCAGAGTGCATTGTGTACAATGTGCAAAATTTCGGATGGTCCCCCGCACCAATGCGGATGCTGCAAACGCGCGAACTGCGACCTCAACCTTGAGCACTACTCACTGCCCGCACATCTTTGACTCCGCGATCGCCAGCCGCGCTGTATATACGCATCACGTGCAGTTTGCGGTAACGCATAGTCCGCACCTCGGCGATTTCTCAATTTTTTGTCGGGCCCACACCTCGAAAAGCTTTCAGCGGCGCATGGCCTACAAATCGCAGACGTCGCCACTGCCATAGTTGGCGACGGCGTACACGACGGGCACGCACGAACAGGACATCGCTGGCTCCGCGATCGCGAGCAGTTTGCGGCGCCGCACGGCCCGCATGTCGCCATCACCAGTCATGCTGTACACGCCGCGAGAAGTACGCAAAGGCGCGTGGCCGTGCCGCGGGTGCGCACAGGCCACACTACGAAGACTTCGTGACCACTAGTTGCGCTGTACGCATCGCGAGCAGTCTGCGGCTCCGCGTGGCTGGCCCGTCGCCATCTCCTGTCGTGCTGTAGGCGTCGCGAAAAGTCCGCGTAGGTACGCAGCCTGCGCGTCGCCAATGTCGCGATTGCCTCTCGCACTGTGAGCCGCGAGTGGCGAGCTGTGATCGCGGGACTGTAATAAACCTTTTCGGACATAAACAGATAAGCGCAACTGCCTTCCCTATGCTTCTGCATACTTATTTTCGTTTGTTTTGATGATACGAATGTTCGGATGATACGAATTTTTTCGCAACCCTGTGAGATTCGTATCACCAAGGTTCTACTGTAATCTGGTTCAAACACAGAAGGCAGCACATCAGGTCCACGACAACAAAGCTCATTATATTTCATCCCCCTCAGATTACGCCTTCCATGCCTGTGACAGTATCTTCATATGGACACGTAGTGAAACCTTCCAGTGCATCTGATTCTGTAGGTACTTATAGCTCTATATAAAGAATCGAAGTTCAGTTATCATCCTCAGTCATTAAGAAAGATAGTTAGTTATATGAAGTGTTATGGCACACAAGAAATGGCTATCATGTGTCAAACACAAAGCTAAAAGTTCTATTAACAAAAGATTTTTATACCTTAAAACTGGCTGTCTTGAGAAGCATATAAGATGTTGAAAATCGGCAAGTGCTCATTCACCTAAAAGCAACACTGAATGAAATAGGATGCCTGCATTGTAAAGTTTTGTTTTTCTTAGTTCTTTGACTTCCGTGCAAGAAATGAATAAGCAGTTTATTCTGAGCACATTTGTATGCATTTCACATAGATGTTTTGTCAGTAAGAAGTTGTGTGTAAGTAAGTCATGCATGTCCTATTGGTAGACGACATAAAATTACTTTGATAAAACGTTCCCAACGTTGACAATAACTTTCATTCATCCAACAAGCAGTTTGTTGCTTACTTCATTTTACCAAGAAGCCAGCAACATAGTTCTCAGTCTGCCAGGCAATAACTTAGTGCAGTTCCTGCGTACTGCATTCATTTGTTCATTTTTTTTTTTCATGGTTCTGACTCGCACAACTCATAAGTCTGCTGTGCATCCTAGCAAGGGTTTAACAGCATTGGCAGCAATGTCAAAAGAAAAATTGAACGACCAAGCCGAGTTGACGGAGTGCGGTACCAACCTGCATATTTTTTTTCTTTTGCTCGAGCTAATGTATTAGTTGAAAGAAAAAACCTAGAGGACATTTTCAATAACCCCTATCCCTGCTGCTAGATGTGGTAGATTGAAAATTTTTGCAGCAGAATGATGGGAGGCTCAATATTTATCAGTATCATAAGCTTTTCTCACCTTCAATAAACCCCCTTTAAAGTTCAAAAACCCTCAGGAAACATCCAAAAGATGCTCTGCAAGCTTACGTGTAGCGTGAATTTTACTGCTAGCGCCTTTGCGATCCCATCAATGCAACGACACGAGTGCTCAGAACCAAGCACGCGAAAACGAAACTATACCTCACATGACCTCTGCTCTATGGCTACACCTGTGGAACTTGGTTCTGAGGCCTTTGTTTCACATATAATACTTAATTTTTCCATCTGGAATGGCTTCAAAAAAGCGGAAAAAGAGGATAGAGTGCCGGATGTGTTGAGCTGTATGGAGTGAGGTCTGCTGAATAGCCTTTTTAAAGGTCATCTCAGAAGCCATTTTAGAGAAAAAACTGTGGAGGGCTGTTGCTACGATATCCCTGCTCTAAGATGCAGTAACGATGCCCACTCAGCTACAGACTCTCTGCATACGCAGCGAATCATGGGAACTGAAAAGGGCAGGAATGGTGCTTGCTCGCCTACTTAATTAGTACATTCACTGCATTCACGACCAACGGTCGGCTGTGCCAATGCAACGATGCCATGACGTACCGTGAGGTACTGCACTTCTGCTTTGTGATCCACGAACAAGATCGCAAGGGCCGTCAACGAATTTCTTTTGTGCAAGGCCTACCATTGTTGCGCCAATCGATTTCTGCAGAGTGTAGCATGATGAGGACAAAGCATAAAGGAACACAGAGGGGAAACAAGCTCAGTGCTTGTTTATCCTGAGTGTTCCTTCGTGCTCTGTCCTCATGCGGCTACGCACTACTGAAATAGATGGAAAACCAAATAGCCCGACTAACTCTTCACTGTTGCATTGCAAGCGTTTGACGTGTGCTAGAAACCAGGCATGCCAAGCTGGTGCGCACCACTGAGAAATGATACAAGTTTAGACAGCAAGCTCCAGAGAGCAAATAAATCCGTGATTTCGGACATTTGTTTGGTTAGGAACTTGAAATGGACACGGACAGTACCTATCAAATCGAACAACAGATTCTGTTCACAAACTACTGAAAATTCAGAACATTGGCATACTTCTGTTTTTGCGACACAAAAGAAGCGCATAGCCAACATTTAAAAGCGCTGTGTTTAGTTTCACTCCTGCCTTATCAGTCAACTTGCTTTTGGTGCGAGTATGGCACAAAAGTGAGCAAAAAGTCTACTTTGCAGCAGAATGTAGCAAGCTTTATCATTTGACACAGCTTCTCCACAAGAGGCAGCAAAACCCTGCTCTTTTTGAACACCTCATCACATTGACTGCTCCATCTCGCCCCTCAGGTACTGGGCCACCCAATGCCACAACAAACAAGAAAAGGCACAGCACTCACAGCGACTCCGTGGCTGGTTCAACAGGAGGCAGGCCCATGGCATCGACGTGGAAGACCTCTTCACCATAGTGTCCTTCAGCAAGCACAAAGCTGTTCTCCACAAACAGATCAGCCGTAAATTTCTGCACAACATTTCTGTCAAGGTACATTTCGCTTCTGATGCTTAACTGCACCTAAGTTAGCCTGCCTCAGCTGCAGCAACCTACATCACTACACCAGCTGCTGCTCACAGTTCTGCCAAAGGATACAGTGCCGGAGGTGTTGAGCTGTACGGAGCCAGTGATGTCTTCGAGGAAATACTTGCCCTGCCAAACAACCACAAGACTGTGTCACAGCCACAATGTTTGAGAGGGGCTATTCTTGTCACGTGCATGTTTACATATATGACCTTCCTACATACTGCTTCCCCTCCCCGAAACAGTGCTGCGATCAAGGACTAGGGTCAAAGTTACCTCCTCAAGCTGGCACAGCATGCCGAGCACGACAACTCGGCTACCCCTGGTGCCGAGCAGGTGTTCGATGGGTCGCAGATCGAAGCCACCTCCTGGTTGCCTTGATGAGAAGCACTGGTGCCGCGCTGTCTTCTCCATAACCAGCCGGTAGCGCTCGCGGAAGAAGAATGCTTTGGCCTCTGCATCCCCAAACAGCCGCGGAGCTCTGCCATGGCCTGCCGCATGGCGCGGAACAAACTTCCGCCGCTCCTGACTGCATCAACCACAGATGTGACACGCAGCCTGCTTATACAAATATTTTCATTTTAGTGCATCACTCGCAAAGGGTCATCGCTGTATCTCATTAGAACAGAGAAGTGCAGCTTGCCAGTGCTGTAAGCATACAAATTCAATGGCTGTTATGAAGGCTTACAAGAATGTCTTCTATGACCGGTAAATGTCATTTAATCTTGCTGATAAGCATCTGGAACCACACCCACTCGTATGACCAGCTCAGCCATTCCCTCCCTACTGCTGCCACATCTCTTCTTTGTTTCAGACGCGCTTAACTATGACAGCCTTTGGCCTAAAATTATGACAATGATGTATTTTTATGGCACAACAGCTTTGGCCATAGAGGGCCCATGCATGTTAAGTTACTAGCCTACAAATAATTCGTCACGTCAAAGTAGAACATGCACCGTAATGCTTTCATATCTGTTCAAAACCGCTTCGTTCCCACCATCCATTCATCATATCTCACGACAAAAGTATTTCCTCCCTAAAAATAATATCTGGATTACCATCCTTATCACTCTACCATAGCACTGTACCAGCCTTTCCCCATTTCACAAAAACTTTAACCTTTAAATCTTCCATCTGCATGCATATCACACTGCTCCAGCCATTACCTACAAGTTGCTCGCCATGTTCATGCACTATCATGTTTTCAAATCCCCCTTTTTTTTTTCCTCGCATAGCCACAGACAGGAACAGTCTCTCATATGACACTGCAGTCATGACAGTTTATTGGAAATGTATATAATCATTTTTGTGGTTATATTCTCTTATTTTTGAAACCCTGCTTTGGAACTTTAAAGAAATAAAATGAGATTAGGCATTTGTGCAGTATTGTTATGCTGCTATCACTTCAACAACACCCTGATTCAATTCCCAACCCTATGCCGTTATCAGCAACTGCGACTGCCTGGGAGGGAGCCAGAGAAATGGAGGGCAGCCAGAGGAGTCCTTCTAATCAGCATCAGATAAAATGAAAACTGCAGCACACTCCCTTACAGCACAGACAGCACCAGATATGGCAGCGATTCTGGGCAACAGTGCGAGGACTGTAACTGACTCCGTAACACAAGTGCCTGTGCCATCTAGTGCATTTGTGTAACATGCATCACATTCTAAAATTTTGGCCACACTAGTCCAGATGGCGCAGCAGTTTCGCAACCACCTCATCTTCCATGCACTCTACTTGTGCCGGCAGTGTGGCGTCCTCTTTTATGAATGTAAGGGCCGCGGTGCGTGCCTAGCTTCATTTTGTGCTGCGCTCAACCATTAGCGAGTGCAGTGCAATTTTTCTGTGGGTTTGTTTCGAGCTGGAAAAGAAATTTCGTTACGTTCAAAGTGCAGTAAAAATAATTTTGCGGCACTGAAGCTAGCAGTACACGGTGTCCTATGGACACAAAAACGTAAAAATCACCACACCTGGTTACATCTTGGCTTAAATGTATAAAAAGCTTTCCCGAAGTGTTAAACTTGAGAAGAATAATATTTCCAATGAAAAACACTTACAAGACCAGGGAATTAATCCTGGTACAATGAAGAGCAAGAACAGATGTGATGAAGTATACAACCTTAAAGGGAAACTGCTCCATCTGATTGCATTGTTCTAATTGGCAGTAAACAACGGCAAGAAAACAGGATTTAAATAACTTTCCCAAACAGTGTCGTCCCTGAGATCAGCACCGAAAAAATGCTAGGGTTTTAATGTACTTCAACTGGGTATGATGAGCGAAAGCTTTTCAACACGGATGACAGTTGATGGAGACGATGACTGGCAATGCAAAGCAGTTCGCATATAGGATAATCGGTTTGTGATAGCTATGACATCCTGTATTTGCTTCCCACGAGGAATCCCTAGGTTCGAATCAGCTCCGAAGCTTTTGTTGTTTTTTTGTCCGAGCTCAGCGCATGCAAGCCGCAACATTCTTGCTTGGGTATGACCATGTGAAGTAGTTCGAAGCACTAAAATTATCCAGGGTTTAACCTAATCAAACTGACAATACCATGTGAAAGCATTATTTGAATACCTGCATCAGAATGTGTGGACTGTGAATCAGGAGCCAGGCACAAACAAGATAGTTGCTCCACTTTGAGGACCGTGTTTGTGCTTTCGCACCAAAATTAGACGGCAACACCTGTGCTTTTGTCTTTCCTGACTCCACTCAGGGCGGTCTCCTCCGTGTGATTACAATGCAGTGCCCCATTGGGCACACATGCCAGAGTAAAAGGTGCTCTTTGGCCATAAGCATACTGATGAAGAAGGACTCAAACACCAGATGTACTGGCTGTGGCGGCTACATTCAAACAGTCCTTTGCATATTGATTCCCCAAGCCAAGCCTCCTGTGGGAGCGAAAAAGGTAGGTAGAAAATGCGTGTCCGGCCATAGCCCAGGTTTACCCTGCGTGGCTACACTACAGTCAGGAGAAGGGAAAAGTGGAAATGGCTCAATACACACTCTGTTTCTTTGTGGGACTGATGAAAATGGCTCACCAGTAGGTGAGCGGTTGCAGGGCAAAGGCATCGGCCACCAGGAGGCGAGCATCAGTGCCGTCTCCGTCGGCTTTCTGGCAGTCGCTAATGCACCTCAGCAGGTCCTCCTTCCGCAAGAAGGGTCCCCCGTCCAGGCGCTGTGCCTGCAGCCAGCCCAGCACTCGGCGAAGCCACACCTCCTGGCGCTCGTCATCCAGAGGGGACAGGGACTCCAGCAAGAACTTGCTCGCATCACTGTAGCCACCACAAGAATGACATGAGACAAAAAACCTGCATTCTGACCATGGGAACAGCACAAACTCCACAAGCACCTCCAATAAAGAGTGCAGGTAAGGAGCAGCACTCAAGAAGTAGAAAATTTTGAAAGAAAGGAATTTAAAAATGCTAGCCAGAGCGGCACCTCGTAAGACCTAACAAAGCTTGACAAGCATGGCCAGCCTCATGCATCTTCGATCTAAGACTGTCCAAAAAATATTTTTCAAATGAGCCTTTTCTAGAAATACTGGCCAGTCGGTCCGGTCAACTTCCAGTGGTGTGGTTTGCTTGGAATAAATGACGGCACAGATGGTAAGCATATCAGTACATGTAAATGATCACTCTCATAAAGGTTGTCCAAGGAATCTTATTTTAAACCATTAAAAACAAATGGTGAAGTAAAAGATAAATCTACGCACAACTCATTTTCCCCATGCTCGGAGAGGAGCATGTAGGCTTACCAGTATGTAAACACTGTCACATAGAATCAAATTGCCTATAATCTGTTGTTCAACAATATCAGTTTTCTCCCTTCCTTAAAAAGAACCTATACTACCAAGCATGACACTGGCAGTTGCTTTAAACAATCTTGTAATACATTTGGAGTTACTTGTGTAGTTCAAGGTAAACACTTCATACTTTAATTCCTTTGAATGTTACGTGTGTGACGACTACAGCTTATAACCTAGCTGGTTTCTAACTAGTGTTCACGAGTTGCAATACCACCTGGAACTATCATTTCAATACAACTATCATAGTTCAAAGCCTTACGGTCTAAGCTGCGGTGGAAGACTTTATTGCTGCGCTGTGGACCTAGGTTAGTTGCTTCTAAGCACAGTGACAAGAGAGAGCGTAGCTAATATGTCCCTTATGCAACCTAGGTTACTTACCAGTCCTCTGCAAATTCCTGCCTACGATGAGTGCCATCTAGGTTGTTTTTGGTTACATGATTTGGGCGTCGTCTTTTTTTTTTTTTTTTTTTTTCATTTACTCCAAAGAACCTTACCGTCTTTCAGACATCAAAAACACGAAACTATCTTGATTTGTTGTGTTCGTAAAGTCCCTGGCCTACAGGCAGTACAAGAAATAACATGGCGAGGACGGTTGATAGGTGGAAATAACTACAAGAGGTGGTACACAGCATGTTTAACAATTTGAAAATTCACATTGATCTTATATGCAACTTAATGCTACCGACGACACAAGAAAGAGATACAAAACACCGCACTTGTTGACTAAAGAGACACACAACAGCATTACTGTGCGTGGTTTTAACTGCGCTCTCTTTTGCGTTGTTATTTCACCAAGTACACTAAAGGCATCTGAACAGATGTACTTTAATTTTTCGTGCTACTGATAATACCTACCTGCGCAATGTGAATCCTGCTATTTGGAACCTGTTTAATATCTTGCTACGTAGCTGCACAGCCATCTTAAGTTCCCAGCGGACGACGACACAGAGGAGACGCTAAACTTCATTTATAACCATCACTCGGGAAAGAAGCGTAATGCAGCCGACATAGGAACCCGCGCTTTTTCGATGTGCCAACCAGCAAACCAACTGCGTGCTGTTCCATGATGATGATGGTAAGGCTCAGAAAAAAACAGTCTGTAATTAAAAATGTAATTGACATATAAATAATGTAGTTCAATTTGAAGGTTTGCTTAATAAAATATACAAAAAAAGTCTGGCGACTGTAACTACTCCGAGGCACACCATCAGGCAGCGGCGGAGACTGATTGGTCGCTTCGGCCAACGGAATCGGCGGCTGCTGCTGCAGCTTTGTTGGGATGCGCGGTCGGGACCCACTGCATTGAAATTGTAACGGCCAACCGACTACAAGCTGCGATGGGGTTCCTCAAATATATCGAAGTGGAGAACTTCAAATCCTACCGGGGACGGCAGCTCATCGGTCCCCTGAAACCGTTCACAGCCGTCATCGGCCCCAATGGATCTGGTGAGCAAGGCCTAGCATTCTGCGCGTATTGGCGCTCAGTACGAGTTATGACTGCTCCGCACGACATGCAGGGCATACTTTGGATAGCGTGTGACACGTAACAACGCACGAGATGCTTCACGCAATGTTCTGCTTAGCACGATGTTCTTTGTTCAGTTTCAAGCCAGTGCTTTCACGCCGGTATTCTATCCGACTGCGTCGTGAGATTGCGTTGTTGGTTGTTTCGCTTGCCAAAAACCCTGCTTGGGCTTGTGTGCATACGAGCAATATAATAAACTGAAGTGCACCATTTAAAGGATCTCGAAATTCTGAGCTGGCAGGAATATTCCCAACAGCACCGTGCCTCTATTGGTATGGTTTCGTTTGATCAAAGTAATCAGCAAGTGCTGTGAAGTGGGCTAGAATGTGAACACATTCAGTCGTTGCATATGTAAGAAAGGTCACGAACAATACCATGCCCTGCGTACCTGTCCCTTCCGGACCTTTGTGAGCAATATTTCGTCAACGAGCTGAAAACGGTACATTACATTGATGCTGACATTATCCCACATTCCAGAATGATATCTGCTTTTGTAAACTTTACCAAAGCAGTCAGAGGTGCCTTTTATTGAAACAGGTGTTAGTGTGTTTTTACAAGCCTGTGGCCACTTTAACACCTTGCAGAGCTTTGATAGAGTTCATGGTACGGCCAAGTTTTATAAGTCTATTGGGAAAATGCTTCTAAAAGTAGGTGCATTGTAGGTTGATGTCTCGTTTCTGACCCTCACGACTACACTACAGCTTTGCTAGCACAGTTTATCGACAACGTCCAATTTCGACCTTGGAACAGCAGGACTAGACACTTTATTGGTGAACTGGTGAAGCATCATGGCATACTTGCCATGATGCTGCGGTCTTGAAACCTTTGCACCGCCCTGGGAATGATGTGAGCAAACGGGATGACATGATGGTTTAGCTTAGTGCATTAATCCGGCCTTCCTGACTAGCATTTGTCAATGTCTGGAAAGAGCTTCAAGTGGGAGCTGCAAAGGATGAAATGAATGACTCCAACGTGTAAAAGAAACTGCAATTTTTGACAGTCAAGATTTTTGTCCATTTATTTTCACCCTTTGCTACTCAGGCAACATAAAAGCATTTCAGAATCCAGGTCTTCATATTGAAAGGCACGCATGTGCACCTTGGAGCCCATAGGGGCAGAATCTGTGATCACAGTTCCATCCATTGTAGAAGAAAACCATAAGGTTTCACTCGTTCAATGGTTACTTAATTTTATGCTAAAAAAAGAAAATGTTGCAGTAACGAGTGGCCCCTGGTAAACAAGGGATGACAGAAGCTATCAATAGTCGTTTAAAATAGAGAAAGCATGGTGAAATAATTTTATAAGCTCATTGATGGTCTTTTATGATTATGTTGCATTGTTGTTCCATTGATTTAAGAAATGTTGTGCAGCAAGGGTATTATGTTAGCTGTGATGGTTGGTGCATGCTAGAAGAGGCTTGTTATTCCCATCTTTCTTTATTGTATCCAAAATTATTTGAGGCAACAGTCATCACATGTTCAGTGCCATTTTTTTATCAGTAGCGAAATTGATTCATTACTTCACACATGCAGTGCTGCATATTTTCGTACTGTTCTTCGAGGCACTTTTCCTTAGTCCTGATTAGCAAGTAGTGTGATGTGTTATGCCTAGACTCTAGAGTTTAAAAAATTGCATGTGGTGCTGAAGCATGTGCCACATGTATCTAATTCTGTGTATTGCTTGTTGAGACTTTCCATTTAGATGTCGCTGACCGCATTCAAAAAGATTTAGACTTTAGCCAGCATAGAATTTATGTAAGGGTAAACAGTTGCATTGTTGTATTTCATTCCTATGAATTTGAAAAACATGAACTGAAAAAGAAAAAAAATGTTGAGAAACAAGCAGGTGTTTCAAGTTTTGTTTCCAGTTACCTTCAAATATTTGACTGAATGCAGAAGGCCAATCTTGCATAAACCAAGACAAAAACATAAATTGGCACCAAAAAGGAATTTGTGTTGAGCCTGTTTATTGTTATGTACTGTGGCCTTGTGGAAACTAATACATCGGTACCCTTGCATGTGGTACATGATAGCCTTAGTCGCTTATACACCATAAAACCCAACACAACTAATACATTGGTCAGAAAAACAAATGTGCAAATGGTAGATTAGGAGCAGTGCTATAACATTAATTGGGACCACCTCAGCATGCACTGCTCTGTGTATTGATAGCAACGTTTGTGCTGACAAATTAGGAAATTGATATTTGCCTCTCTTATTGATATTTCCTGGTTAAAGGCAGGAATACACTAAGTGCAGGCGATGTACAGTGGTGGGATTTTCTAGGGAGTCGGGGCTGAGCATGCGCTGCTGAGAGTCTGTTCTCTCACCAAAGTCTAATCATTTTCTGTTGTGGCTCTCCAAGAGGGGAGGAGGTTGCTCACTGACATCATATATTTTCGCACGTGCAGGCAAATCCAACTTCATGGATGCCATCAGCTTTGTGCTGGGAGAGAAGAAGAACTGCCTCCGTGTCAAGAAGCTGAGTGTAAGTGCTCTAAACGTGTGCGACACGTTTATTTTACGTGTCCAAATTTCTCTAATTCACCGGAGTGCTGAGCATCTTAATGCTGTAGCAGGTTTTTGCAGGGAATGTTTCGATCAGCAGATGTGCTCAGCTTAGATAGTATGTGCAAGTAAATAAATGAAATAAGTAAATAACCTTTTCTAATGCCTCTATATGGCTTTTGACCTACTTCATGAAAAAGAAATAATGGAAGCTTTATGGAAATAGCTTACACAGAGTTAACAGAAGGGGGCTGAAAGGGGCAGCCTATGAATGATTGAATGAAAGAGTGGCTCTTTGTGGCTACTACTGCCTCAGGACCTAGTACACGGAGCCCCCATCGGAGCCCCTGTGTCTTCAAGGGCCCATGTGACAGCAGTCTACTGCCATGAGGACGGCACAGAGACCAAGTTCACACGATCCGTGGCACACTCTTCTTCAGAATTCCGCATTGACAATGAGGTGGGTGGTGACCTGTGGTCGGGTCTGGTTGTGAGCCCTGCTCCCTCTTGCAGGTGGTAAGCCAGGACGACTACCTGGGGCGCTTGGAGGGTCTGCGCATCAACGTCAAGGCCAAGAACTTCCTGGTGTTCCAGGGCGATGTGGAGACAATCGCCATGAAAAACCCCAAGGAGCGCACAGTGCTGTTTGAGGAGATCTCGCACTCGCTCGAGCACAAGGCGGAGTACGAGCAGCTGCGCAGCGAGATGATCAAGGCTGAGGAGGACACCCAGTTCTCATACCAGAAAAAGAAGGGCATCGCAGCCGAGAAAAAGGAGGCGCGCCTAGAGAAGGAAGAGGCTGACAAGTACCAGCGGCTCAAGGAAAGCCTGGCCGAACGCCAGGTGGTGAGCCAGGCCTTCCAACTGTTCCACCTGCAGCGGGACCTAGACACCTTGGCCACTGACATGGCCGCCAAGAGCAGCGAGCTGCAGCGTGCCGTCCGCAAGAAAGAGAAGATTGAGGAGGAGGTGCGCGACAAACGCAAGGAGCACAGCAAGTTGCAGCGTGACATGGCCAAGATTGAGCAGCAGATCCGAGAGGCGGTAAGGATAGCATGCTTCTTCCCCAGCGGAGTTTTATCCTCGCCCAGATGTCCCTGTCATTTTTTGTGTGGTGTATTCGGGATCATAAATGCCGCATCACTGCTCAGTGCCACTTTGAAAGATAGGAGCATTCATTTCAAGTATTACCAAATGTAGAAAAGCTGGCCCAGTTGCTGATTTGATCTTGAACTTGGTTATAGTGTAGAAGGTAAGGACAAAGAAGAGAAACAGGACAACCACTGGACATCAACTATTGTTTCACTGTAGAAAGACTTGCACAAAAATAAAAAGAGAGGCGGTCACAACAGGAGAGGTTGTACGTTGTGTGAACCACATGCAGCCAGACGTTAAGCTTGCAAAGAACACTGCACGAAAGAGGCTGAGGTTGGTAAAACTTTATTGAGAAAAAGGTGCAGGTTTGACGCAAGTTATCTAGTGTGCCGCAGGCCTTGGAGATCCTTGACGACACCAGCCCATTTGATGGCCTTTGACTGAATGTTTGGGTCATGGCTGGACCTTAGCGTATCCCAAGCTTCTTTCGAGAGATCAGGCAAGAGCTCTGGGGGAGACTTATGGAGTTTGCACGACTCATGGTTTATGGTCGAAGTTGTCTTTCTCGCCACAAAAGCAACGGAAGGGAATCATGTCCTTATTTATAAACTTTGATATGTAATTAGAGCTTGGGAAGGTCTCTGTCTATAGCTGCCTCCGTACAATCTGCTGGAAAGAGAAAACTTAGAATCCACTGACCGACACAGTCATGCCCAACCAACTCATCTGTTGCATCCTACTATACGCATGCTCATTTTAAAACCAGGCAGCACTATGTGTCGAATTTTAGCCACGTCTCCTGGGCAGGGCAGGTTCCCTATACTAAAATAGCAACTGGATACCTGACCTGCTAGGTCAAACCAAATGCCCTGCTTAATGTTACTGCAATGGAAATCGCCAAGTTTTTCGTCGAAGGCGTCCTCTTGTGATACAGCTCCCCCTACATGCTCCTCACGAACAGGTGAACAGCGCTTACTGTGGGTCGATGCTTCATTGAGGTGAGTGCAAGGCATACGCAGAGCGGAGCTTATGTAGGCCTACGTTTCAGGACGTGGAGCTGAACAAGCGGAAGCCAGCCTTCATCAAGGCCAAGGAGCGGACAGCGCACATGCAGAAGAAGCTGGAGGCGGCGCGCAAGTCACTTAAGGCGGCCAAGAAGGTGGACGAGACACACCAGGGTGAGATTGCCGAGCTGGAGAAGGAGCTCGAGGAGGTGGTGCAGCGCGCCCAGGAGTTTGAGCAGCAGCTGAGCCAGGAGAGCCAGGGCAGGGACGTGTCACTGGAGGACTCGCAGGTGCGCGAGTACCACCGCCTCAAGGAGGAGGCCGGCCGGCAGGCATCGCTGCACCTGCAGAACCTGGACTCAGTGCGGCGCGAGCACAAGTCGGACCAGGACCGCCACGACAACGAGGTGCGCAAGCGCAACGAGACGCAGGCCAAGCTCAAGCAGAAGAAGGCTGAGCTGGAAGAGAACCTCCGTCGGGTGGACAAGCTGGCCGAGCAGATCCGCTCAAGCGAGGCCAGCCTGGAGGAGCTGCGGCGCCAGGAGCAGGAGGTGTCGCAGGATGTGACCGCAGCCAAGGAGCGGGTGTCCGAGATCAACCGGGAACTGGAGGCCCTGATGAACGAGCTGGGCGATGCCAAGGTGGACAAACACGAGGACTCTCGGCGCCGCAAGAAAGCCGAGATTGTGGACCACTTCAAGCAGCTGTACCCGGGTGTGTATGACCGGCTCGTCAACATGTGCCAGCCCATCCACAAGAAGTACAACGTGGCCATCACCAAGGTGCTGGGCAAGAACATGGAGGCCATAGTAGTCGACTCGGAGAAGACTGGCCGCGCCTGCATCAAGTACCTCAAGGAACAGATGCTCGAGGCCGAGACATTCCTGCCGCTCGACTACATCGATGCCAAGCCACTCAAGGAGCGGCTGAGGTAAGCTTGTGGATTGCATGCATACGGTACCATTCGTGTGTTGCTCTTCAATGAGCTTTTAACTCTGCAAGCTCAGCCTTTTTCGCCTCCTTTATGTAAGCGTGTAAGCGGACTTGACTGCAGCATTTTTGCATCTGAACAGAGCTTTTTAAATGCAGGAATATTTCACAAAATGTCTCACTTCAGTAGGCATTGGTACACGGTGTATCAAACGCTGGTGTTGAGATGTTTGCGCATGCTGCAGTTCTTGTATGGCCTGTCACCCCGACGGTACAACACACTCCTTCACTGGTGTGTGTTAGTAACCTTAGCAGCTGCTGGTGCGCATTTCGTATTCTAATTGCACTACTTGCTTTACATCACCGCATTACACAGTGCAGAGAAACAGTCTTTGGGGCCTTCGGTGCTTGCATAGAGCAGCCAATTTGTGTGTGTGACAGGCACTTGGTGCCGCCCATTGACTATGATTGGAAATTTCGGGTTGTGTTAGGTAACACTAACTTTGACAAACAAGGAGCGTTTTTTTGCAGCCATTTATTTTCGCAGCAAGGGAGTTCTAAATTAGAAGGGTGCCAATGTAAAATTTTTGATTGTGAAGCCGATACAAATCTTAAGAGTTGGTTGTTGATCAGTTCAAATATTTTTGAATAATTTGAACGAAGCACTAGCAATTCGAAGTAGGCACAAAAGTTTTTTTTGTGAAATACCGCTCTGAAAAAAACAGATGTTGGGAGCATGTTTTTCCTGCATCAGTTAGTCACTGAGCATAATTTACTACACTTGAATGCTTGTAAGGCCTACCGGGCATTAAGTAGTCATGACATTAGCGAGAGAAATTATTCAGTAGTCTAATGCTTGTTTACGATCTGTCGCGCAATAATTGCATTGCGTGACAACATTGCAAGAATCTAATTACACAGTTCAAGTTCTCTCATATGATAAAGAAGTTTATTGAATGCCATCATGAAGCATTAAATGCCTAGATACCACCTTTCCTTACCACCTTACCATTGGCAGCATGCATTAGGGTGGCTCGCAAATTGTCCAGGACAGCAGTTACCTGAGCTGCAACGTGGGCAGTGCCATCTCTTCCATGCTCCCTTGAGACGTCAATTGTGGAATGCCTACCTAAGAGAAGTGTTCACAGTCGCATATCACCTTTGCCAGACTGAAAACGGTGTGATGGGACGAAATTCTGTCATGAACAGGTCACAGGCTGTGCTGTAAACGTTATTGCGCGGCCTGACTTCAGTCTCAGTATTTTATAGTGACAGTTGTTAGGAGCCCATCGCTATGAAAGGAGTGGAGGAATGGCTTATTGCTTGGCAGTTACCATGGAAGGAGGGTGTGGCTAGAATGAAAGAATGCAGAATCAGAGGATGGCTGCCATGAGAATGGTTGCAGTGGGAAGAGGGTGTCATTTTGTCGAAGTGCTATCTAATGCAGTATGGAATGCCGACTGGTCCCAGTTAGCCTTCTTTTGTTGTTAAGTGGGAGTCATTCTTCGCTGCTTTTTTCCAACCAGATCGCTGTCTGTGCAGGTCCATCACGCAGCCCAAAAATGTCAAGCTGCTGTATGATGTGCTGCAGTATGATCCCCCTGCCATCAAGCGAGCTGTGCTGTATGCCACCAACAATGCCCTGGTCTGTGAGACTGCCGACGATGCTAGCCGCGTGGCATACGACCTGGGGGACAACAAAAGGCAAGCAGTCTCTCTTTGCTCGCATTTCATTTGCTTCAGTTCATGGCCTGATGTGATGCAGTTGATGCTTATTGTGTGGTGTAAGTTTTATTGTATAATATTTTTTTTGCGCTCACTCCTGCTTGGAGACATGTAAAGACTCTACAGTATTGCTAATAAATAAATAAATAAACGTGCTGATCAAGGAAAATTTTGTACCTTGCATATATATGGAGAACTTAATGGGCAGCTTTGACAAAATATTGGACACTGTGAAGGCCTATTTCAATGGTGCTAAAGGCACTGCAGCAGACTTTAAAGAACATGTTCCGCGTCTTTAGCATGTGTTTTTAGTGTTGCAAGAGTCATTTCATAATGACGTCAAACATGGAGAACACCAGTGGCAACAATGAAAAGCTGCATCTTGAAGTTGTCCTGACAGCAGTTGCTGATCTACAATTTGTTTCCGACAATGACTTAGACTTCATTTCTGACATACATGCATTGAGGAAACATTAATAGCTAAAAGCAGCGGCATGCACTGAGGAAAAACTGCCTTCAAAGGCAGCTTTTTCTTTTCTAAATTTTTGTATTAATTCTAACCAGAAATAATGGAGTACCATAATTTCAGAATCAGAATGACATGGCAGAAATTGTGACTGCATAAAAACTTTTCCAATATTGGGACATTTTTGTGGAGTGAATTTGGTGGTTAAAGAATCAACCGAACTGTGTGAACAGTTTGCATGAGATGAGAGGTTCAAAGCGTGAAACCAAGGGAACGGTGTGGGATTGTGTGCTTCCCTGAAACCCATCGTGGCAGCAGGTACGATGCGGTCGCCCTGGATGGCACATACTACCAGAAGAATGGCTTCATTTCGGGGGGCAGCACGGATCTGGCCAAGCGTGCGCGCCGCTGGGATGACAAGGCCTTCCACACACTCAAGGCGCGCAAGGAGAAGCTTACGGAAGAGCTCAAGGAGATGATGAAGCGCACTCGCAAAGAGTCTGACCTCACAACCCTGCAGTCGCAGATCCGGGGTCTGGAGACTCGGGTACGCTACTCGGTGACCGACCGGGACAACATCCGCAACAAGAGCATGGCCAACCTGGAGAAGGAGATTGCGCGACTGGAGCAGGAGCTGGCCCGCCAGGAGCCCCTGCTCAAGAAGCTCGAGGAGGAGATGCGTACCCGTGAAGCTCAGGTGGACGAATTGCGTGAGGCCCAGAATGGCATCGAGGACCGGGTGTTTGCCGACTTCTGTGCCAGCATCGGCGTGGACAACATCCGGCAATACGAGGAGCGGGAGCTGCGGGCCACCCAGGAGCGTGACAAGAAGAAGCTTGAGTTTGAGAATCAGAAGAGCCGTATCATGAATCGGCTCGAGTACGAGCGCTCCAAGGACACGGGCGAGAATGTCCGCAAGTGGCAGAAGACTGTCGAGGACGATGAACAGGAGCTGGAGTCCCTGCGACAGGCCGAGCAGGCCCAGATGCACTCCATCG
Source organism: Amblyomma maculatum (assembly GCF_055883805.1). Lineage (NCBI taxonomy): Eukaryota > Metazoa > Arthropoda > Arachnida > Ixodida > Ixodidae > Amblyomma > Amblyomma maculatum. Next base: position 405,633,163 of record NC_139344.1, read on the forward strand.
ATGAGCAGATGCAGGTGAGATATGGAGGCATGCATTTACAGCAGTCAAGGGTGGCGGCAGAGATGAGTAATGTGTTTGTTGGTTGAATGCTGCAGGCATTGGAGAAGCTGAAGAGCAACAAGATCAGCAAGAAGCAGGAGTTGGACGCTACCGAGGAGAGCATGGGGGAGATCCGCAAGCGGTTGACAGCCGTGCAGAAGGACATTGCAGCAGTGCAGAAGTCCCTGACAGCACTTGAGGCCCGCCAGGAGCAGCGGCGACAGGACCGCCACAGTGTCTTCCAGACCTGCAAGCTGGAGCAGATCCCCTTGCGGCTGGTGCGTGGAAGCCTCGATGACCTGGATGCCACTGCTCCAACAGACGAGTCGGGTGATGATGCATCCGCGGCCCAAGCCAGCAGCATCACCCGTGTGTATGAGCGCGAGGGCAACATCCAGGTGGACTACTCCGTCCTACCCGATGAACTTACTGAGGTGAGCTCAGGTGATAATGGCCCATACCTGCCAACTCTTCCGATTTTTTCATAAAATATACGAAGTTTGACCAGTCTTACGATTTTACGAATCTTGCGTGAAACTTTACAGAAAATATTTTATTTTTGAAAAAAAAAAAAAAAGTGCGGACATCTATTAACACTACTATTATGATACCTTTCGCGACCACGAGAGGGCAACACATATTCGTGATATCATCATCAGCAACTGCAAACGTTGTAGTGGTTTCTGTCGTCTACTCAGGGGGCACGAATCCATATCCAAAACTCAATACCGCATCCGCCAGGCTAGTGGCTATAGTGTCTGTAGTCAGGCTGGTCAGGCCTGCATGCGGCCTGCACAAACCTTTGTTCACGTGTTTTGACGACTTGGGTGTTGGCCTCTGTTTTTGTTTGATCTACGGCCGCATCCAACGCAGTGCGACTCTGGTGTTTTTTGCAGTAGCGGTTTTACGGTGCAATGGCGGGCTCAAAACCGCGACAGTGCTTCCAAGTATTTTTGAGGTCGTACATGTTAGAATTTCCATGCTTCGTGCCGTCTAAGAAAGGAAAGAAGTTCGGATTTTGCACCACGTGTGCCTTTAATGTGAACATTTCACATGGTGGCAAATTCGACATCAAGCTCCACATCGCTTCGAAAAAGCACCGAGTCTACGTGTGAGCCGTGGACAGCCAGCCAAGCCTGACCAGTTTTGTACGCAGTGATAACTACCTTGGTGCGATTCGTGCAGAATGCCATTTCACGGCGTTTTTAGTTGAACACAACATCCCGCTAAGTGTCTGTGATCAAGCTGGACCACTTTTAGCAGGCGAAGTCAGCAACCGTAAAAGGATTGCAAAAATAAATCGTGACACAATGGAGTTTTCGCTCATTACTCTATAGGACATGGATTTCGCTTGTGGGTGAGTGAGCAAGCAAGCATATTGCTAAAGGTAAAGCGTGAAATTTGTTAAAAGCTGCATCACACAGCGTCAAAATGCCCTGACTGGCCACAAAAGTTTGCAGTCGCACTAGATTTGGTGAAAAATAAGAGCCGCGTTGCCTGCCTGCAGGTTTGCCGGTAGCCAGTCCAATCCTGTAGTGGAAACTCAATGCAACAAAGACTATTTTGTTCGGATTTTTGTTGTCTGTGCCACTGGTTGTCTGTGCCACTGTCTGTGCCACATGTAAAATTTGTTTTGGGCACTCGCCGGTTGGAGAATGTGCAGCGGTCCTAGATTTTGAATTCTATAGCTCCACAACGGAGCGCAAGCCTACTGAATGTAACATTTATGGCTGCTGAAGCAGTGAAATGCTCTGAAGTCTGCTTTGTGCACGAAGTATCCCGAGTCTTTGCCTACCCCTAGAAAGTGTAAATCGCGGGCTGAAGGCGCATTGGCCAGTTCTTTTTTGCTAACTACTCACTTCCTTACCTACTTTCGGCATTTCCCCCTTCGTTTTTTGGTTGTCACTGTTGTCTTTTTGTGTTCGCTTTTGGGCACAGGCTGATCGCATTCACAGCTGGCTCTTGCGAACAAGATAGTATCTCATGATTAAGACAAAATATCTTCGTCGGCCAAGCCTCTCGTCCCGGCTTATTTTATGGTGGCGTTTGAGGACTTTCTGAAGCGTGGCCGCAGGTTCCAGCTCACAGTATGCGCTCAGCCAGGTGAAGTAATGCATGCACATCATCATCATGTGAAGTGCGATGCGAGCATGTGGTCTCGTCATGTTTTCTGCCCAGTGGAAAGGTGGACACGCCTTCAGTAATGCTCAGAAATATTTGAGAAGTGTTGCATGCATGCACTATGACCTCTCACCCGACTCATCATAAAGAAAAACCTCCCAGTGTAGACCATCGTGCAGGCACGCAAGGTCGTACTGTAGCACCCTTCATTCGAGCGTTTGTTCATACCGAAGGTAGTAGCATACAGATAGGGTATGTTGCTAAATTTATATTACCAATGCAGGTGCTTTCACGAGAAAAGCATTCAACCGGCTGATGTATGCTTGTCGAGGCTATGCATGCATTGTGGCGGGCTGCAGACTACAGTTGGGCAAAGCAATTTCTTATTCCGCTCAAAACTCGGAGAAAAAAATTCACTTATGTAGAGAATGGAAAGCCAACAGCTGAGTCTGTCACAATTGTGTGAGCATATTTACTGCGTAGCAGTTGACAACCACGAGAGTCCGAAAGCGCAGCACTGTGAGTGAAATGTGTCAGGTGCAGTGACAAATGAAAAATGCTAAGTGCACATGTGGTTTTGAAGGTTTCTCAAAGCTCACATGTACGCTTCATAACCTGCTGAATTTGAGATGTTTGCATGGTCCCAAGCATAACCAGCTATTTGTTCTGAAGTCTATGGCTGCCTTTGACAACATCATGTTATTTCTCTCGTACTTGAAGAGCTCATTTTCACTATACGCGTACATACAGTATGGAAGAAAAAAAAAAAAACTTACTGACAGGCGTGCCAAATCTTTAAACCTTAGAAAAGAGGCAATTCAGCAGTATGTACTGAATATTGTTTATGGCTGTTTTTATTCATACTCATGCCTCTTTCTACTCTGTTTTCTTTTCCTATAGTTCACAGGTTATTTCTTCATCTATGTATGTTAAAAAAACTTTTTTGTGCTTAGGTGAATGTCTAAATAACTGCATATTAGACTTGTTATAGCAGTATTGTGTAAATGTTTCATTTAATGAACTTTTTTTTTTTCCAAATTCCCCTAGAAGTACTTTCTTTTTTTTTTTTTTTTCAGACTCGAAAGAGTTGATGGCAAAAAGAAAATTTATGCAGGAGCTATAACTTCAGAAGTAAGAAAAAAGGCACTTTGCCACATTTCGTATATTCTGAAAATTTTATTGGGGTGTCTTATCTTTACATAGATGCCTTTTTCAACTTTTTTTTTTCCAGAACTTTTCACTGAAAGATTTCTTTCGTGCTCAAGTGAGATGTCATTCGTTTGTATGAAAGGGGATTTAAATAGATACATTTTGTTATATGTTACGCTAGGGCTGTTTGAATATTTCACTAGTTAAAAGTGTCTTTGGAACCCTCAGTTTCGAAAGAGTTAAAATATGCAGTTCAGAGGCAGCGCCAATTGGGGAGCCTCTCCAGATGCCAGCACTGAGACTTCACGTAATGATGACAGTGGGTGAGCACTGCCTCCTCCTCCTACCTTGCAGCTGGACACACCAGAGGAGGTGAAGCGGGAGGGCAACCGGCTCAACCGGGAGATTTCCGACATGCAGAGCCACCTGCAGCGCATCCAGGCACCAAACATGCGGGCCATGGAAAAGTATGTTGCATAGAAGCATGGGCACTAATGTATTTTGTCACGTGGCCATTCCATCATTGCTAGCCTACTAATTACAAGATGGCTGTGGTTTCCCGAAATGCTTCCTAATCTGCATCTCTGTACTGCTTCATATGCAAGGGGTGTCTGCACTTCTAATGAGGCGGGAGTGCTGCTGCATTATCGGAGCACGCTGTTAGCTACCTCATAGCCATTGCACTGCTCTGATGTAGGAATGCTGCGTGGATGGTAGCGGTTGTCGGTTTCATGTGTGCCTGTTCTTCAGCTTGTTTCAATGGAAGCGCTTAAAACCGTGCTTGCTGTGCGTAGCTTTCTTCAACTAACGTTAAGTGGGACTGGAGCCCTTGTCAATCAAGCAAACTTTCATAGCTCCCTTCAGAGGCGAAAAGAAACCTTGCTCTTTCTCGCACAAACAGCATTGACTACAGCACTTTGTTTGCTCCTGAGGTATACCTGAAGGAACTCAATGCACGCTAAAAGACTTAAAAAAACACACACGACACATGCGGGTGGCAGCGTACCTACTATTAGGCGCAAAATGGTAACAAGTCAACCGCGTAGGTGGCAGTGAAAACGGGTTGCCATGATATGCAGGTAACAGGGAAGAATGCTTGCTGCTAGGTAAGAAGGAAAGAGGGCGACATTCGAGTTTCGAAACTATGCATAACTGCCGAGGGTAACAATTTAGGGGTGAAGAGCAGAGTTCAACAGAAATGAGGATCGAAAAATATTGCAATAGGAAAAAGCAAGTGAAATGAGCAAGGTGAAAAAAGGAGAAAAAAAAATTAAAAGATACTGAAAAAGGAAGAGAAAAAAAAATTGAAGGGAGCAATCATACAGGGGAAAAAAAAAAACTGCAACCGTGCAGGCAGCGAAAGAAGCTAAAACACAAATAAGACTCCAACATGAGAACTGTGTTCTCCACTTCACAAAGAATTCACGGATTCACCTGGTTCCTTGTAACCTTTAGCTAATATGGCGCTTTTATGCAACAAATTTAAGGAATTCATATTTTGTCACACACTTACAGCATAACACATATCACAGTGCAAGACATATTTCTGTCTTTCCTGAACATTTAAGTTACCAAGCCCACCTACATGCTTTTTTGTTTTGTTTTCTTTTTTCCTCGGTGCCATTCAGGCATATTGCCTACCCATTTTCCCAAATATGTAAAAGCTAAAATGTAATACCACAAATGCCAATGAGACAGCACTAAGTCTACATTCAGGCTGCACAATGGCCAAATGATGGTTTACCATGGAACTAGCTGTAAAAATTGTTGGTGTAGAGGATTGAAAATTATCATCGCAAATTTGTGATGGTAAAAACCGCTACTGTTATTTTTTTAAAAACAGTCTTTGTGCTCTCAACTACTCAGTGATGCCGTGCACACTGTTGTCATCGCCTGCTCGCCTAGACACTGCGGCAGCTGTCAGAGCTTGTAAAACTAAAGCAACATTGAAAATTTGCATTTTAATTTGCTTGATCTTGTGTAGCAAGTGCGTTCAATTTGGCAATAAGCGTTCAGTAGTCACAAGAAAGAGTGCCCCAGGGTGTGTGCCTCACGCAGTACTAAATAATACAAGTTGCACCATATTAGCCGTTATGGTTCTGCCTGGGTGGAACTGAACGCTTAAGTGTTTGGTCACCCGCAGGCTGGATGGTGTGAAGGAACGGCTGAAGGAGACGGACACAGAGTTTGAGAATGCCCGCAAACGTGCCAAGAAGGCCAAGCTGGCGTTTGAGAAGGTCAAGCGGGAGCGCCATCGCAAGTTCACGGCCTGCTTCGACCAAGTGTCCAACCGCATTGACGAGATCTACAAGGCGCTGACGAACAACGCCAGTGCCCAGGCATTCCTGGGGCCAGAGAACCCCGAGGAGCCCTACCTGGAAGGGCTCAACTACAACTGCGTGGCGCCCGGCAAGCGCTTCCAGCCCATGAGCAACCTGTCTGGCGGAGAGAAGACGGTGGCTGCACTCGCACTGCTTTTCGCTGTGCACAGGTATGGCAGCAACCATTGTGCTTGACAAGTCTGCGCCTGTTTTACGACTTTTGCCTTAGGTTTCAAGGGCTTTATTTGTGGTTGCTCCAGTGGCAATAAGCTGGGATGTAGTTCTTTGGCTGAGCTGAGGGCTTTGCGGAAAAGTTTGGGTCATCAGAAATTGGATGGCTCATCACTGAGGTTGTAAACACTCGAAGCTGGTGGATGGATGGATGCTGGTGTTTTTTTTTTTTTTTTTTTTTTTTTTGATGAATGCATTGAACATGGGTTGGAGAGCTCTTGGCTGGCATCAGCTTTCAAGCAAAGAAAAAAATGCAAAAGCTGCGCCCATATTTTGGGTGGAAAACAGTGCAAACTGGCAGCGCTTGTCAGTGTTCATGTTCCTCTGTTCTCGTCCCTTTGCACTGTTCTCTGCCCAGAGTATGAATTACGACCAAATTCCACAACTGACCGTCCTACTTTGTCTGCATCCTTTAAATGCAACCAAAGGAACATGGGCATTAAGGACATGGCAGGGGTCATATTAGCAATGTTTTTTATGTGTCTGTGATTTGTTATTGCATAATTCAGCCCCTGTGCAGTGAATTGTCCCTCAGGGTAACAGAGGAGAATAGAGGTGCACCCACAGTCCACACTGGGACTGGAGCAGCAGCTGGTGAGGTCTTCATAAGCCCTGTATACATGGACTCTACAACACCCGGTCGGGTAAGCGTCGAGTAAGCGAGGTCACAATTACTCGACCCGATTGGTGTCTACATGAACGCGCTTTCTAGCGAGTAAGTATCGCAGCGGTGCGTATCGTCGAGACGAAGTTATTGTGCAAGTTTCTTACTCATATTTGATTCCGTTGCCTTTTACTATCGAAAGCTTTGATTATTATTTTTTATCGTTGATGAGGACTAAAAAGCATTCAACTTCGCTGACGCTCCTCGCCGCTCCAGTTGCTTTTTAATCCCAGAGTTCGCATAACTCGACTTCCTGACTCGACAGCGTCTACATACTTTTAGACGAGCGGGTCAAGCTAGTTAATCTACCCCCTGCAAGCGAGTTAACGCGACCCGCTCCGCGGCTATTTTACTCGACCCAACTGCGTATACATGAACCCAACAACTGGTTTTTTACTCGACAGGCTTACTCGACCCGACTCTGTGGAGTCCATGTATACAGGGCTATAATGGTGATGATACGAAATTATTCTTGGAGATTGCAAATGCAATTAGCTCTTCAACCTCATGAATTGAGCATATATTCTCGTTAACTGTGAAAAGACCAGGCTGCTGCTTCTTTGGTGCACTGCAGCAGCACTCCTATAGATATGCCATCGCCATAACAATTGTACCAAGACAGCACTATTGGTCCAGTATCGGTACTATGTTGTAAATGCACTGACCCTGTGTTGGCCCAATGGATTGTGCTACCTGGGTAGCTCTTACAGTTTGAAGTAGTCTAGAATTGTGTGCTATTTTTTCTCAATTCTGACATGTTCTTTTTTTTTTCCGAGAAAAGATCATCTGTAAATGGCAGGCACGTCATGATTGGGCTTGAAAGTTGAACTACCTTAGTAATATCCTATTGTTATCAACATTACATGATGTGTCATGCCACTATATTGTAGTGCCTAGTATTTGCTTATTTAACCTCAAAACGTTTACTCACACTTGCTAGTCATGAAGGGCATGCGACCAGAGAGCCGTCCAGCGCGACCGATGTTCATCACTTGAATTTGCAACCCACGGGTCGCTTTCCACATCTTGTCTACCTTGACTGTTCATCACATCAAGTAAGGGTAACTTATGTTCATGTCAGCTGAGTTGCTGATTGGTTTAACGGTTTGCGATCAGCAGTTACAAAGCTGGAAAATCGAGCAGTGGTCGAACGGCCTGCGACTGTCGGTTTTCGACCAATGTGACCATTTGCAACAGTTGCCTTTCGACCAAAACGGTCGCGCAACCTCGGCGAGTCGAAAGTGTGAACGGGTCTAAAGGCTGATGGGAATAACAGCGTTGAAACAAGGGACAAAGTAAGGACTAAGAAGACAGGAACCCCCCCAGTGCCAGTCCTGTCTTCTTCCTTTGTCCCTTGTCTCAACACTGTTAGTCCGATTATTATGCACCAAATAGCTCAACTCTCCATTTTGTACCTCGAAGGCCTCCGATATGGAGCATTACTCTGGCATGGGCATGACAGCAGCAGAGACAGATGAGCAGAGGTTCTTACAGCTGGGTCCAGGTTACAGGTGTGATTATAGGTTTCTGTCGCAGTCAGGTGCATGCTGCGAGATGCTAGAGCACATTATTTTAAATGGGATCATTAGAAATTTGGAAATCAATAATTGACATGGATATTGCTTGAGGCTGACCATAATTACTCAGTAGAAATAACTCAAGACTTCAGTTGAGCACTTAACAGTACAGGCCAAATAGATGAGCTCTTTTAGGATTTCCCATCAGGAATTAGTAAACTGTCTGCAGCAGGTGTCAAAAGCAAAATTTATTGACTTCTTCATACGGCACACCTCAGTAACTGGGAGCCATGAATGAATGCATTTCAGGTCATCGAGACGTCCTCTCAGAAGTGCCACGTGGCAATCCAGACTCCTGTTTTGTTCTGTATTATAGCAACCATTTATCTTTCTGCGTCGACCTACTATTTAGTAGCAGCCTTTTCGCAGATGACTGTGAAGCTATAGACATGATAGAGGACAAAATTAGGCCTAATGAGTCGTGCTTAAAATGTAGCATGAAATTTGATGCAACCAAAACTTGCTAGACAAAACAAATAAAGTGCAAGCAAGTAGTTATTTTAATACAGTAATTGCAAAAGAAAAAAGAACCTAAGCTGGAGTTTTCACACTGAAATTACCACCTACTGCAGTGCAGAAAAAAAAAACTCAAAAGAAATCACACAAAGCCACCCCCCCCCCCCCCCCCCCCCCCTTTTGAGATCAAACTTCATGCTTGTAGTTGGGCTAACATTATTTGCCTATTTAATCTGGACTCCACATTACTCGCCATGTGTTCGAACGTATTCAGAATTTAGCACTACGGTTCAGATTCTTAAGTTATGTTGATGTTCCTGAATGCTACCTGCATTAGTTAATGTGGCACGTCAGCAGCATTTTCTTCGTTACCGCGGTGGGCTCGGAGCCTCTGCCTAAAGCAGCTGTGTTCTTTGGGCGCAGCTACCAGCCTGCACCTTTCTTTGTGCTCGACGAGATTGATGCTGCCCTGGACAACACCAACATTGGCAAGGTGGCCAACTTCATCCGCAAGCAGACGGAGACCTCGTTCCAGTGCATCGTCATCTCCCTCAAAGAGGAGTTCTACAGCCACGCCGATGCCCTGGTGGGCATTGTGCCCGATGTGAGTAGTCTTTGACGCCAGGTTGTGCAGTTGTTAGTTTTAATGTTTGTGGATGGCCAGTAATGGCTAGCCATTGCTAGCAGAATTCCACCCCTCTTCTGGGTTGGTGTGTGCAGACGTAACAGAAAACACCAACCACCCCCAAAGGGTGAGAGAGCACCAAACCTCCTTCCTCTTCGAAAAGTCGTCGCAAAGCAATGGGGCAGAAAAGTGAATTGAACCTACATGTGGCTTCTTGTCTCTCACCCCTCCTCCCTTACCCTCCCTCCCCTCCTTGCTTATGTGAAGCCTGATTTAGCGGCCCTAGTGGTGTGACACTCGTCAAAAATGTTTTTTAGTTGGAGTGCGCGAATATTCGTTTTATTGCGAAAGCAATACTACGCCAGGTCTAACCACTCGTTGCTGTGTGCAGTGTCCATGTCCGTGGTCCCCGAGCCGGCTCTGCGCTTAACAGAATAAGAAGAAAGCTCGGTCGCTCGCAGCTAATGCTTTTGCTCCATATTTGATTTAGCAGAGTTCAACACTTCTATTTTTTTTTTAATTTTTTTTTTTTGATTGCTGGTATAGTGAAAGCTCATTAATTCGAACCTCAATAATTCAAATTTTTGGATAATTCGAACTACACTACTCGATCCAGCCAAGCTCCAAGTGTATAAAAAAAAGCCCGTTAATTTGGGTGCGAATCAGTTTTCCTACAGATAATTCGAACTATGTGTCATTCATATACTGAATTATACTGAAAATTCATATACTGAACAAGGTGTGGTACTACCCACATTTCTATCAATGAAAATTGTAAATGTAGCATCGATGAGATGAAAAATTGTGCTAGGTGCTCGAGGAAAAAAGATGTGATGAGTCATGCGCACAATCATAGATGCCGTGCTGCAAAGGGATAAGAAGTTGTGAAAAGCAAGGTCGAAGGAAGTCTAGTGAAGAAACTCTGTTTTAATGGCAATTTTGTTTTTTTTATGCCTTGTAGAAATGTGAAGTGGCCTTGTCGAGAAAAAGCATATAGACTTACCTGCTTGTACAAGCCATCATATGCTTGAAAATGGGTTGGATTTGCACCCCTCTTGACCATGAGTGCTTTAACCGAAGTTTTTAATGTACTGATTATTTCTGGCTCCACTTTTTGTAATGTTTTAGTGATAGTAATGAAACTTGTTTGTTTAAGGGAAGTTGCTGTGTTTTACGGCATTCGTGTCCCATTAAATGTACTTCATCATATGCCTAATGATCAAGAGAGTTGCTCATCCGTAAGCGAACCAGATAGCTCAATATAAGGACTTGCTTTTAAGTTGGACGACTTGAGTGGGCGTGGCAAGTGCGGCACCATGATTTGCATTTTTAATCGTGGCCAGCATCTTGTGCGCGGTTCTCTCTGAAAGCCCTGCTTGCTTGCCTCCTCATTACAGCCCGGGGAGTGCACCATCAGTCGTGTGCTGACAATTGACCTGTCCCAAGCGCCCGAGTGATGGAGCCGGCCTCCCCCACCATCACCGCCAGATGCATCACTTCTTCGGCCGAACTGGCGTGCCACTGTGGGGTGTGCTGTGGTTTATTTCCAACTTGGGGAGAGTGCCAGCCTCTTTGGTGAAGCCAAACTGCTAGCTGGACATGTTGTATATATGCACAGGACTTTGTGTGCTTTCTGTACCTTTCTAGCAGTATGAAGAGGGCCCTTCTGACTGCTTTTTAGAGGGAGTATTATCCCAAGAGGAAAGCCTAGCCGAGTTTTATGGGATGGCACCATCGTGTTGAAAGCAAAACAGCTGTGGTGCATGTATTTATTTTAGCATTTTAAGCTTTTATCCTTTACTGTTGCAGATGCAAACTGGTTACACCATTTTCATTTAATCTGCCCTGCATTACTGAACCATATTCAGAAAATGACGATGCCTGTGGCTTCTCTTGCCTGCTGTTTGGCTAACTGGTTCGTGTACAACAATGACAGTACATGTTTTGACAAGGTCTTATTTCAGGGCACACTTTTAAATTTTAGAATCGTTCTTATTTAGGCTTGTTTCGTTTTACATTCCTTGCCACCTCTGATGCTGCTGAAATAAACAAAATGTCTGTTCATCTTTACTAAGGAGTTGGCCATTCACTGTGGGTCTACTCGATATGGCTGCACTTCCTGCACCAGTTCTGGCAGGGTCCAAGAGGGTGCCGAAAGCGTGCAGCGCTAGTTCAGGTGCAGTGCAACACTAGTGCCACTGGCTTTGCACGCTTGCTGCACTTGGCAACTGGCCAGTTCAAAGATTTGGTGAACGTGCGCTGAACTAGGCCTGCACCTTTGCAAAAGAAATAGCAAGGTGCAGGGGTCACGTGCTGCACTCAATGAACTAGTGCAGCTAGTTCAGCCAAATCGAGTAAACCTTGTATCACCTCATCGGCTGGTTACCCATTTAGTTAATATGTAGGCGCTAGTGTACAGAGTGGAATACACACAAGTGAACAGTAAATACAAATACTATACTTACCATATTTACTCGTAGTGCACGCATCCCCAACTTTAGTCATCAGAATTAGCATTCTTTTTTCTCTCTCGTAATAAACGCACCCCCAACTTTCATCCCTTGCAGTCCTGCAAACCTGTAACTTTCCCACTTCACTTGCCCTATAGCTCTTTTGCTGAAATATGGTAGTAGCTGAAAATTGTGGTAGTAAATACGGTAGCTGCTAAAAACACTTTTTTCGGCGATATACTATGCAGTCATTGCACAGAACTGTAAAAACCTGCATTTGGACCAACACGATGTTTACAAACAAAGGGGGTGCTCGTGAATGCCACAGCATACTGAAAACATACAATTAAGCCTGGGTCTAACAATACTGTAAAGAGGTTGCAATTTTTTGTTATATCCACGTTTTTGTGTGCAGATTTCACATGAATACTGGAAAAGACAATGCAGAATGGAAGCCAAAATGAATTAAATGTAGAGAAAAATGCCCTGAAATTTTTTACAGTAAATCTTCATTACTGGAAGCTTTAGACATGGTTATTTTGCGGTTGCGCTGAGGGCGCGGCGTGGCAAACCATGTTCTCCACCCCTGTTACTGCTATCACAATGCCTGGAGGCACCATGGGGAGTCTAGGAGAAAGCATCATGTACGGTCACACTGCTGCAAGGTGAGGAGGCACCTGTATCTTCATGCATGTTCCTTCTCTGTCAGCTTGCCACCACTGCCTGATCACCTCGAGAAGACAGACTGCCAAGTTGCTGGTGTTGCTGTCCCCACTCGCATGCACGGTTGAGATCAACCGTGGCCGCCGCAATCAGCTCCGGCGCCGCGCGCCGTTCTCTATCGCGGAGGCCACCTATCAACGCCGGAATCTCAGTCACTTGACGGCGCACATTGCTCTTTTTTTCTTTTTGTCCTGTTATTATTTGCTACTTTTGGGCGTGAACTATTCTAGCACCATGTTCTAAAATTGAAAGCAATGGACTGCTTGCTGTGCTTGCCACGTGATGCGCCGTCGGCGCTGGAAAGCAGGAGAACATGGAGCATCTGGTCCTCCACTGCCCGCAATTAGCACCGCGACACCCAGAGGGCACCACCCTACTACAGGCGCTGGGTTTTGCCGCCTCCGACGGTGACACTAGTGACACTCCGCACGCGGCGGTGGCGGCAACAAAAAGCCGACTTCGACAGTGGTGGAGGTCGACTCGGCAGCGCAAGCCGAACTCTGTGACTCCAGCGAACGCACCCCGGCCCCGACTGTGTTTATGTGGTCTGTGTGTGGCTGTGTGTATGTATATGCTAAGACTTATGTCATGTAAACGGCTAGGGTGCACATCGTGCGCCCCCCCCCCCCCCCGATGCAAAGGGATTGCCACATAATCATCATCATCACGCCGCGCTGCATCAGCCGCAGTTGCTCATTAGTCTCAAATGTTCCTGTCATGTCAGTACTTGTTTTTTCATCGTAAAATTTGTGCGGTTATGCAAACGCCGAGTACTACTCAAGGGATAATTTGTTATATCGAGAACGTCCGCGGCATATTCATTACATCGAGTTTTTAGATACACATTTAATGGAGAAGGCATTGGAAAATTACTTCGTGATATCGAGCTACATGAAAATCTGTTGCATAGAGGTTAACTTATGAGGCTTACTCCTGAAATGTACCGACGATTTTTTTTTTTTTTTCCTCACATCCTGTTTGATGTATTGTACTCCGCCGCCGTCAATGCTGCTCTGTAGGAAGCCAGGACCTCTCAAGCTGTCTATACAGCTTTTTCCCTGGCTGTCCTCGCAACACCAGTTGCGGAAATAAACCTTCAAAAGAGGGGGGGGCTGGATGCGGACGCCGCCTTCTAGAAAACGGGTCCGCGGAGCCATGGCCTCGCCCGGCGAGTGACAAACTAAGTCTTAAAAACACCGGTTTATTCCGGGTCAACAGAAGAGCATTTTAAAAAAAAAAAAAACATCGGTACGCCACTGCGCTGAAAACATGCATGCCGTCGAGGCGCGCGACAAAGGACTAGCAAGAATAAAACAGAACGAGGGTCAGGGCTTTACTCCGTGTGGCAACAACTCACGCAAATACGACTAAGCTATTCCTGCAGGCACTGCTTCCGTCTTCCTCTGGCAGGTCTATGTTCCGTCGTCCGTGCACATCTCACTGGCCCGTGACGCTTGCTGGCTGCCTCCCACCGGGCAAGAAAGCCCCGAGCCTTGTTTCCGACGTGCTTACCCTCGTTTTTGCGCCGATAACATGCTGCCCCCCCGGGCCCGGCAGCTCGCTCATGCGTACTCGCGCTGCCCGGGCAAACACCCAACACAAATAGGAAAAGCGCGCGCGGCTTGGAACACTAAAAGGGGATGTAGGGCCCCACAAACCCAACGCGCCAGCTAGCCCCTAGCAGCCAGAGTTTTGGCTCTCAACCCGCGGTGCGAGAAGTCTCTACGGCGGCAGGTTCGGGCCAGAGGGGACAAACACTAGTTGCGTACTCGAATAGGCTTTATTCTGAGTACACGGCAAATATAGCACTCACAACAGCCGCGGCGAGCGTCCAGCTCGCGTACGGGGTTGGAATAAAAACCCAACAAAATGAGAAACGAAAAGATGAGAAAACGTTCTGCTCACCAAGCGTGGCTTCGCGCTCACGGCCCGCAGTGGTCAGTGCGTACGATGACCGGGCGATTGAGTTGGTGGTCTCGCACGTGCGCGATCACCTGTCAAAAAGGCACGAGAGGCGTGCGCTCGTCTCGGCTGAGGAGAAGGGTCTCCGGGTTACACCGGGAGGGGAGGGAAACCCGCGGCGGCATCGCTGCGGGTTTCAAAATTTGGTGTCTCAACAGCTGCATCTACGAGATGCCATCCTTCCGTGAAGTGTAAGACGCGCGCCAGCGCGCGCCTTCCTCTTCTTATTCTTTTCTACTTTCTCTCCTGTTCGCGCGAGGCAGCAGCAGCAGCAGCTCAGCTACAGAGCCATGTAGCAGGCCCGTACGTGTATTTTCTTTTCCTTCCTGCAAACACAACTTCCCTCACGGCGCGGTCAGGTGCCCGCGAGTTTTGTAGATACCTGCATCCTTTCTTATAAACTAATGCACAATTAATTTAGTGACCTTGATCTGATTAGGTGTAGGCGTCCATCATTCTTCACCCAAAAGTACAAGGCGCATTCCTTTCCCTAAAAACTCACTATTTAATTAAATGGTTTGGTTTGTGCGGTTTAACGTCCCAAAGCCCCAAAGCGACCCAGGCTATGAGAGACGCCGTAGTGGAGGACTCCGGAAATTTCGACCACCAGGGGTTCTTTAACGTGCACTGACATTCGCACAGCACACGGGCGTCGTGCTTTTCGCCTCCATCGAAAAGCTGCCGCCGAGGCCGGGATTCGATCCCGCGTCCTTGGGAACAGCAATCGAGCGCCGTATACCCACTGCGCCACCGGTATTTAACATATGTAAAAAAACTGCGGATCGAAATGCGGTTACAGGAGTTATATCGCTGCAACACTCGTTCGGGTTCAAGCCGTGCGGGTTCGCGTTTTATTATTTGTAATGATGTTTAAGATATTACTGTACACGAATCACCACGTCACATTCCCTACGACTGCTGAATAATTTATAATATAATTTATTTTCTCACCTGTTTCGATTTCACAACAGAGAGATGGATGTGACGTCACAGTACGCGAGGGGTGAAAATAAAGCGATATTGGCATTGATGCGTCATTTGAATTCACTACAATGATAAAGCCAGGCTGCCTAACGACCAGGAATCACTACAATTGAAGAATGAGCGATTATATTGCTGTTTTTTCATACCGCGCATCAAGAAATGATTGTGACCTCACAGCCATCTCTCGTCTGTCGAAACCAAAACTGGTGAGAAACGGAAATTCAATTATAAATTACTTAGCTGTCGTAGGCGAAAACTGCGTGCGGATCGATATTCACGAAAAACTTACGCATCGTTAACGAGAAAAATGCTACCTAAATTCGGTGTCATAGCAGTCATAGTCCTTTAACGACCCAAAATTTTCAATTTTACACTGGTGCACCACGCTGTTCTTACGCCTATGCACATATCCCTCGCGGCCCGCGGTTTCACTCACTATTAACGTTGGTTTCACTGCACTGCACGTTTTACCCCAATGCATCGTTAACGAGAAAA
The DNA here is from genome assembly GCF_055883805.1 of Amblyomma maculatum. NCBI lineage: Eukaryota > Metazoa > Arthropoda > Arachnida > Ixodida > Ixodidae > Amblyomma > Amblyomma maculatum. The sequence continues at coordinate 405,648,960 of NC_139344.1, forward strand.
ATGCTACCTAAATTCGGTGTCATAGCAGTCATAGTCCTTTAACGACCCAAAATTTTCAATTTTACACTGGTGCACCACGCTGTTCTTACGCCTATGCACATATCCCTCGCGGCCCGCGGTTTCACTCACTATTAACGTTGGTTTCACTGCACTGCACGTTTTACCCCAATGCTTCACCGCGCCCCATTGCGGTGAAGCGTCCACGCGGTGAAGCATCCTAAAAAGCGACGGGGCTGTGCATCGCATGGCGAGAAGGGTGGCGGAGGCCTTCACAATTTTGGAGCACTTTTTTTTCTTCAATGTTCCTGAAAATGTGCTTAGTAATAAAACATGTGACTAAACCGGGCAGAAACCGTCGCTCTTATTTTTCATCGCGAATGCAGACTATCAGTGTTCATTACACAAAATTGCTGCAATGTAAGCGTTTTTCAGAAGCTTTTCAGGCCCATTCGATTATTCGAACATTCTTCCTGGTCCCTTGACTGTACTGCAAAACGCGAAGTTATGAGGCGGGATCGTAAGCAAAACTTTTCGATGCATTTTTTTTTTTTTTTCATCATTTCACAGAGCACCATCAATCAGTTGGAGAGTGCTTAGGCGAAGAGTGTGACGCAGTGCGATTATTTTAAGGCAATATATACCGTATTAACACGTAAATAATGCAATCGCTAATGTAAAACAAGCAGGCCCGTGAAGACCTCACGAAAAAGAACAAAAAAATAAGCCGCGCATTATATTACAAGTTGTTAACGCCAACCACTGCCAAGGGCCGAGAAAAAACACAACAGCTCTAAAAATATTGCAGCAAAAGATACGTCAAGATTGATAGGTAACTGGCCGCAGCAAAGCCTCTGAAAAGTATAATACGCAGTCTACTCAGCATGCAGTGGCCGCCGTAATCGCCGTGCCCCCACTGCTACGTTTTATGCTGCGCTCCTATGCCCGTGCGCGCCGCGACAAGCCGTCTTTTCCCGACCGCTTATAACACTGGTGGTGAAGGCGACTTCAGCAACTTTGAAGAGGGAGAAGTTTGCGCTGTTGTCGTGTTTTAGCGCCGAACAAAACGAGACGCATTCTGAAACGGATGAAAAAAAAGAAAGAGAGAAAAAAAAAAACGCGTCACATTTTTGCAGACCAGTATTTTTTAAAATGCTCCGATGAGTGTGCACTGTGAAGCCGGACATTTCCTGAGAAGCTCATTATCCGCTGGTTGTTTCAATCAGCATGAGCTTCTCATATAGTTCAACGTGCTGCCGCATGGCTAAATTACCTTTGTAATATTGTCGTGCTGACTGTATCGCCTCGACAGCATCACATTCAAAATGTAGGTCTCAAACACCATAGCAATTAAAGGAATAAACAAGAACCGCACACTGCAGCAGAGTTTATGCTATGACCACAGTCCATCTATACTCTGCTACCACCTACAGGGAAATATAGTGGTACTGCACTTCATATACAGTTTCAGTGAAGGGCAAATATAAGAGCTGCTCTTGAGGATTCATGTTGGAAATTTCCCAGTCGTGGTTAAGAGAGGGAAAAGTTTATGGCAAGTGCAAGACCATGGCTGGTTTCTGAACTGCTATCGGCATGCTCCATTTCAGCCTGGGTTATTAAAGACTCCGTGCATCAGTGATTGATGTGGTTATTGATGCATGAAACGAAATATATTCTTTAGAAGCACAAGGTAATTTAACAATAGAGTTATGACAACCTTAAATTTCGACACAGGCGGTGGACATGAATTGCATGAGGGAGCGACTTCATGATATCATTCATGGAAATATTCGCATGCTGCACTTGTCAGGGCAAACATAGCCATCGCTTTCTTGCAGATGACATTGGGATCCTCGTGAAGGCATCCTCACCTGACGAGGCGAGGGTGAGAAAGAAGCACGAGTTGAGGGGAAGAATATGTCGCAAAGCTTGTGCCTGCTTTGCCATACAGGATGCATGCCAATTTTAGGACAAGCGCGGATGATGACTAAAACTAAATACAGTCGAATCTTATTGATATGATTCTCACGGTAAGTGAAAACCAAAACATATTATCCGAAAATCCAAAACTGGCTTCAAAAGGTCACAAATGAAATATACATGGCACCGAACTTCCTTTTATTAGCAGGCTTTGAACTGCCCGTCATTCTATGCTGGACTTATAAATGAAAATATATGAGAAACAAGTTTTTCATATATTTTTGTAATCATATCCGAACACACGTAAAAATAACATCATATTAGCCGCACGAAAATGCACTGCCTTTATAGGGCGTCAGCCGGATAGGACAAAAAAAAAGTATTATGCTGAAAAACATAAGTGGTACTATATTGAGTTTTCACTGTAAAAAGCGCAGTCTAAAAATGAGTATACAAATGCATTCTTTGTTCCACCCATGCATCCTGCACATGGTTGTCCTTTGCTGAATGCCGGCCGAACCATTTTGATTCCCTCTTTCTTTCGACTGAACAAGACGCCGCTACAAAAAACAACGAAAAGACACTTGCGATGGCTTACTTGCGAGAACATGAAAACATAACAGCGACTACAAGATGCAACCGCATAATGCATGGACTACAGTCAGCATGCCTTGATGACGTGGTTTAAACCAAGGCCAGCGTCACGATGCGGTGGCCAATGATCACGCCAGCCAATATTCTAGTTCTCAACTTGAATAGCCCGGGGACTGATTAGTGTTTGGCAAATCAGAGGCCAGACATCTTAAGTAAGCAGAGATGTCAGTTTCTGATGGAAGTCCCTTCTATCACTGCACAGGCCGTGTAGCACAAACACAGTGGTAACCGTGCAACATCGTTGTTGCATGCATGGTATTGGCAAAATACGTCCTCCTGAAATGCTGCTTTGAAGGCGCTGGCTATACTGTTTTTCTTTTTTCCTAAGCCAGAAGAGAGCCCCCACTTCGCCTAAATGGGGTCACCAGCCAAGATAAAAGGAGGTACACACAGTACCCAAGAATGCAGCTACACCACACTCTGAAAAGTGAGCGCGAGATAGTGGCAGCAATGCGGTTGTTGATCAGAAATTTGTTTCTGGTCTAGTACATAATTTTGCTGGGGACATCTCTTATTTGAAGTTTTAATGGTTTTCCTAGTGATGCAGTTATCACTGGTGACTTTCAAACACGATGGCGCATGCTACCTTCCTTACCTTACCAGGAAAATGATATCACTCCAGTCACTGTCAGTCCCACCAGACATATAGCACAAGGGATCCGTCCCAGCAGGGACGGGATAGCAGCGGCAATCCCGTTTGCCATAAACCTGTTTCTGTTTTACATGCAGGTTGGTAAACAATGTCACTTTTTAGCAAGCTATTGAATAATTTTTGTTTAGTGTTTATTCCATGCCCGAGTGTGTTATTCCAATATTTTTATGACAATATGTGGGGGTGAATGCCGGGCCACTCAATGCTCCCAATACACGGTATTGGTGCTTTGAGCAATCAGCAATTTGTCGTTCATATATGTTTTGAGGAATACCAAAGTTATAGGTGCACTAGGTGATCTTAACCAAAAAAAACAGCCACTAACTCAAATGCGTGATTTAAAAATTAAGACTAAGGTGGCATGCTCCATTGATAAATTCGAGAGCTCACCACATATGGCTAAACACAAGGAAGTAGTCAGGAAAAAAATTTGCAGGCTTTACACATCCGTTGAACCTAGTCTGATTTGCAGTAGCTCGATTTAGGAGCAAAATCAAAAGCCAGGAGTCGCGTCACCCTGGTGAAGTGATCGGTAATGTACACCGGGCTATAAAAGTTAGTGCAAATTAGACCTGCTCTCTTGCTATGCTGTGTTTCTCAAGGCTAAATCAAGGTCAAAGGAAACATCCCAAACAGTGACTTTTGTGTTGAGTAAAGCTACTGCTTGTGGAAAACCAGTTTCCTTCCCTTCACTGCAGCCAACCACCACCACCCCAGCAAGCGTTGTGGCAGTGTCGGCTGGTAGAGGAGGTAACTACTTCCCTTTGCGGAAAGGAGAACCAGCGATGGGTGCATAATCAAAACGTTTACACGGATTCCTACAAGAAGATGACAGAGAGCTTCTGGATCCAGCCAGCAACACGAGCAGTTGTCTCTCGCCGCCTCTCCCGGCAAATGCCGGGGGATAGCGGGCAAAGAATATGTGGAGCACACGAAAGGACCTCATGCATGACCGTCCGTAATCTGGTTCCCAACAGCAAAGTGACCGGTAAATACCACATGCTCTCCCCGCCTCCTGCGGCAGGAGCCGTAGTATGGCTTTGTCCGATAAATGCGGTAGGCACGGGAGATCCTGGCCGCCATATGCCCGGTGCGTACAAATTTCTGCCGCCGAAGTCGCACCGCCATTCTCCAGCCGGTGAGTCAGATGTCCTTCTTACGTAGCCTTCTCCTTCCAAGGAAAACCTGATGTTGTATACCTAACGAGCACATTCTGTATTATTTGCAAGTGCAATAAATAGCATTCGATTATAAAAGCTGTGTTGTCCCCATCCCTTTGTATCCTCGGCAAGTCGCTAACAAGGACACTGCACCCGTGGAGGTGGTGGCAGGGTGGAGACTGCCCCCTCATACTGCCACACGCTCAAAGCAAACATTTTCTTCATCCCAATTTCTATTACGGACATGGCTATATCTCAAGCGCACGATTAGAGTCGTTTTCCATGAATAAGTCTGCCCATTACTGTAATGTTTTTGGCATTTAAATAAAAGCATTTTTTTCCAGGCCCTTGTAATGTGTGGGTGAGGATTTCTGTAAAAGCACTAAGCAGTTGCATAAGAAATTTATTGACTTCGGAAAAGCACTTCTCTGCAAGTTTACGGCAAATTAAATAAATAAATAAATAAATAAATAAAAAAGTTCACTTCATGACCATTTGAAATTTTTCCACTCTTCAAATGTAGCAGTGGTTGTAACTGAGTCTCAAGCTGCCTGTGGAGCCAGTTTCCCTATCCATCATTAAGTGGCGGACCACCCCCCATCCTGCGTCAGAAACAGCACTGGCTGTGTAAGGTGGTAAGACTTCCTTAATCAAGAAGTGGAAATAGTGATGGGAGCCCCACCGAGATGCACAGAATCTCGCAGAGGCAACAAGGGCTTCTGAATCCTTCTGACATGAGCAGTTGTACGTGCATGTTCTCGCCATTTTGCACGGCAAATGCTACCTTGGCCTGTAGTATGCGGGTCCTGTTGTGCACAGCCACCAGTCTTCTGGTTGCAGGCAGCAAAGTGAGTGACAAATACTGCCTGCTCTCGCTGCCTCTTGCGACAAAAGGTTGGGGAATGGCTTTGTTCAAAGAATGAGGTGCGAATGGGAAGATCTCTGTTGCCATTCTCAGTGAATGCAAATCTTTACCGAAGTTGCACCTCTGTTCAGCAGCCGGTAAGTCAGCAGCCCTTCTTATGGAGCCTTCTCCTTCTAAAGAAAATTTTTTGTAGCAAGCTGGCAAACTATTATTTGCAAGAGTAATAAATAGCATCTAAAAGTTCATGCTTTGTCATCCTCTTCCTTTGTTTTTTTAGGGGTTTGCGAGCAATAATGGCGCATCCGCAGTGGAAGACCATCCCAACACATTGCCACAATGGTGCCCAATGTGGCAAGCTCTTGTGACAATAGAGAGATGCAATTATGCATTTTTTGAAAGCAAGGCGAGAGCCGCAGCTCGAACAAATAACTGAGCATGCTGTTTGATAAGCATTTCATGGAGACAACTAACGGATGCAACCAAAAAGTCCATACACAAAGCACAAGATCTGGCCATCCACAAGAAAAACATCACGCCTCAAGTGAGCAAGTGGCGAAGCAGGAAGGGAGTCTGATTTTCCTCATGGTTATATTGTCCAATCTGTCTGTTTGGCTCAGGGAGCCAGGTGCAATGATCTGCTGACACATTGCAGCCATGGTTGTAGGAAAAGCACCGAGGCTATGTTGGTTCCCCAGCAGAGACGTGTCTCCTCATGGCACTGTTTTTTAGACACTGTCCTTATTTTTAAGTCCATATTCTGAGTTCACGTCCTTATCGGAAGTGTCGCTATCTCCCCGATCTCGAGTCATCTGACTAGCGGAAGCACCGGAACCAGATATCAGTTTGGTTGCCACCACTTCTGGTTCTGGCACTTCCACTAATCAAATGACTCGAAGTTAGAGAGATAGCGACACTTTAGATAATGATGCAAACTCAGAATACGGACCCTAGTGTGAGTAGGCTTAAAGCTGTTTGGAGCCACCCTTCTACACTGGCCACAGTTACACCATGGCACACGGCATGCGCAAATGCGTTTGCTTGTTTTATGTTATAGTCACTAGAGCTGAGAAGTCTCGCTCAGATACAGAAAGCAGACTTTGTTTCAATAAACCTGAAATTTTTGACTTGCGAAGGTGAATTGGAGACTTTGTGAACCAGACGCTAATGCAGTTCCAGTGAGCTCTGCATACCTATGCCGGAAAACGAACTATGAATGCTTGTTCAACAGAAGCCAGTCAGCCTTGTTTAAATAAACAGAGCACCGTGCAATGCCGGAGCTCTTCGTCACTTGCATTTTACCAAATGGCTATTTTGCAGTCTCCATTGCATTTATTCAAACATTTCGAGACTGTAGGTGTGATATGCAGAGATCGAGTAAAGCCGACCTAGCCTGCTGTTACTGTCTACGTTCCTGCTGGCTGCCCTACGGCCATGAGTCATCCTAAGCTGCGGAGATTTGCGGAACCATTGCAATGCAAGAGAGGAGGCCAACTACTGCCTTTTCAACAAAGGCACGTCAGCACGAACACTTTCTCAGCAGGATGGGGGGGACTGCCACCGAACAACAGAGCCCCCTAATCCTGCTGCAAACGTCATAGTAATGCCCATCCACATATCATTGGTGGTATTCAAGCAGCAGCTTTGAACAACTGTAGGTCAACATTTAAGGAGGGTTGTGGAAATTCAGCTCTGCCCGTCGCCACTATCTGGCCGACCATTACTTCATCACGTGTCATAACAGTGCCGGCTAGGTGAAGAGGTGGTAAAGATCACCCTTATAGGGAAGTGCAAATGACTTCAGGAGTGCTACCGAGATGTCTACGCAGAACTCTGTGAGACAAGGACTTCCGGCAATGCGAGCACTCATGGTCACGTGCTCGCACTACATTCCGCAGCAAATGCCAGCAGGGCAGTAGTATCCGGGCACCCATGGCAAGGCCCATTGCGCATGGTCGTCTGCATTTTGGTTCCAGGGAGCGAAGTGACCGCCTGCTCTAGCTGCCACCTGCGGCAAATTCCTGGAGATGGCTCTCCCTGAATGCTGAAGAAGTTGTGTATAAAGTGCATGAAAACCTGCCTATAAGGCCACAACACTTTTTTGCAAGAGGCTCTATTTTCAAATATAGCTTTGAATTACAAGGATCGTCTGCGTGATAACCAACCTAATCCTTTTAAAAAATTGTGAATTCCCCTTTTTAATGAAACCTGGGTCCTGTACAAACACAAAGAAAATCATTGAAGTGTTTCAGATTAATAAAACCCCGACTAGTGCACAACCAACCCCCTCTTAGTTGTTCATGTTTGTGAACTAATGTATCTTGATGCAAACAATTGAGGTATCAATATGGTTCCTGGTTTTGCACATGAAGTTCTGGCTGCGAAAAAGGAGTACGTTTGATAATAAAGTCCTTATCCTGTCTTCTTGCTATGTACCTTGTCTCAGTGCAATTATTTCTCATCAGAATGTATTAACTAGTTCAGCTGTTTTGCCTGTGCAGCGCACATGGAAAGATCCCTGCTGATATTCTCAACACATTCACCGCCGAAGTCGCACCCCTGTTCCCTAGCTGGTAAGTCACAAGCTGTTCTTATGTAGCAGTAGACAGGCTAGTTGCCACATCGTTCTTGTTTCGATAGTGCAGCATTTTTTCTTGAATCTACTTATGCAGCCTTTTCCTTCAGGAAAAATGTTTTTTAGCAAGCCGGCACACTATATTATTTGCAAGTGTAATAAATAGCTCCGAGTGTAAACACTTCGTCATTTCCTTCTTTTGTTTCCTCAAGCAAGTCTTTGCCTGCGGTCAGCAGGCAAAGACGTTGCGTCTGCGGAATGGAGTACTGCCACAAGTATCGCTGCACGTCCAGCAGAATAATTCTTGATAGCTAGGCATTACACAAAAATACTCAAAATTTATTAATAATTTTCACTAATGCACAAAGTTCAAACGTGAAGATCTGTTGTGAGCCATTGATTCCTGTTCTGCTAATATTATCACTACAGCAGCATGGCTATCTGCAAAAATAAGATGCAGTAAAATACTGGATTGTGATAACATTTAGAGCCCGCATTCTTATGATCCCTACATTCTATCAGGAGGGGGTGTCCTTATCGTTATCAAATATGCACCTGTGTCGCACAATGTCCCGCTTGTTTCATAAGAACTTGCATGTGTACGAGTTGCGGCTGCTACACAGTTTATTTCTGTGCTTGTAATAGACCGCCTGCAGCTTGTTTTGTTTTCTTCATGGCATAAATAATAACTTAATCATTATACTCCGTTTCATACATCAGGTGCAACGTAGGGAAAGCTACGCAAGTAGTCCGGAAGAAAAAGAAAGGGAGGCGTATCTCTACACGCTTGTTTCGTGGCCGAGTGGTTTCTGCGGAAACTGGCTCTATTCAGAGCATACACGTTTGCAATAACTTGCTTCGCGTGCCCGAGCATCTTCGCAGTGCGGATGCTCCAAAGAGGCAGTCGAGGTCGCTGCATTGTGCAGCGCGGAGGGCCCCACTGGCAGGGTTGCGGGGCAGCGAAAACGCAACATGAACGAAAACGACAAACAAAACAAACAAATTTACTGAATTCAATCTTTTCTCCCTAAAAAAAGGTGCTTTTTATGGAGTTGATGGCAAATGTAAGTTGTATTAAGCTTGCACACAAAGCAAGTATTATTTCCTCTCGTCAAGAGCAGGCACTATTTTTCATTGCGGATGCGGAGAACGCAAACAAGAGCTCTAGCTTTGGCAGTGTTGCACTTGATGTATGAAATGGAGTATAGATTCTTTATGTCCCCTTGTTTGTACTGGGGGACTTATTTTCTGAATGCTGTGTAGCCGAACGACTCCACTGTTATAAAACAGAGTTCTCCACAATTTTATGAATTTTCGAGCCTTTGTCATTTTTACCTTATTAAATTAGCACACGACCTCACACATAATACGCAGGCTTCCACCACCACCTTGGATCCCAATCTTACCACTGCATCTCTACTCCAGTGGTAGCTACTCCAAGGAATAAGCCACCTATAGCGTTCCACTTCATTCTTAACATGCATGTTCTCGCAAATAAAAGGAAAAACTTTTGCCAGATTAGAACAGAGCCAATGTTTCATCAGTAACAGCCAAATGGGACTCTCTCATTGAAAACAACTTTGTGAACTTTTCACAATTAACAACAGATGAAAACTGTGCAACTTACTGTTGCACTTTATACAATAAAGAAATGAATTAAAGAACAAGCTTTCCCTCAAAACTTGGAGCGTTGTGCACCGAAGTCTGAAATCTGACGAAAGACGACTGATCCTTCGTGAAATGAAACAGACGGCCATTTCTTGTAGTTGAAGTGCAGATTGCTTCCGGTCAAAATCTGTATGCTAAGTTGAACCGTTCCACATGCCCTTCGGTTAAGACAATGAACTTTCGCAGTGATAGTGAAGCATTGGCAACTATCCACAAAGGCACTCATGGGATGCCCGTGTCGACAAAGAAAAAAAAGGCATAACATGCTCTAGCATAAGAAAGCAGGCCTGCCGCAAGATGGCTTTTGTGCAACATCACAGGGAACTGTGGGCAAGCTATCTCGCAGGAGCATGCTTTCCACAGGGAGAGGGTGTGGAAAAGGAAGGCAGAGAACCACACCATCTGCGCTGGGGGCGAAGACCTGACATAGTCAGATCTCGGCACTGTGCGTGCGTCATGCAGCATGCCCTGCCTCTCACAGACTGAAAGGCACGCATGTTCGAAGTGCACCACCTCGTCAACTTCTGATTTAAAATTCCACGGCAGAATTTTCAACTGATATTACACCTCACTTTGCGTTATTGCAGCAAACAGATCAACAGATATCAGCGTCATGGCTACCATTTTAACTTTGTATGAACCGTATAGGACAGGGCAAGTTCTGAGTGATAAGTGAAGAAACCCTGGCAACTTCTTGGCAGCTGTGCTTCTAAAAAAGCAGATGAACGCACAGAATGAAATGGACTCTAGGTGCAAACAGTAATGACAACAAAGAAACATGGCCTTTTTATATCATACAACTGCGGCCACACCCACTACAAGCTAAACGAAATCGAGACCAGGTATGCGCGTTGTTGAGCTGCTCCAGCTAGGAGTGTCAGGTGTTGGTGCAGAGTGGGCCCCCCACAAGTGTGGCTCTTCTGGCCTGTCTCCCCGGAAGCCCACCGCCCTTGCCGGTGGAGTGCACAGCACTGGACGCTGCCAGTCATGTTCCTCAGAGGGTGATGGCCAGCCATTGTTGCTGAACGCCGTGGCCATGTGGCCAAATGGCTGCTGGGAGACAGGCCTCCGGTCAGCTTCCCAAATGGGCACTTCTGGTGCCACAGGTGAATTCTGAAAGAACGGCTTTCGGTCAGCCTCCCAGAATGCCGCTTCTGGTGTCACAGGTGAAACCTGAAAGACTGGCTTTCGGTCAGCCTCCCAGACTGGCGCTTCTGGTGCCACAGGCGAAACCTGAAAGACTGGCTTTCGATCAACCTCCCAGATTGGCGCTTCTGGTGCCACAGGTGAAACCTGAAAGACCGGCTTTCGGTCATCCTCCCAGATTGGTGCTTCTGGTGCCACAGATGAAACCTGAAAAGCCGGCTTTCGGTCAGCCTCCCAGAATGGTGCTTCTGGTGCCACAGGCGGAGCCTGAAAGACCGGCTTTCGGTCAGCCTCCCAAACGGGCTCTTCCGATGCCGCAGACGGCATTCCCAACAGGGGAATCTCTTCGTTCCAGCGCGTGGCGGTGGAGAACAACCTGTAGTCGTGCATGCTGCTGCTGCTGTTGCTGCTGCCCCCACCACCATCCTGACAATAGTCAGACTCCAGGCTGGGATGCCACCGGACAGATTTGTGCGCCCTGTCTCGGTCCTCAGCAGCGCGGCGCTTTCGCCTATCCCTCTCCTCGATCAGCTGGCGGCACTCATCTATCATACGCCGTAGTGCAGCCTTCTCTTGCTCAAGGTGGTGCTCCTCGCGCATCTCATCAATAAGCCGCCGCTGCTCATCGATTTCACGCCTGCGCTTGGCCAGCTCCACCTGTAGTGCCTGCCGTTCCAGTGCCACAGCGGCCAGCTCAGGCATCACGTCATCTCTCGCCAACTCTCTTCGGCCACTGTCACTACCGCTGTGTGGCCAGGGACGCTTCCGCTTGAGGGCTGGTTCTGGCCTTCGCACAGGTTCCGGATCAGGCTGCAAGACATATGCCATGCTGAGACACCAGAAGTCACATTTTCATAAAAACCTCCAGCTACCCTTTTAGCTTCGGGGCAGTGGTGCGCTACATCTTTGGATCTCTATCCAAAAAATTCACAGCAAAAGGATATGTGCAGCTAAGTAGATCATGCTGGCCATAATACTACAAGCCTCCTTGGTTGTCTACACTCCTCGTTATACGTCCTTAGAATGCATGCTTAACACAGGTGTTATCTGTTAAGCTTGTGTACATATTCCCAGTGAAAGCCACACACAAAACCAATGCTTCATTCAAACGTGACACAATACGTATGTGCTGCCAAAATAACCTGGCTTTTTTCCTTTAAATTTATGTGCTTCTTAGATGCTCCTCTATCATTTACTGCACCTGTGCCTTTCACCAGTTTGTGTGTGCACTCCTTACTCGGTCTGGCATCTTTTACTGCACTAAGAATGCGTGCACAAACTACTGATGATATGTAAAATTTTTCAAACTTGACCAATACAATCACGTATGTGTTCAAACTACAAACACAACATACTGTCGGTCCTTGTTAAAGCGGGCCTCTCAAAAATCATAAAATTGTTTGACAGAGGAAAAGATCATGTAAAGTTTCATTAAAATGACTGGATTAAAACTTTATCACTCAGTGACTGATGTTGTGCCAACACACTGCAAAAATGGCCACTCAACATGAGAGACAGCCGACGTACAAGCAATGCTGACTTATTTCTGGAGTGTCAATTGGGCCCTAACTGTGGGAGCTCCAATTGCAGTTGTGCAGTTGCTGATTTTAAACAATAACTCCATGGGTACCTGGTAGACATAAAAGCCTAGCCTGTGTGTGCCCAATGTTGCCCTGCATCAGGTGTCGGAAATGAGCTCCTATATGCATGCGCCTTATGCTGGCAAATAGCTAAATTTCTTAAATTTAGAATTTTTTTTGCAGATGCACCTTACATTGTTTGATACCTGGAATATTCTTATAGGCTTCTTTGTCTTTTGAAAATCTTAGGGAAATAGCTGAAATGACTATAAAATAATTCCAAATTTCATCTTTGGGTACTTTCCTCTAAGGTTTATATTTCAAAAACTTAAGACAGTAGATTAAAAGTGCTACATATGAAATTTCAATGCATTTTACGAATAAAAAAGTTTTGCAGTAATGAGTTAAAAAGTTTATTTTATACAAATTTTTTGTGTGACTATGCTTTGCTATTGCTTGCAAACTGAATGGCAGCCACTGGGTGAAAAAAATTGCTTGCAGACAAAAACAAGCTGGGAAATATTCATCACGGCAACACAACAGACTACGATTTTTCAAAAAGAAATTGAAGATGGTCGAGCACGCAGCTTGTATCATTTGGCGCGGAAATGACCCTCATCTAACTGCACGTAAAGGCAAGCGGCCGCACAGCTGCAAACAACTCAGAACCGGGTAGGGTGGTCCACATGTTCACTGTGAGCATTCTTGATACAGATTTCTGAAGATCAGCCAATAATATGTGTAGGTTCCACTGTACTGCAAAAAAGGGGTATCACTCAAGCTCGGTAGGAAACTGAAATGCTGGGTGAATAGAACAGCTTTCAAAAAGCTGCCACGCAGTGAAAAAAAAAAAAAAAAAAAACTCACTTTCAGCTCAGAGAGGAATTTGTGCTTCTTGCTTTTCAAGTGCTGAAAATGAGACAACAAAGCAGCGATTAGTACACTCCTGTCTTAAAAGGCACATGGCTGCAACTTTAATTTCAAAAACAGTGGCACCGAGACAATATGCTTCAAAACAAAAAATGTGCGCAACTCAACGAACATCTAGCAGTTGCACTATGCTTTTATAACACACGCATTTTTAATGCTAGTCAATGGCTCTTTCATGCCTTCTGCAGCATAGCTGCAACCAATGCCATATGTCTTACTCATGCACATCAGGGAATGTGTGCGGTGCGGATATCTCCCGTTTCTGCGGTGCTATAACGTGCATTCTCAACGACAGAAGTGAAGCAGGTGGGTTCATCACTCAGTGAATGACAAATCTTTCGACAATCATGTCGAAGATTGCCCACGAGCATCACCGTTGATCTGACTACCGTCGACTTGCTACGCCTCTTTCACCGCACCTAGGTGCTAAATTCTAAACGGCAACAGTTTTCCATTTTTGAGATCGTGTTATCCAAACCCAAGTGAAAATATGATCTTATAAGGTGTACAAGAATGCAATAGAATATGTATTGAGCAGGATTGTATTAACGAGATTTGATACCGGATATAAAATTTCAGGCTTTTTGGATCTTTAGTTTTGCAATTATCGCAAGTTCAGAACCGAGCAATGTCCAGAAAACGAAGCCATTATACTATTTTTACAAACTGATGCAAAAAAATTGGAAGCGACCGCGTGGCGGATGGCTCCAAGTGAAAAACCAGCACTAAAGAATCATGTGCAGCTTGAGACATGACAAAAGGGAGCCAAGATATGGCTGACCAAACTTTAAGCAACTCACATCCACTCAAAAGATAACATACCATTTTCTCCTGGAACTTTGGTTTTGCATGCCACGGCATTCGAGCGCATTACACTGCCGCTATGAAAATGAGATGCACCTCTTTCATTGCTGCCTCCGACTCCACATCCACCATGCAGAGGCTGCAGTGGATGCCCTTGGGTGCAGCCAGCTCTTCGGGCTTTGTCTCCTCTTTCCTGTCACCACTACCACCCCGCCGTGCAGCAGTGGCATTTTCTTTGGGCTCCGTCTTCATACCCTGAGAAACAAAGCGAAATCACTCTCCACCTACGGCTAGACCACAGCGCCACCTGTGTCCAAAACATTAGGCACCACTGATTTTGGTAAGCAATCCACCTCGTCTCGGCTGCTGCTTCAACAGTGATACAAAGGCCTCAGAGAGACGGTTGCGCTGATCTGTCATTCTCTGCCAGCATATGATTTCACAACAATGTACCGCACATACAAAGCCCAAACCTGAAACAACCATGAACACTTATACACTTGGCTTTCACAATAGGTTTCAAGGTAGATGTGCAAACACGGCAGTCGCATACAAGGTGTCCCTGCAGTAACCCTCATACATTTACGAGTCCCGGTCTATCCACTGACAGGAAAAATTGACAGTAAGGTGTTCCTGAACTGCTGATGCATCATGGGAAGCCGAGCTCCTTTTACAGTGCAATGCAATTCATGGCTAGCCAGAGCGCAAATCATTGAGTGTTTACCTCCTTACGGAGCTGCGGTGCAAGTGCTTTGCTCCTTCTCACAAATGCAGCACAACCCATCACACCGCTGATTGCAAACACACATGGGCAGGTGCTGAATTTCTACCCAGACCATGCGAGTGAACAGCTGAACCTGAACAGTGACTTCAATGTCTTCACTAGTGCACACTACAGCATTCCATGAAAGTCTAATACATAAAAAGCACCGTGTTGTTAGAGGTTTATTTTAAATGCGATACAAAGAAGCAACAATTGTGCAAGGCCTTGCTCTTTGCAAAACATCGCAAAAGTTGAAAATGGCACGAATATCAAAATAAAACACAGCAATTAAAATTATTCACGATGTTGTTCGGAAGCAGTGGTTGTCCACTCAGTACCCGCGGCAGTTAGGCATCTTAATTTGTAGCACCTCCTCACACGACAACTGCACAGACAAAATGCGTTGAAGCTAAATTTATGTGATGGAGCCCACTTTGAAGGCATGCTGCTATCGTAACTACAGTGCTAAATAGCTATAAATGTTTAATTTCAACTGGGTCTTCCTCGGCTCATTGGACAGTTTACAGTTTTTGTGTTTTTGATCTTTTTGCGGTTAACGGCTGGCATGTTTAGCACAGGGTGGCAGAGTAGGTCTAGTTTACCAACAAATCTGAAATTCTGCTCTAGGTGCTGTTTTCTGAAAGCTAATCGCTCGAACCTCATTCAATATTGCTGAAAGAACACTGCACTGGGCGTTCTGAATAAGCCACCGGACATGCCTTGTTGCTGAAACCCTAGTGAACGGAAATAGATCAGCAGATGCACGGAGTGAGTACATGTAAACTTCCGTTCAAAAAAGAAATTTCTATGCCACCACCTTCCCCGAAAGAAACAGAAACAAAAGAAGTGAACCTGAAAGCCTAAACTACGTTTGTCACAGTATCTGCCTAAGGTGGGGCTAAGTGTTCCAACACACAGAAATTTTCAACTGGCAGAGTGTTGAAAACCATCATTCGTATATGAATGATGGCATAAGTGGAGGTCTCAAAAGAATTAAAAAGGAGTTAACTTCTATTCCAGTTTCTACGATACATGCCCCATCTGTCCTAACCTCATTGAACCCTGCCAGGATTCCCGCCCCCTAAAAGCATTTCTGACAGGATGCATAACTACAACATGACCCTAGGTAGTAAACAGAGTGCCTCAGAAGCCAACGCATCAACAATGAATTATTTAGGTTAGCCAGAAATAAAATAAAATAAAATGAATGACAGTCAATTATGCATAGCTAGGCCAAATGCCAACTAGATGAGTTACCACTTCAGCTTTCACATCGATTTCGGATATAAGCATCCAGTCTCAGTTTACACTGTTTGAAAGACCGATCAACACATTCAAACCCAAACAGTATGAATGTGCCTACAAGGTCTAGGAGTAGCGTGTCAAAACTAGATCCGAGAGTCTTGGTGGGTTTATTTCTCAACTCAAAAACGTTACACAAGTTAGCGGCTCCTACTAATTCGGCCATGACACGTGGTCTCATGACGTCATGGCCGGCAATCAGTAACCAGTCATCTCAACATGCGACCACCACTTGCCAGATAGGCAAGCATGCGAGAAGGACCAGACAAAAACAAAACACTGGCGAAAGGTGAAAGTGGAGACCTTGATGCCAATGCACCAAAGGTTGTATCTAGAGCGCAACAATTCAGAACGAGTGCAGTTTGCAACTGCATTGCGTCACGAGCAAAACAGTATGTGGAAGAAACAAGTGGGCACAATGAGGGAGAGACCAGTGGGATAACTACTTCACCTTTCTCAGTTCTTGGAGGAACTTGTGCTTCTTGCTCTTTTCATGCTGTGGAGAGAAAGAAGGAGCAGTAAGGAAATGAATGGTAGCAGTTTGGGCTAGTTGGCCTATAAGGTTCATTACGATACACTAATGCAGAGCAAATGACATGAAAACACAGGAAGAAGACAGTACAAGACCAGCACTGAGTGCCAACTGAAAAACGGTTTCTCTGTTCTGTTAAAAAAAAACAAAGATGCATTCTCTACTGGTATGCACTGTCATTTGCTGACCATTTATGATGCATGCCATAGTCATGACATTCATTGCTAAGAAAGACGGTGCTGCCACAGCCAGAATCAAGCCAGAGTCCACGGGACCAGCAGATCGGTGCCGCAGCAGTAATGATATAACTGGGCTCGACTGTGTGGGCAATTATTATTTCGTGCTCTGTGTAGTCCAAAAGTTGGATTATCGAGACAAAAAGAAACAGCTGCAAAACTCCCTAAAATCTTTTACCTAATGCACATGTAAGACAGACAGCATCACTGCTGAAAACAGCTGAGGGAGTGCCATTTTGAATTCAAATTAATCCAACAGAATGGATTGTCTGGGCTAAGCTTACCAGCTTTTTTACCTCATTGTTAACACTACGGCCATAGGTAGACTCTTCAGTCCCATCAAGGCAGCCTAGACAGAGCATACAATTGTGCTCAATGTAGTAGGTGGAGGCATGCATGTCTGTGTGGAGAAGGGGAGCATACGGAATGAAAGATGCTTGCTCCTTCCCACGTGTACCCTCTCTCTGTCTTTGGGACTGTAAAAATATTGAGTCTTTACCCTCACTTCATAGAATTTCAAACTGGGGAAATGGGGGGCCCAAAAATGTTGCACCCGAGCTTACAGGGGAAGGAGTAAGGGGTGGGGGGGTGGGGGGGCTGGTTGGTTACCTGGGTTTCCTTTTCAGGCGTTATATGCCTGAAAATTGTGAGTAAGAGAAAATCAAATTCTCTGCATGAGGAGAAAGGCACAGAGCCCATTTTTCTGCCAGTGTTCAACTCGACCTCCAGTTGCTGTTGCATACACAGCTGAAATTGTGCACTGTGACAATGTCTCACGCGGTGGCAGAAAGAAATGTCTGCAGCTGAAGCAGGAACGCAAGTGTGCCCGCGTGCCTTGTGCTAAAGGAGAACCCTGGATCTCTGAGCAGCTCACCTCGCGCTTGTGTCCCAGTGAAGGCAGCAGCAGCTGGCAGGCGTCACAGTACAGCTCAGCTGTGTAGGAAGGAAAGAGATTAGGGAGGGAGGGGGGGGGGGGGAGAGCAGGGGAACAGCAGCGGCACTTACGTTTTTTTCCAAGGGGTTCTTCTGTTCCCTCTGCTTCGTGGTTATCCTCCACTTTCTGCCAAGAGAAACAGCACACATACACCAATAGGCCACACCGTGACACTCCACTTGAGCAGCTTACCAGCGGTGGTTTGCCATCAGCACTGCTGGCTATGGCTGACTTTCCGCCCTCAAGAAACTTTTTGAGAGCCGCATGGTGATCCTCACTCGTCAGGTGCTGCAATGATGGCCCATGTTCACTTTAAAGCACAGAGGTCAACCTTGAGCTCAGCTTGGAGCTCAAAATAAATGCAAATACAACATTCACTGCACTATGCATTAAGTGAGCAGAAGACAGCGTAGAACGAACTCATGATCTCCAATGTGAAAACGGCATTGGTCCCGTGTTTTTCTTTCAGGTTCTTACCTCCCTCACTGTACTCAACACCAGCCATTATTTTCCGGGTTCGACTGCTTAACATTCTGTTAGCAAGAGTTCAAATAAACGTGAATAATACTGCTAACTTTTTCATGGGATTTCCAAGGGCATATTTGGACAGTTCGATATAAGCAAAAATTTGATATATCTGGGTTCAACTGTTGCATTACCAATAAAAGCTGCAAACTGCAAAACAGCAGCCCTGGTTCGGGATCTCTAACCACATGGCAATTCTGTTCACAATTCGTGCACTTTGCAGTGGTTTAGTTCCCTAACGACCACTTCCTCTCTCCAAGAGCAAAAAGGATCTCGTACAATATTTCCCACGGCTTATTAAACCTCCAAAAAATAAACCGGATAGCGTTTTTACAAGAACAGCCTCAGAAAAATGCAAAAGTGTGTAAGATGCTGGCATATACTTTAGAATGTGGATGCAATGGCCATCAAAAATTTTCACCCCATTTCTTTAAAGAAATTCAATGCCTTGGCGAGACCACATCTTCCCCGAATTGCCACCACAGAGCGTGAAAAAATTCACAGCACACAAGGACACTCCACTCACCTCATTGAGCTCGCAAGCAGACTTGGTGAACACTTGGCAGACATCACACATGAAAGGTACAGGTTTCACCTTTGGTGGCTTCTTCTCTGCAAGAGCCACAGCGTCTCAAGGTCACACTCGCTCGGACATAAGTTAGCAGTGCCCGGGAAGAACACTCGGAGTGAACCTCTGGCAGCTAATTCAACAACAACAACATTCCTTGTGTAGCTTAGGATAGCCCACAAGTCAAGAGAAACAACTCAGCTTAAAGGACAGCATTTTTCCACTGTGATTTTTTTTTTTCCATCAATCAAAAGCACCTTGGCCAAATTAAAGGGTCAACTGTTGCACCAAAAAACACAGCAGAACAATATAAAACAATTTTCTTAATATGGGAGCGATCATTGTCATTAGCCAGACTATAGGGGTGAAGGCCTCTTTCATATTGCTCCAGTTAAACCGACCCTGTGCCAGCTGCATCCACTTGGAACAACTGTATTGTTTCCTTAAATGGTATCTGCAGACCCTGACATTGGGGACACAATATACAGTCAGAACATTAAATTAATGCAACTGTACAGACATGACAATAACAATGCCACCCAGACGGTGCGCAGTGGCAGTACTGAGCACAATATTAGCCTATATGAGGAGATTTGGCCAAAATTACGACCGAGAGCACTAACATAACAAACCGTAAACAAAAACCTTACCAAGGACTTTTAAGTGCCTTACAGGTCGTCAGTGCAAAAAAGAAACTGAAAATCCATTGTATCTCACATGTCTATATCCCAAGGATCTTTTATCCCTAAGACCTTTACCTCAAAATCCACCACAGTGGTGCAGTGGTTAGGATGTTCGATTTCTGTGCCTGAGGATACGGGTTGAATCCTAGTCGCAGGGGCCACTTTTTGATGCAGGCAAAAAGCCAGGGGCTTGTGTGCCATGCAGTGTCAGTGCATGTTAAAGAACCCCAGGTGGATGAAATTTCCGGAGCCCTCCACAACGGCGTCTCTCATAGCCCGAGTCGCTTTGGGACGTTAAACCCCATAAACCAAACCAAACCTTAATCTCAAAGGTTTGAGGTAAGGTAGACTTTTCCCCTGCAGCAGTTTGGAAATATGTAAAACATTTGCTCCCAAAATTCCTCTCGAAGATGCTCTCTCTTCACTAAATCTGCAGATTCACCACATACCTTTGGGAGGCCGGTGGGCACGGTAGTAGTGAATCTCATTACGCAGAGTGGGAGTCTCATTCAGTTCGTCAAGTAGGTTGAGCTGGTACTTGTTCCGGACCTGCAACCAGGGGCATGCTCAGGCATATACACCCATAACGAGAGTGCAGCGCAACCGAAGAGCCCTGCTGCTCAGGCGGAACAGTGCGAACCGCGTTACCTCATGACGCTCCTCGTGAGCATACCAGCTGCCGAGGCAATCATGCGATAACACTAAGGCGCCTGCCACACAGGAGCATTTTGCCAGCAATGACCACCATTCCCAAACTGAGAGCAGATGCTGTGCCCAAACAGTCGTGGCTGTTTGTGGCAAGCATTGATGTGCCCACTGGAGAAACTGCGCCACACACAGGTCGCAGTTTCCCAGCACAGCCCCCAGGTGCCACAACCTGCAAAGAAGGAAGACATGATCACCGACCAACCCCTTCAGAAGTGCGGCGGCCACACTGCAACAACTGGTTCACTCACCCGCATGTGCTGTGGGCTGCTCTGGGCCGCCCCATCCCCACACAGGGATGGCCTAAGTAGGAACTTCACCTTGCTGATGTCGCTGCCGCTGCCACTGGTGCCCTTTTTGTCTTCCTCCTCTGCTTTCTCCTTGTGGCTCTCACCGTTTCCTTCCTGAGACTTCTCGCCATCTGTCGAGGACCGGTGGATGCAATGGCCACTCCACATCAGCAAGGCAGGTTCAGTAAGAAACCAATCAACTCTGGTAGCACAGAGTGACCGGACGTATGCGTGCAGCTTGGGGCCCCATCCACGAAAGGGTGCCGAACTGGCTTGCTTTGCCTCAACATAGTTTTCATGCAGGTATTGTGGAGCAAACATTGTAGGAAGACAAGGAGATAGAAGGAAAGCTTCCTTCTGTCCTCACAAGAGGACACCACTGCTTTTTATACTTGTGCAAAACCTTGTTTCGTTTTCACGCGATTTGGTGCTGCTGCTGGCGTGCAAAGGCAGAAATGGAGAATGCCTTTGCAGGCTAGTTGGTTGGCTTACATCGCCGACAAGACAAGCAAAGGAAGGAACGAAGTGACAGAACACAGCATTCTGTCCTGTCACTGCTAGGCCAGTTTATGAAACAGTAGAGTTGTAAGTTGGGCTAGTTCCCGACAGTGCACAGCAGTAAAAAGGCACTCAAACGCGAGACAAAGAAACAGAAGTAGACAAACATACAGACTAACTCATATCGCATAATGTATACTCTGAACCTCGTACAAATAGAAAACACAAGAGCAGAAGAAAATATCCACAGTAATGCTAACAGTTGCGCGCCAACTGCAAATCACACCTCATCATCCACTACAGATGGCTGTCTGCCACAATCACAACTTTTTTCTGGAGATATACAACAATGTCAGTTTGCAAGTAAAACTTCTTTTTCGCAATGTAAACTGCTAGTTTTAGCGAAAACCATGTGGCACCCCATTCTTCTGCATTCCTGAGATTACTGTTAACACTATGCCCTGGTCACGGAGCAAGAAACCATTTAGGAGGTGAAACTCCCGTCAGCGCGAGCGAGCGCAGGCGACCAGATAAGGTCACAATTGTAGCGCCGACGGCACGGAGCATGATGAGGCCGTATATAGTGGCGGCGGCATGCGGCGCATCGCAGAAGCCGCAACAACAAAAAAGAAACCTGGACTGATTGCCTTGGCAACCGAAATGGCGGTAATTTCTTTTCACGCCGACAGGCACCGCCAGCATAATAGTGGCGCTGCGGGCTTGTGACCTTTTCTGGTGGTCGCCGCAAACAGCGTAGTTTCCACTCCTAAAGGTTTCTTGCTCCATGGCCCTGGCTAACCCAGGTAAAGTTCACCGCAAAAAAATGGCAACTCATTTACAGCCAAGCAAATGCAGGGTACATGCCGTGTCTTACGGCCCATTTGGAAAAGAAGGGGACTACAGCTCAGCAAAAAGTAGCAATGCTACAATGAAAAGACTTCATTTGGACGCTACCTGCTGACCAAGAAGGGTCATATCAGGCATGACATAAGTGGGACGCTATACATACTGTAGCAAAAAGGGGAAAGTGTTTTAGAAGAGAAACCTTCCCCGTGCAGCAGGAGAAAGCGTTGGTGATGTTAAAGAACTCAATAACAGTGGTTTCTCAACCACTCTTCAAACAGAAAGTGCATGTGTTGACTGTACTTTCTCCATTATCTTCTGTATGCACCACAGATTGAGGCTAGCTATTAACATGCCCATGCCAAGTACGTAATACCCAAGGGTTGCAAGGGCTGTGCTGAAGGCCAACGGCTGCCTTGCAGGCCTGTGAGATTACACCCTGACCGTGACCCTCTTCGCGAGCTGTATTTGTAGACAAGAGAGAGAGCAGACAACCGTTCTTAGCATGAGAGCTGGGATGAGTTGACAGAGGTCTTCCTCTTTTAGGCCCTGTCACTTGCTGGTAATCCGTCTGATTAACTGGACAGCTTGAATGACCGTGGTTGTGAGTCTGTTCATTGTTCTTGGACCTCCTTAATCGGAAGTACTCCCATGTGTACGTACATGCAGGGAGTGGAAGGGGGGGAGGCGTTGGTTTGCGTTCCTGTCGTGTGGTGTGGCTCTGAAAAGCAGGAGTTAAGATTTCGGATGTGAACATTCAAGGTCCACCACTCCCTATGCATGGGCATTGATTATGTCGACCGCCTGCTGTGGCATAGCCTCGATTTTGCCATCATTACCTGTACGTGGTCTATTATTTCTTTTCTCAAAGGCTTCTCTCCCCCTTTAACGGTAATACTGCACCTGAAGTCAAAAGTGTAAGACCAAACTATGATCATAAAATCAGCAGCCGCTATGCAACTGTAGAGCAGCAGCAGGCTACCCTGGCTGGTTACGGAGTGGCACAGTTTGCCTAATTTCAGTCTCTTCCAGACAGGAGTCGGAAGCGAATGAACTGCAAAGCTCACCAGAACCCTTGTCCTCCCCCTCCTCCTTCCTCTTCTTCTCCTTCTTAGTCCTTTCGTCATCCTCGGGTTTTTTCTTCTGTTTTTTGAAGAGGGCCTGCAAGCAGTACAGCAGTGATGAGGCTCTGCACACTGCCTATCAGTCCCACCCACCATTGCAATTATCAAGAGCACATCCGATACACCAGATGTGGCCCCCACCTTCCTACATTATATTGCCACCCCATAGCACAAACTTTAACTCTTTCATTAACACGACAAAATGCCTGTTTCTTATCGGTCTCAGAAGATATTCTTTTGCTAGTACAAATAATAATACTGCAGCACACGTTGTAGCATACAAATTTGCACATAATAGAATGCTCTTTCCACAAACATAAGTTACAAAGCAAAACATTTATTAGGGAATACATAAAAAGTAGAAAAATTGCTAATTTTGTGGCGAGTTAATAAATATGAGACAGAAAATGCATACCTACAGACGCATTATTAACAAAAAAAATTTAGAATATATATGTTTTGAACACCAATGACCGAGGAACACTGTGTAAGAAAATAAACTTAACACTGTTCTTCAGCTACACAAAAGAAATTACCGGTGGAAACAGCCTCATTTCTCATGCCATGCAGTGAAGCAGTTTTTGGTTTTTCATGCGGCACCGCACCAAAACTAATGCAAACTGACTGTAAAGGTCAGGTATACAAGTTGGACATGCGGCAGACCTTCAGGAATGCGTTTTTGTGGAATAAAACCACCCGGATTCCGAGTCAAAGCTCACTAGTGAATAGCTGGTGCGATTTTCGGGCAACTATCACCACTCAACACCGTCAGACAACAAGGCCAACAATATGATTCGATATTTGACTTGCTGGAAGCATTTTATTCCCAAAAATTTGATGTTAATGCTGCATTACCCCAAGTGGTGTTTTTTTTTTTTTTTTTAAGTGCGGCCACCACACCCTCTTTCGCCACAACAAATGCACATTAGTTCTCAAAAAGGTCCATCAAAAATTAGAACATCGCCAGAGTGCAGGGATGGAAGCAGGCTCGATCATTTTGGAGCAGCTTTGGAAGCAGTAACAAACCATTTTGGAGCAGTTTTGGAGCAAAAAAACAAGAATTTTGGAGAATTTGTATTGTGTTTTGGAGCAAGTTTCTAAGGTCAAATGCTTTTTAT
This sequence comes from Amblyomma maculatum, assembly GCF_055883805.1. Taxonomy (NCBI): domain Eukaryota; kingdom Metazoa; phylum Arthropoda; class Arachnida; order Ixodida; family Ixodidae; genus Amblyomma; species Amblyomma maculatum. The sequence goes on from NC_139344.1 coordinate 405,673,029, forward strand.
AATGACAGTTTTCTCTTTCTGAAATGCAAAATCTCCAACCTGATTCCTTCTTATGCCAGGTCAATGCATTTCCAACTTCGCACTCATCTCTGACAAGACAAACAGCCAAAGCATATAAAAGTATATAACACAGACTGATCTTAGCAACAACTTGGAACAGACTACCAGCAAACGGAATGCTTGCTGGTGCACTTCAGCACTGAATGCCTAGCCTGACCTAAAGCGTTTACCTATTTTGACTAGGCAGATTCGATTGTTGAGTCCACCACTTTGATGCGCTCAAGCAGTGCTACTAAATTAGGGATTAGATTAATGGGCATGACATTTGCACTCTCTATCTTGTGCATATCCTTTTCGATCCTATGTCTGTGCTGATAAATCGCTGAGCGCTAGTCAGCAGTGCTTGCAGGAAAGATAGATGACACTGGAGGGTTGCCTTTTCAATCTTCAGCTTTTTTACATCACTGCCTCCTGCTAATAGTTCAGCATTCTTTGCTTGAACAATGCTGGGGCTCATTTTTAACATCTTGGCATAGGCCCTGTAGAGCATTCCAACACCTTTGAACAGCTTCCCTGTGATTGCCACCTTTAGCGTACCAACCCACATTGTTTCAAATATGATTTTGCCTGCTGCAGGCCTGGCAAGCTTGTCATTAACAAAGAGGCTCGATGGTTAAGTCTTGTTTTCACAGCAGAACCATTAGAATAACTCATGCAGTTCTTGCAGTCGGACAAGTTTCCTAACAGCTCGCAGTAATTTGCGCTATCTGCTTCACTTGCTACTCTCATTTCTCTCTCCACCAGCAATTCAAAAGGCTGGGAGGAGGTGCTATGTCATATGCACAGTGCATTTTTTTGTAATTAATTCCCTCCAATCGCCTGTAGCTCATACTAAATTTACTTGCGAACAAATATTTATTAAACTCCATGCTTTCGTTCCTTGCAAAAAGTTTATTTGTATTAAGCCCAGTGCAAGATGCCTTATATCTTCCACACCCCCCCCCCCCCCGGTGCTGTGACATTCTTCACATTTTCTGCTAAATTTGATGGCATAATATCGAGGCAGCTGGGTGTTTGCAGCAGTTTTGGAAAAATATTGCATTTTGGAGCAGGATGGAGCAGGAAAAGCAGTTTGGAGCAGAATGGAGCAAATGGAGCAGTACTTCCACCCCTGAGAGTGTGAAAATTTAAACTGGTACTACAAGTGCAGTGCCTAGACTAACCACTTGGTGGGCTAGGTGCACGAGAAACGATTCCAACACGTCGAAATCAGCGATTTAAAGCATCGATCACTGGTGATCGATTTGAATACGCATGGTAATGAAAGAGTTAAACAGCACTCACAAAATGCACTACATGAGTTTTCATGCATACTTGTGCGACACGATTGCACTCTGCATATGTCGTAACACTTGCCCCTGGCTGCTACTGTCAGAAACTGGGGTGTTCCAAAGCAGTGCTGCACATTTGTGGCCTGAAGATCCTTGGAGAGATCATCCGCCTGACAAAAGCCGCTTCTTGCCATGCACGGGACAGTGGCGATTGATAGCCAAGTAGTCAGCAAGCAGTACAAGTGGAGCTTATTAATAAACATGTCGGTCCTAAGCTGAGCCCTATTAGAGATTGTCCTATCCTCACCTGACAAGATTTTGTACCTGTTACAAACACAACCTCTTGAACTGGCTTCTCCGAGCAGCTGATTAGGTAATTTCAGTTATTAATTATCCGAACGTTACACAGATTCTAAAATAATCTAAACACAAAAGTCCCGTATGTTGCGGGGCAGAGCCTTCAAAAAGCTGCCTCTAAGGTTTGCACCATCTTTATGGTCCTTAATCACCATTCTTTTATTTTCCAGTAGACACATATTTACACATGTATGTACATATGTATGTACATATTTAAAATACAGACGATTCCGGATATACTGAATTATTCCTTATACCGAATTCCCCGAATGTGCCCTTGACAACCCCATGCAAAAGTATAGGAAAGGTATTCTCATTTATTGAAATCCCATTCAGCAGAATGTTCGATATATTGAACTGCGCACCATGCCTGTGCAAGCGGCACTTCTCCTAATGGTGCCCCCACTGTCATTTTTTTTTAATGCGGAGTAGGATCAGCTGTGCAGCTCTTGGCATTTACTGGCAATGCTAATGCTGCCAAACCACTTGACGGAGTAAACGGCAAGTCTTATTCAAAGTGCCCTTCAGCCCAGCAGATGTTTTCAATGATGTGACACTGTTGTCATATGGAGAAGCCAAACTTCAGTGCACTTGTTGGCCGGTTAAACCAGCCTAGATGACTCAAGGCTAGCGGCTGCTGACGCATGGCTTGGTTCGCTACTGAAGGAGACGAAGAAATCATGGGTACCCTAGTTTCTGTGCATATAATCTACCAGTCACAAAATCAGACTTCTCGTGACCAGCAGCGGCTTTCCCAGCTTTGATGGCAGCCCCAACCACAATGGTGCTTGTGTCATGTGGCGTGACATGTAAAGGGCAAGCTGTGCAAGCCCCAACGCTCCAATCTGTCCCAACTAAACAGTTGGAATGAATGCTCGCGCCCAAGGAACGGCACCTGGTGGTGCGCCCAGTGCACCCCTCTTGACACTCAACCCATAGGTGCATGCACATGCCCCTTGCGGCAGGGGGCTGTCAGTATGGCAACGAGAAGCATGCCGCTAGTATAGGTATACCATATTCACGCTTCTAGGTCATCTGATGACATGCTTTATATATCGAATTATCGATATAACGAACTATTTCGCAATCCCCTTCGAGTTAGATATATCTGGGAATGACTATAATGTGCACTTATGTTCAAACTTAAAAGTGCTACTTTTCCTCTTTTACTGCCTATAAAGTACTTTTAGCCACCAGTTTTTGGCAGCTAAAACACACCATTTTAGTGTCGAACAATTCAGTCTCTAGTGATCATATAGATGGGCGTAACCACCCAGCCCACTAGCTTACTCTACAAGACAGCAACATCAACAAAACCTCTGCCCACCTGCGGCACTTGGCAGAATAATGCAAATCCCAGAAAAGACGTGTTCTGAACCCTATGCACATTTACAGTCAACTTTTTCCAGACATACCATCTTGTGCAAATAAATTCGCAAATATAATGCAAAAATGACTTTTCCAAATGTGATGTCCCCATACAATCACAACCCCATAAGCTGTGAGGCGCCAACAGTCACTTCTGCAAATGCTCCCGCCAATGCTAAGGGTCCACTATTCAACACGCCCTGAGGAAAAACCTGATCCCAGATTTTCCAACACATACCATTACAAAGCATCATTACGCAGGGAGAAAACGCCTCACCTTGAGGGCCCTCTTCATGGCACGTTCAGGTCTAACTGGTTTGTTTTCGACGCGCAGCTTGTGCTTGGTGCTGTTCATGTGCTGCGTAGGAGGTGAACAGAAACATTTGTCTGCAGGTTTCCCCCCACACGAAACTTGTCACACTTGCCCCCTCACTGTGAACGACAGCCGCCTGTCTAACACTACATTCCCCTCCCCTCCACCTCAGCTAAGTGTTAACGCCTGACTGTATTGAAGGTGATGAAAATGGCTCACCTCTTTGTACTGCTGCATGGAGTTGAGCTCGACCGAGCAGTACTTGCACAAGAGCTTTTCGCCATGCACTGCAGTTGAAAGGTTGAAAGGTTGAATGGTACAAGACAGCTGGGAGAACAATGACTGGCAGTCTTGCCGCACATAGTAAAGAAGCCTTCCGAAGAGCAATGCGCAACACAATACACATCTGCATCGTTGATCAGTACACTGCGCTCAGACGCGTGCTCCATCAGTCACGAGGAGAATATTCCCAGATTTGGTCAGAGCAGGAGCAGTCAAGAAAACAAAGAGAAAAAGACTGGAGAAAACGTGACAGCCGTTTGACAATCACCATCCACCAGGCTGCATACAATGTGGACCAAGACGACATGAACGTTTAACCACAAGTGAGGTCGTGCAGAGATCCAGGGTGCCCCGTGCCTCGAATCATAATTAAGTTTTCTTCCTTCTCCTCTGCCTGGGGAATGGCAATGTCTGCAGCAGACAGTAGCAGACTCTCAGCCAAGCAAACGTTGTGCCACTGCATTAACATGATGGACGCTATTATCCAAGTTTGGGAAATTTCGCCCCCTTCTACTGACCACTGTTCAACTCAACAAAACCTCAATGCACACGGCGAGACGGGTGAAGCTGGCTCGAGCTTTTTGAAGCAGCTTTAGGAGCAGTAATAAAGCCATTTGGGAGCAGCTTTGGAGCAGCAAAACAAGAATTTTGGAGCATTTGAACTATGTTTAGGAGCAAGTTCCTATAATAAACCCCTTTGATGATTGCAGTTTTCTCTTTCTCAAACATAAAGTCTCCAATCCGATTCCTTTTCATGCAAGTTCAATATCTTTCCAACTTCGCACTCATCTCTGACAAGATAAAGAGCCAGAGCATGTAAAGATATCTAGCACAGGATGACCATAGCAAAAACTTGGAACCGACTAGCAGCAAACAGAATGCTTGCTGGCGCTGAAAACCTAGTTTGACCAAAAGTGTTTGCTTATTTTGACTTGATAGATTCGAATGTCGTGTCGATTCCTTCGATGCGCTCAAGCAGTGTTACTAATTTAAAGTTCAGATTAATGGGCACGACATTTGCATTCTCTACCTTTTGCATATCCTTTTTGATATGCTGTGTCCCCCCCCCCCCCCCAACCCCTCTCCCCTACCTTCCACCTGCCATCACAATCAGGCAAAGTTTTTGCCACAGGCCACATTTGCCACAGGCCACCAATCTCCAGAAAATTTGACTACATGACACAAGTAAGTTTATCTCTGCAATCTACAGTGGAACCTTATATGACAACCTACATTTCACAACAAACTGGTCTAGGCCTGGTGACTCCTCCAGATGAATAATGCATTAAAAACCTTGATTATATGATGAAAAGCTATGCCTGTCTCACTTTGTACAACGGCCAGCAGGAACTGTCTAGAAATAAGAGATGGTGGCGGACCATTTTATTGGTGGACGGCAAGCTAACGCAGGCTGTTCCAGAATGTAATCAAGAAAGAGAAGAACGCATGCAACAGTGCGACCCAATGTACGACGACCTGCGAGCCGATGGTTCTGCCACTGGTTCTGACTGCGTACATGTGACCTGCGGCCATCGGCGCATGACAGCTGCCTCCTAACCCGTTTCTTTGTGCACTTCGTTCACAGAAGCATAACAGAAATAAAGTTCATGTTCATAATAGCATAATGTTATGTGCCGGCAGTAACAACTTTCTGATCAGCAATGGTTAGTTTGAAAGTGAAGTCCACTGCAGATTCAGTGGAGAAGAACATTAGGCTTTGTTACATTGATCAAATAATGCAGTCACCTGGCAGATTGCACAATGCTACATGAAGTGTGCCATCAGTGTGGGTGTACATTCAGGTCCTGTATTCGTGCCACAGGTAAGCAAAAAGATTTATTTCATTTCCCATGGTCGTTATTTCATTTGTATACTGGTGCAAGTAACAAAAATTTGAACTGTGCGCCACATATAGCATGTGGCTCACTCAAGTTGGCGATCACTTTCCCTGATAGATTAATGTGGCATCAATCTCCTCGTAACCTCCAGAATTCAAAGCTACCGAACTGAGCTCGTTTAGATTGTTGTCAGGACCTTGAGCGAGGGCTCGTTCTCCTCATTTATCTCCATTTGCCTCTGACTGCTAGCCTTGCGGCTGCATTATCGAGCACTGATTTATTTGAGCTGTGCATACACCATCATGCCATAAAAAAACTGAGTCAATGGAGCAGGGAGGAGGTATGTACTTGCATAGACTTATATTTTGGAACCAACTTTTGGGGGGAACGGGGAGGCCACTAAGGAGTACGAGTTCGAGTGTCAACATCTATGGGGCAATGTACAAAATAGTTCGTGCATTTTTACACCTGCACAGCTTCTAGGACATGTTTGAACAATTGCTTAATTTGCTCATCCTGTTATGAAGCCTCGGTTTAAGGACAAAGCTTTGCAGGAGAAATACAGGGTTATTTCGTAACGCGTAGGAAAAAAATATATACAAATAATTTTGGCAGCCAGAGTATCGTTCGCATTCATAGCGTGAATGCATATGCATTGTGTTACTTCCGACTCTACAATACCTGGATTATGAACAGTCTATAAAATACAGTTATAAATAGTCTTGCACAGCCCCCTGAAAGTTGCATAATCGAGATTCTATTGTATGCTAAGCAGAAAAATAAATAATATTAATTCATTACCAGCCACACCAAGTACAGCCACGTACCTACAAAAAAAGTTACATACAGACTTCGTAGAAGCTTCACAATAGTATAAAATTTCGTACTAGTCCGGGGACAAAACCCACGAGACCACTGTCCATGCAAACAGCAGTCATTCCAGCATGTCATGAAAGAGACAGTCTACTGCCCAAAACGAATAAAGATATTCGCACTCTCTGTAGATCTCACCACTTTTTGGCTATAACAAGGGAAGAACCCGCAGATGATATCTGCTTGCAGCATATGTAATGGACATAATATATTTTATGACTATGCCACAGCGTCATACAGTTTCTTTTTTTTATGTGTGTGTGTTCATATGGACTTAAGGCAACTTTTTTTTTTTTTCAATAGATTACAGCTACTTTTATTATTAAATCTTGCTTTATTCGATTCTAAACGCTTTCAAAACAGAAAATCCTGTAACCAAGAACGCCACTAAAATTGTAGTGGTACAACCACCGGCTGTGCTGCTACAGGCAAAAACGTGAAGAGTAACACAAAGACAGCTGTCACTAAAAAAAAAAAAGACCTTCCTGCACAGTTTTCATTATGCAACTTGTAAGCTTACAAGTGGCGGCAGCGATAACATAGTGTGTGCGAACCGAAATCCTCGCCCATTACCAGTTTCATTTGTTGTTTTTTTTAATTTCTTTTTAGTACTATCAAACTGTGTCATATACTCGAAGTGAGGTAGATCCGCTGGATGCAAGCAGTGAGGACACTATAGGATTGGCACAGGCATACTTACCAACATTTTGTGCAGCATGCAGCAAGCCAATCTCAGGCATTCAAAAACATACAAAAACGACTACACACCAAGAAATCAAATGCGGTCAGTACAAGCCTGTGTGAGCATTGACAAGAACACCGTGAAATCAAGGCTGCGAATGTGTGCTCGAACGCAACATAAAGACCACTGCACGTTCTGTAATATAATAAAAGGCAATTTTCTCAAGGAATGTATTTTTGGTCACCTCGCGCAAATACTGTCTTTTTTTTTTATTGTCCGCTCAAGGGTTGAAAGCGACTGCGGTGTCGAAATCCTTTCGTTCCCACTACAGATGTACTAGGTCCACCTTTAGCCAGCTTGAACCAACACGCCTTCGTCGCCTGATGGGCAGCGTTGCGCTCTCCCAATCTAACAGTCCAGGATTCAATTCCCACCCTACCCAAATTAACCCAATTTTCTTTCCATCTTGGTTACAGGAATCTCCCTCAGGAATACAGCATCAATCCAAACATTTGTAACCCGCTGTTCAATTTATACAGCCCAGTTAGTCATTTGCTCCCAGTGTGGATGGAAGGAAGACAAAAGAAGCTAAAAGTGTAACCATTAAATGCATTCTTGCAAGAAAAAAAGAAAATATTGCACTATGCATGCAGTGAGCTGTAAAACGAGGGCATTAAACAATCATGTTATTCTGCTTGTAAATGTTCCTTTTTTTTTTCTCCCCACACACCACAGCAGCTGCTATTCGCGAGCACGTTTTATTGTGATTTTTGATTCCCATCCTGAGCTTTAAAGCCGTCCAGCAGGGTGGCTGTGCCTTTTTCACCTCACTCCTGCACCACACCTCTTATCAGCTACATTAGCGCACACACCGCTATCACCTTTACATGTTTCCGCCGTTATCTGCCCATGTCTGCAGTGCAACAACGCATGTTGATGTTTGTTGAAAGTGCAACCTTGGAGTTCTTAAGCCCCACACCAATGAATGGGCGCACTTTTTGCGTTTTAGTCTGTGGCAGCCAAAGTGCCGCACGCGAAGCCAGCGTAGAAGTAATGATGCGCTCCGACTTTTGCACACCGCCAAAAAAAGCTTTTCCCAAAGAAAGTACGCTCGCTCCCACCAGATAGCTTCACAGCAGTTAAACGCAAAGGTGGTCTTTCTTGTGTAGAAGCATCACATTTTTCTTTCCTTAATGTTCTGTGCGGACTGTTGCGGAGTGCTGCTGCGTGGAGTCGCCTTGGTTCTCAGTAGATAAGTTAATAAAAACCAAAACACATACAAAACAGTTAAACTATCGCGGATTTTTTTTAGTATTGAGTCCTCCACAACCAACCAAAAAGTCTCACATTGTTCATCTTTTTTGAGAATTCGTCTTAACCGTATTCAGTTTACCTGAAGTCCGCCATAGTTTTACTCGAGAACACTTCATGGTTTTTGCTGTCATGCTTCAACAAGTGACTATTTCATCGTTCCTAGAACATCATGCCTAGAAAGTGGTAAAACACAGCTGCAACTTCACTGAAGTGATCGAGTGTTATTTCCCAGAATGCCCAAACTTACCAACTTACGGAAGTTCAATGTTTCGCCTGCAACATAATAAATGGCATGATGTCGCACACCTCGCTTACACCCCAAAGTGCCCACCAGAAGCGTCTATGCATTTCCGCAGTCTTGTTTCGTGCTCTTCGAAAACTGCAGCCCTCATGCAGTTGGAAATCATAAGGCAGGTGTCCTCAATGTGCTGGCTTAGTTCAGTGCAGCTTGCCACACGGCTGTGGCTGCACACACGAGCTTTCAAATATCCCCGCAGAAAGCAGTTGCATAGTGTCAGGTCTGGCAAATGTGGTGGCCATCGCATGGTGCACAAATGTTGCCCCACCAGTTTGAAACATTTTCTTGCAGGCAATTCCGGAGACTCGCTGCATAATGAGCCGGAGCCCTGTCCTGTTGGAAAATGGCTACGCTCTTTTAAAAGCATGTGTAGTCTTTCTAATTTGGGTAGAACCTTGTGCTTCAATATGTTCGTGTATGATATTCAGCCATCACTGCGTCACCGAAAAAAAAAGAAAAGGCCTGACAATACCTTTGCGCCAGGTGCACTAAACGATAATGTGCAGTGACTGCACAAATTCTGTTTGGAAATATTGTGGGTTTTCCTGTGCTCAAAACCTCAAATTCTGGCTGGAAACCTTACCATCCAGGTGAACTGCTTTGTCCATAAAAAGAAAAAAACTGCAGATGCCCACCTTTCTTGCAGGTGCAATCCTTTCTTGTTATGCGTGACAGACCTCAAGCCAACATTCCGTGTCTTGCTGAGAAAGTACAGGAGCTGTTTGTAATCTACAAGGGTAGTAGCTCTTATTGTAAGAGCCCGGCTTATGGTTGGTGAGGAGTTTCTGAAAAAATGTGCAGCATGCCTACAGGACATCTCCGGATCTGATGCAAATGCCCTTTCAACAGCATTTGTGATGCTCATGCATGCCTTGCTTTTGTCGGTCATTTGCATGGTGCTCAGTTCCTCCAACCTTTCCTGCCACCTCTGCGCTGCTTTCTCAGAAGGCAGAGGCTGGCTGAATAATTTCTTCAATTCTGCATGAACGAAGTGAATCGAACTTGATTCAGAAAGCCATAAAACAGCCACTGCCTTCTCCTGAGCAGTGTGTGACAGCATACTGGTATTTTCTGCACAGCCCAAATACATACACAAGAAAACCACGAACATAAAACAAAGCTCTTGTAATGGTCGGATGGAACTGTCATAACCAGAAGGCGAAAAAAAAAAAAAGAAAAAAAAAAAAATGAAAGGCACAACTAGCAAGCTTCTTATTAGTGTTTTTAGTGTTCAATAAACAATGTTTAGGGCTACTATCACCACAAAGAAAGATAAAATCTTCTATATGGTTTGATTTCAACGAGCAGATGGCACGCATCTTTGAATTAACCACATGAGCTACCCACTCCCTGCCCTGGCCGAAACATTGATTGCCGTGCAGCTAGCCAAATGGCAGCCTGTAAAATTAGCTGCTCTGCTTGCATAGAAAAATTCTACCGCAGCTGACTGCAGTCTTTCCCATATTCCAAAAATATCAAACAAGTTTCAAAGCTAAATTACATCCCAAAATATCAAACAAGTTTCAAAGTTAAATTACATCCCGAAAAATGTGAGCCATCACAAGCTACCGTACGTTTGGCATTAAGGATTTTTACACACTGGACAGATAAATATGGAACACTGTTTACGTACAGAAGAATCTGGGTGATATAAATTTTACACGGCCACGAAAAAAAATTTGTATCCTCTAAAAATTTGTAAAATCAAAACAAACAAAAATAAGTATGCAGAAGCACGACGAAGGCGTTCTTGCAGATGTGTTAACAGCTGAGAAATTTATTTACGTTCGCATGGCCACAGCTTGCCACTCGTTGCCGAAGCGATTGCGGAGTCAACGTTTTGTGGCCAGTGCGCGGTGCTGAAGACTCCAGTCGTGATTTGCACACTGGTATCATGGGTAGAGGTGAGGAAGAGTGTTCGAAACGTTGAAAATTCTGCATATTGTACACAACGCACTCCAGCCAGAGAATTTTACGAATTCATATCAACTCCAGATTTTTATCAAGAGGGTTTATATCACCAAGGTTTTGCTGTATGTGCTTGTACAGCTCTCAAGGGTGCAAAGAGCTTTCTAGTGGGCGCTCCTTGTGAGGACCTCAATGTGTTCACTGAACTTCTACTTCAGTGAGTACAATAAAGCAAGTTAATTTGACTGCGCATCCGACAAATGTCTAAAAAATAGGCTGAATTTTCCTCCACCAGGACGACTGCGTGAGTCAAGTCTGGTGCAGTGTAGCACCAACGCACGGTGATATTGTAGAAGTTGTGGAAGAAGACGAACCTAGGAAAACCGTGTGTGGTGTGACAAAGACAACATTCAAAAGAAGAGGACACAAGAGACTGGCTTCCTAATTGAGCACTCGGCCGGAAAGCCGACCCGGAATTGAACTTAATCTTACACTAGCAATTCTCTAGGGTGAATTGGAAGCCCATAGCAAGGGTTGCCATTTGCTATGGGTGCAGTCTTCCTTTATGTACTTCCACTCAGAATCTGGAAAACCAGCTTCTCTCCCATACTTAGTTTTCTCAATTTCAGCTGATCCCTTATCCAAGTAAGCCGCCATGGCCTACTGAGAGATGTGGAGCTACTCTCCAGAAATTTCTCCGAGCCCGTGCAGGATGGTCACGAAGGCAGCGCAGCTCTTTTGCTTACACCCCGTGACGTGGGTCCATCAATGGAAGCTCCAAGCTGCCAACCTCAGACAATAGCAACCGGATGGGTAGCAGTGGAAGCAAGACTAGAGACATGTGGCTTTATCCCAAGAGAGTGCAGCCGAAACCCACGATGTCCCCATTTTGAGACTGCAATAATCTCCCTACGGTCGCATCATTTGCATCTGCTGCACAGTTTCCCAACACCACTCTACCAGTCACAGCAGTGTCATTTACCTCTCTCTCTTCAGCATGATGCCTTCACACATGCTGTGATAGTGCATGGTACTGGATGCCATACTCTGCTAAGGCTAGAAGGCAACTGGGGGCAAATTTTCAAAATATTTTTTCATAAAAGTTGCACCCATGATTCAGTACACTGCCATCCTGCACCCCCTCCCCCCCCCCCCTTTTTTTTTAAACTTTCATGCTACAGTGGCGGTCGTACCACGTTCACGTAAATACAGTAGCTTAAAATTTATAACACTGAGCTATTTTTGCGCAGAAGCAAAGGTGCTTGGCATGAAAGCAGAAAGGAGTTTGTTGATTTTAGGGAATAAAATTTGATTGTGCTAGCATGCTTGACACGGTAGAATACCTGGGTGGATATTTTAGGACAGCGGACATCCCAAAATAAACCACTCTGTTATTAAGTCTGCCACTGCAGCGCAATCCTACTCTTGCAGGGCCACTCTAGTACTAGTATATATCACAGAAACTGTGGTACTGACACCTGGTTGAGTCGAGGGTGTGCCTGTCTTCCTTGGTGAGGACCAAGGTGGTGACGGGCACGTTGAACTTGAAGCACAGCTGCTTGTGGCGTCCCCCGTTCAGGTGCTCTGCCAGCTGCTTAGGGCTATTAGTGAATACGTTGCAGACTTTGCAGTGCACCACCTTGCGCCCCGACAGCCCTGATGGCAGGTCCTTCTCCCGGCCGCCCTGGTACTGGGGTGCCCGGTCATACGCCTTGTCAGCCGCCTTCTGAACGGTACGCTTGCGGTGCTCGAAGCTCTGGATGTGCACCGTGTACTGGGCCACGGTAAAGAACTTGCAGTCGCACAGGACGCACTCAAACTCCCTCTGCAAACACAAGGAAAAATAAAAGATCTGCAAAGGCAGTACCACGTGCTTACAAGTCACTGCATCAATTTGTGATGACAGGGGCTGGGGATGAAAATACCGTATCTATTCGATTTTAAGCACCCCTTTTTTTTCTTAACGCAATGCTGAAAGTGAGAAGAGGGGAGGGGGTGCTTAGGTTAAAAATAACTTCTTCACCCCCACATTTATGCGGCAATATCATGACGAGTCAGATGCATGAAAAAACATTTAGTTTGGCAAACTAACTTGGCAAACATCTTCGGCAAATGAGACCACAGCTTGCTTAAAGTTCATGCTGTGGCAGCCCCTTGAAATTAATTCCGAATTCCGTTATATCTGTCGAGTAGCTTACACCATAAAGAGCAGCGCAGACCCATGATGCCCAAAAAAACTGCCGTGCCCAGCCAAATCACTGCCCATTCCAGGTCCATGTGACAACACGATGATATTGTCACCGGGGTCACTTCCCAGCTTTTGGCACCGTGTGCCACCAGCTGTCATGTAGTTTCGAAATTCAGCAACACAAGAAAGTGGAGATCATGCCGCGAATGCCGTATCACATTGGGACTTCAGGGGCTTTGGCTCGACGACTTATCCTCGCAAAAAGGGGGATGCCTACATTCACATTTCGCACGCGAACTTATTTTCAAAAAGCTTTTTGCGAAGATAGGACTCCTCCCCCCAAAAATGGCTAAGTTTAGCTTCCTGCTGCTCTCATCATATAGCAACAATAATAGCAGAGAACTTGAGACTTGCAGCTCCAAATACAAAGTTGAAAATCATATGATGCCAGGGATATTACCATTACAGAAAAGCAACCAAAGCTCCAAAGCCAAGCCACTGGATGTTGCAAATAGGCAACTGTGCAGCACCAAATGTGGTAATGTTTCATGAAGTGAATTGTTATGCCTTCTCGGTCGAACTGCTGTTAGCACAGCCATAAGAAAGTACTAAGTGGTTGGTGTCCAAACATGAGCACAATGAATGGCTGCAATGAAGGTAAAGCAGCAGATTTTGTGTACTTTCGTACAGCTTAGCCACTGTATATGCGGGCACTGACAGCATGGTTGGTGGCACTGTTGCCATCCTAAATAAGCTCATTTTTCAAACCTTGAGAAATGGATGCATGCATCCCGGTTGCATGCAGCAAGGGAATTTTGATGGAGACAACTGCAGATGTCTGAATGTGGTGGCAGTTTTGCTCAGCAAGTATGCATCAGTCAACAAGGTCGGCTGGCAAAAGCATGCATATAGAGCCAGAGGATCTCAAGCCCTGAACAAGCTGCCGTTGCACAGCCCGTTGAGTAGTGGTGTTGCTTGGTGTTCACCATTCCAGGTACTCACCCCTTCATCAGAGTCCCTAAACTTGGGCTTCTTTTTAGGTGGGGGGCTGTTGCCCTTCTTCGGCTCCTCCTCTGCACAAAAAGGGTCAGGCTCACTGCACTACTACACATTAGTCAGGGAGAAAAAAAAATAAATGCCCCATCTAATGCGGCAAAAAAATCTGGCAGTTATTTTCCCCGGGTTTAGCAGAAGTCTGTGGTGCATTTAAGCTATGCCTTTAAGAGCATAATATAAGTCATGACGGCTTCCATCTGCCACCTCCTATTCCAGATCCTCATTCGTGCGTGTGCACTTTGTTACTCCCTCAATCTCTAATCCCTTACCCTGTGTTCAGGACATAATCCCTAATCTCTTATCCTGTGCCACGGACATAATCTCTAATCTCTTATCCTGTGTCCCGGACATAATCCCCAATCTCTTATCCTGTGTCCTGGACATCTCACACATATTCGTTAGCGTACAGTCGTAATCTACCAAAACGTATAACAGACAGGTGTAAAGCCCTGCTTTCACCGAGCTGCATGATTATGCCTACACGGCCTAGGGTGGCGGCTGTTTGACGAAAGATTCAAGGGTCCCAGTCTCGATTCCCATCACTTGCTGTGTGGCCACGTCCTGCGGCCTCATGATATTGTACCACCAAACATTGAAAGGCAGTCATCAACGGGGAAAGAAAAAGAGAACAAGACATTTTGGTTCCTGTACAGAAGCTCTGTTCGCAATGAGCTGAAACAGAGATACGAACTTAAATAAGCATGCAACGAGGATGCAGGGACCATGCTTTTACTTCAGAACACAAGTTAAAAATACACTTAGATGAGCTTGACTCCAGGATTTATAAATATAATTCACAATAAACAAGAGCTCACTGGTGCCACTCCACCCCCCCTAAATCTCATATCATTAGGCACCGCTGCTGCTATTACTATTCCAAGCCTTATCCAATGGAAGTACTTGAGAGGGTGGCTCTGACTTCACACAGGAATTCCATGGGTTGCAGAGCTTTGGGCTGCAACTCCTATGCGCTGGTTAGGAGTAGCTTGAAAGTCCGCGAGATGCAGGTGCAAGGCTTTTGGTACCATGTTTGTAGGTCTGTGAATTTGCCAAGCGTCCACATTTTTTGCCTCCTTTCTTGTTCTCGATTCCTACTGTGGGCACCTAGCCGATAAGAGCGAGAATCGTGCATCTAAGCTGGTGCTGTTACGCAAAGCTGGTACAGGTGTTGCCATCACAACTAATGGCATGATACACCAGCTACAGCCCTAGAAGTTAAACCCTTCTTGCTAAGACAAGTCTTTCAAGGGTCATCTGCAAAATTTTAATGCAGACTGACTCACAAAAGCAGCTGATCTAACCCCAACAGGCCACATCAAGCCTGCCTTGCAGGAAGTACTAGCGAGCTGGATTACTGCAGCCTGCGATGGCATCCCGGAGAACTTGGTTGCATAATAGTTCAGAAAGTGCTACGTTTCAAAAGAACCTGGTAAAATGGAAGATTGTGCACAGTATGAGAGGGAAGAGGAGACCAGCAATGATGACGGTAATGAGTTCATGGAAAATAAATGGGGTTTGCATCTACTATAATTTTTCGGCAAGCTTACATTCCAGGAATGTTTTTTTTTTTTTTTTTTTTTTCTGGCCGTAAACTTTCGGGTATCAGCATACAAATGAGACCAGCCTAGATTCCAGTAAACATTTTAATACCCAAGACTTGCTGAACTACAAACCTGCATAGGCAGCGGGGTCCCATAGAGCTGTACACACCTGCCTTCGTTAGCTTTCTAATCTTTTAGCCACTGAAGGTGCTTGGATGCCCTGATTTTCTAGTGCTCAAGTGGTAAAAGATTGTATGCAGTGGCCGGCCCAATGGAGATTGCACAACAAAGATGGAAAAGACATCTCAGTGCCATAAAGATCACTCCTGTTTATTATATTCAGGGGTGGGATGGTCAAAGTAGGTTTTGAAGCAACTCTTGAAGCAGAAAAATATGTGATCTAGAGCTGCTATGGAGCCCAAATATGCATTCAAAGATAGCTGTTGAGAAGAAATATAATTCCCTTGAGGAAGTAATATGAACACCTTCAAGCAACTTTCAGTAAAAACATGTAAAGCTTGATTAACATGCATTATCATGTCTCAAAATTTCATTGGGATAGAGATTTTCATTCTGTACAGCTTCAATAGGCAGCATATGTTTGTCAGGAATTGCCTCGAATAGCTTTCATGATGAAGTTTGGATATATAAAAACCTTGGGAGTAAAAAATCAGAAAAACATAAGTCATCAGTTAGGGTGCAATTTATGGTCACGGCTGCACGGGGTGATGGAAAAATCTCATTTGAGCCATGTACTTATAGTTTTTTTTTTTTTTTTTTTCGCTGAATAATGAAGTTCAGCATAGCTCTCTTGTCAATTTTTTTCGAGGACGCAGGAGGGCACGACTTCTTCCAGATACATAGATCCCACTCTGCCATCAGCCAGAAAATGGCAGTCTGCAGGTCATGCTGTGCACCATGCCACATTGTAGCCAGTTTCTACACCTTCATACAGCAAGACAATCCCCTCAATGCTGCTCTGTGTTGGAGCAACAATGAGATAATGACGTGCCAAAGTGCTCTGACAAAATGCAAAAAGGCACCTCGAAAAACACACAGGTTTTTTGCACTACAATGCAAGTGCTGCCACCATTACATGGCAACACTGTGGTGGTGCAGTGGCTAGGCCACTCAACTCCTGTGCCCAAGGATGCGAGATCAAATCCCGGCCCACGGCGGCCGCTTTCCCATACAAGTGAAAAGCAAGGTGCCCATATGCTGTGCGATGTCAGTTCACATTAAAGACCCCCAGGTGGTCAAAATTTCCAGAGCCCTCCACTACAACATCTCTCATAGCCTGAGTCACTTTGGAACATAACCTTAAATAACAAACCAAGCTTTTACATGCTCCACCCGACACCTTTGGAATGCCATCTGTAACGCACTGACCTCGAGGAGACAAAGTCCTTGTGTCAGTTTCTCCGTATTGGAAGAGTCTAGATGGACCCATATAATGTCGCAAACCTAATGCACCAAAATGAAACTGCTGTGAGATGCACTATAAAGGCAATGCTTCACGAAACACAGTACTGAAAAGGCTGGGTCTAACACTTCTGTTCCTGTCATACCCTTTTTTTTGGTATTGTAAATGCGAAAGCTAGAAGCAGTTTCCGTGATACAATCACCACATGATCTCCGTGCCACTGCTTTGCTCGTTCAGCTATCCTAACAGCTTCTTTCCATACATGTCACATTTCGTATGATAATTATTGGTGTGATCACAGCACCAGTGTCTGTTTTCCTTCTCAGACGGAGCACTCACTGAAACTTGTACAATGTAATAGCAAGTGTGCCTGTGGTGCCGCACCTCGTAATCCAATCTGTAAGCTATTGTGTGCCCACATGGCTCTCGATGATCATCAATGCATTACTTCTCATAGGAGCCTTCGCATTACCACAGATGCACATTATTTATTTTAGTGTGTGTGCTAGAAGTCATTCTACAAAGGATGAGGAGCTTCGCTGATGTCCCAAGTCCAAGATGCTGCAACTAGTAAGCGCATACCTTGCCGCAAATGAACAAGAAGTATTGGGATTTCTGGATATTCAGACAGGATGAATACTTAAAATAGTAATTAAACTGTGGCGCAAAAAATTCAGAAGATTGGATATTCTCAAAAAACCATCCATGAGAACCAGCAAGTCGTAACATTGAGAAAAATCAGCCTTATGGAGCAACAAATCTTGTTTGTATCAAAATGGCACAATTGGTACAGCTGTCCCACCCCTGTATATTCAATAGGTATAGTTAGGTGCAAGCTTGGGAGCAGAATTAAGTTGTGAATTTAAGTTGGTGAAAACTGCAAATTAACTTTTGCTAAAATAAGAAAAATGTATAAAAAGAAACAGAGTACAGAAAATCATTTTTCTTTCCAGGCAGGACTCTGCATTTCTGGCAGACCGAAATTATGCAAACACATGCTTGCACATTTGCTGTTGGTATTATTAATGAAGCCCAGCAAAGACATGAAAAAAAAGGAAACAAGCAGCGGGAAGGACTGAGCAGTATTGGTGATCTTGGAGGAAACAAGATTTGGTTCAGCTGAACACAGGCAGGATATCATGTGAAGATGTGACTAGAGAGGGAAGTGAGAGAAGAGAAAGCACCACGCTGGCATCATGTGTGGATGCCCTGGAAAGAGAACTAAATATTGAACCCGCAGAGAAGGGGAAACTTGGGAACGGATGGACGAAAGGGAGGAAGACATGGCTGACTCTGAAAATGACAGTGGTGGGCATGCCGGCGCATGGCCAATCCAGAGATTAGATTACATTTACATTTATACATACAGCACCCCCACTGGGATATTGTTGTAAGAAGAATTAACACAATGAAAACTACAAAAATAAAATGGTATAAACTCTGCAGATGTTGGGAAAATGGAGAAAAAGACATAAAAAAAGGACATTGCAGAAAACCTAAATACACATACGACATACGAGGAAAAAATTAAATTTCTACATATAGCACTCCTCTGGCAGTACAAAAAATATTAGGCAAATGATGAACTAAAGAAAATAATGAGAAGAAAAAGCAAAAAATGAAAACAAATGTTGCATAATAACAAACACGAGCCTGGCATGCTCATGTCAAAATACACAGAATAAGAAATAATGCTATTCTGAGAGTAACAGTCATTAACAGTCTTATTAGCACTCGTACTAACATACTGATGTAATCCTATTAGCCGGTGATTTTGTAACATGGTGAAAAAAAATTGTCTAGGAGAGGAAGCTACTATTCGAGCTGGCAGGCAATTCCAACCCAATTGTGCATTGTTCAGAAAAAAAAAAGAAAATTGAATTTGCCTACCCTAGAATTGCACTCGTGAACATTTAGATGATATTCAGCACATTCTCTTTTAAAATGCCAGTTCTGCCATTAAGCACACTGAGTAGGCAGGTGACATATATACCCAGAAAAGGATAGTGAAGGAGGGAACAATGCAACAGGAGGTTGACGGTCAAAGCCAACAGGAGGACACAGGATGAGAGCATGCAAGTGCTTATCGCTGGTGACTCCCACACAAGAAGGTGGGCCAGGACAATAATGAGGCGGGTGGCAGTGGCAATTCTGCTGCAGGAGAACAATAAATGTGGTGCTACGAGAAACAAAAAGCAAACTGTTGCAGAATGTCGCAGGACGTAACTTCAAGGGTGGAACCTGAGATAGACTGGTGCCTGGGTGGCTGTGCAGTAGCCTTCTTTAGAAGGCCCATGGAACTCAAAAGTGCATGGCACGCAGGAGAAGAAAGTCTGATAATGGAGGCTGCGGTCAGCATAATGGCCATTAAGATCATAGAGAAACTACAAAAAGTAAAGTTAACACCAAGATCAGCTACATAAACA
This sequence comes from Amblyomma maculatum, assembly GCF_055883805.1. Classification (NCBI taxonomy): domain Eukaryota; kingdom Metazoa; phylum Arthropoda; class Arachnida; order Ixodida; family Ixodidae; genus Amblyomma; species Amblyomma maculatum. The sequence goes on from NC_139344.1 coordinate 405,692,227, forward strand.
CTAAAGGCGGGCAGAATGAGAGCAAAATAATTAGAAACAAAACATAAATTTGAAACAAGAAGGAATAGGTGCATATAATCTGTGCAAGAGGTCGCAGGCAACAAGAAGACCCGCTGTTCACCAACGGGTGCGCCAAGGAAGAATGCAATAAAACAATGTCCAAATCCTAAATTCCTCTGTTATTTTGCTTGTACTTCCTGCCGGTACTTATATACACAAGCTTTTCCTTTCAGCTTTGTAACATCTCCCAGTATCTTTACCACCGTGTAAGTTAATTGTTTCCTCAATTCCATTTTCAGTGCCATTGTCTTTGCATTTTTGTGCCATGATTGCCATAGACTTTTTCTTTACTTACTTGTCATGCAAGCCATTTTTGCTTGGGCAAAGGCCTGCAGTATTTCATAAATAATGTAGAAAGGGGAGGGGTTAATATGCTCAACTAGCAAAAAACATGTCTTGGTATCAAGAATGATTATAGACAAAAGGACGTGGCTGCACATAGGCAACATGTGGACAAATAGCAATTGCAAGCAAGAAAACAAGCATCTGGTGAAATGTCTCAATGCCAATGTAAAAAGCTTGGAGATGGTGCCAGTTCTGCTAACGGCATATGAATAGCCACAATGATGATCTGGATGGAGACAGAAACTGCAATAATAAGCTGATGATATAACTGTCAGCTGTGCAATCTTGTTCCTGTAAATATGGAAGCTAAATGTGAAGGAAAAATGACATAGGAAATTAGGAACAGGAAAATGACCATTCACTAGGGCACCTGAATCAATGGCAGCTCAGAGAAATAACTCAAGTTACTGACATCCTAGTTGAAATTAAGAAGAAATGGTCATGGGACAGGACATATAGCGCTCAAAGAGGACAACCGATGGTCTCTGAGTGTAACCAATTGGAACCCAAGGGAAGGTGAGCATAGCAGGGGGCAGCAGAAAATAGGTGGGTGATGAAGCTAAGAAATTTGCAGTAGTGAAGTGGATGCAGCTATAAAAAAACTGGGTTAACTGGATTCCAAGGGAAGGAAAGCGTAGCAGGGGGCGGCAGAAAGTTAGGTGGGCGGATGAGATTAAGAAGTTCGCAGGGGTCAAGTGGATGCAGCTAGCACAGAACCGGGTTAAGTGGAGAGATATGGGAGAGGCCTTCGCCCTGCAGTGGGTATAATCAGGCTGATGATGATGATGATGATGAACTGGAGGAAATTGGGAGACGAATCCGCCCTGCAGTGGGCATAGTCCGGCTGATGATGATGATGAATCAATAGCGCATAAAATAAAAGAAGGTGATGAAAACAGCCATCTACTGAGCGAGTGACCACCTGTGCATGAAACCGAGAATCCCTTTCTTGATACCAATAAAGAATGCAAATTCACCTTTAGCTCTCATTCAGCTTATGACAATATCAAATTCAAGGACACAACGGATGAATGCAAAACTGAAATGTAAAACCAAAAATTCTAGGGGGCACTTTGGACCACTAAAGTGCGATGAAGCGAAAGCCTTTATAGCGCGGTGGTCTGTAGCCCTACACTACAGCACCTCTTTCTCTTTCTTCTTGCACTCCCACCTTCCTCCTTAGGTGTCCGTGAAGAATTGCAACAGATGCAGTGCCTTTTCTTTCCTGTAAACCAATCTGAAATGCCACTGATGTCTGCTTCTGTATACTGTCTAGTGCAGTGTTCAAGAAAGCACCAAATGAAAGGCGCTGCATGGATGCCTCGATCGGATGCCCGGCAGGGTCAGCTTCGTGAATCACCTGCTGAAGTCATGACCGGATATGACGTCACGACTGGTCATGATGTCACAGTCTCGCAGTATTCCGCTGACTCTCATGAAGAAGTGGGACAATATCATTAATACTAAATTACTGAGTTACGTCAATGTCATGAGTTTGATTGACCAGACTCTTGCTGACTAAATTTTTGAAACTGCCACCTAACCAGAGGTGAGTGTGATGGAAGTGTGTGAGAGAATCGTGGACGACAGTATGAGCCGTTAAAGGCTTTCACCTAAATACTGCTAATGCAGAATCTTTATATCAGTATGTCAATGCAAGTTGGTAGATATTTCTGTGCATACCCTGACAGGAATGTATTTGTGTCTTTGCAAAGAGTCCAGTTATGGTCAGTGCATTCCACAAAATGTTTTATGCTTCTTTATGGCGACCCTGCACACCTTACTCGGGCCTTGCAGGCCGATCACTTTCAGTACAAAATTTGTGAATACACAACGAGGCATCTGCTGCTAATCCACACTATGTAGAGATTTGTCTCTCAGGTTGATGGTCCTTACACTGCTACCAACATAGGGAAGAGAATAAGACAGTGGCCTTCATTATAACATTACAGATGGCTAGCCAAAACCTCCTATTGCCAGCAGACTCTTTCCAAACATTTCCAGCGCTATTCATGTTAACAGTACTTTTATCGAATCAGCAGTTTGTACAGATGAGCACTTCCTAGCATAAAGGTAACATACCTTCAAAGCTGGCACTGCATTCCACAGAGTGTGCTCGTGGACAATTGAAACGATATGCACATGAAACCAAAACAAGCATCAGCACCATACCCGAATTGGAGCAGTTGCACTCGATTTCAAGCGTAATGCTCCACAGTACATCATTCTAAGACAAGCTTGCTCAAGTCTGCATATGCAGTGCTTGGCCCAAAATATGGGAAAGAACAAATCTCATGTGAAGAAAACCAATTCCTTTGCTCCATCACTTCAAGGAGAAAGAAACAACCAAATTGGCTAGTGCCTTGAACGTGCCATTTTATCAAAATGTTACGTATTGTTAATAAGATCGAAGACAGTTCGAAGCTAGTGCAAGTGTTGTCTTTTTTCTCTAAGCACTACTGTGAAACATTAATTCGACCAGACATGTATGCTTCTCAAGTGTATAATTTCGTCATTATACCTGTTCCATTTACCCAGCCGTGGCTTACACTGCGTTGTTACACGAGTGTAGGCCAGTCTGGACAGCTAAAACGACTAAGTTGAAAACAAGACTGTCTGCCGATCACCTTGTGCAACATCACAGCGGTGTTGTTGTTGGCTCCTGGCTCGTGAAGAACTAAGCAACAGTGCAACTAGTCATTCAAGCATCCACCTGATAAGTCGTCCGGTGCGGCAGTCGAAGGAAAGTTTTTAGCTGAATGCCGATTAACTGCTGCCTTGATTGAATTATACTCCACGTCGATGATTCCCCTATACACATAAAAACAGAAGCGACTGCAAGAGGCGAACTAGAAGGAAACCTTACAATATGACATGAGTAACGACACCCAACTGAGCGAGCAGCCGGCCGCGCTTCTGAGAAGTTCATGTGGGTAATGGGGAGGTGTTACGGTATTTCTTGTAACATTTACACCTTCTCTGAAACGATGATCTGTGAACACCTAATTTCGACAGCTTAGAACGGAGATGAGAGGGCATTGTTTCAGCTCCTAAGGTGTGAAATCAGTCGAAAAGAACTCACCCTTCTCGGCCATAACTCGCACGGGACCCGGCCTAAGGCAGCACGAAGCACAAAACACTCTCACGAGATATAGAACAGTACACAAGACAAGCCGTTGTTCACAGTAGTTCACAGCAATCTAAAAAAGTTGGTTCAAAACGCGCAGGACGCTTGCAGGACGCACGACCGTACGACGATGGAAACAGCAAGTACTACGAGGAGGCTTGGCCTTGGCTTGGCGGCAATCTGGTACTGGCTAGCCAAAGCAAGCCAGCACATAACGAGCGAAATTGAAGTTTTCAGCCTACACTAGCCGAGCCAGATTCGAAGTGCTTGCACGGAGTGTTTCCCGGGTTTTCAAAGTTGCGATTTCGTGTGTTGATTATCAGGCGTTCGTTTTAGTTGCTGTGACATCTGATGCAGTAAAAGCTTACACTTGCTGTGATCGCCGTGACTGCGAAGCGAAGGAACGGCTTTGTAGCAAATGTCTCAAATCATGCTGTGGTGGGTGTGGCGGTGACAGCAATGTCCGGAGGCAAGCGCTCGCTGCGCCTGGACTTCGTGGACTGTCAGGCGCATTCGGCGTCGGCCGAAGGAGCAGCGCCTCTTGTTGATCCGAGCCGCGTGCGCAGTAGCTCCGTCGACCCCAACCGCGGCCTCTACCCACGAGGGTCAAGCCGACGACGGAACGCTACCGGACCATCCGGTGGCGGAGCACTGCCCGTGTTTCAAGCAGCCAGTTCGCTGTTGCCTCGCGCAAAGATGAACAATGTGGCAACCGATCGGCGTCCGTCCGCAAGCAAATCGACCGCGCAGAGCAACAAGATATCCAGCTACCTCGTCCGTGGCAGCAAGAGGACGCGCTCGCCGCCCGCAGACAACCGATGCCGTCCGGACGGCGGCGATAGCCGTCGATTTCGAGGTAGTACTGCGTTTCAAGTGCTTGTCTTGTGTCGGGCGACGAGTGTTGCTCCACATTTCACACATTACAGCAACACATGAAGCCGTAGTGTCACCAGAAGACGAGCGTCGAGACCTTGACTCACACACATTCAGCGTCTTCGCCGCTTATCTTCAGTTGCATTACGGCTTCGCGATGATCGACGCCCAAATTTCGAGTTTAGTTTAGTACCGCCAGAGTCATTCAATACTGGTAAAGAAAAACCACGATGTTAGCGTTTTGCGGGATTGCACAAGAAGCCCTTCGTTGAGGTGCGTCCCCGTTGTTATGTCACTGCTAGGCTGCGTTTTCCGAGGCGAAGGTAGCGGGCCCTCAAACTGTCATACTGATTCCTTTCGAATCTGCGTAAGATCTAGAACAGAACTGCTAGATGCAACTTGTGCGAGCCGTCGTACGGAACTCGAACCGTGAGCTAACGCATTCATGAGCGTCTGGGAGGTTGTGGGCTCCCAAAATAGTCACACAAGTGCAGCATAGATCGCTTTCGAATCTGTATAAAATATAATGTATAAATATAATGTACAAATGCTAGTACCAACTTTGCACCAACCATTGGTCAGGAATTGAACCGTGAACCAACATATGTAAGCATCATACAATATATAGCGGCTGATTGCTTACAGGCATCCAAAAATGGTGCCTTCGCGTCACCTCCAAGCCTCATCTAAATGGGTGAATAGGTGCACAAAGCACAAAGTCCATTGAATTGATTGGACCAGCAGTAGTGTATGGTTGTCAAGTTCCTAATTATGGGGCCATGGCATTTTGGACGAAGGTGAAGACATGTTTTGGTACGAGCACTGTACACACACTTGTGTGCAAAGGTTTTGCGCACTGCGCTGGGACACCATTTCTCGCAATTGCTATGAAATCAAACCGGTTTATAATTTCCCATAGTGCTGTCACATATCTCACATAACCAATGACCAAACGGATAGAAACAAAGCAGATTGGCCTCTCAAAATCGTGGAGGAATAAAGCCCTCTATAGGCAGCCATGGCGCAAAATTGGATGCTCGTTCATAGAGTTGAAGTAACCATAGCAAACAGAGTTACACATTTTCTATTGTGCTTTTGTATACTGTAAGGTGACTTTATTAATGCAGTGCTGATGTACTAGCATTCGACATAGACTGTTTATCTACTGAATGAACAAGCATCAAGTCTTGCTTGGTGGTTGACATTTGCCTATCATAGGCTACTTAACAGGCAGACCCACTTTATTTATTGGTTTGATCAGCCTGTCTAACAACCTTTGGGATTGTTAAATTGAGAATCAAGATCGCTCCTGACTGGAACGATTTGTTAGTGTAGCGGTACTGGTATTCTGACATGCCGACAAGGAATGCCATTGCATTGCCACTCATATTCGGTTATAAAGTGCCCAACTTTAAAAAGCTAAATAACATTTATGTAGTCTAATCAATGCCTTTTCTACTATGTTTGCTGTGCCAGCTAGTTTGATGTTAAGACTGATGTGAGCAATAGAATTACAGCTCGTTGGTGGCTATCATTTGCTTTTGTTCTTTCTGAGGTTCAAAGTTCATTGAGATATTTTAGCTACATTTAGATTCATGTTTTCAATGTCCATCTCCTTTCTAGTTGGTAGCGAGGGCAGGATCTCATTCTGTCTCAAAGCTACCACAGGGAGGAGCAAAAGTGTAATTGAGCCTGGTGACTCTTACAATGCTCTAGTGCAATTAGCAACCAAGGAGTTGGTTAATGACAGGCACAACTCATTATCAGTCCGATTACCAGGAATGTTGTCCAGTTTTCTGGCATCACCAACTAAGTATGGTGTGTGGCAGTGAAAAAAAAAAAGTTAATTGTGGCGTTTAACTTTCTGAACCAACACTTAAGCTCTGTGCAGGGGTTCTCCAGTCTGTGCAAACATCAGTGCTCAGCACAGGTGCTTTTGTATTTCGCCTGCATCGAATGCACCCTTGCTACTAATGCAGGTCGTGCATGCTGTGAAGGCCTGTGTGCTCTGCAGACAGCACATTTTGTAGTGTCCACTGAAGAAGACCTCTGGGATCCACAAGCACTCGTGCCGGGTGTCTGTGGAGAGAGGCACATTGACAAGGCACTAGTCACTTCGTAACCGAGAGCAACTGGCAACCGAACATAGCTAGGCTGTGGGCCATTTCCCCCAGAGTTCTAGAGTTGAATGTTGCCTGTTTCCTTTTCCAGCGGCCGCCTGTCAGGAGTCAGGTTATTAACACCCTCTACTGTGTCACCGATTTGATGGTCGTTGTGATGAGTTGCTCCATAGCTGCTAGGGACTAAGGGCCATCAGTTAATTGGTGTATTTATACAGGAAGTTGTGGCCAAACACTACAACAGGATGACAAAATCCTGTTCTTTTGATAGAGCACATTGGGGGAGTTAGTGGCCAGGGTGTCAGGAGCACTTAAGGTCTGGATATCGATTCGGCTGATGCTCAGATATTCATTTTTAAATCAATTGGAGAATCCAGGCAGGACCAGAACTCAAGCTATGGCCCTCTTGCATGTGAGGGAGGTGCTCCACTTCTACACCATTGCTGCATGCCGTTATATGCACACAAATAACTCTGCAGCTTGTTAAATGTCTGAAACTTTTGCTTAGAGACTTTGTGATGCTTGGTGTGGCTCAGTGGTCTTATTATTTTATGCGTGTATTACATGCATTTTGAATTCATTCTCAGTTAATAAGGTGGTTGCCATGCTGATCTATGGGGAGGTAACTCGTGGCACTTTAAATAATTTTAACTTGAATGCAGACATCCAGTGAATAGGAGCTAAGTGTACATTCTCACTTTTGTTCCCCGCCAGGTGTTCACCTTTTGAAGAGGCTTAATAGGTTGACATTTGGGAGGTTGTACTACAAGGGAATAATTGGTGATTGCTTGGTGCCTGGAACTGCGCAGTGATTTTTTTACTTTGATTGTTTTTGTCATAACACAAAGGGGACAACCCTTCTGGCTTTTCGGTTGCAGCAGCGGAGGAGGCGGTGGTTGATGAGGACAGCAGCAGCAGCTCTGACTCAGTGGTTATCACAGCTGCCTTTGGCCTCCTGCCACCAGTGTCTGTGCTGCGGGAGGAAGAGGAGGAGTGGTTCTCCCTTTTGCCCCCTGAGCTGCTGGAGCGCATTCTGTCCCACATCAGTCTGCAGGACTTGCTGCTGATCTGCAGCCGCGTATGCACACGCTGGCACACACTCATCCGCAACCCCCACGTGAGTCCTTCGGGAGCAGCGCTCCTTTGGTAGCACCTTTGCTTCTTCATGATGCGTGTGTTACTACCTGCCGGTGACCAATAATTGTTTTCTCTCTTGTGGTTCTGGTTTCGGTCTAAACAACCAAACAATTCCTGGGACATCAAGGTCAACCACAGGTCATATGAGGCATAGAGAACTTCAATGTAATCGCTGCTTCATAGTTCTGATTGGCCACAAGCCAAGGTGCTTTAAGAGCCAGAATGACTAAAGGCAGACAAAAGTAGCGATGATACCAGTTATTACATCCTTCACTGGCCCCACGCTGAAGTTTGATGCCACCGTCATCATTTGGCTGTCAAAGCCAAAGCAATGTGAGAAAAGGAATCAAGTTGTAAATTGTACTTGCTGTCCGTAAGCCTCACATGGTAAGCCTCATATAATAATAGTATCTTTATGAAGAAGGAACATTCAACCAAAATTCAGCGTTGCTACTTCGTGTAGGTCACTGACCCTTCAAGGACTTGTCATTACTCCATGGTGTTGAATAGGGGCAAACTATTATGCCCTAGCAAGTTGCAGTTCGTAATGGTGCCCACAGTTGGTCCTGCAGTTCACGCAAAGGTCAGTCATGTACTTTGCATATTAAAGCCAAACTTTTGCTGAGTGCAATGGAGCCTTTGAGGACATCGAGGACCCCTCTGTATGTCAGGGCAAACTACCACTGTGTGTGTTTAGTAGTGCCTTTCACTAGACCGTTGACAAGGAATGACAAAGATGGCAGATACAAAGGAGATGAAGCTTCAGATTTCACTGAAAGATCACTTGGGGCAGTCAGTCATCTCCGTGATATTGAGGTCATGTCTGCAGTGGTACAGCAAGCTGGTTTCAGCAAAGCACTGTTTGTTGGCTCCTTTGAGAATGCTTGGTTGATTCATTTGGATAATTCTTTATGTGAAAATGCGGGTAATTTTCACACCGCACTGTGGTGACCCTGTGCTCCTGTCAATGGAGAACTTGTTTGGCAGATTGGTATTTTTGCGGCTGCATACTTTGGCAGGGTGACCTCCAAGAACATTGTGACCAAACACAAGTGCTGCTGCATGTCTTTTTGTGCAGTATGTCAGCAGGAGAGAAAAACGCAACGTATATCATTCTATTTGCTTTCCCATTAATCCCAAGTGGAGGCAGCCTTGGGTGCAGAAACAGTGGATTGGCAAACCAGTGTCACAGTGTCGATGGTTGTGTGTTTTAGCACTTTTAGGGGGACAGCTTATTCTCTCGAGTAAGAATGTGGTGTCATTAACCTTTCTTTGATTTTAACTGAGCAACAGGGATGATAATCGTGCCGGGTTGTTGTGTGGTGGCTGTGGTGCAGCTGTAAGGCTGGCTAAATTATACCAAGTTATAAATCATTGTGCAGATAAAGCGCTGACATTTCAAATCAAATCAAAATAAAATAAAAATTTATTCAACATCATTGATTTACTATTTTGTTTCTAGTAAGGTTTTAAAATTCCCCATTGGTGCTTTTCATTCAAAGCGCTCGTGTTTCACGGTCCAGGAAATAAAACCTCGAAGTAGACGGACCAAAGCAATGAGAGAGGAAGGCATCTGTGAAAGCAGGAGCTGACTGGCAGGTCATGTGAACTGGCCAGCAAAGGTAGCTTTACATTCTAGACCCAATCAATGAATTGCACTTGACCTGTTTCATGATTTGGAAATGGATTATCAGCAAGCGAAAGCAGGATCAGACGCCCGTGTCTCGAATTGCAATGTTTTTTGCAATCGGCGTCTTATAATCAGGTTCTTAGATGCTTAAATAAACACTAAATTTAGCTTGGAATAATTGTATTCATGATAAAACTGCATTTTCTTGGTATTTATGCAAAATGAAATTAATTACAATAGAGTGCTGCAATCTTTGTCGTCACTGCCACAATTTTCTAATGACAATGCTTTTTGCTATGTGACAGCACACACTGAAAGTGGCATCACTTTAAGGGATGTGTACTTCAGTCAGTCAGTTCAGTCGTTCAGTCGTGTCCGACTCTTCGTGACCCTATGGACCATGTCACGCCACGCTTTCCGGTCTCTCACTATCTTCCTAACATCACATAACTTCATCTGCAGTGCCTCGAGGATGCCATCTAACCATCGCATTCGCTGCCTACCCCTTCTCCGGCGACCCTCAACCTTTCCCAACATCAAATCTTTCTCCAGCGACTCCTCTCTTCTCATCAGATGACCAAAGTAGCTGAGCTTTAACTTTAGAATTTGACTCTCCAATGAGCAGTCAGGGTTTATGGTCGACAATATCGACTGATTTGATCTTCTGGCAGTCCAAGGAACTCTTCGCCAGCACCACAATTTAAACGCGTCAATTCTTCGGCGGTCAGCCTTTTTCACAGTCCAACTCTCGCATCCATACATCACAACTGGAAAGACCATAGCACGAGTTATACGGATCTTGGTTGGCAGTCCAACTCTCGCATCCATACATCACAACTGGAAAGACCATAGCACGAGTTATACGGATCTTGGTTGGCAGACTAATGTCTCTGCTCTTTACTAGGCGGTCAAGGCTAACCATTGCTCTCTTTCCCAGAAGCAGGCGTCTCCTAATTTCATGGCTGCAGTCTCCTTCCGAGGTAATCTTGGAGCCCAAGAAGAGAAAATCTGTCACAGCTTCCACTTCTTGTCCATTGATGCTCCAGGACTTGATAGGGCAAGACGCCATGATCTTTGTCTTTTTAATGCTCAGTTTAAGCCCAAACTTCTCACTCTCTTCTTGTGCGCGCATCAGAAGTCTCTTGAGTTCCACTTCACTTTCTGCCATTAAAGTGGTATCATCCGCATATCTAAGGTTGTTGATACGTTTTCCAGCAATCTTCACTCCAGCTGAAGACTCGTCCAGACCGACCTTCCTCATGATGCACTCTGCATATAGGTTAAATAGGCAGGGCGACAGTATGCAGCCTTGCCTCACTCCTTTCTCGATCGGAAACCAATCAGCAAGACCATGCCCAGTTCTGACTGTGGCCTCTTGCCCTTCATACAGGTTCCTGAGGAGACAGATGAGGTGAATTGGAACTCCCATCTCTTGGAGAGCTTGCCACAATCTGCTGTGATCTACGCAGTCAAACACTTTCGCATAATCAATAAAGCAGAAGTAGATGGGTTTCTGGAACTCTCTTGCTTTTTCCATGATCCAGCGAAGGTTGGCAATTTGGTCTCTAGTTCCTCTGCCCTTGCGAAACCCAGCTTGCACGTCCGGAAGCTCCGGATCCACATACTGCTGCAGCCTACCTTGGAGGATTTTCAACATCACCTTGCTAGCATGCGAAATAAGCGCGATCGTGCGGTAGTTGGAACAATCTTTGGCACTGCCTTTCTTTGGAATGGGGATGTAAACTGACCTCTTCCAATCCTGTGGCCACTGCAGGGTTGTCCAAATCTTCTGACATAATGTATGCAGAATGTTAACAGCGTCATGGTTGAGGTTTTGAAGCAACTCAGCTGGAATGCCATCAATTCCGCTAGCTTTGTTCTTAGCAAGGCTGGCTAAGGCCCATTCAACTTCACTCTTCAGGATGCCCGGCTCGAGGTCAGTAATCACTACCGTCTTATGTTGGGTTTGCACATTCGGGTCCTTCTTGTACAGTTCTTCTGTGTATTCCTGCCACCTCATCTTTATCTCTGAGGCTTCGGTGAGGTCCTTGCCTCGTTTGTCCTTTATCACGCCCACCTTAGCACAGAAGCTTCCTTTGATATCTTTGATTGTCTTATACAGAGCTCTTGTGTTCCTTAATTGGCTGTTGTCCTCAACTGCTTGGCACTGTATGTTCAGGAAGGCATTCTTATCTCTCCTTGCTATTTTCTGAAAATCCGCATTAAGAACCTTGTATCTTTCTCTTTCCCCCATAACTTTTGCCATCCTCCTTTCCTCAGCTATTTGCAAAGCCTCTTCAGATAACCAGTTTGCTTTCTTGCATTTCTTTTGCTTTGGAACTACCTTAGTAGCAACTTCTTGTATTATATCACGAACATTAGTCCACATCTCTTCGGGCTCTCTGTCTTCTAGATCTAATTCTTGAAATCGATTCCTCACTTCCACAGCATATTCTAATGGAATTTGATCCAGATCATACCTGAAAGGCCTTCTAGTTTTCTGCGTTTTCCTCAATCGAAGCTTAATTTTGGCAACAAGAAGCTGATGATCGGTGCCACAGTCGGCCCCAGGCCTTGTTTTTACTGCTTGTATAGCGCTTTTCCATCTCTGCCGGCAAAGAATATAATCTATCTGATTCCTGCACAGACCGTCCGGTGAAGTCCATGTGTACAGGCGCCTCTTGTGCTGTTGAAAATGAGTATTCGCTATGGTCAGGTTGTTTTCTTGACAAGACTCTACTAGCCTCTGCCCAGCTTCATTTGGCTCGCCAAGACCGAACTTGCCTATAATTCCGGATATTTCTTCACTCCCGACCTTAGCATTCCAGTCTCCTATGAGAAAAACGACGTCTGATGATGGGGTGCGGTCTAAAAGGCATTGTAGGTCCGCATAAAATGTCTCAACGTCAGCTTCTTCAGCAGTAGTGGTCGGTGCATAGACTTGGATAACTGTTATGTTGAAAGGGTGACCTTGGATCCGAAGTGAAGTCATTCGGTCGTTTTTGGGGTTGTACCCTAGCACTGCTTTGCCCATTCTTCTGTTTACTATGAGAGCGACCCCATTCCTTCTCTTGGATTCGTGCCCACAATAAAAGACATAATGGTCGCCGGAGTAAAATTCTCCCATTCCGGTCCACTTAAGCTCGCTGATACCCAAGATATCAATGTTCAATCTGTCCATTTCTCGCTTGACGACATCCAGTTTACCTTGCGTCGTAGATCTTACATTCCATGTTGCTATGTGATATATCTCCTTGCAACATCGGACTTTCCGGTCGCTTCCCGACACATCCACAACTGAGCGTCCTTTTGGCTTTAGCCCAGCCGCTTCATCGCCCTTTGTTCATCCCCAGTAACATGTGGGACGCCTTCCAACCTGGGGGGCTCATCTTCCGGCGCCATATCATTAATGGTATTGTGACTGGCCATAGGGTTTTCTTAGCAGGAAATACTAGAGTGGGTTGCCATTACCTTCTCCAGTGAATCACATTTTGTCAGAACTGTCTGCCGTGACCTGTCTATCTTGGGTGTCCCTACACAGCAGAGCTCACGACTTCATCGAGTTTCGCAAGCCCCTCCGCCACGACAAGGCAGTGATCCATGAAGTATTAATCACCGCTTGGGTGCAGTCTACTACCGTTATCATTTGGCTGTCAAAGCCAAAGCAATGTGTCAAAATTTGAGTTGTTATAGTGAGATACAACTCAAGTCTGCAGTAATAGCCACACATGGCTCCTTCATGACAGGAAGTATAGTTTACTGTCAAAGCTTTTCTTGTTGCCTAAAAAAATATAGCAGCCAGTCAGCATGGCTGATCAAATGCAGAGTAGGTGCAATAGCACTGCTTACCCCTGCTATACTATTCCTGGCATCACATCTAGAGCAGTAGAAGAGGGTGCCCACTGCAAAGAAAGATAATTGAAAAGCAAGAAAGTGCGCTTGAAGGTGAGCACTCGTTAAGGCGCGGCGGTAGGCACAAGCTGTGTCACGATGCAGCGAGCAGCATCGAGCCGAGTGTAGGGAGTACTTCTAGGGAGGTCTCCTGCCTGTGGAGGCTGAGAGGTGACTGATGGGAGGGGAGATAGTCCGAAGTTGAAGGCTTGCGGGAAACGCTCGACTGCTCAGTCTGGGGTGACATGCGCTTGTAAGCCATTGCCCAGTGACAGCTGCGAGGAATGCAGCTGTGGTACACGTTACTTTTTCATTGGCTGCAGCTGTACATCTTCTCCGCCTCCTCATTGACCAAGCAGCATGACCAGCTTCTCTTTTGCACTTGTGGGGCCCTGCTCCACATACCTTTAAAGCCAGCGGTGCATCGCACCACATTTGAAGATCGCGCCACTTCCCGGCACTCCCTGTGCGCTGCCTTTTTTCCCCTCTCTTCTCCCGCCGACGGGGGAAACCGGTCCCCACTCGGACCCCATAAAGCGAGGCGCACTGGCATCTCGCTCCCTCTTCACTCTTGGATTTCCCGCTGGCCGCTGCCTGGCTGCCCTCGCGACGACGACCGCTGACTCCCCGCATCTGCATGGACGGACAGTGAGATAAAGATGTTTCTTCCACGGCCCGCTGTGTGTGTGTGTCTTGCATCTCCCTCGGGTAGAGGAGTCGCCCACACACTTCAAGTAAACGGAAAGAGAGAGAGGGGCCTTGGACAGACATCGGTGAAATCTGTGATTGCTGCTTGTAGTGCTGTGCACTAAAAGCTAAGCAGCATATCCGATTACAAGCACAAACATTTCAGTGCCTCTGACTTGTTTCAAAAACAGATCACGTTTACTGTTCAGCTGAGTAATGCACACACCATGTACCATGGCCCATTAAGGCATAATTATCAGCATTTTTTGAATATTAGAACCGCAGCAGACACAGGACAGATGAAGTATCCTGTTACAGTAGCACACTGTTCCATCATCTTTGTTCCTTATATCTTATTCTGCGCTAATAGTCTAATGAACCCATGCTCAAACTAACGTGCAAAAATGTCCTCGGTATTTTTTTTGCCCTTGTGTTAACTGTTGCTGAAAGTATTTTCACTGGTGTCTGGTCAAAAATTTATTTTCTGGTGGAAGTTTTGGCAGAGCAGAAATTTTGTGCAGCAAAAATTTCCGATGAAGAACGAGTAAGAGCTGTAGCCGTTGCGCTACACTTCTCGTGACCTTGCCTGCCAAAGAGGGGTTGTTTATGCCTACCAGAAATTACCTTGTCACCTCTTCTGCAGGGATAGGTTTGCAGAGTCTTCCTCGAACATCTGTAGATGGGTGAGGCCAAGGGAACAGTGTTATGTGTGTGTGCTTTGGCTGCAGTTCCTGGCGCAGCGGAAGCGCTACTATCGTTACAAGTCCGGCCGATGCAGTGCTGCCAAGGCGGAGGTGGAGGAACTCTGCAGAATGCACCACATGGACTCAGTGGAGACCTGCCTGCCAGGTCTCATCAGGTGACTGTTAGGTGCAAAGCTTGTAAAATTTGGCCGGCTATTTGAAAACATCACATACATTGTGTGCACGTTTCAGAGTTAAAGGAGGTGTGGAGTATACAGCATTCCTCTTTTTTCAATATTATGTGCTCTCCACGCCTCGGGTGATGTTGTCATTTCCTCTGGCTGGGCACAGCCTCATGGCTTCATTGATTTCATCCATGCTTCGGGTGATATGACTTGGGACAAAAACCACCCTTGAATGTTGAAGGGACGGAAGACGGCATTTTTATTTAGAGGGCAATGGCCGCAATTCCGCACTAACCTTTTATTGATTATACTTGGAAAGGCATTGTGTAAAAATTGCGCATCGGCCGGTCACACCATTCCTTACGCTGCTTTGTACACCACTCCTCATCTTTTATTTCGAAAGCAATACTACTCTAGGTCTCGAGCCTTCAGCGTAGCGCGGCCGGTAGCCACGTCACCCACGTGACGCTGTGACGTCGCATTCCACATGACACTAGGGTGAAAGCTGGGCTACCAATTCAAGCAGACCCAAGTTGGCAGGAGCTGCCAACTTTTGTCTCTCATTTCACATGGGAAGGTTATGTCAGAATCAGCCTGCTAGGACCCTGACATTCACTTTACCCCTATAGGCCATTAAGGCACGTCCATACAGCTTGGTTAAAGCAGGGCTTTATATGTGGGCTGCTGAGAGAGAAGAAAAAGAGAAGAAAAATGCTCGGTCACTCGCAGCTAATGCTTTCGCTCAATATTTGGTTCAGCAGCGTTGAGCCCTTGTAATTTTTCTATTTTAGGATGGCATCACACTAACATCTACACATATGCATATTATCCTCTGTTTTGGGATGGTACCATATTAACATCTGCGCATATTTTCCTCTGTTGCATCCACGCACTTCTTCCATGCTTCAAGTATGCTGACCTGTCGTATATTGAGGATGCTTCACCATGCGTGCAGTGAAGCGTCCTCAGAACGCAGTGGGGCCATTTACGAAGAGACACCACTGCTGTTTTGGCGCCCTGCGAAGTGGGCCATGGAAGTACCGGCGATTCTGGCGAACATTTCCGATGACGCGCGCAAAGTAAAGCACTATCATCGCTGTCTCTTAGCTTTCATCTCAAGTCTTCTATATACACATTCTTATTCCCAAGGCGCATTAGATGAAATTACTGTGAAGCAAACAGTTGTCGGCAGTTTTTTAGAGATACTAGATAATTTAAACTGCTAAATAATTTGAGCATTCTTGTTGGTCCCTTGAATGCAGTGTCACGCTCGACAACACACGCACACATTCCAAGACCTGTTTATTCCGTCATGCAACTTGCTCTTCCTTTCTTCCCGCACTCCTTCTCCCACACCCGCGCAATCTCGTCCTCCTGCCGGCAACCACAGTCAACTGTCCACTTGGCCTTCAAGACCCGCACTACCACACGCGCTCACCGAGATCAGCACCCTTCTCTCCACCCTTGTGGGACCTGTCCGCTTGTGCCTCTACCCTCACAACTCTCCTCCCCCCCTCATATCGTGAATACGGGTCAGAAGTGATGGTTCATAGTAGAGGACCATCTGATCGGCATGTCAATAATTCGGTGACGTCTCATAGCAGGGTCACTCAGAATGAAGTCATTGTCGCCCACTCGCTTGACCACACGAGAAGGTCCTCCGTCCCGCAGTGCCAATTTTGCCGAGACACCTTCGCTTGCATCACTCAAGGTGTGAGTATCCAAGAGCGCGAGGTCACCCTTCTTGATGCTTGGTTGGCCATTGATGACGATCATAACTTGACTTCTGGGCTTGCCAACCAACTGTTTGGGGCTTCTGAGCATAACTGAAGGCTTCTTTGAGGCTGCTGTGGAGAAGCTGTGGAGAAAATAAAGAATAAAAACATCAAGAATAGCATCATTTATGCATATTCTTTAAGCGTCCTCACTGCGTTAAACTCTAATAATGCAGTTGAATCGCTGATAGGAAGTGTAATACACAACATAGTAAAGGTCACATCACAAAAACATACTATAAAATTCTGCTGGGCCCCAATTATGTTGGGATGAGGGGTAATGAGAGAGCAGACACATGCACTGCACAAGCTGGAACCATGAAAATAAAATATGTGAATATACCACACAGCGATTATGTTAAGTTAGTGCACAGTGGACTACGAGCTAAGTGGCAGGCTGCTTTCAGAAAGGGAGTAAGCAGCGAGCTGCATTCCGTAAAGCTCTTTTAGAAGAATGGGAATCATGCCAACATCAGGAATGTTTGGTGAGTTATTTTATGCCTTCTATGCATAGGACACACATGACCCATAGCTTCTTGTTAACAAAAAAGACAAACCTAAATGTGAAATGTGTGCTGATGAGCTTGCAGTCGATCGCATCTTAATCTCGTGCTCACAACTCTGGGAACGCAGGAAAAAAAAAATTTATAATGAACACATTCCAGTTCATCCAGCATTGCTTTTAGGCAAGCGAACAGTCGTAGATTTTTCTCTTCCTTTTACATTCCTGAAGAAAGTCAGTGTTATAAACCAAATATAGGTATCATAACATCTAGGCATTTAATAGACCATAGCCTTGTGTTTGACGCATGATACCCACAGTTGCTTATGCACCATACAACTCCATATACAACTAACTATCTTCAGCTTTCCTCTGGAATGGTGTCTGGACCCTACTCCCCTGATTCATTTTCTAGCGTGATTCTCCTTTAGCGGCTTAATGCAACTTGTGGAAATGTGGCGCATCTTGTGTCTGCAGGTACATGGCTGGCTTTGGGAAGAGCACCTGGGGCTTGCAGGAGGTGCTGGAAAGGCACCCCAAGTTTGACATCATCATGGAGGTGCTTCAGGGTGCCTTTGGGGACTCGCTGTGGCCTGCCAAGGTGGGGATTACACAGGAAAGCTAGGCTCTAGTTGAACAAAGGTTCAAGTTAGAGTAGTTGGTAGTGCTGTTCTAGTCCTTGCTTTCTGTAGAACCTTCTGGACTCATTTTTCTTCATCTAGAAAGATGAACATTGGCACTACTCTCAGCTAATTTATTGAGCATTGAACTGCAGCGTAGCATATTGCACCCCAGATATCGACATAATAAGTTTGGTCAGCACAACCTCAAATGTCTTACAAGAATCACAGGCGAGAGCAAAGCCAGAACTGAAACTAATGTCTATCATGAATATAGCAAAGCCACCACGAATATTGTGACTGACGTCTGTTCCCCTCAGCCAGGAACATATGGGGAGTTCTATTTATAGAAAGCAAGAAAGGAGTTGGCCAGAATGCCATTTGGAGGAGTGTCCCTGATAACGCATGGCAATCCATCAAGAGCAATGACTGCATAAAAGGCTAAAACAATGCACCTGCACAAGAACGAGGGAAAGCAAGACATAGCGCTGTGCATTGTCTTTGTGCTGATGGGTTGTTTCAGCCTTAATTCATACCAGCTTACCCATCATCTGTCTGCATTGAGCATAGAAAGAGCAAGCAAGCACTAAAATCAATTCTTGGTGCCTGTCATGGGTAGTGTGATGATCCCGTGTGCCTCAAGACAGCAAGGCTACATCGGTTCACGGGGTGATTTGAAACCCACCGAGCAGGTTCACAATATGACATGCGATATGATTTTGATGCCAGAGCTCAGAAGCGCTGTTTTACATGTGTGGTCACATCAAGCAGAGAGTGAGAATGCTGCTGTCACTGGCAGTGAAGAAGAAAAGGAGCTCAACCTTGCTTTAAAGGCTTCTCATGCAGCCTGTCCAAGACCTAATCAGTATTTTTTTGCAGGCAGCTTCTATGACTTGTCCTAGGAGAAACAATGCTGCTCCTTCGAGGCATTTAATGTTTCCATCTGAAGCGTTGCTGATGAGATAATTGTGAATTTTTAAGCTGCCATGTAGGAAAAAGGCTTCCCTTTCTTTCATGCACCCACTTGACTCTTGGATGATGCGAGGATATTTGAGTCACTGTCTGGGAACTGGCAGCAGTACTATGACGAATGAATGAAAAAGAAAGGATCAAGGTTAAGGACACAGTAGAAGCCACTTAAAACTATACTGAGAAAACCGGAAAATCCTATCGTGATAGTCGATTATTGCTTCACAGTCGAACCCAGATATATCGAGCCCGGGTAATTTGAATTTTCGGTTACATCAAACTCACGGGTATCCCCTTGAAAATCCCATATAGAAGTAGGAAAGCTGCATCATATATCAGACTCTAATTTCATCCGTCATTCGATATACTGAACTGCGCACGACGCACTGGAAGATGAGCCTTCCCCAAAAGCGATTGCATCATCTTCGGTCGTTTGCTGCGTGTTGTTTTCAAGTCATGCGCAAAGGAATGAGAGAACAGTTCGGCGACTGCTGGTCTAGAGCAGCGCCGCGCCCTTTCCCCAAAGGAATGCGCATCTGTGGTGATCGTTTGCCATGCGCCAGCACGTGATGTTTGCAAACCATGGGCATGCAGGAACGAGAGGGGACTGGTTTGGCAATGGCCGGTACGAAGTAGACGAAGCCAATGCAGCTGTGGTGTTTGGGAGAGGGGAAACAACGCTATAGAGCGAAGCGCAAGAATGTTCCCACTCATCTGCCGAGCTTTCTCCTCTTCCTCTCTCTTTCCCGGTCGTCGTTCGCAACGGCACACACTATGCATGCGCCGACAAGCCAGTTCAGCCCGTGGCAGATAGAACGTCGGACGCTTTCTCCAGTGTGTGTTGTGAACATTCTGTGCGTGGCGGGAGGCGTGCGATGCGCGTCTTGTGTCATTGTGCTGAAAGTGCGGCGTAGTGTAAGCTATAGCGGCTGTGGAGAGCTTTTTTTTTTTTTTTATCGACAGCCAACCATCCTTTTCGTCGCTATGGCGGCTGCAGAAGTTAAGAATCGGCAGATTTGTTTTTTTATTTGGTTGCAGGAGTCATCCATCCTTGACGTTGTGCTGAACGTGCGGTGCAGCGTAAGCTAGGCGGCTGTGGACGTTAAGAAGCGGCAGACTTTTTTTTTTTTTTTTTTTGCGAGATTCGTTCATCCTTGCATTTATGAATCTATGAAAATATGCGGTCAGCTGCGATTATGACACCAGCTTTCAGCATTGTTCGCTTCAAACGGCATTTGCAGCTATCAGGCTTTCCAATGATTTTGTAGCAGTGGACTCCACCTGCCCCAAGCGCGACCAGGCTTGTTCAATCAAGTCATCACGTGCAGGAGCTAACATCAAAAGTATAGTCAAAAGATAAGCTCGCCGTGATGTTATCGCTTGGCACGCTGCCAATAATTGAGCTGTGGATGCGACGGCCAAAACCGAAGTACGGAGGTGGCAAAAGTGGAGGGTGGGTTAATTATGCGAGTGGGTTGATTATGCGACAAATATACAATATTATTTTTTTACGATCGCAAGCGGCGTATCAAGCCGATTTCTGTATATCGAACTATTTCGCAATCCCCTTTGAGTTCGATATATCCAGGTTCGACTGTATCTGCACTGACAAAAAAAGGCTAAAAAAGATCAGCCGCGTGTTTTCCTTGAATGTAGGCCTTATCAGTGATGAGTGAATCAGGTCTAACTAGACGCATTGTAAAGAACACTAAATATTTTATTACGGAATACATAAATAGCCATAAAATAACTTAACCATGCTTAAGAAAGTCAGAAATTTGCTCTGGCTTGAGCCGGCAGTTGAAGTTTGGCAATCACTGTGTACATTGCATCCAGTTGTGCATACGTTGGGGGCAGTCGTCTTGCATATTTATTTTTAGTGTTCTTGCAAACATCAGTGGGAATCTGTGAACGATGGGGAATTGATCCTCTCAAAATCTGCAGTCTGGTAGTGAACAGTGTTCTGCTGATGCCCAATGTCTGTGCACTTCTGAGAATTGACCCTTGATTATACCGGGGAAAAGCAGTGCTAGCAGTATCGGCAAAGAGACGTGCGATTGCAGGGGTGGGATGGCTGTGACAAAAGCGTTAAATTAGTCAAAATTGCACTAAATCTTGTCTAATCTCTTTGATGTAGTATGGCCAGGCATCATGCTTTTTTATACCATTTCCATGATCGCTAACATCACAGAGAGGGATGTGCTCAGGATGAAGGTGTAGTAAAATGGGCTGTGTTCAATGTGAGTCTCCTATTTTTGTTTTTGACACCTTTATCGTAGGGTGATTGTCTTCAGTTGGATAGTGCAGCATTTCACAACTGTACAACAAAACAGAGATATTGAAATGTGAAAGAAACGAAAAAAATAATTATAGTGGGCTCTTGCCCCAGGTTTAAAGGTATGACATGATAGTGTTATGGCTCTCTTCTGTGGATCCCCGTACTGCTCCTCATTTGCATACATATAGCTTTTGCTCGCTTAATTACTAATCTTGTAACTTATGCCTCTAATATCCCACACACTGTTATTAGCGTAGAGTCCTGAGCTGCCATGTTATCCAAATTTCGGTCGTAAGTGACCACCCGAGATAGATATAAAACTCTGACTCGGCATTCGAGACCACTAGAAGGTTGATTCCTGTTCCACGTTCCCACCTCAAATGAGCAACCTCCTCTTAACTATCTGAGATCATGTAGTCTCGTTAAGTCGCACAAACCATTGAAGAATCAGTGCCCAACCGTCCAGCTGTGATTTTTTGGATCTTCTGCAGAATGGCGCCTTTGACGCTATCGCGATAGTATGTATTTGTGCAATAAAAACCAGAAAATATTTTATGCTAAGTGAAGCAGTAAGTTATTGAGTGTGGAGGAGTAGATGCTGTGGCCCCCAATGACAGCTGTGGCTGTTCCACCCAGGCGGCGGGTGGAGGTGCCGAGGGGCGGCGGCCCTGGTGGAGTGCTGTGGCGGCCTTGGTGGTGATGGCCTCTGACAGCGTGCAGGATGTGCGGGCCCTCTTTCTGGGCGAGCAGGTGGACAGTCTGGCTCTGAGCGAGGCCCTCTACTGCCTGGCCACCTTCCTGCTCCACTTTCAGCTCACCTTTGGCATCTGCCATGGGTGAGGAAGCTGCAGCTGTATCAATCTAGGGGCACCTGATTCCGCTGCACAGTGTAGACTACAGTAGAACTTTGCTGATGTGTTCCCGGTTCATACGATTTCCTGTTTCGTGTGCTTAAAATCGCGGGAAATAAAGAATCTCCCATAAGGTTACACTATTTTTTTCTTGGTTAATACATTCCCGGATAATACAATTTCCTGGTTACTGTGTTCAAAATTTCGATTAATTGTGGTCGTGTAATACATTTTGTGATAAACCGGACATGTGCTTGCTAACGAGCACACGAAAAAGTGATCAGCGGCGCTAACCCGTCACAGTTTTTTTTCTTTTCCTGCAGTGCCTAGATGCAAAGGGGCAAAGCATCAAAGAAAGCCAACGAGCCCACTTACGAAGTGCCTGTTCCCACGGAAACATTGTGGCTTCTTTGCAGGGCCTTAGGGGCATAGCGATGAATCATTTATTAAGTATAACTATTCGCTTGCATATGAGCAGGCCGGGTCTGGGGGATGCAGCATGAACAAAAACGCGGCGATTTGAGCCATCGCAATGTCTTCTCCACATGTCACTAATGTAAGGGGGTGAAGCATCCGGAAACAACCAGGGAAGTGACGCCGGCAGTGTCATCTGCGTCCCAGCTCGTCACTTCCTTCACGAACTGGATCTGCTGCTAAATCTCTTCCGCACTCAAGACAATGCAAAATACGGAATGAATTCTGCGAGAGCTAAACAAAGAGCTGTGCATACTTCATGTGTATACATACTAATCTACACTTTTATGCTGTAAAAGTCTCAATTCTACCTTTGCACCTAATTCAGAAGTTAATTTTTATCAAAATCAGGCAGTTTGGATCATGCATTTTCTCATATACTTTTTTTGTTCCCCACATAAAAAACAAAAAAAAGTTTCAGTGAGGTTCTACTGTATTTGAAATTTTTAATGGCTGTTTGATTCTATTTGCACCATGTTTTTACTATTCTAAGTATTTGAATATCTAGTAGCAACTTATTTTTGGGCTGACCTCAACACGCAGCCAGAGTTTCTAAAGTGCACTCACTAGGTACAATCTCCTACAGCTGTCGAAAGAATAACTGTCAAAAGAAAGAATAGTGGCGTATAATTTGAGTAGCCTTTTAACACTTTCCTGCCCTTCGGAAAAGTAGTAATTTTTGAGTGGTCCACATAATATTTTTTTTACAGTTATCAGAACATGCTTGGTACTAAAGTGCATTGTATAGTGTTAAATTTTAGAGGAGGAAATTCTCTTTCTAATGGTACTAGTTTCAGTCAACATATCAACATTTGAGGCTATGGAAAAGAATTTTT
Organism: Amblyomma maculatum; assembly: GCF_055883805.1. NCBI lineage: Eukaryota > Metazoa > Arthropoda > Arachnida > Ixodida > Ixodidae > Amblyomma > Amblyomma maculatum. Next base: position 405,715,270 of record NC_139344.1, read on the forward strand.
TTATAAGAAATTGGCTAAAAAGGAAGATGTATAAGCATCAGATTTTGCATGCATATGACACATACAAAAAAGCTAAAGCTAAAATATACATTTTGTGCAACAAGAATTTGTCCGTGATAGCAAATATGAACAGGCTATGTACAGAATGTTTAGAGTTACACTATGAAATTCGATCCCTTGTGAAAATTGTACCAGAAGGCAAAGCAATGACGAGGTTGACACCCGGTGGTCACCTAGCGCAAGACATGTCTCTCTGCGCGGCCATTGTTAAAAGGTGGCTGCTGAAAGATGTTGACGCCCTGAAGATAATAACTGTGACTTGCAGAACACGCAGGATATCATTAGATCAACGCATGGCAGATGCCTGTTGGCGTGCCGATTCAATTTTATACTGTTTCTCTGTCCCTGCTAAAATCTGACTAACCGAAATTGTCTCCTGTGTCACCGCTTCTATTATTGCCCAAAAATTTGCCCTTAGGAGCGTGAGGCTTGGAAAAAAACGGGCCATTTTCGCGGGGCATTTATTCTAAGGTAATCAAGTTTCGCGTGATTTTAAATTCTAACAGCTTATATGGTAATTACTAATGGCCGACTACAGAACTCTAATTACGGCCAGGTATACCTATGTATAATAAGTAAGAGGTTAATTATCAAAAATTAATTAGGTGACCAGCTTGCTAGTTAACATTGTTTACCCTTTTCTTAGATTGTTTGCCAATGCTGGTATTATGAGGTTGCAGAAGTGGTCTTCATACTTCAAAAAATTATTTTTTAAAGTTAGTGGGAGCTTCTACCTAAATATGAGGGAGCTCTGCAAAATCTACCTAATTTTTTTTTTCAGTGCTTGCATTTAGTAGTGGTGATATGCAGGCATTAAGGTGGCCCAATATGGGTAGAGGCCCGCCTGTGTGTTGTGTGACAGTCCACACACCGTGCACAAATGTAGTGCCTCGTATCCCTGCTTGAGAGAAGTGGTGGCTTTGAAAAGCACTCACAGTGTGAAAAAAGCGCCTTGTCTGTGTCATCACATGCACTGACTCTTATGTGCAGAGATGGAGAGGTGCATCCTTGTGGGTCTGAGTGAGTCTCCCTTCATGCAGGCTTCTACCTAATTTTTTTTTTCAGTGCTTGCATTTAGTAGTGGTGATATGCAGGCATTAAGGTGGCCCAATATGGGTAGAGGCCCGCCTGTGTGTTGTGTGACAGTCCACACACCGTGCACAAATGTAGTGCCTCGTATCCCTGCTTGAGAGAAGTGGTGGCTTTGAAAAGCACTCACAGTGTGAAAAAAGCGCCTTGTCTGTGTCATCACATGCACTGACTCTTATGTGCAGAGATGGAGAGGTGCATCCTTGTGGGTCTGAGTGAGTCTCCCTTCATGCAGGCTTCACTACCGTACCTACTATGCACTGCACCTGGCGGAGAGGCCAGGTACGGCCGTGCTCAACGTGTGCAGGCGGCCTGGTCAGCAGAGCCTCAGGAATTTCGGGTAGGTTTGCCGGATGAATCAGCAGGCTGAACATTTATTCCGGTACTGAAGGCCTGCTTCTTCATTAGTGCGGGCAGAGGCGGCAAGGTCCTTAAAGAGGAAAGGTGGTGTGAGTCTGTGGGAATCTTATGAATTTGATGAGAAGTGCAGGTGAACAAACAGGGAAACCCAGTCTGCCGGTATAGATTTTAAAGATTTGAAAACACAGTTATCAAGGACAGGTTTTTTTCTGAAGGTGAGCAGCTGTTTACCAGGAAAGACGAGCATGGTGTAAAGAAACGAGGGCCGTTGCTGGGAAGCATGAGCATCAGTCAATGAGTGCAAGTTATACGCAAGAAAAGGATGCAGGCACCGGCGCTGCACCTTCAGTGTCTAGATGATGGGTGCAGTTGTCATCACCATGGGTTGTAACCAGTTGGAACAAGCAGCAACACCCGTGCCATCTAATATCGGGTGGGGTAAACGTCAATAACTGGCTGGAAGGGACATCAATGTACGGGGAAAGGCCAGCCAGATGCAGCCACATATGAGTTGGCGGACAAGCTGCTTAACACACCCAAGCCACAGCTGAATTCCCAGGTCGGCTGGTAATAGCCCCATGTGTTAAAACTCACCATGAAAGCCTCTATTCTTCACTGTTGCATGTGTACAAGGGGCGTACTGCAGTAATCAGGAATGAACCCGCATCATTTTGAGTTTGCCCGTACTGCAGTTCAAGTAGCAGAGGAATTCTGTCGGAACTTATATGGTTACAAAATCAACTGCAACTTAGTAATAATAGTATCAGCAGCGTGATGTGGTAAAATATGTTTCTGTTGTAGCGGAAGAGCAATTAATAGAATTACAAACAATGTAGAGGGGAGAAGCTGGAGGAGAGAGGATCAGGTTGTTGCGGGATAGTGGAGATGTGGTGTAGAGAGACACTTTCGTGACCTGAAGTGTTCCAGAGGCAGGGGTCCATGCACTACTAATTTTCACGAAAAATGACGCAAAAAACTGCACGCTTACTGTCAATTGTCGCAATAGAGTATATTTACTTGGCTACCTGTCAACAGGAAAAAGCCAGTGTGCCATACAGATGAACAAGCTGATTTTGGTAAACGGCACTTGGCAGCAGATTATGGGTATTCATCCTGTCATTAGGTTGTAGGGGAATGTGGAGAGCACGATGCTTCTCTTTATTCCCTTCTACTGACACAATGTATTGAGCGGGGCGTTGTTTATTGGTACATTCTTGAAGCTGTTGGGGTTCCTTCTCTTGGGTCGGAAAACAGAAATGGACAAAGGGAAGGCTGAGACAAGTGCTACCCAGTACTACCCCCTTGTGTAGGTAATGCCCACTGGCTTTGATAGTTGTAGTTTGCTCGAGTGCAGTTTGTTGCGCCTGGCGTGCAGGGAACCAGGGCAAAGGCGACTTCGCTTCACCCACGAGCAGATGCGCATCATCAACCACGAGCTCTCGCCTGGCGACGTGGTGCGCATCGTGGCCTTTGCAGGTAAGGAGGCAACACTGCAGTGTGGCAGCTCCATTATGACAGGTAATGCAATTAAGTCTTAACCACGGTGTAAGAATATGTTGAGATGTTGACACTGACCACCCGCCATGGCAGACCACGCGCACAGCGCTCTGGTTACACGCGCCAAAAACAATGGCACGAGGACGCTGCGCCACAGTGCTGTACGCTGGTGGGCACTGGAGTCCGAACACGTCTTGCTAAAACTAAGCTTCTGTGTCACGGTTTGGTATCAGCCGCGGTAAATGTGCAGTCTTCAGTGTTAGCATGAGTTCCACTGGGCGGTCGTAGCAGCCTTTGTCCCTCGTGGATGTGTTGACTGTAGCTGCGGCATACGTCCGAAGTTCAGCCGCGTTCACAAGCCGGCTTGACGTGATTAGGGGTAAGAAGTAGTTTGTACCTGACTGCAGTTTGCAGGGCCAGATTTGCATGGATCGAGTTCCGCTTTTTAAACCTGCGTGGGTGCGTGCTTGTCTGCAACTCTGGCGCCAGACAAACCCGAGAGCAGACAGGGTATTGCAACGGAGTGACTGTCTCTGTTATGTAGTTATGAGTTGGTATTCAATTGCTGCATTTTCCTGAGACGCAGATCCTCATGTTCGGTTCGGTTTAAGGGGTTTAACATTCCAAAGTGTCTCAGGCAGTTAGAAGCGCCGTAGTGAAGGCCTTCAGAAGTTTCGACCGTCTGGGGTTTTTGAATGTGCGCTGACATCATGTGAACAGTACACGAGTACCTTACTTTTCACCTCCATCGAAATACAGTTGCCGTGGCTAGGATTTGATCCCGCTCCCTTGGGTTGTGCAGTTGAGTGCCTTAACCACAGAGCCACTGTGGTGGGGTAAAAAGAAAATTCTTATGTGGTACCTTTTGAGCGTTTTCGCAAGATCTGAGAAAAGGGTGTCGGTTATTCATTGGTTGCAGTTAGTATGCAAATCATGAGCAGATATGGCCACCTGACATGCGGAACCTTTTCAAAAACTGGGTTGTGAAGAATAGATAAAGTGGTTCACTTTGAGTAAGGTTGTGGTATATGTACCAAGATGACAAGTTCCACAAATTTGCAAATGGACGACATTGACGACATGGAGGGAAATGGGACGACATTTAATTGGCCAATCTCTTCACCTGATTCGTAGACCAGAATGACCTTTGTGTTTCTGGTCATCGATGAGAGTGATGGAGAAGAGAGTGGGCACAGAAATTTGGCACGGATGTCACTAGTGTTCTTTGGAAATAATATTTTCAGTTCTAGAGGTAGATGAAAGTTTCAAGTTATCAGCCAAGGACAAAGTGCCCTATGACAAAAATGCAAGTTGCAATATTGCTTGCTCAGTCCTTGGAGATGGTATAGGGAGTAATGTTTTTTCTTATTCAGATTCATGAGAAGGCAATGTTAAACACTGCAGTGCACTGAGCATTAGTGGTTGCAATGCCCAAATTGTCTATGAGATTATTTTGTGTGTATGGTATGGGTTTATGGATTCCCTGAATTTTCTGGCTCTTTTAGTAAGGATAAATAGGTGAGAATGAAGAAATTGGTTTAAACATTGCAAAAACTGAATGGAGGATGAATTCGCTAATTATACTGTCAAGCATGTTTTTGAACAGTTTAAACATTGCTAAAACTGAATGCAGGATGAATTCGCTAATTATACTGTCAAGCATGTTTTTGAACAGTTGCCAGTTTTCATGAATCTTTCAAGAGTAATCTGGTCCTGATGCCAAGGTCTTTGTTGCAAATGGCACAAAGACTGAGGAGCGAATCAAGAAAGCGAAGAAAGCCACCATCAGTATCCAATTGAATTGAAAGCACATGGAGCAGCCAAGGCCAAGAGACTCGTGCACAGACAATCAGTGCTTCTTACAATCAAACTGAGGAGGGAGGCTTTGTTAAGGACTGTCACTGGTGCAGGTACGGGCAAGACGTCGACGCTGGTGGAATATGCCCGGCTGCGGCCTGCAGCCAGGTTCCTCTGCATCGTCTACAACAAGTGAGTGACGCTGTGCCTGCTGACAGAACTCTGCAGTGTGTTGACTTTTCCCCCAAAGCTTGGTTCCTTGTTAGTCTCTTGAGGAATACTGGCAAGCTGCCATTCATAGTGGCTGCCCCATTTTTATCCTGCTAGCAGTGCTCAAGCTTAAGTGACAGGAACTCGAGAATTAGATGGTCAGGCTCATTGGCTGAGGCATGCTATGTTTTTACCTGAGATGATGAGCGTATAAGCCGTCACAAGAGCCAGCTTCCAGAGATAGTCTTTTGTGTGTTTTCAACGTGTTCGGCAGAGGGAAGTGGGGGAGTATTATCTCTACATTTGCGCCACACCGTTGTTCGCACATGATTTGTGCTGTGTCTTTGCTCAGCTTTTACGCACTTGGGATTCAATGAGCTCTGGGACCTCCTCTCGGGCTCAACCTTCATGCTAAATCCTGTTTAGAGGAATTTTTTTTTTAGCACAAACTCAGCGCAGTACATGGAGACGAGTGGGCATAGTGGGAGGGAGACTCGCTGCTAAAAAGTGCATAAGCTGCCTCACACATAACCCTCTGGGTGTTACGTTGTGTCATGGCTGTTGTCACCAATGCCAGGCATGGGGTCTCATTGCATTCACCAGGGTCCTCTCTCCTTCACATCCTGTCCTCTATGTGACCAATTCTTGCTTGAGCTGTCGTGCTTCCTTGCCAACACATTGAGCCTCGTGTTTCTGAAGAATTTAATGTGCGCTCAAGAGGGAAAGATTCTTTGCGTGAGTTGGCAGCTATTGGTTCCCAGCATCAGGGAACCACTTCGGATGTCCATCTATTCATGGCCAATCCTCAATGGCCAATCAATCAATCAATCAATCAATCAGTTAATGTTCATATTTGAAGAAGGGCTCGTAGAAGGTGCAATTATCACCATTAAAAAAAGCAGCGGAAGGTAAATAATAACCCATTATCAGACCAAAATGCGAGCAGAAGTTCTTTTCTAGAAAGCCGGTTATCGTGTTATTGTTGCTTCGGCCATCACATGGTCCCTGCTGACAGCCGAACAAAAACTGCCATTTAATCGTGCCATGACATTTATTCGAGAGGCGCTTCTTTCTTCACATACAACATTGCACATGGAGCCAATCGACAGAAGTAAATTTTTACAGCATTGCCCAGCACAAGCTGTACAAGCTGGAACGCGCTGTGTGGTTATGCTAGTCATGCTTAGGGGATTGGACTTTTCATTTCAAAGCCTAAAGAAAAGCAATAAAAGTTTGTAAGGTTAAGAGATTCACTTGTAGCTGAAAGGGTTCACTGTCCATGACATCCACCACACCACTAGCCGGCTATTTAGTATGAGCTTCGCTCAGAGTAAAAAAAATTAGTTTGGTTTGGTGAACTTTCTGACCCCTTGTGCATATGAGGCTAGCTGATGGGCCACAGAAGCTGCACTGCTGGGGTACCCATGGGGCCTCTTTTGGCTCTCTCCTCAACCGGAGTGGTGGAACTGCTGTTTCGTCTGCTGCAGGTCGGTGTGCGACATTGGCAAGCGCACGTTCCCCCCCAACGTGGTGTGCAGAACGGCCCACTCATTGGCCTTCCAAGCGGTGGGCTTCCGGTGAGCAGCTGAGCTTCTTGTTCTTTGCGGGAGAAAATGAGATCCCACGAACCCTCCTCACTAAATGAACCTCATTATTTGCTTGGCAGTCTTTTCGTTGGCCATCTGGTCACTGCTGAGTTTGCATGGCACTGGACGTGCCTTATCGTGTTTAGGCGACGATTTGTGGTCTCTTCCCATCAGCTGTCTTGCTTGAGGACAGGGGATGCATTACGTACCAATCAGTTCTGCTTGGTCGCAAGTGCGGTGCAGTGTGAGGCTACATGCAGCCGTCAGTGCTTTGCCAGCCTGATTAATTAAGGGGGCACGGGGTTGTTGAGGGGCCAACAACTGCAAAAAGAAAAAAAAAAGGCATTTGGGAAATCTATCACCCATCTCCTGCATACCTACTAATTTATTCACTCCCTGTGTCATTCATTCCACTTTATAATGTGCATCTAAGGTGCAAACGAGCCAAATAAATCCCATCTCAGTTCATTTTTTTCTCGTTTTCTCAAAACACAAGTTTTGATGGTGGGCTAGTTCACAAGAGGGATATCTTCGCATCTAAAAGAGATAAAGGAATAATTTTTATTGCAGCATGCTCCTAGGAGATTAAACTCTACAATGTGTGGAACGAATTTCTCATTTTATGCTTGCTAATTTTTTTTGTGGGCTCTAATTTAACTGGCTCGTCAACTGCTTTTTCTAGTATCGAACTTCAACAAGTCGTAAAATGATTAATATTGCCTTGGTCAAAAATGTAGTTCATTTGTTGTATTCCTTTTGTTATGTATATCTAGCCACATGTTAACAATAGTTTTCTGATGAGCATTTTTTTCTGTGTATTGCTTTGAAAACAAAGAAGTGGGTTGGGTTGTGGGGTTTAACGTCCCAAAGCGACTCAGGCTATGAGAGACGCCGTAGTGGAGGGCACCGGAAATTTCAAAACGTGCACTGACATCGCACAAGACACGGGCGCCTTGCTTTTCGCCTCCATTGAAAAGCGGCTGCTGAGGCCGGGATTCGATCCCGCGTCCTTGGAAACAGTAATCGAGTGCCGTAACCCTTGCGCAAATTCAAGTAATCTGAAAACTAATTGACATATTAGGAAAGTAAATCATACTTGAAACTAGCACGAAAAACTGATTGACTTTGCATTTTCATTGCATTTAGCCTGAAAAAGAAAATTAAAAAAAAATTTCCAAGAGCCCTGTCCCCGCCTAAGGTGGGAAATAATATGCCCAACTGCTCTGACTGGATCGCTTTTCAGGCTGTGGCCACCACGATTTAAGAATTTAAAGGTTTGTCCCACTTCTTTGCTGTCACACGACATTCTTTCAAGTTCGCCAGGATTGTACTAATAAAATAGGAATGCTGTAAGGCACGCTTTTAGGCTGTGATGAGTTTTACGTCTTACGTGCTAGTTGCAAGCTCAGTTTTCATTCCTGGGTCATGCATCCATGCCGATCTCTACTTGGAACAACATAAGCAGTCTGGGCGACTGTTGGAAATTCTAACTGTGCTCCTTCTGCCTGCAGGTACAAGCACAAGTTGGCATCCCGGGTGCGGGTGCTGGACATCTCCAAGCTGGTGCCGATGCCGGTGTCAATGCACCTGCCACGACTACGCTTTGCCAAGCTGGTGCTGAGCAGCATAGAGCAGTTCCTGGCCTCGACCGACCAGCAGCTCACCACGGCCCACGTGCCTGACCGTGTGTCTAACTTGGAGTTGGACGATGGCCAGATCGTGCTTCTCAATGCGGCCGACAAGCTGGTGCGTTTCGTCATGGGCTCTGCGCGTTAGACTTCGCTGCACAGTACTCCACTGTAAGGAAGAATTATGGAGATGCTCAAGCTTCGCCTTTAGAGTAGATGTGAAGCACTTTTAACACCGCTTTTGCATTCCACAAATACTTTTTTGTATTTTAAATTTCAGTTGTTCAGGTGGCACAAACTCTCCACAGAATATTCGTACTTTGTTGGCAATGTACTGTTCCTATGCTGGGTAGGCCATACCAATACAGTATCAGTATAGGGCCAACCATTTGTGCTGCAGTTGGGGGAGGGGAGGAAGTGAAAGTATAAACCTTTAACATCGCCATTTCATCTGCGAATACTTCTATATTTTCTGCTTAGTTGGTTTTTGGGGAAAGGAGGGCGCAGTATCTCACTTGTGAGAGGGGCATATGTCATGGGTTCAAATCACTGTCGCAGACTAGCTTCCAACTTGACTAGACAGTGGGTGCTAAATGGGAAGCAAAATTGTGTCCGGCTACCCTGAACACTGCATAAAGAACGATTGCATAAAGAATTCTGATACGAAATCACATGTGCATTTTTTCCAACATGAAGGATACAATGATGGCTATACCTTTTCGACCGAACTAGCTGTACATGCTTCAAGTAAAAGGACATCACTGTGGCAAGGCAGTAAGGATGAATTAAACTGCAAGGGCTGTTATTGGGATATTTACTGCGGCAAGTTTAAAACATGAGATTTTATTTTATTTTTGCATTAAAATTCAAATGCAGATTTGAGTTATAGGCACAAATGTTACTTCTAGGTTACCAATTTGTCATTTCAATTGAAAAAGTTACAACTTTATTTTAAAATTCATCATCATCATCAGCCGGACTATACCCACTGCAGGGCAAAGGCCTCTCCCATACTCCTCCAATTAACCCGTTCCTGTGCTAGCTGCATGTGCTTGACCCCTGCGAACTTCTTAAACTCATCCACCAACCTAACTTTCTGCCGCTCCCTGCTATGCTTTCCTTCTCTTGGAATCCAATTTGTTACCTTAACTGGTCATCGGTTGTCCTCTCTTCGCACTACATGTCCTGCCCGTGCACATGTCTTCAGCTTGATTTCCACTAGAATGTCATTAACTCAGGTTATTTCTCTTACCCACTCTGCACACTTCCCATCTCTTAACGGTAAACCTACCATTTTCTGTTCCATGGCCCTCTGCATTGTCCTCAACTTAATTAGAACCCTTTTCGTTAACCTCCATGTTTCAGCCCCATAGGTCACTACCGGTATGATGCAACTGTTGTATACTTTCCTCTTGAGCGATACTGGTAAGCTGCTAGTCATAACCTGCGAATACTTGCCAAATGCGCTCCATCCCAATCTTATTCTCCTGTTTATTTCCTTTTCATGGCCTGGATCTGTGGTTACTACCTGTCCTAAATAGACATATTCGCCTACCACTTTCAATGCTTTTTTTACCTATTGTGAACTGCTGTTCCTTCCCAAGGTTGTTGAACATTACCTTAGTCTTCTGCATATTGATTTTCAAGCCTACCTTTCTGCTATTCCTGTCTAGGTCATCAATCATTATTTGCAGTTCATCCCCCGAGTTGCTTAGCAAGGCAATGTCATCAGCAAATCGGAGATTACCGAGGTATTCTCCATCTACCCTTATCCCTAACTGCTCCCATTCCAAGTCTCTGAATACCTCCTCTAAACAAGCTGTGAATAGTACTGGGGAGATTGTGTCTCCTTGCCTAACACCTTTCTTTATCAGAATTTTGTTACTTTCTTTATGCAGAACTATGGTTGCTGTGCAGCCACTATAGATATCTTCCACTACTTTCACGTACGGCTCCTCTACACCCTCATTTCGCAATGCCTGTATCACTGCTGAGGTTTTTACTGAGTCAAATGCTTTTTCATAATCAATGAATGCTATGTATAAGGGCTGGTTATATTCTGAGCATTTTTCTATCATCTGGTTGATGGCATGGATATGATCGATAGTAGAGTACCCTTTCTGAAAACCTGCTTGATTTTTTTCTTGATTGAAGCCTAAGATTCTCCTTATTCCGTTAGCAATTTTCTTAGTAAACACCTTATATGCAGCTGATGGTAAGCTGATTGGCCTGCAATTTTTCAGCTCCTTACTGTCCTTTTTTTATGAATTAAAATAATGTTAGTGTTTTTTCATGACTCTGGTATCGTCGTTGACGCCAAGCATTGTGTATACAGGGTTGCAAGTTTTTCTAGCACGAACCTAATCCTTCCCGGCTGCTTTCCCCCTTTTCATAGTTTCTAAAGCTTTCTTAATCTTGTCTTTCGTGACCGGCGGAACGTCGCCAACTACTTTTTACTACTGCCTATCTCATTATTGTCCTGACTTCTTTGGCTACTGTAGAGATCAGTATAGAACTCCTCGGCTACTTTGACTATGTGTATTGCCCACCTTGTCCCTTAGTACACACATGTGATTTTTGCCTATGCCCAATTTTCTTTTCACCGCTTTAAGGCTGCCCCCTTCCTTTGAACATGCTCAATTTTTCCCATGTTATTAAGGTGAAAGCCTTTAATGGCTCATACTGTCGTTAGCAGCCGTGTCGGCAAATGTGTCCGCTCGAGTGACGCACCTAACTAGTCGACAGAGAAGTGACGTCACCAGCCGCCAAATTCAAAGCGACCAAATAGTTAAGCAGATGCCCATAAGAACCCATGCATGTCATCGTAACTATCACTAACCATCACTTACTAACACTAACCAGATATCAACTAGTAGTACTTAGAAAATGCAAGTCATGGTTAACTATCACTAAGCAATAGTAATGGTCAGACATTTCGAAATGCTCATAGCTGTCACATGGTGACGTCATGACTGGTGATGATGTCACCAGGAGATTCACGCATATACTGTATTTATTCGCATAATGATCGCACTCGCGTAATGATCGCACCCCTGAATAGAGGGTTTACAAAAGTACGTCTGGCAACCGTGAGCGGCACGCTGATCCCGGGCTGGCCGCCATATTTTGTTCGCTCCATCCGTTCGCTTCGTGTCCGTCCGTCAGCGCTCGCCGTTCTGTTCGCGCTTTCCACGTTTTAACCTAGTGTGCTGTGCTTGGACCTCTCTTCGGTCCCTGGCGGTTTCTGTTAGCGACGCCTAGAAGCGTATTTTGACAGCCGAGACGTGGCGGGGCCCACCGGTCGCGCTGCCGAGCGCAGTTACAAATTGCTCTACGAGTCGTGCATGGGCCCCTCGGCAATCCACAGCGTCATCCCTAACACTCTATCCCTATCCAGGTACAGTATTCAGAGTTCTGCAATGTGGATTTTTTTTTGTCTGTGTGCCTTTGCTGTTTACTTAAACGCCTATAAGAGATCATCGCGAGTTTGTTTGCTTGGTTTGCGCAATCACCGTCGCTCATCCCACTGGAAGATACTTGGTTGGTGAAATGAGCGAGGATGCATTTTATTTTATGATAAAAGGATCGTGCGTAATTTGACGTAAGTTGGACTGGCGATTAGCACTTTCCTTCCCATGCCGTCGACGCAGTAGTTGGCACGAGTTTCGGAAATAATCGGGGGATGCGTAAAAAAAAAGTGCCATGGTAATTTGTTCTTCCAGTGATTGAAGATTGATTGGTGTGTGATAGGCTATGACGAGTTAATAAAATCTTTGTAATTAATTGACCAATTGATGAAATAAAGAAACAAAAAAAGGAAAGTTAGGGTTTAAAGGTGTCAGAATGAAAAACCACTGCTTGGTGATGCTAAGGAAGAAAATTTATAATGTGTAATTGATTAATTGAAATAATTGAAGAATGTGTTCAAAAGTGCCAAATTAGAATGGAAAGCCGATTGTTGCTAATGCATGCGTATTGGTGTATAAAAATATAAAACGTCAAATAAAATAGAAATAAATACAAAAATGATGAAATATAACATAACATACATAACAACATATAACATACTACACTTGTTGTAGTATGTTACTTTTGATGAATTCATATTTCACTGCATTGTATTCTTTTTGCCCCCCCCCCCCCCCCCTGCTAGGGCCCAGTTAGGGCCTGCAGTATTTGGTAAATAAAATAAATAAATAAATAAAAGAGCTAAAATATAACACGTGAAGAAAGAAAACATTGTGCATGTGTGTGTATGAGAGAGAGAGACACTACCGCGTTATACCTTTAACGGCGGAGCTTAAGTGACCCCCTAATTTTTCTATGATATAATATAAATCTTATTTTATGAACACAGCCAGTTGCACAAAGCACAAACACTTCGCAGTAATGTGAGTTGACTTTTCAAATTTCTTTTCGTTTCAGCCGAGTTCCTCCTCCTCCGAGTTCCTCGAAGCTTCCAATGTCAGCGCTTTCATATGAGATTACGGCTTCAAATGTTTACTTTCTGACAGAGGAAATAAACAAGAAATCGACATATTTAAAAATTCCAGTGAATTTCAGGTAGCTGTGAATTAGCGAACCATCGGGTGACTCGAAAAAACGCACAAAAGTGAAGCGCACGCTTCGTTATTTTATCGACCGCGCTGGCAGGTATAAAACCTGAGCTGCGCGCTTTGGACGTGGACCGGTCGAAACGGGCTGCACGTGAGCATGTTACAACACATTAGTGGGATGTCATCTTTTCCTGCTTTTCTAGACGCCGCGGGTTTGGCAGCCGCTTGCTTTTGCAGCGTGAAACACGCATCTCGGGCGCACAAGACAACCGTATTGCTCTCTGCACCAAGCACTACCATTTCGTACGACTGTGAAAAGTAGTTTCGGTAACCATGCCCATGTCTTAAATCCAATACACAATGGTAAATGCAACCTACGTACAAAATGTTTCAAAGAACGTATTTGCACAATAGCGTTCGTTATACATGCATTGCTCCTTTTCCCGTGTCCTCCATCGCACGCAAAACAACCTTGCTGTTTTAGGTGATAGCACGCTCTGTGAACTAGCTCCCAGTCAGAGGGACGTGCAGTAATGCTTTACATGAAGCAAGTGACCCTTGTAAAGCCGATTAGGACTCCAACGAACGGTCGCATACACGCGTATACCTTGATTCCGTGCGCGTCTACGACGGTGCGCTGGCTGCAGAAGGGCACGCAACAACATGCTGGCATCATTCCGAATAGAGCTTGGAGCTAACAGCGACTGCAGTGATGTTAAAAAATGAAACAATCGCTTGTGAGCATTCCAATGCACCTTTCGGTGCATGCACGGGTTCTACGAAGGCGCACGTTGACAGCGTACTCGATGAGAGCCGCGGGCGGACTGAGCAAAACATGGCCGCCGCGCGCAGTTTCTGTTTCTTTCACTAGATGGCGCTAACTTTTGTAAAGCCTCTATTTTGAGGTCAAAATTCCATTTTTTAAATTCCCCGCGTAATGATCGCACCCCGAACATGGAGCCGCCTGGTGGTTGATCTGCAGTCATCCCGCAGCGAATGCATTCCGACGAGTTCCCAACCTAGTCTAGTAACGTTGGAGTTCCCATGATTCCATGCTTTGCGGCATTCGCCATTTTGCAATTCGGCAGCGTCGTAGCGTGCTTTGTGTTTTTGTGCGAGTTTACGCCATTTCACCATGGGGCGGTATGCCAGTTACACCGCCGCGTTCAAGCTCAAGGCTGTCGACTATGCACTGGAGCATGGCAACCGCGCTGCTGGTAGGCATTTCGGCGTGGACAAAATGAGGATACGCTATTGGAAGAAGCAGCGCGAGAAGCTGATGGCTACGAACAAGACACGGCGGGCTTTCCGTGGACCCAAAACGGGCAAGTTCCCTCGTGTTGAGGAGGCGGTCCTAGAATACGTGAGGGACCTGCGCAAGGATGGTTGTGCAGTGTCATTAGAAATGATACAGACGCAGGCGCGCACAACTGCCAGGAAGCTGGGAATCGCCGCAAAGGATTTCCGCGCTAGCTCCAGTTGGACGACTCGCTTTATGCGACGGAATGGACTTTCCCTGAGGCGGCGGACGTCGTTGTGCCAGCGGCTCCCAGCCGTGTATGAAAGCAAAGTGATAGACTTCCATCACTTCGTCACTAGGCTTCGCGAAGATTGCGGTTACCTCATGTCGCAAATTGGAAACGCCGATCAAACTCCACTGACGTTCGACATGCCCCGGAATACAACTGTGAACGAGAAGGGTGCTCGGAGCGTCCTCGTGAAGACGTCTGGCGCAGAAAAACAGCGATGCACAGTCATGCTTGCTGTGACGGCCGACGGGCGGAAGCTGCCACCATACGTGATCTTCAAACGGAAGACTATTCCGAAGGGAAACTTTCCCCGTGGCATCCATATACGTGCACAGATGAAAGGGTGGATGACTGCAGACCTGATGGTCGACTGGATCAAGACTGTTTGGGGAAGAAGACCAGGAGCATTTCTGCTTCCCTCGCTTCTGGTTTTGGACAGTTTTAGGGGTCACCTTGTGGACAGCGTGCGTGCCAAGCTGAAAGAGCTGCGCACGGACATTGCAGTCATTCCTGGCAGCCTGACTTCGCTGCTGCAGCCTCTCGACGTGTCTTTGAACAAACCGTTCAAGGACAACGTTCGACGACTTTATGCTGAGTGGATGGTGATGGGCCAGCATGATTTGACGCCGAGCGGAAAGATTAGAAGGCCATCCGTGGAGATGCTGTGCTCGTGGATCACAGAAGTGTGGAGCAGTATCCCCGACGAGGTAGTGGCTAAGAGTTTTAAGAAGACAGGCATATCTAACGCTTTGGATGGAACGGAAGATGACTTCCTGTGGGATTGTGAAGATGCTCCCAGCGACGACACTGCCGTTTCCGATGAGTCGTGCAGCAGTGAAAGCAAGGATGGCGAGGATTCAGACTTTGATTAGAGTACTGACGAAAAAAAATAAATGGGCATTGTGCACTCCATGTGATGCTTAATGTGCGTGTTTATTGCGAAGGTAAGCCTTACTCAGCTTTTATTTTTGGTTGTAATCGAGATATATGTTCTAAGACGTCTGACCTGCAACTTGTTTGCGTTTTCGGTGCTCAAAAATGTTTTGTAGAAAATTTACCCCGCGTAATGATCGCACCCCGAAATTTGCGTCAGTATTTAAAAAAAAAAAGTGCGATCATTATGCGAGTAAATACGGTACGAAGCTGGCCCCGCCGGACGTTTAATCTAGGCGTCCGTGCGGCGCCTTTCATTTGGCGCTTCCTTGAACGTTGCACCACAGAACATATATAGAAATAGACGCAGTACAGCAGGCATCAGCGGCGTTTAAAATTGGTTGATAGCAAAGAAAAGGTGCTGTATCTGTCACAATATTAGTCAATTGCAATAGGTCTCGCAGTCAATGCCTAAGCAGTGCGGCAGGGAAGGCTTTCGCCTTGAAGTACTTTGGTGAGCCAGAGTGCCCCCTGAATTTTTCTTCCTTATGTTGGCCACTTTACGTTTATTGATTAGCTTTGATATCTCTGCCAGTTCTGTCCTGTCTGTTGGGATGGAAGCTTGCAGACTTTAGCATTTCCTAATTAAATCTTTCGTCTTCTTAGATAGTTTACCGGTTTACCTCTATAACTATTCTACCGCCTATTTCTACTGCGCACTCAGTAATGATATCTGTGATATATATCTTTGAAATTATTGTTCATTGCTTGTACGCTAAAGTCATCATCCTCGGTTATATCTATTCTGTAGCGAGATCCTGAATTCTTCTGCTCTCCCCTTCATTGCTAATTGGTTGATGGACTTCTTTTTTACAAATCTGTTTCATTCCCTCTTCAGACTAATTCGAGAGTTTACCATCCTGTGGTCACTGCATCGCACCTTTCTGGCCACCTTTACATCCTGCATAATGCCGGTGTTAGAACAGAGTATGAAGTCAGTTTCATTTTAGTCTCACCATTAAGGCTCTTCCATGTCCACTTCCGGTTCTTCCATTTCCTGAAGAAGGTATTCATGATTCTTAAGTTATTACGCTCTGCAAACTCGGCTAGTAACTCCCGCCTGCTATTCCTAAAACCATTGCCATAGTTGCCCACTGCCTGGTCTCCAGCCTGCTTCTACCTTACATTGGCATTGAAGTCATGCATTAGTAAAGCATACTGCATCTTTACTTTCCCCATTGCCAATTTTACATCTTCGTAAAAGGTTCCAACTGTAGGGTTTTCATGACTACATGTAGGCGCGTAGGCCTGTACAACCTTCAATTTATAGCGCTTATTAGGCCTAATTACAATGCCTGCCATCATCATCATCATCATCCTTCTCATCCTCAGCCTGACTATACCCCCTGCAGGGCGAATGCCTCTCCCATATACCTCCAATTAACCCGGTCCTGTGCGAGTTGCATCCACTTGACCCCTGCGAACTTCTTAACCTCATCCGCCCACCTAATTTTCTGCTGCTTCCTTCTACGCTTTCCTTCCCTTGGAATCCAGTTTGTTGCCCTAAGCGACCATCGGTTATCCTTTCTTCGCGTTACATGTCCTGCCCATGCCCATTTCTTCCTGCCTGCCACTCTCCTATTAGTATTGCTATAGAGCTCATATAGTATAATGCCAGCTACATCCTTACTGAGGAACCCTACTCCTAGTTCTCGTCTCTCTGGTAAACCTCGATAACACAATACATGCCTGCCCTTCAGTGTAGTATATGCCTCATTTGGCCTCCTAACCTCAATAAGGCCTATCACATCCAATTTCATGCCCTCTAATTCCTCTAACAGTACTGCTAAACTACCCTCACTAGCTAGAATTCTAGCATTAAACGTTGCCATGGTCAGTTTCCAATGGCAGCCTGTCCGGAGCGAGAGGTTCTTAATACGCTTCGCTGCGTTGCAAGTCTGACCGCCGCCGTGGTCAGTTGCTTCACAGCCGCTGGGGATTGATGGGCGGAGGTTTGCTTGAGCATGCATAGGAGCTTGTGGCCAATTACTACACCAGGGTGGCCAAATCCTGTTCTGGTGAGGGAGTACGTTTCCGGAGATGTTCGCCGGACAGGTCGCACCCCAAACCTGTTTACGCAATTCCATCGCAACGCGAGCTTCGAACCCCAGTCCTCTTGCAAGTGAGGCGTATGTTTTATTTCTTCGCCAGCCATCACTGCAACTGCGGTTTAAATATACACATTAAATTGGCTTGAAGTAAAACTAAAACACATATTTAAACTTAATGTGTAAGTTTCAAGCCTCTATGTATTAAATTTTTATTTCAGTTCAAAATAATATTTTTTATCCGAATTTAAATTTAAATGTCAAAATTTAAATACAGTTAAACCTTTATGTAACGAACCTCCATGTTGCAAATTCCTCGATGTTACGAAGTTTTTCAATTCCCCAACGCCGCCCCCATTGAAGTGCATGTATTTGAAAACTCTATGAATGAACATGTCGCGGCGGTCGACCTTGATATAACGAACTCGCGGCACCAACTGTCTCTTAGCTAGTGCCGAGTTACTGGAAATTTTCAGAACCCCGCAAGTTTTAGGACGATAAAACACGAACTGAAGTGAGAGGAAGGCCTACTTATAGCAACGAGCGACCGAAGTTGATACAACACGCCGTGTTTTAGCGCCGATGCTGCATCTCCTTGGCAGACGCAGCAGCCTCCGCTGCTTTTGCTGTCGGAACATGACAATACAATAGTTCATGTTTAAAAGTGTCAAAAAATAACAGAGAAAAGAAACAGGGCGAGCAGCGCGCATCAATCGCTGCCACATGGTTGCACGAGAGCACCCGCGAGTCAGGCTCCCGCGCGGGTCGACAGCAGAGCGCGCTGGCGACGCGAGGCAGAGTCGGTTTCCTGGAACAACAATGGTGGCCGAGCGCGCGCGCGGCCGCGTTGTCGGGGCGCCGACGGCAGCATCAACAACGCGCCCCCCCCTCCCCCCCCCCCCCCAAACTGATTCCTCCTTCACCCCCTTTCCCCGCTCCCTCGCAGATGCGTCGCGCGAGGTGCAAAAGAACTGAAGGCTACCTCCGCAGCCGCTAGCAGTCCCGCTGAGCTATCAGCGCGATCGCGAAGCATTTCACCACTCCTATGACTTCGAATAATTCTTATTTACTGTAAACACTTTCAAGATGGTTTTCCTTACGTCAATTCTTAATCTGGTTTTTGTTCTACATTGTGCTTTTGCGTTTTCACGCAGAACCTGCATGTAACGAAAACCTGGATGTAACGAAAAATTGCGGACATTTTACAATTTCGTTATAACCAGGCTTAACTGTAAACAGTTCAAAATAATATATTTTATCTGAATATAAATTTGAATGTAAGATTCCAATAAACAATAACAACTCTTTATTGTTCTAAATATTATTGTAGAAACGGCCAATCCTTCTTTTTTTTTTCTTCTACTGAACTGCTAAACTGTGTGATAAAAATATGCAGTTCACTGGTATTTCAGTCAACGTTGGTGTCCGAATGATTAATATTTAAGTAGGCCTGTAAAAACGTTTAACAGTTTTAAAAGTGGTTTCAGTGGTAAAGTATTCAATATACCATACGATGTGAATGTTTTGGTATCCGAAGTCACGAAGTTTTCTTTCCGGGTAAATAATGTTTCTGTTACGTGTTGCTTTCGTTCAGCGTGCATTGTTTAAGGTAGCCAAATCCCCGACTCTGTGCCCACTTTCTGGGCGTAGTACGTGCCGTGTGCCTCTGCGCCCGTGTATATGACAGCTGATGCAGGTGCAAGAATGGCACACTGATTTGCCAGGGGCCGAATTACGCTCCAGTCACTCCACACAAGCTGTCACAAATCGATCGGTTAGCCGCGCTTCTATTGCTCAATTCTGACTAGCGGACCTATCGACCAATAGGAGTGGGGGCTGATGGACAGATTTGTGACCTTTTTGTGATGTGTTCGGAGCGTAGTTCGGCCTCTGATGTCTGCATCTGCACTTCCCACAATGCATATGCAGGGCGACATGCATCAATCATAAGACGCGCGGCTCCTTCTGACTTCTGCGGGACAAGTTGAGCTGACTGCTGTAGCCAGGCTTCTCTGAGTGAAATTTGCTAATGAACTGCAACAGCAAACTTCAAGTGCACCAGGCGTAGGGAGATTGGTGTTGTCCATGGAGTCACGGCTTAAATGAAATTGCTGCACCATGACACACACTTGCATTGAAGATGAGCAGTTGGAGGTCATCCCGCAGATGCATTGCTTGTAGTTCAGCTTGCCATGTTAGCGACAGTTCTTGCAGAAGGTTGACACAGTTTCCGTGAGTGTGGATTCAGAGAATTTTGTTGATCAGTTTTATTGCGAAAGCAATACTATGCCAGGTTTAAACCGCTTGTCACGTGGTCCGTGGCCCCTGGACCCCCCTGATCCTCGACCTCCTTGATTAGCCTGCCACAATATTTGAATTCACGTTACCCATATGCCACGGGCAGGAGCTTCCAACTCGGGTCGCTCTTTTCATATGGGAGGGTTGATGTCAGAATCAGCCTGCCAGAACCGTTTGCATTCTCGTTACCCCTATGACACACAGGCGCGTCCATGTAGCTAGGTTAAAGGGGGCTTTATATGTGGCTGGTAGCTTACGCTCTCGCGTTATACTCTTAAGGGATGAGCTTAAGTGACCCCAATAATGTAGCACCTTAGACTGATAGGGCGTGATAGGGAAATAATGTAGCAGGCAAAAGAAGCTTCTGCCATTGCTTTCGCAATCCAACTAGGGTTAACCAGAGCTAATCCACAACTAATTTTTTTGGATACGAATTGAATAAGTATATTCGATTTATATTTAAAATTTTGAATATTCACACAGCCCTAGTAAATTAGGCTTGTGCAACCAAGTGTGTCTTGTGAAACAACCCTAAACGCACAAGGCTTGAACTACATTCATGGTTCACAATAAGTGAGCTCAACATTTTTATGCTTTGTTTCTCTTGAGACTCTTTTTCTTTCAAAATGGTTCTGCTTGATTTCGGCTCGCTGAGGACTAGCTGTACTTTTCTGTGGCTTGCCAGTAGGTGCAACTGCAGTGCCTACAGGGACGTTGTGTGTTGAGGAGATGAGAGCGAGCAGTTCCTTTTGCGCCTAATGAACTTCTCTCCTGGAATCAGAACGAAGTGCTCATAACAGAATGGGAGAACAGAGGTTGGATATCTTGGCTGAAATGGATGAGGGCAGCGAAGCCACCGAAAATTGGCTCGAGTGCCCTGCGTGGCATTTCCTCCGCAGGCGGTGTCTGCGGCAGCTGCTGGGCTGTGGCAGCGCATGGCGGATGCGAGGGACACGGAGGCACGCATGACGCACGACGGATACCTCAAGCTGTTCCAGTTGCGAAAACCGTCCCTCGGCTCCTACGATGCCATCTTTGTGGATGAGGCACAGGACTGCAACCCCGGTACGCACCCTCACATGCTGCTATTTTTAATTACCTTCAAATGATGTTTGCCTCGCTGCCTCGAGACTACTGAGTGCACTTCTTTCACACAGTTACTTTCATATCTACAGCACGATAAATGAGACAAGAGAGAAAACATATGACGAATCTTGTGTCACTTGTCACAATTGCTATTTTTTACTGCATCTGCCTGGCTATTCGCTTTCCTTTCGATGTTGGATAGCGTTGCTGCTGCTCATCCTGTGCTGACAAATCTGTCTCTGTGCATTTGTGGCTAACGTTATGCAACAACAAAAATTGTTATATTTTTTTTGCTTGAGTGAAGTCACTTCTGAAATGCGCTTGCGCCCTGGAGGTTCATTCTCTAACTAATTAATATTAAAGGCCAAAGGTAGGGGAAGCAGTGGTCTTTAAACTATTGCTCACCATTCCTGAGCAGTTTTCGCAGCGGAGTGTTTTCGATTCTGGAAGGTGATTGTACAGTGAAAGCTCGTTAATTCAAACCTCGATAATTCGAACTATACTACTTGGTCCGGCCAAGCTCCATAGAGATCTGTGTATAAAAAAGCCCGTTAATTCGAACGCGAGTCGGTTCCGCTACGGATAATTCGAACTACGCGCCGCCGCGTATGGGCGGCTTGGCGCACATCACACGGCCAAAAAAAAAGGTAAAGAAACACCTCCGCGATCGGTAGGCATAATTAGAGGCTGCGCACGTCCGAAACGGGGACAGAATAAGGAACCAGGTAAAACCATGGAAGAGTGGGTAAAACTTAAATGGCGCCATGACCGGCGTGGCGGCCGGCGGCGTTGAAGGGAGGGGACGCAGCCGCGGCAAGGTCAGTGCATGGCCGCGCGGCGGCGGCTGCCTGCTCTCTCTTCTACGCAACCTCCGTAGCTCGCAACCAAATACTCGTTAATTCCAACCCTGTTAATTTGGAAATAGGGATAAGTACTGTCGCCGCGGTCCCAGCCAATGCCCATAAAAGGCTATGATCTGGGACGGGCACTATGGGTTAAACTTTTTTTTTTTTTTTTTTGCGATAGCCATCCATCCTTCCACCCATCAGTCATCAACGGAAGCACACGAGTCAGCCGCGATCATGACGCCGGCTTTTAGCACCGTTCGCTCCGATGATTGGAGTGGCAGTAGACGGTGCCGCCCGCCCAAGTCGCTCATAGCATGATAAAGCGAACGTACTGAAAAGGAGGCTTGCACAACTGGATAAGCGCTGGCACTTTGCCAAGTTCGCTTTCTTCCCCCCTGCCCGAGCTAAAGTCAAAAGATAAACACGCCGTTATCGCCGGGCAGCATCTTGACGCACTGCCAAGAAATGTGTTGTGGACCGTGAAGGCGCGAAACAGAGGGACGCGCTAACGACTGACGCCTTTATTATTATTTTTTTTTTTTTCAGATTCGTAGGCACAAATCGGGGCTGGGTGGGTTCATTATGCGAGCGAGTTCGTTACGCGACTAAATACGGTACATTTATTGTAGTACAAACGGTTTTGGTCAGTTTTTTCGAGGCCATTCGATAATTCGAACATCGGATAATTTGAACTTTTTTCCCGGTCCCTTAAAGTTCGAATTAACGAGCTTTTACTGTACTTCTTTTTGCCTTGTTTTACTTTTGTTTTTCATATTTCTGAGCATTAGAGCCAAGCTTTCTTAAAGGACTGTTAATATTTTGGGTTTTGTTCTTTCACTGCAGTGCTGATCCCCTCACAATTCTTTTGCCAGCATCTTTGTCCGTAGTGATATTGCCCAAACGCACAATGGCTCCGGCTGTTCCCATCTATAAGAAAGGAAGACTGTTCTGTTAAAAGACCGCTGCTTGACCCCATCAACGTCACCATGCTGTACCTGAAAATTTGAGAATGCAGTCGTGCATTGTTAATGTGCCCACATGGTTCCCGAGCCAAACTGGCCATATAACCTTGTCATCTATAACAATAAATTGTGAAGAAAAAATATACTGAGAAAAAAAAATTTATTAATTTTTGCTTTTCTGAATAAAGGTGGGCGCTGGAGAGTGCGAATTGCAGGGTTCGCATAGGGTCTTGAAGTCCTTTAATTCCCTTGAATTTCGAAAAACTGACCTAATGTTTTTTAAAAATATTTAACATTTGATGTACTCCATAAATTTCTTGAAGAGCAGGATTTTGATCTTCTGGGGAAAGGCTTCCTTCTTTCAGGGCACAACTCATAAGGGTAAAGGTCTCTGGCCAAGGTTTGCAGATGAGCAGTGCCTGAAGGGAGCATAACAGATGAAGAACAATGGCCCACACACTTACTCTGCCATGACATTTGTGTTGCAGTTGAATCACATATAAAGGAGCGGCATGCAGAAGCCACTGTTAGGCTTCAAGGGAAAAGAACAAATGGCAGGAAAATAGGAGCCAAAGCCATAAGCCACTCTTACACTCTTGGGGATGGGATACTACGGAAAGCCATATCCCTCTGAACGACCAGCGACCCAGCAGGTGACCAATGGTGTTGACAGTGAACGTCCTGGCTTCGAAGTGGGTGCCATCGTGTGGCTGTGGATGGGAGACATGCCGACCACATTGTACCAAATGTGTAACAGTACACACGACCAGACCACCGTACGAAGACCAGAGGGGCGAGGATAAGACGTTTTAAACCTCCCGTGAACATAGAAGTTCACAGCTGTTACCCTGCAGTCTTCAGTTTCCACTCGCTGGCTTTCATGTAACTGAGATGAGTCAGCAAAGTGGAACCATACTGAAGTCTGTTGAAGTCTGTTGAAGTCTGAAGTCAGTTCGAAACCCGCCGCCGGACACCCACCGGTAAAATTGGGTACAAGCGTCCCCCGGCCCGGTGCCCAGCTCTTTCAGGGGTGTGCGTTTGGAAGTGGCTCTGCTAACCCTGCTGTGCTCCTTCGAGGGCTTCAAGTTTCGAACAACTAATGGCCTGCAAAGGCCGGGCTGACAGAAAAAAGGGCTTTTGCCGCACAAGGCGGACTTATTGTTCTCCGATGGCGGAACTGATCACTGCCACATCAGAGCAACTATTTGAAACCTATGACCCCCTTTCCCAAACATTTCACCCCAAAGAGCCAAGCACCAAGCCGGGGGAAAGCTTGTACCCATTGAAAAACCGGTGGGTAACCGGCGGCACCAGGGATCGAACCTGATACCTCCCAAATGCGAGGCGGATGCTCTACCACAAGGCCATCTTCAAATTCATATAGGCTGTAGGCAAGGCATGCAAAATGTCAGTGCTAGCATTCAAACTAATCATGAAATCAATGACTAAAAGTCGAGTTTCTCCTCATAACACCGAAAGACTGCAGAGAAGCTCTGTGATTACATCACGAACGGGGCTATTCCTTATTTTCGTTGCCTTTGCCCACATCCTGTCGTGCTCATTCTGATGCCGCCAAACAAAGTTTCTGTGCTCGCACGCGTCGCTGTCCTGTGCAGAGAAGCCTTATACTCATCATGGCTTTAATTGCTAATTGCATCACTGTTTCATATGCATGCTTAAACAGCCAGCTATAATCATTCAACCATTCAAAGCTCATTGAAATCTAAAATTGGTGCATTTCCCTTTAAGCTTCGATGTAACTATACTTCGTAGTTTGTCTGTATGTCTTCTACAGTTAGCTTTGAGCTAACAGATTTTGTTTATCTCTAAAAAGCGCAGCTACTTCGCTTCCAGACACACCTCTAAACGGGTACAGAGGATGGCCGGGAGAGGATGAGGAAAACAAGAACCTTCTCTATAGGAGGCCAAGGTGACAATTGACACTCATCCAGACCAAGGCTATGAGTGGGCCACTTTCCCTGTGATTCTAATGGTTCATAAATCGTCAAGATGTGGTCCCTGCTCTGAGAATTATTCTGATAGTGGAAGCCATGAAGAGACCGTTTTCTTGCAAATCTTTTAGATGGCAGGGCACTTAATTGCTTTGCCGGTCGTCTCCCAGTCTCAGGGGTGCTCTCTTATTTTCAACACTGGTATCGCTTACCCGTATGCTTTGTGCAGTGCAGCGCGAATTTTAACGCCATGCCAGGCATAAAATTGATGTTTCAGTCTTTCTGGCTTGAACATGTGGATTATGGCAAGTGGGTAAAAGCTTACTCCACCGATCTGCACAGAGCAAACTGCATTTGTACTGGAAGGCGATTGGTGTGGCCACAGAGGTGAGTTGGCAGTGAAAAGTTGCCTGGAAAATGCTGAAGCAGATCTCCAGGTCAGCGGCATCAAGAAGCTGTTGTGCTGTTGAATATTTTGTGCGTGCTGGGAAAGAATCATCTGGAATACCTGTACATGGTTAGGAGGATGGTACAAGCTCTCAGCATGCAATTTCTGACAGAGCTGTAAGCATGATCCCGTTTTGGAAGATGAGATGGTGGCATTGAAAGCGGTGACTTGCCATCAATCTTGCTTCTTGTGTGCACATGTTGCACGCATTTTTCAGCGGATGTTGTGTTGAGAAGAGCGCATACGTAGCATTCTCCTCAGCTTTAATCTAGAACGTTGTGACAGAGTGGACCGCTTTGTAGGGCTCTCGTTCCCTGTCACCTCAAAGGAGATGGAACAAGTATGTTCACGTAAAGATGTGAAATGAGGGGAGGACACGAACTTCACTTTTCTTTCAACTGCAGATGGCGCCAACGAAAAGTGCAAGCTTTTCAACAACTTCCAGCAACACATGAAAAACAATTTTCAAGTGCCACACATTTGTAATTGTAGCCTGTACACAGTGCAATTAGTTGTAATGTTGATGCTTTTCTTTCCAGCCTGTTTGCATTGGTCCACGACGCAAACAGGCTGTAGAGCTCCTCAAGATGATTTTGTTACTACAACAAAGCAAAGTATATTGCCTCTTTGCTTTACCTCATTGCTGAGTTGAGTTCATGCATGTTCTGGAGAGGATATTTTTGGTTTGGGACAACCTATTCATGTACATTGAAGCCCTTGCCTATGAAGCCCTTGCTGTACAGAGCCGGATAATATGTGCATTGGCCATGCAACTGAGAAGATATTGAAAGAGCTCGAACGCAGTCTAGAAGCTAAGTTGGCCTGGCTCTTGGGCTGGCCTTTTTTCTGCTTTGGTTCAGTGGTGGAGGCTATCTAATGTCACCAAAGCTCTGCTCAGCGAATGCAACATAATTCTTTGGACTTGCACTGCTTACCACTCATTAGAATGCATACTTTAGAGTGTGCCACTTAGGAAGGGATACAACACATATGCTGCTAGTTGCTGTGCCGTGCCTTCTGCTTTATGCTTTTGCAGATTGTATTTTGTCTGTGTTTAGGAGAAGAATTTGGTCTGCCATAGCAGTGCAAGAGTCAGCTACAATGAAGGACCCTACTTTTAGATACTAGCAAGTGCATGTTCAAACCATAGAATTCTGCGATAGGGCCGTGTAGTTTGCTTTCTAAGGTGGTGTCTGTTGTGCAGCCATGCTGTCGCTGGTGCTGAACCAGCCGTGTGCCAAGGTGCTGGTTGGGGACCCCCACCAGCAGATCTACGCCTTCCGGCATGCCGTGGACGCCCTCTCCTCAGTGCCTGCCACACACACCTTCTGCCTCACACAGGTGCCGTGTGCTTGCATGGTCTGATTCTGCTGCTACTGCATACTGCTACTCTACTGCGCAAATGCGTTCAAGTTTTCATTCTTTCCGCGCTCAATTTCAGATTGGAATTTACTCCCGGATCAGGTCGTATCTGTGCCCAATTTTTCACTTGCCATCAAGAACATTATAGGAATCTGTGTTACTTTACAGGCAGTGTGCTTTATTGTGAAACTGAGTCACAAATTTTTGTCGGGTGTGTCTTTTACACTTGGCATTGGATGTGCTTCTATTCTTTTTGTTAAAGCTTTATTTTTTTTATTTTTGTTTTAGAACTGATTGTATGCTTTCACTTCCGCTTTTCTGTTTGCTTTATGTTTGCAACGATAATGCCCAATGGGCGCTGTAGGTATTTGTAATAAATAAATAAAAGCAAGGGCAGTTTTTCTTGAGAAGAGCATTGCTCTGCATAGCACACTTAACACCCAAACCTAATGTAAGGACAGACCTAAACAAACTTAGGTAATCCCCTAGTGCCTGCAGTGCATCCTTCATCAGGTGCTTTTCTTCACTTTGTGCTGCTGGTTTTGGGCACAAAACTATCTCACCTCTCAGTAAGCATCTCAAACGTCAATATGTTGGTAACTCGATACTAATACTAATCTGTTTTCTCTGTCTACCTTGCTGCTTAATTCTTGCCTACTGGCTTCTGCTTTCTCAGATGTTCTTGCCCATCACTGCTTTGGTTTCTCACTTCAGTGTTAAGTTTGCAGAGCAGGAACTTCGTATGTTTGGAATAAATAGGCACAAGTTCAAAAGTATAAAATGCAAAGATAAAAAAATGAAATGCCTATACAATCGAATCCGGATAATTCGAATTTTGGTTATATCGAACTCGTGGAATATCTCCTTGAAAATCCAATGTAAATGTATAGGAAAGCTGCGTCTATATCAAACTCAATTTCATCGGTCATTCAATATATCGAACTCCGCACCACGCATTGGACGGTGCACCTTCCCCAAAGACGATTGCATCACCCTCGACCGTTTGTCGCGTGATGTTTTCAAGCCATGCGCGGAAGGAATGAGAGGGCACAGTTCAGCAACAGCTGCTCTAGAGCAGCGCCGCGCCGAAGGTGCGTGCTTCTGCGGTGATCGTTTGCCACATGCCAGCACGTGGCATTTGCAAGCCATGCGCGTGAAGGAACGAGAGGGAAACCAATGTAGCCGTGGTGTTCGGGAGAGGGGGAAAACACGATAGAGCAAAGTGCAAGGGTGTGCCCACTCTTCTGCCGAGCTTTATCTCTCCCCTTCCTCTGTCTTTCCCGGTCTTCGTACAGTGCCACATTTCTTATAGCGCATTAGAGCAGTGAGATTTATGGTACGAATTAAATAATAAAGGCTATTTGAAATTTCAAATGCTTGCACAGTCCCGCTCAGAAGCCCAGATGGGAGGCAAGGCTGCTCGCAACCTGACTGAGACACTCTCACGCATGTGCACTCGTGGTGTCTGAAGATAGAGCTGTGGATCGAGTGTCTCATGTCAGTATTGCAGGCCAAGTGTGTTGAGAAAACAATGTGGGCTGACTCTGTGCTGGCTTTTCTAGTCTTTCAGGTTTGGGCCGGCGATTGGCTACGTGGCCTCGTGCACACTCGAGGTCCTCAAGGGCGTCACAGACAAGACTATTGTGGGGACAGAGGCCGCAGGTGAGCCCTTGTCTCACTTCCACTTTGGCCCAGGCAGCCGCCAGCATGGGTTACCTGGACATGTGCCATGCCTGCTTTCTTGTTTGGGAAGAGGCATGTACAGCATCTTTAATACATTTCTGAGAAGGGTAGAGCATCCTTCAGCTTCAGCACTGTCAGAAATATTATCATGACCATGTAGCACGCCTGGTATACTGACAAGCTGGAGCTTTAGTTGCCTTTTAGTTGTCTAGGAAGGGGAGTGGAGTGGGGGGGCGGCAGTAAAACAAGGGGAAGGGAGGCAGGGGTGCAATTTATGCACAGCAGGTAAAAGTTGAAATGCACTAAAACGAGAGTGCGAAGAAAACAGAATGAGGGGTCTTTGTCTGTTTACTCGCCTTAGCTGAGCTTCATCTTCAGCAAGCTTGCAGGTGACTTCTTGCTCAGCATCTAACATATGTTTTCATCTCAAGGCCCCTTTTCCATCTTCCCTGTAAATGCTGAGGTTATCAGTTGGTAACTTTCGAGTCTTTGTCATTCCTTTTGTCTTGGATCCTTCTGGCACGGACCTGGTCACAAGGCAAGGACAGTGTCTGCTGCACCATCTTTTGCCGCATCTTCCATTTTTTCATTGTCCCCAAAATATCTATTTCTTTCTCTGTTACCTAGTGTCACTTGGGCATGTCTTATCTTATCTCTCAATGCTATCTTATCAATGTTGCTAATGCTGTTCACCTCATTTTTTATCATCGTTCATTACATCTTGGAGGCTGCTTCTATTCTTAAGAGCAATGGATCCTTTGTGTTTCCTGCACAGGCTTGCATCTTTTCACTACTAATCACGCAGCAGTTCACTGCACTGACTTTTTCTTTGTCTGCCATGTGGCCACTCTTTACTCACTGCATTTGTGCATTCTATGATATTTATGCTTCTCTTTAGATGCGTGTCACGTCAGCAAGGACATGTGAAACTCCCTTTCAAATGTTTTGGGGTGTTCTTGCCTTGCCTCACACCAATTTTCCCTGGTATTCACACGCTTTTGCTGACTGTGCTTTCCTGGGGGACTTGCGAAGCCCTGCTGCAAAGAGGCAGTGTGGAGTGAGAGGTCTCTAACCACCGTGCACTGCTCGCTTGTCTTGGCAGCATTGAAACGGTGCACTTTTTACCAACACTGTGGGAGGCTGCAGAGCATCAGATTCACCCTCACGACTTGGCACAGACATTGTTGTTTCCACCTGCTTTGCCAAAATGCTGCGGCTGCCACTACCAAGTCTCAGGGCAGAGGTTCGAGAAATCATTTCTGTGCCTTGCTGCCTTCTCGTGCGTCAACCACCGCTTCGGGCTTTAAAAAAAAGTCCTTGTGCACGCCAGTGTATTTGCATTCTGCGAGCAAGCACGGAAAATAAAAGCTAACAGGAAGCCCCATGTAGGGTGTCTGTTGGTTTTGTCACGTGAAAACAATTGCTTTTGCACCACATTGCTGGCAATATAGTAGAGGCCGCTCTCTAGTGCAGTGAAAGAGAAGCCACCTTCTAGCGTTCCTCTTGGCCATCCCTTTACATTCGGCAGCTGAAGGGAGCATGAGGGAAGGCCACACAAGTGCTTGGTTACCTGCGTGCACCATTTTATGACACATATCTAATGAGCAGTCAAGGCAAAGTGTCAAGGTATCTGCATTTCATTAAAGAATTGAAGGGGCACTAAGAGAAGCTTGGGTTTTTTTCAAAGGTGACAGCACAGGAAACTCCAGTGAGCGCATTCTCTTCCATTAGTGTTGATCTGGTATGCAGTGGGACGTGTTTATACATGCATATGCTTTTTCCCCAAGTCTCTCGAGAGTTTTGCATGGAAGCAAGAAGGAGTGTGTGGTGGTCACTTCTCCTCTGCACAGTTCTCATCCCTCGTTTTGTCCAAATAACGATGAGGGTAAGGTATGTGTGGGGGTTAACCGTTAGAGTGACAGTGTGCTACCTTGATGCAGTTTTTTGTGGGGCACGTTTACTTTCTTAACTTCCTTTTAGTAAGCTAACCCTGAAAGAGGGTTTGGCTACACACTAGCATGAAAAAAAAAAAAAAGATTCACATTTTGATTGGAACTTGACTTTGGCCCTTCTGTTGAGTTTGAAGATAGTTCTTGATGTAAAAGCAGGAAGAGTCAGAACTGTTAGCTGTCTAAGCACAATGTAATGCAGGAATCAGGCTTTACATAAACCTTTTGGCCTCCTTCCAGAAGTGTATGCAAATGCACTTCAAATAAAGTTGCAAGTTGCATTTGGCAGCCAAAGCCCACATGCGCAGTAGACACTCATCAAAAGGAGTGCGGTTGGAACATTTGGTAGGTTTGCCGGAGATGTGCAGAAAAAAAAAAAAATCATTCGCTTGAGGCAAACTGCAAACTCTGTTAACGGTGCTTGCAGAGTGTCCGTACAGCAGCAGCAAGCAAGAAAGATAAACAAGATTTTGGGTAGAGCCCTGGGGCAGTTTTGCAGCTCGAAAGTATGACATGGCCAGATGAAAAAGAGAAAGGATGGGAAAGTAGTACCGCAATAAATGCCGCTACCATCTTTTCACTGCAAGATGTGCGCCTGGCATGTTCATACAACCTTTTCAGAGGCATTGATTTGTCCTGATATGGGGAAACATGGCCAACCTTCGACCCCAAAGTCATCCGCTTTCAAGCTTTTTCACGGCAATCACTTTAAATGCTGTGATTAGTCATACATGTTTGATTTGTCTCGTTTATTTAAAGGCATGTTCATTGTTTACCGTATCATGAGGAGCACCTAGCGTACACAGCCACACACTTGTTGTTATATAAGCTCCACTGGGGCCACAGTTTCTCTCCATTGAACTCCTTCCCTCCGAGTGTGAATTTACAGGTCCTGCTGCGTGCTGTACCTATTTCCTTGGAGCAGGGTGCTAATGTTCACTCTTGTGCATTACACTAGAGCATGTTTGAATTTAAAATTGCTAACCAAGGCCTGCTATCAGTGAGATCTTTCTTGATTTTCCGTTTCCTTTTGACGGCCGTCCTGTTTGTTACAGTAAGGTGAGCTGTTACCACTAATGTGATCTACACTTACAGTATACCGTAAAATTCTGAACAAGCACCCTTACCCTTGTATGAGCTCTCCCTAAATTCATTGTTAATTTCACATTTCCACGTTGTTCTATAAGAACCCCCTTGCTCCGTGCCCCGTTCCCGGGCAACACTGGTATCCATCCCAGTAATCGAATCCAGTCCTGCTTTGCAGCTCTTTTAGAAGCATGACTAGATTAGAAGAGATTAGAGGTGTGCGCCATGCCAGTTTTGAACGGTGCTATCCTGGGGGTCATTTCTAGTGGATACACTGCACACAAACTCTCAGAAATATCGCAAAGAAAGCAATTTTTTCGGCACCAACATGCCAGGATGTGCGCATGCCCAAAGGCTGATGGGGGATGTCGGATGACTACTGCAGGCAAGACATCTCGTGCTCGTGCACTGTTGCTGCTGCCTAGACGAAATAAGACAATCGCTAACATATATTTAAGGTGCATCGAAAGAAAATAGCGTTGGCGCTTCGATTAGTTATTCGGTGGCGGCATACTTAGAAAACTTTATCAGCCCGATCTGAGATACTGAGGTATATGAAATTTGAAATTTATGTAGACTGGGCTCTATTCTTTTCTTTTTTTGTGGGAAAGTTTTCTCAGTGCTATCCGGAATTTCGGTGCCGTTCCTGGATAGTGCTTTGCCAATACTTTCGACCTGCATGGAGGGAGGTCTTTGCTTGGAATTTTACAGCAGTCCCCACAGTTTTGTACTTTGGTGTACTTGACGAGTGCTTGGTTTTTGCCTTGGCCCTTTTCCAGATACAGTGCTGGGTATGGTGAGTGGCCAGGTGGCGGTGCTTGCACGGAGCAACCTGATGCTCTTCAACATGGCCGTCGATATTGTCTGCAATGGCCGACATACTGAACTTGGCCTTGACCATGTGCGGGGAGCCTTTGTTGGGGCAAGTGACACCACCTTCTCTGCTTAACCGCTGAGAGATGCTTAACATCACCTGCTTTTAAGGTCATCTTATGAGAATGGGCCTTGACGCCAATTTCAGCATCTGTATGCCAAACTACAAAACCTCGAAAGCAGATGAGTTGATTACTTTCTTAGTGAGCAGCTTGCTGGCCTAGCAACTGCCGTAGTTGCGGACATCATTAATTGGCTCCCAGACACGTCGTTGGCGGGCACCTTATAGAGGTTTTTTGTTTGGCACACAATCATTTCTTTTCACTTTTTTTCTTTCATACTGTGCAGCGTGTGAGCATAACGACTCTTGAGAAGTTGGAATAATTGTGTCACTAGCCTCGACGCTTCATAGGAAAGATTATTCTTGCCTATGTCATGTTGCCAAACAAATATTTGTGTTATCTATGTTCTCTGAGACGATTATTAAGAGTCATGTGATCAGGCTCCCATGTTGCTTGCCGATTACTGCATGTACTGCCCCAGAAATGCACCTTAACCAGTGGGGTCAGGGTGCAGTCACGTCTGTGGCCACTCTCTTGTTTTATCTTTATGACACTCTACCTCGGCTTGGCCGAATTTTCCACTACACAACATTAGCTAACAGAAAGTGTCCAAGGTCTTCATTGCACTGAGTTAACTGAGGAGCTTGTCAGTGTATCAAGCAGTTCTTCACATGCATCCAAATTTAACTGTATCATCCAGGTGGCAATCTATAGGAAATTACTATCACAAACTATAGGCAGCGGTGGCGTAGCGGTAGAACATCCACCTTGCATGCAAGAGGACCGGGGTTCAAATCCCGGTGCCGCGCAATTCTCCACTGGATGAAAAAAAAAAAAAAGAAAATCCACATGTCGATGGAATGGCATAAACAGGTTTGGGGTGCGACCTGATGCCGGTGAACATCTCCGGCAACACTCCCTCACCAGAACAGGAGTTGGCCACCCTGGTGCAGTAATTGGCCGCAACCTCTCATGATAAGCTCCACAAAACCCCGGCCCTCAGTCACCAGCGACTGCGGAACAACTGACCATGGCGGCGGTCAGACCTGTGACGCAGCAGGGGGTGCTAAGAATCTCTGGCTCCACTGGACAGGCCGCCATTGGAAACTGACCCTGGCAGCGTTTAATGCTAGAACCCTAGCTAGTGGAGCCAGTTTAGCAGTGCTGTTAGAGGAACTAGAGGGTATGAAATGGGATGTCATTGGGCTTAGTGAGGTTAGGAGGCCAAATGAGGCATATACTATACTGAAGGATGGGCATGTACTGTGTTATCGAGGTTTACCAGAGAGGCGACAACTAGGAGTAGGTTTCCTTGTCAATACGTATATAGCGGGTAATATAGATGAATTCTATAGTATTAATGAGAGGGTGGCAGGCATCTAATTAGGCCTAATAAGCGGTATAAACTGAAGGTTGTACAGGCCTATGCACTTACATGTAGTTATGATGACCAGGCAGTTGAAAGCTTCTACGAAGATGTACAATCGGCAATGCGAAAAGTAAAAACGCAGTATACTGTACTAATAAACGACTTCAATGCCAAGGTAGGGAAAAAGCAGGCAGGAGACAAGGCATTAGGTGACTATGGCATTGGTTCTAGGAATAGCAGGGGGGAGTTACTAGTTGAGTTTGCAGAGCGCAATAACTTACGAATCATGAATACCTTCTTCAGCAAACGGAAGAACCGGAAATGGACATGGAAAAGTCCTAACGGGGAGACTAAAAATGAAATCGACTTCATAATGTGTTCAACCCCCGCCATTATGCAAGATGTAGAGGTAATCGGGAAAGTGCGATGCAGTGACCACAGTATGGTGAGGTCCCGAATTAGCCTAAATCTGAAGAAGGAACACAACAGATTAGTAAGAAAGAAACCCATCAACGAATTAGCGGTGAGGGGGGGAGGGCAGAAGAGTTCAGGATCTCGTTACAGAATAGGTATTCAGCTCTAACCGAGGATGGCGACATTACCCTAGAAGCAAGGAACAATAATTTCAGAGATATCATTACTGAGTGCACGGTAGAAGTAGGCGGTAGGATAGTTAGAGAGGATACCGGTAAGCTGTCTAAGGAGACGAAAGATTTGATTAAGAAACGACAGAGTATGAGAGCTTCCAATCCAACAGACCAGATCGAATTAGCCGGGATATCAAAGCTAATCAATAAGCGCAAGGTGGCCGATATAAGGAAGTATAACATGGAGAAAATTGAGCATGCTGTAAAGAACGGGGGAAGCCTTAAAGCAGTAAAGAAGAAGTTGGGCATAGGCAGAAACCAGATGTATGCGATAAGGGACAAGGCGGGCAACGTCATCACGAATATGGACAAGATAGTCAAAGTAGCCGAGGAGTTCTATACAGATCTCTACAGTAGCCAAAGTAGCCAGGACCGTAATGAGATTGGCGGTAGGGAAAAACAGTCAGACGTTTCATCAGTGACGAAGGACGAAGTCAAGAAAGCACTAGAAGCTATGAAAAGGGGGAAATCAGCTGGAGAGGATCAGATAACTACAGATTTGCAGAAGGACGGGGGGTATTTCGTGCTAGAAAAACTGGCCACCCTGTATACGCAGTGCCTGGTGTCATCGACGGTACCGGAACCATGGAAGAATGCAAACATTATCCTCATTCATAAGAAAGGGGACTCTAAGGACCTTAAAAATTACAGACCAATCAGCTTACTGTCTGTTACTCAGGACAACCTTAGGACAACCTTAGGAATCAGGACAACCTTAGACTGCAATCAAGCAAAGGATCAAGTAGGGTTTCGGAAACTGTACTCTACTGTCGATCATATCTATACCATCAATCAGGTGATAGAAAAATGCTCTGAATATAACCAGCCCTTATACATAGCATTCATTGATTACGAAAAAGCATTTGACTCAGTTGAAACCTCGGCGGTGATGCAGGCATTGCGAAATCAGGGGGTAGGCGAGCCTAACGTGAAAGTGCTGGAAGATATATATAGTGGCTGCACAGCAACCATAGTTCTGCATAAAGAAAGTAACAAAATTCCGATAAAGAAAGGTGTTAGGCAAGGAGACACAATCTCCCCAGTACTATTCACAGCTTGCTTAGAGGAAGTATTCTGAGACTTGGAATGGGAGCAGTTAGGGATAAGGGTAGATGGAGAATACCTCAGTAATCTGCGATTTGCTGATGACATTGCCTTGCTAAGCAACTCGGGGGATGAACTGGAAATAATGATTGATGACCTAGACAGGAAAAGTAGAAAGGTAGGCTTGAAAATCAATATGCAGAAGACAGGTAATGATCAACAGCCTCATGAAGGAACAGCAGTTTACATTAGGTAGCGAAGTACTGGAAGTAGTAGGCAAATATGTCTACTTAGGACAGGTAGTAACCGCAGATCCGGACCACGAAAAGGAAATAACAAGAAGAATAAGATTGGGATGGAGCGCATTTGGCAAGCACTCGCAGATTATGACTAGCAGCTTACCCGTATCCCTCAAGAGGAAAGTATACAACAGCTGCATCTTACCTGTACTCACCTATGGGGCTGAAATGTGGAGGCTAAACAAGAAAGTTTTACTTAAGTTGAGGACAACCCAGAGGGCTATGGAACGAAAAATGGTAGGGGCAACATTAAGAGATAGGAAGCGTGCACAGTGGGTCAGAGAAATAACTCAAGTTACCGACATTCTAGTGGAAATTAAGAAGAAGAAATGGACATGGGCAGGACGTGTAGTGTGAAGAGAGGATAACCGATGGTCACTAAGGGTAGCAAACTGGATTCCAAGAGAAGGAAAGCGTAGCGGGGGCGGCAGAAAGTTAGGTGGGCGGATGAAATTAAGAAGTTCGCAGGGGTCAAGTGGATGCAACTAGCACAGAACCGGGTTAAGTGGAGAAATATGGGAGAGGCCTTCGCCCTGCAGTGGGCATAGTCAGGCTGATGATGATGACGATGACCATCACAGATCAAGCTTGGCAAGCCTTGCGAAGCAGAGAGAAGCCAGCTTTATGTCCCCCGTAGCTTATGAGCAGAGTGATAAAATCAGAGATAAAGCAGAAACTGATATGAGCAAAGGGGATAAGCCACCAAGATGTTCTGCTTTTGCTCCACACATCTGGCAGATTTGAATATATAATGACTGTGCATTGGGCAGCAGTCAATGTGACCGCTCACTGTGCTTGCAGGGCATCGCCAGCTATGGGTTTCAGCAAATCTTGGACATGTACCACCTCAAGTACAAGCCCGAGCAGGGTAAGGATGAATTCCAAAGTATGCTACCAGGGGGAAGGGGGAATGGGAATGAAGGGCATTGGCAGAGGGCATGGCTTCACTTTTGGCATACGCAAAGCTTGTTCAATTCAGTGGCAAACGGGAGTTGTGCAGATATTAAATATTAAAAATTAGTTGCAGATTAAAATTAAAAATTAGTTGCAGATAAAATTTCGAATTGAGCGTTTTCGCAAATATTAATGCAGGTTGTACAAACTAAAGATCAGTGCAGAAGCAGAGGTATCGCAGACAAAGTTTGTTTATTGCCCACATGAGCGGGCTTGCCAGACATTGAATAAAGGTCTCTTCGATTTGGCTGCACCGCCTGCACCAGTTCAAGGACTGCAGCACCGCCGTCCATGTTTTGCCGGGGCCGCGCGTGCTGTCTGCACTTCTTGCCTCGTTTTGTCAAGGTGGAGGACTATAATTATGGACAACTTCTCGCACTCACTCCAAAGGAGGTGCAGAAAAAAGTGCACCATGGCGTACGTGGCGCTCTGTCAAAAGCAGACGACGCGCATTTTTCTGCTCAGCTTTGTAAAGTCTGTCTCCTTCAGAACCCGGGCAGTTCATTGCTAACAGATGTGAATGGTTGCATATACTAGGTAGTTATGCTTCATACTGATGATTAATATTTCGTTCGTGGTCAGGAACAGTATTTAGTTCTGCCACATATGCAGCAGTGGCCAAGACACGGCACCTTCGTGCGCATTGTCCTATGTAGTTTTTTTTTTTTCCTTTTCTTGGTATTGTGTTGTGTGGTGCTGGTCTTGACCTAAAGAAGACGGGTGGCTGCAGTCCGTGGCCCACTTCAAACAAAAATCAGTTGCACTATTATAAGTCATTTTCGTAATGCTGTGCCAGCAATTTGCCGCTGAGTGATGGAAGTTAGAGATCCGAGTCACGCTAGCACCTTGCGGCATCAAGCTTGTCACCTATGGAGTACATAGACATTTGTTAGTCAATGTATACACCGCGCAATGAAGCACGTGCGTCTTTTCATTGGCTGGCAGAGCTTTTGGGCTGAAGGCCGGAACCCTGGATTTATTACCACTGAACCAGTCAAATCTCTTGTTTGGCAGTCTGATATAAACTAACTCGTGGCAACTGCTTACAAAGTTCTCCAGTACCCAGGCACGTGAATGGCATCTTCACAGACCAATAAACAATGCTCAGGCAACCGTGCGTTGGCGAACTTGTCGCCGTCAACGTCACTGTAGCCATAGTCATCGTCACTTTCTGAGTGCAGTAGATCTACAGCAGCTTAGAAATGGGCCGTAGTAATCGT
This sequence comes from Amblyomma maculatum, assembly GCF_055883805.1. Taxonomy (NCBI): domain Eukaryota; kingdom Metazoa; phylum Arthropoda; class Arachnida; order Ixodida; family Ixodidae; genus Amblyomma; species Amblyomma maculatum. Next base: position 405,752,705 of record NC_139344.1, read on the forward strand.
ATTATAGCAAGCAATGCATTGCCTCACACTGTGCGCACGTTAGCGTCTGCTAGGTTGCAGTCCTACATTTGTGCACTCGTTTCGGCAGCTGCCATCGGATGCCAGGATCGCGGCTCTGCCTGTACTAGGTGAACCGGCACTGCCAGGTCACGTGACCACTTGGCACCGCTTCAGCACTTTTCAGAACTAGTGCAGCCAGTGCTAGCCAATTCAAAGAGGAATCATGTAGTGTAATAGTAGTAAACTTACTTATTCATTTAAAATAGATAATAAGCCACCTACCAACAGCCACCTGCCACAATCGATGCAGTGAAATAGTGGTAAATCATGAGAAGCCCCTTTGGGAGGGAAAGTCGCTTAAAAAGTACAGTTAAACCTTGGTATAACGAACTTCAGTATAACGAAATCCTCGATATAACGAAGTTACAGGGAATAGATAACATAATTCCCATTAGAAACCGTATATTTTATCTCGATATAACGAAGTAAATGTTTCTGTAATTTCATTACAACGAAATCTTTTTTGTCTGGACAAAAATTTTGCACAGGCGACGATGGCCAAGGGAAAAGCATTGCCAGCGCGCGGCGCGCGTTCCCTTCAAGCAAGAGATAAGCGATAAGCCGCTGGAGTATTCGCGTCGCCCACCTGCTTTTTTTTTCTTCCCTCTGTCTTTTTGTTTCATCACAAATGGAGGAGAGCTGTGGCTCCGTCCCCCCCTTCCTGCTCTGCTCACTCCTTTGCTGTGATCCAAAGAACCTCTTCCCTGTGCCTGTGAATGCTGATGCGTCAGTGTGCACGCCCGTCTGTCATCCCTTCCTCGCGCGGCCGCCGCTCCCGCAGTCGTTGTTTGTGCGCTGCTTGCTGCTCGGTTTGCCGATTCTGACTCTCCTTTGCTTTGGTTTCCCGCGTGCGTTACCGCAGTCGCTGTTTGTACGCTGCTTTCTGCTCCGGTCTTCGATTCTCCTCTACGACTCTCGTTCACTTTGATTTCCCGCGTGCGCTGCCGTCATGAGTGGTTTTAAGAGAAAAGCGCCTTCACTCGAGCAAAAAGCGGCATTCTGAAAGCCGTTCCGAAAGCGAGAAAAAGACAGACGTCGCGGCTCGTTTTGTCATACCTCAGAGTACGCTCTCAACAATCTAGAAGACTAAGGACTTCATCCTCAACTCTGTAAAGTGTGGCACGAGCGCCGAGCGTAAGCGACTGAGGACAGCTGTCTACGAAGATGTAGACAAGGCTGTGTTCTCGTGGTTTATGGACGCCAGAGTGCAGAATGTGCCAGTTAGTGGGGCAATTTTGCAGCAGAAAGCAAAGGACTTCAGTTGCCTGCTTGACAAGGACGCCTTCAAGGCTAGCAGTGGCTGACAGCACCGTTTCAAGTCCCGTTACGGAATTGTCGGACGAGTGCTCTGGGGGGAGTCGACGTCGGCTGACGTGCCTGAAGCCACTACTTGGCTGGAGAAGGAAATGCCAAGACTACCGATAAAGTACCAGCCATCAGAGGTGTACAGTGCGGATAAAACTGGATTTTTTTATCAAATGCTACCAAATCGGACTCTAGCACTAAAAGGGGATCGCTGTCACGGTGGGAAGCAGAGCAAGCTGCGCCTCACAGCTCTTCGCTGCATAAACATGGATGCCACCGAAAAGCGGGTGCCACTTGTGACTGGCAAAAGTAAGAAGCCGCAATGTTTTAAGAATGCTCGGAAGCTGGAAGTTGAGTAGACTTCGAACAAGGTGTGGATGTCCTGCGACATCTTCCGTGACTGGCTCCAGGCGTTTGACGAGGAAATGGAGCGTGACGGCCGCAGTGTTTGCCTCTTGGTGGACAGGACAATTGTTCCGCCCATCACGTCGATGACGGGGAGCTGAAAAATGTCGAGCTGCGGTTTTTCTTGCTGAACTGTACTTCGCTGATTCAGCCGCTCGACCAGGGAATAATAAACAGTGTTCACTGAAGTGCTTGTATCGTCGTCGCTTGAAACGCCCCATCAAGGTGGACATTTTTCAACCTTTGGAGATGTTCGCTGCATCCTGGAAGGCGTCGAAGGACGTGATTCAGAACTAGTTCCGGAAGGGCAAGTTTGAGAATGTTGCTGCTGGAACGAGTGCCCAGAAGAACGCGACAGTGCTGAGGCCAATGAAGGAGCTCCGTTCGCTGTCCATGCTCTTGGACATGGCGAGGAAGACAATCAGGCTGGCCTCAAAGAAGCACGGAGATGCCTGGAAAGTGACGGGGCCATTCCTGACTGTCACTTTGGAGGACTTCCTTTACGCCGACAATTGCATTGTTCCTACTGAGGAAGTGACGGACGACTTCATCGTGCAAGACGTGCGGGAAACACGCAGGAGGACGCAGGCAGTGAAACTGACGCCGAAAACAGCGAAGCCCCAAACAACCGTGCAGTGCTTGACGCAATTGGCGTGCCGCAGCGTTATGCAAGTTTAACAGGACAGCAAGAAGTGATGCAATCCCTGTGGGTCTAGAACTCAGTGTGAGGCCATCTCTGATAGCTAAGCAGACGTAAAAGAAGATCACGGATTACTTTCAGAGAAAATAAAAACGGAAGTCCTTACAATTGGCAAGTACTTTGGTAATGTTACAGCATGCTAGGCACGAAACGAAATTTCATTATAACGAAGTAAACTGCTGATTTTTACAATTTTTTTTATATCAAAGTTTAACTGTAGTTTGGAGTGATAACTGTACTCAACGCACAAAGCCAAACACCATTCCGTCTCCAAATGACCTTGGTTTAACCTTGAGAAGCACAGCTCAGCAACAGATAGACTCCAAGTCCAACAAAAGTTTACTCATAGGTTAACCACCATCCACCATGGTGACCATTGTGGACATGACCTTTGGGCAAAGGCCACTAGGAGGCGTATGTGCATGACTTCTGTCTGCCTTCTGTATAAACAACAGCTGGGAGCCACTGCCTAGCCAGACACGGAAGAAAAGCCAGGATCACTGGATTGCTGTGCTCGTTACTGCAGGATGGTGGAATACGATCGCCTTGCCGGCATTACTTGCGGGGCTGCACAATTGACTAAAAAGCAGCAGCGTCAAGAGGAAGCGAGATCGAGAGAATCTTCAGAAGAACGAGTGGCCAGACATGAGCAGGACCCAGACAAAAAGCGTGCCAAGCACGTCACTGAAGCCGCTGCAGTGAGTGCATTGGCTGAGAAACAGTCAAGAGAAACCTAGCTAAACCATGATAGACAGAACTATCATTCATCAAACTAGGTTCAATCATGTTTGAATCACGCCTAACATTTTTGTGTGGCACCAGCTTTTCTTGTAGCGGGGCTAGTACCATAATGCTTTTGCATAAAACAAAAGCAACAATAAAACAAAAGCAACAGCAAGCTTGTCAGGCTGCAATGAAAGAAGTCAACGGCAGCAACATTGTTTCCAATGCTATCACATAGCATTCTTAGAGTATCTGAAGCGGCCCCAGAATTCTTTTTGTTCCTTGTTCACATTGCTACTACACAAATGGAGCATGTAGTGACTGTGAACCCATCATCCTGTGCGTGTACTGGTCACTGGAAGATGGTGCATAGTGTTGTGGTGGGCCCTCGTTTTTGACCAGTCATCAAATAAATATATTATGGTTGGCCTTACTCAGACCGCATGCCAGTTATTGGAAAAGTAGTTGAAAAGGTCATAACAAATTCAATTGAATTATAATAATTTCCAAAATACATTTCTTAATTCATCTGAATAATTGAAAGTCAGGATATTCGATATTCAAAGTTTTTAAATATTCACACATTCTTATGGGTTCAGCTCATGCGTGTGTGTCCATCCGCAGAAAGTGTAGCACTTAACCTATGAATCGAATGATGGCACGGTTCTGTTTAACTTTTAAGAAAAAAAATCATCCTCCACCGGGAATTGAACTCCTACTCCTGCAATCACCAGCCGAGCATGTTAACTGACTAAGCCACGACGTACACATGAGAAACATATCTTAATTCTCCTTATCTAGCGTCCGTGCCATCTCCTTGGCCATATGCCATGGCAAAAGGGGTGCTTGTGGTGATGTCATGCCAACGCAATTGCCATGTAGGCTGCTGCCGCTGAAATCATAGCACATCCTAGTGTGACTGATACTGTTCCTTTCTTTCCCTGCAAACCAATTGTAATTTTGTATAGCATTGCAATCAACACACGCTGAAGAAAGAAAATTTTCACTGTGTGGGCACCAGCCCCGGCCTTGCTAGTAAAAGCTCTGCAAAAGGTGCGCAGTATACAGTTAAACTTTAGTATAATGAAATCCTCAATATAACGAAGTTGCAAGGAACACATCACATAAAGCCCATTGGAAACCATGTATATTTTACCTCGATATAACGAAGTAAATTTTTATGTAATTTCATTACAACGGAATCTTCAGACAAATAAATTTTACCCAGAAGGGCAAAACTTTCGCAGAGGAGATGACGGCTAAAGGGAAAGCGTTGCCAGCGTGCGAGACTTGGGTAATTCACGCGGACGGGCCTCCCATGGCACGCGGCATTCGCACCATACAAGCAAGAGATAAGCGATAAGCCGCTGGAGTATCCGCGGCCCCACCTCCCGCTTTTTTTTTCTCTCCCTCTGTCTTTTTGCTTCGTCACAAATGGAGGAGAGCGGCGACTCTGTATCCCCCCCCTTCCCCCCCCTCCCAATTCTTGCTCTGCTCACCCCTTTCCCCTTTGCTACGATCCAAACAAACTCTTCCCCGTGCCGGCGAAGGCTGATGTGTTAGCGTGCACGCCCGTCTGTCATCCCTTTCCCGCGCGGCCGCCACTTCCGCAGGCGTTGTTTGTGCGCTGCTTGCCGCTCGGTGTGCCGATTCCAACTCTTCTTCGCTTTGGTTTCCCGCGTGCGTTGCCGCAGCAGCTGTTTGTACGCTGCTGTCTGCTCTATTCAGCGATTCTCCTTTACGACTCTCCTTCGCTTTGTCACTGCCTGGGTCAGTATCACTTCCTGGGTCCTTTGCAGGAGGACCCAGGCAGTGACACTGACGGCGAAGCCCAAAATAACCGTGAAGTGCTTGACGCAATAAACATGCTGCGGCGCTACGCGAGTTTAACAGAACAGCAAGAAGCGATGCAATCCCTGTGGGCCTATGAACGCAGCATGAGGCCATCTGTGATAGCTAAGCAGACGCAAAAGAAGGTCACGGATTACTTTCGGAGGAAATAAAAACGAAGTCCTTACAATTGGCAAGTGCTTAGGTAATGTTTCTGCATGCGAGGCACGGAATTTCGATAGAACAAAATTTCATTATAACGAAATAAACAGCCGATTTTTACGACTTTGTTATATCGAGGTTTAACTACCATGTGCAGCAGCAGCGTTCAGGCTTTTGCATTTCTCCAGTGCAGATTCTGCAATGCTCTCGGAATTTTTTATAATTTCGGGCATGATTGCCATGTCAAAACACTCTGGAGCTTAAAAGTGCACCAGGTACAAGGGCACGTGCACTGCATGCATTTCCCAAGTACAGCAATATCTTTCTTGTCATGCAGTGTTAGGGTGAGGTCACTGGCCAGAATTAACTGAAACATCGCATCGGCTGAGGCTGTTGTCAGCAAAAAGTGGAGTTTTCAGGAAAGCTCTGCTAGCAGCACAGTTGCTTGTCAGTGACCGAAGGACAAAAGCAGACTGTGCAAAATGCTCATTGGTCCTGGTTGGCAGGCATTCGTTCACAGTGCTGTAAATTCATGCGTTTGACATCCATGTCACTCGTAGTACGTACCTGTAGCGCACGCATGTTTGCTCTGGTTTCTTTGAGCTGTAGCAAGGCATTGAAATGCAACTGGAGGACACGAGCAGTTCCATGTTTGCCCATTTCTGTCGTTCCCGGCACTTCATACATGTATTTGATGCCCTTTTTCCAATTTTGGTTTAAAAGAACACAGTTTTTCCAGACGGTTCTTCACACACTCGCTTCTATTACGAATTCCTTCTCTTTTTTAGCACTTAAATCTCGTTTACGAACTTGAAGTTTCTTTATAGCTGGCCTTTAAGATTGTCTGCAAATGTTCACAGAAAAGAGCTGGTTTCCACGACTACGCAAATTGCGCACGGTCCACCACTGCCCAAGCAAAAGAGAGGGTAAAAGCACCCTCGCCTGTGAAAACAGTCTGTTGACACAAGTAACCTTCATAACTGGGTAAATTCTTTATTGATTTGCAAAAAATTATGCTGTTACCGAATCAACCTGCATTAGTCTTGTAACTGTATTTTTTAAAAAACTAGTCATCACTGTGCAAGTTGCTGCGTGCTCTTTTAGTTTTTTAGAAAGGTAATAGACAGGGTCAAATTTTGTTGTGTGTATGTGTGTGTAGCTTGCAAGGAACAGGGACTGATGTTAGCCCCTATGCACTGTCCAACTTCCCCGTGTCGACCTGCAGTTAAGCAGCCTTTTGTAATGCAGTCTCCAGCCTGGTGAAGGATGCCTTTGTGGCGCGCTTTTCGAGTTACAACGAGCTGAGGCGGTATGCCCAGTCGAGCGAGGACATGGATCTGCATGCCAAGCTGGCCTTTGTGGATACCCACGAGCACAACGTCCCCCCGTATGTGCACATCATCACCCTGCGCTGCAGTACAGAAGACCAGCGACTGGCCAGTGAGTGGGGAGGACAATCGAAGCTTCCGGCCAGGCTGCCTTTAAGGCGATGAAAACTGTTCGGCTTATTGAGGGTGCTTCCACAAGTGATGTGTGAGCATGCAGAGCACGCCCCTTCTTAAATGTGAACAAATTAATGAAATTACTTTGTAACTGCAGATCCGGACCATGAAAGGGGAATAACTAGGTGAATAAGATTAGGATGGGGCACATTTGGCAAGGACTCGCAGGTTATGACTAGCAGCTTACTGGTATTGCTCAAGAGAAAAGTGTACAGCAGTTGCATCTGACTTGTACTTATCTGTGGGGCTTAAACATGGAGGCTAACAGAAAGGGTTCTACTTAAATTGAGAACAATTCAGAGAGCCGTGGAACATAAAATAGGTGTAACATTAAAAGGTGTAACATGCAGAGTGGGTCAGTGAAATAACTCAAGTTAATGAAATTCTAGTGAAAATCAAAAAGAAATGGGCATGGACAGAGTATGTAGTGCGAAGAGAGGATAACCAATTGGATACCAAGGGAAGGAAAACGTAGCAGGAGGTGGCAGAAAGGTGGGCAGATGAGGTTGAGTAGTTTGCAGGGGTCAAATGGATGCAGCTATCACGAACTGGGTTAATTGGAGGAATATGGGAGATGCCTTCGCCCTGCAGTGGGTAAAGTTAGGGTTGTTCGTTTTCGGGTAAAACCCGATTTTACCCGATCTTTGCACCCCGAGCGTGTTCCTAAAATATCGGGTAAAACCCGATTTTTCCCGATTTCTGAAACAACTGTGCCCACAAAATTGCTGTGCCTCCAGTTAGCGCGCAACCGAGAAGCGGCCAAAGCGGCCGACAGACAGACAATCGTTGATTGCAGGCCCCGTGGCGCCATCTAACGTCGGAGTCTCGAACACAGCGCCGGTAGCTTGGGCACGCGCAGCGGCGATATTTACACATCGTGCATTCGCAGCACTGCTGACTAGCGTTCAAGATGGGAAGAAAACGAAAGACATTGGATGATTGGTGCAAAGAACACGAGGATTTGCAGACTACAACAAAAGACTCTGAAGGCAGCCGCGCGCTGGTGTGCAAGTACTGCAACACCGAGATGGTCACCGATCCAGCAAAGAAGCCCTATGACCGAATTCGCGAGCATCTTGCGTCATCGTGTCATAAGAAGTTGAAGATGGCGGTCCAAGAAGCTGAAAAGGCAGGAACATCTCAGCCAATGCTCTTCGATATTTCCTGTAGGCAGCGTGCGAAAGAAAATGAAGCGGATGGCGTGATTCACGACTTCGTTCGTGCCCTGGCGTACAGTAGAATCAGCATGCATCAGGCGGACGGACCTCTGGGGGATTTCGTACGCAAATACTGCAAGGCCGCTAAAACTATGCCGACTGGACAGTGACTTCGGATTAAATACCTGAAAGAAGCTTTTGACAAGGACATGGCGAAAATCCGTGATGATATGCAAGCCGTTAAAGTGAGTGTTATCGTCGACGAATCCCCTGACATAACCGGAGTGCCTACCATTAACACTCTGATGGGCTATTATAGTCAAAAAGCGAAAAAGAAGCAGGTTTGTTTAGTCGACGTCGACAGAGTTAATGCTTTGAACAACTACACAATGGCCCGGGTAGTTGGCAAGGCTCTCCTTACTGTGGGCAAGATGTGGAAGGATGTTGTAGCCGTAGCCACAGATTCCGCGGAGTACATGCGAAAAATGGTACGTGAGATCTGCGAAGCTGAAGCGATCCACATCTTGCATGTAAAGGACTTAGCCCATTTGATCCATGTGAGCGTTGACCATGCGATTTCTTCACCTTGCGTGTCTGATGTCCGATCCGCAGTGATCAAGTTTGGAGCATTATTTAAGCACGCTAACAAGCTGCACCAAAAGTACATCGAAATATGTGCCTCTAATAGTCTGTTTGGCGCTGATGCAAAGAAGCCTCCTTCTGTAGTTCCGAACAGATGGCAAAGCTTCTACAAAGCGCTTGTTGTCGTCATAGAAATGGGGAGCTCATTAACAGAACTTGTTGAATGCTCGCATGATAGCACCAAAGCGGAAGCTATTCGAGCAATACTTTCTGAAAAAGAGGTTCTTTATGCAAAGGCAGTCTTAATGAGAGATGCACTCGAGCCTCTTTTAAATGTCCAGAAAACGCTTGAAAGCGGAGAACTCCTCATGCCAAGCTTCGATCACCTCGTAAACGTCAAGCTACTGCAGACTGTCAACGAGCTTTCTACGACGATCGGTAAAAGTGATCGGGCGAAAGGTGTTTTGTCTATGTTGCCTAAGAGCAGTGCCATATTAGTAAAAACTTGTTGTGAAGAGTTTTGCGCCAAAATCTCTACAAAATGGGACTGCACTTTGAAACGGAACGTCTCAGACAAAGAAGAAAACCAGTTGACATTGTGGAAACTGGGAGCCTTACTCGATCCGTTCCAGAAGCGGCTGCTGAGTCAGTCGTTTGATGACTACCGACCTCTCTTTAATTCCGTGATGGACGATGTAGGCTCGCTTCGCGAGGAGTTCAACCAGTACTTGCTGGAAGCAAGCCCCACGAATGAAGGTGTTGAAGTTTTTGGAACAACGTAACTGTGCGTTACCCAAGGCTGGCATATGCAGCGTTGTCATTGTTGTGCCTAGCTAATGGCAGCTGTGACGTTGAGCGAACGTTCTCTCAGCTAAGGTACCTGCAGAGACCAAACAGGTCTCGTATGGAAACCGAGATGTTGCGCATGCAGATGATTATGTATGTTAATAAGGACGTGTAGAACGTCGATGACCAGCCCTCGTGAATAAAATGTTTCTTTTCTCAAAACTGACCGTTGCCTCTCACTGCGAGTAATAATTAATTACCAAAGAAACGCCAAATTTTGCAATATTTTCTTGAAAGCAGCCCAAAATCTAGCCCTAATTGTTACCCATCGGTTAGAGCAAATCGAATAAATTATTTTTTTGCAAATTTAACCCGATAAAACCCGAATTGCGGAATTTTCCCACGAAAAACCTGATTTCTCCCCTATTATCAAGCCGAAAAATAACGCCCGATTTTTAAAACCCCCCGAATTTGAAAAAATATAAAACCCGAAAACGAATAACCCTAGGTATAGTCCGGATGATGACTGACTTTGTAGGAGTAAAATAACTGCAGTTTAAGCATTTACTATGCTATTGATGGCATTCTACCCTTCCCACTAGCAGAACGCCATGCATTCTCTAATGTCACCCAGTCCGCAACTTACTTTTATGCTTGCCGTGAGAATCAGGTGACTGCCTCAAAATAGGATACCGTGGTCAGCTTTCCAAAAAGTATTTTATCGTCTTCGCACAGTGTAAAAAACTGTACTAAATTATTCAGGCAAGCATCAGCTGCATTGCCTTCTTCCGACATACTGGTAATCCGCACTGTTGCGAAATATCTGCACTCATGATACTGTGCGAGCTGCTTGTCTTCGAAATTCGGCCAGCGCTAAGTTTGATTGACGCATCAGCGATCTCTTGAAGCTCTAGCGGCTTCTTGTGAGGGGTTAACCATTTAACTATAACATCAACATGGTGACCTCCAATTAGGTGTGGTCCTGCTGCGGCGGCTCAGTGGTTAGGCTGCTCAGCTGCTGAATCCAAGGATCAAATCCTGGCTGTGGCAGCCGCTTTTCGATGTAATTGGAACGCAAGGTGCCCATGTACTGCACATGCACTGATATTGACTGTGCTGTGGCAGTGCACCCCAGGTGGTTGAAAATTCCAGATACGTCTACTAAGCCATCCCTCGCAGCCTGAGTCATTTTGCGAATGTTAAAGGGACATAACACTGGCCAAAATATGTCATGAGATTATGGTGGAGATGAAAAGACCTTGCCTCATATAGTACAGATCGAGCACTGCAATATCAAAGAAAAGAGGCTTTACAATTTTAATTTGCCTTTGAAAATCACATAAAAACAACTGAGGTGCTATCCAGCGAAGAAACCCTTTTACTTTCACTGTAGTACCCCACATGACTACATGTCGGCAAAATATCGCTGATTTTCATAAGTGCATACTGTTCTTTTTTCTTCTAGCAGTGCTATTACATTATATTATTATATTTTGCACTCTCTCCACTGCATCCCTAAATAAAAAACCATCTTTCGCACCGCGAGAGGCATGCTTTTAGGTTTTGCCACTAGATGGCGCCACAGTGTTTAGAATTTCATGAAGTGATGACTGTGCCTACTAAAACTTTCGTTGACGAGGTGTGCGTTATTGTGCCATAACAGCCTTGAGTGTGAAACTGAAAAGGATGTTACTCTAAGCAAAAAGGTGTCTAATTACTCTTTGGTGAGTTAGATTTATATTTGTTCTCAGTACGTCTTTTTTGTCGGCCACCATTCGTCATCGCGATCGCTTCTCATGATTTCCAGCATCAGACTACAAAAAAGCGGGCGCATACACTGATCGAAAAATTCTTGGTAAAAATTTTGTACAGTGTTTTTATCAAAACCGCTCAGGAATTGAACATTTTAGACATCAAAATTTCCATTGCGCCAAAAAAAATGTGATACCTAAATTCTAGTGTTCTGTCCCTTAAAATTCTCTAAACCATCGACCGTTCAATAAGGTGTGGTTGGAGGTTGGAATGGGAGGTGGCAGCGGTGTCATGACAATGTGGTCACATGATCCCAATTAGCAAATGGCATTGACTGCCTTCTTTTCAGCATTTGTTCTCTTCACTGCTTTTTGCATGCACTGAGTTATCTTGCCTCTATATATATATATATATATATATATATATATATATATATATTTTTTTTTTTTTTTTTTTGCTATCTGGTCTCGGCTCCGCTGGCCAGGTGAGTGCAGTGAACTGTCCATTATTTTTTCCCCTTTCATTCTACTTAATATCTGTCTTTGCCCCCCTTATGAGCCCATCACAGGGCTTGGTGCAGCTGAACTGATAAATGAGCACACTACCACTCATTACCAGGCATGCGAGGGAACACTGAAGGAATGTGTGCTGTCATCCACATTATAGCCGGAGCTGCTTCATGTTTTTGTGCACTCTCTTGTTGCATTTTTGATAGCAGTAGACCAACTCATGACCATTCGATAATGATGTACAATATACGGCCCAAAGGTTTTTCTTTTAAGCCCCATAACAGGACTCGTATCGCAACTCTGGCATTCGAAATCTCGAAGGTGACAAAACTCATTCTCGTTCCGCTCTAGCTTACATTCACATTCCAGTATTGCTACCAGAAACGGCGTTACAGGGCTTAGAAGCGAAATCATTTGGCTGTATATTTTTGACAAAGACTATATGTGGCAGCAACACTTAGTTAAAATTTTGACCACTAATTAGCACCATTAAGCAGTCTTCCTAAGTAGCAGTGCTACTTAGCTCTACTGCTTAGGCATTATAGGTGGTACTAGGACCTAGCTCCGCTTCTTTTTATGGTTAATTAGCACTAGTAAAGTCCATCACTTAGCACCAATACGTAAGGAAATGCAGTTGCATCACTTTATGCGTCCTCTAAGTTTTAATGCGAAGGCATGAAACTGCCCATGTTGCAGAAACTCTGGTGGCATCTGGTGTTTGTCGCAAACAATGATTCATGATTCTTAAAATGTAGTCAACAAAGAAAGGGAGGCTACAAATTGAGTGAAAGTTGCCGAGGAGGTCCTGTAATAGGGGCTTTTTAGAAAACAAATGTTTCAATAAAATAAAGTGATGCCATCTGCTGTACTGTATTGTGAAGGCCCTGTATGTGCCAAAGGAATGCGCTGCACATGGGCCTCAAAGGTTTGTTGGTTAATGTGTGTTAGAAGTGCCTAAATTTCGCCTCTGGTGATGCCGGTAGCTGCAGTGCTGGCACGGCACCAAAAAAACACTGCCATGTGGTTCGGCCTTAAGCGACCTCCAAGTTTTTACATCTTTTTATGAATAACATATTCAAAGTATGCCTAATGCACTAGGCTGTGTGCCTGCTATTTTTTTGACAGCTATGAATAGCAGTTCTGGTTAGCACCTGGCGAGTTTAATCATATGCATTCAGCTGCAAAATACTATCCTTAAACACTTGGCCTTCACCACTCTCTCTTGGTCTGCAGCTTGTAACAAGTTTGCTTACTGTGAAGGAAAATCATAGAGTGCAGGACATTTAGTGGTCATTTTTTGTGACACGCCATCTGAAATTGCTTTTGACTGCATGTTATTTCATCACGGATAAAAAAACTTGACCCCGAAATGTTGGAAATGTATTTCTGCGCTATTTTCTTCCCATACCAAAAAATGTTCTCAAAGGGCTTGCCATATCTGGTCTTCTTCTTCTGTGACCTGTCTTCCTTCCTGCAGAAGCTGTGCCATCAACCTGCGTACTAATAGCTGCGTTCCATATGCAGATGTGGTCTTCTCCACGGCGCACAAGGCCAAGGGGCTCGAGTTTGACACAGTGTTCCTGGCCAGCGATTTCTACGCCGGTAATACCGAGGAACAGGAACTTCGCTTTGCTCCAGGTCAGTGCATGTGAAGCAACCTGTGCTTCAACACGTGCTCTCGGGGCAAAAGCAGCGGAATGCTACTCCACTTCTCTTAGCTTTCACTTGTGGCTGGATTGCAATTTGCTCAGTGATGGGCCCAAATGCTCTCAAAAATTGAAGACGCGCTGCATGCCGTGCTGTTATTCAAACCAGCTGTGAGCCCCACGCTTGTGTAGCAAGTTATTTTTGTTGTTAGGAGAGGGGAAGAATTGTGCATTGCTAATCACCATGCTCAGTGCCATGATCATTGGCTATCTTATCCAGGGGCAGAGCTGCCAGGTTTTGGCTACTTTGTGCCTCATTGGCTTCATTTGGGGCCATTTGCCTGTTAAAATGAGTGGCAGGGAGGCGCTAGAGCAGTCGAGTTGGAAAAAAGCACCTGCCAAAAAGTACCCCCAAAGCGATGCTGTGAGGGGTGTAGTGACATTGCCAAGCACTAATGAGTGGGTCAGCAGCGGCGTCTATGGCACAAAACTCGGCGGCATCTGTGGCACGAAATTTGGATGCTGTCACCAGTGTGCGGTGCTGCAACTTGTGGAAGGTGGCACGTGTAGTCATGAATGCTGAAACGCAATGTTCTGTACAGTCATGACTCATACACATTATTTACCACTTTACTAGCATACTGTATAATGTGGAGTGTGCGCAAACAGTGTGCATTGTCACGACTCATAGTTATTATAATGCTCTCACATTCTCAAACCCAAGTATCATAAAATACCGAGCAAGCAACCCCCCCCCCCATCCTAACTTCACTGCTAATTTCACATTTCCGTGCCGTGCCAAAAAAGTGCTTCCTACCCCCCTCTAGTGCTTCGCACCTCCCTGCTCCATATCCTTAGCACGCAGCTCATCCCAGGCACCACTGCCAGCCCCATCCAGTCCCAGAATCTAATCTAAACTCTCAAAAACATTGCAAACACAAACAGCACCCGTATGGTGCCAGCTCGCCCAGGTGCGCATAGGCTCAAAGTCTGACGGCTTGCGTTGAATGACCACTGTGAGCGGGACATAAATACAGTGCGCGGTCATGCTTATGCCTTTCACGACTATGACACAGCTGTAGCTCATGCTCATGCCGCAAACGAATGCACCCGCTATGCATAGCAATAGCATTCAGTTCCCATGGTTAATGAGGGTAGCAAGATGAAACTCATGAGAAAATAGCAAGCGGTGCAAGAGCCTCCCTGAATGCACCCTCACTTCCCGCATTTACCCACGGGAGCGGCAGTGTCAAAGCCGCGGTGGACGGTGTGCACATTCTATTTTCAGTCTGATTGTGAGCCCTTTATAGGCTGCACCCCGCTGGGGTGGAGCAGTGGTTGAGGTGCTCGACTACTGTTCCCTAGGATGCAGGATCGAATCCTGGCCTCGGCGACCGCTTTTCGATGGAGGCGAAAAGCAAGGCTCTTGTGTGCTGTGCGATGTCAGTGCACGTTAAAGAACCCCTGGTGGTAAACATTTCCGGAGTTCTCCACTACGGCGCCTCTCATAGCCTGAGTCACCTTGGAATGTTAAAATCCCACAAATCCAAACCAAACCTTTGTAAGCTGTTGCGATGAAACTAAGAGTCTTTCATTATTGCCAGTGCCTCAGATGGCAACAATGAACAAAGAGTCAAGCTAGTCCGCCCTACTTAAATCCAAGGTGACGCCTTTCACGGCTGAGCAAAATTAGGGGTCTGTGACAACAGTGCCTGCTCGTGTCTATGTCATGCCGAGAAGATGAGCCTTCGGCCAAAAAATGATTTCCACAGTATTGCTGACACCAATTTTAGCCCAAAAAAGCAAGCTTTTGGACTCCAGAAAGTCTGAAATATCAGTCATGAAAATGTGCACGTTCCTATGGGGTGCGTGGCATTTGCAGAATGAAGTCCGAAATTTTGCGCAGGTCTGAATTATTGGAGTCCAAATAAAATTAGTTGTGGTTTAGCTCTGGTTAATCCTAGTTGAATTGCAAAAGCAACGGCGGAAGCTTCTTTTGCCTGCTACATTATTCCCCTATCGCGCCCTATCAGTGTAAGGTGCTGCATTATTGGGGACACTTAAGCTCATCCTTTAAGGGTATGATGCGAGAGCGTAAGCTACCAGCTCACGTATAAAGTCGCACTTCAACCAAACATATAGACATGCCTGCGTGTAGTAGGGGTAACGAGAATGCAAACGGTTTTGCAGGCTGATTTTGATATCACCTTCCCTTATGAAAGGAGCGACCCGAGTTGGCAGTTCCTGCCCGTGGCATAGGGGTAACATGAATTCAAATGTCTTGGCAGGCTGATTTTTTTTATGAGGAGACCGTAGCTACACCTCTTCACGGCATAGCTGCGGCCACCCAAGGTCTCGCTTTAACTGTCGTAGTGTTGCTTTCGCAACAAAAATCGGTCGACTACTGTATTTTGCTATAGCATCAGTAACCCACACTCCATCTTTGGAAATAACTGTCGTGGTATTTTTTGCCATGCCAAACTTGTGAGCTCTTTTCATGCACAAAAAGTCAGCCGGTGCAAAACCTTCTCATGAAGGGGCTTTTTCTGAGTGTTCAGCCAGCTGGTCTAACGGCAACGTGGCATACACATCGTGCACAGAAGCGAAACAATGCGTACCGCAAGGAAACTCTGCAAGGTGTTCATGTTTGATGTGGCTGCAGTGCTATGTATTAATAACCTGCCTCGTTATATTTCTTCCCATATCCACTTCTCTGATGATGATGATGATTGCATCATTTATCAAGCAACTACTAACTCCGCTGATTATTTCGACTTACAAAATTACCTTACTTGCATACAAAGCTGGTGTAACACTTTGCTCATGGCCATTCACCACCATTGCATTTACGTTATGCCTAATCAATCGTTCAAATATCTCAGCGTGCGCATTTTACATGACCCAATCAATCATTCAAATTCCCCTACCACTTCCAGTGCTTCGCTGCATACTGTAAACTGTTGTTCCTTCCAGAGGCTATCGACCATTACTTTACTCTTCTGCATATTAATCTTTAGTCCTATTGTTCTGCTTTGACAGTCAGTATCATTAAGCATCCTTTGTGGTTTATCCCTGCAGTTACGAAGCCTATATTCTTCATCAACCTGAACCCCTAACTATTCCCAATCCAGCTTTCTGAACACTTGCTCTGAGCAAGCGAGCCAAGATAATGCGCAGGGATAACGCCACCACGGTTTGTTTCTCTTTTGAGGTTGGTCACTCTAGTGCGATTGGGGAAGGGGACTTGGCAGAGGGCCAGCACCCTTGAATGGAGTGCTGGCAGTGGCTTGCACAGCTCGTTCGGTTGCACACGCCTGATTTTCAGTACGTTCGCTTTATCACGCCACGAGTGGGGCGGGCGCCGTGCACTGCCACAAAATCATTGGAACGCGTGCTAGTGTGAGCATTATGTGAGTAAATACGGTAGTTGTTGGGTTGTAGATAAGCCTGTGGTTAGCTGGGCACAGCTTGGCAGCTTGCAGCGAAGAGGCTGCCAATGCATACACGCATTTTCCATAAACCTACTCACAGATTGCACTGCAGTATTTGAAAAAAAAAGAAAAAAGTCTGTTGCAACCTTTTCTTTGTTTGTGTGCAGAGAGTGTGCAAGAGTACCACGTGCTGTACGTGGCTGTGACAAGGGCCCGTCGAAGCCTGCTCCTCTCACGTGCCCTCTACTTCCTTCTGCTTCGAGCACAGGTGAGGAGGAGCAGCTGCTGCTACTTTTATTTCAACTTAATTTGTTTATTTCGCCAAATGCATGGTAGGAACTGTTGGGCAAAAAGCTACTCAGCTGGAGGGGGACGAATAGTGTTTGTGTCAAAGTAAATCAGAAGTTAAAGTTGACTAATTGCTGCTACTTTTGTTTCAACTTCATTTATTTCATCGAATGAATAGTAGGAACTCTTGGGCAAAAAGCTACTCAGCTGGAAGAGGACCAGTAGTGTGTGTGTCGAAGCGGCCGCCGAGGCCGGGATTCAGTCCCGCAACCTTGGGAACAGTAGTCGAGCACCTTAACTACTGCGCCACGCCAGCGGGATCGAAGAAGTTAAAATTGATTGAGTCAATCAGTGGCGTCGCGAGGGGGGTGCAGGGGGTGTGGTCCGCACCAAGTGCAGTGCTGAGGGGGGTGCAGCCGGGCAGTGAGAGGTAGGAAGGGGCGGGGAGTGAAATGAATTACATTAAGACGTGAAAAGGCGCGCATCGGTGCCACTGACTGGCAAGTATGATCTTCTCGTCGAACCCGGATATATCGAACTTGAAGGGTATCGCGAAATAGTTCGATATATCGATAATTCGATATACAAAAATCGGCTTGTGACGGCACTTATGATGCTAAAAAACGATACCGTATTTGTCGCGTAAGCAACCCACTCGCATAATGAACCCACTCTGCACTTTTGCACGGAGAATTTGAAAAAAAAAAATAAAAGCGTTAACGCCAGCTCGCTCACATGCAAGCGATTGAGCGATCTCGGGGACGAGCGTCAGCGACAGAGCGAAAAATTTCAAACTCCCTCTCGCTGCTCGAGCCACCGCGACAGCTCTAAACTAGGTGTCTGTGTTGCCCCAGAAGAAATCAGCGAGCGTTTTCGCTTGCATGTCGATGGCGCGCGTCACTCTGTTTCGGTCGTCTCATCCACAGCTCATTGGCAGCGTGCCAAGATGCTGTGCAGCGATAACGTCGGGGCGCGTTTATCTTTTGATAGCTCCTGCGGTGGCGGGGAGCGAACTTGGCAGAGTGCCCGTGATGGCTTGATTGCACGTACAAGCCTGGTTCGATTTATCACGCCGCGCTTGGGGCAGGCGTCATGATCGCAGCAGCTGACCGCGTGCTTTCGTTGACTCATACATGCAAGAATAAACGACTCCCGCAAAAAAAAAAAAAAAATAATAACCCTGCTTCTTTTTAACGTCTGAACAGCACAACGATAAGAAAGGATAACTCGAAAAAAAAAAGAGAGAGAGAGAGAGCGCTGCCGCTTTTTAACGTCCGCAGGCACCATAGCCACATCAGCCGCTGCGCGCGCAGAGGGTTCGCAACACACGCTGAAGAAAGCGTCGACGCCTGTCTGAAAACGGGCTGAGCTGGCTTGGCTAGCGCGTGCTGAAGGAGAGAGATAGCTTGGCAAAAGGGTGGGCACACTCACGCACATGGCTTGCAAACATCATGTGTTGGCGCGCGGAAAACGATAACTGCAGATGCGCGTGCCTTTGGGGAATGGGCGCGGCGCTGCCAGACCAGCCGTCGCCGAACTATCCCCTCTCATTCCTTCCGCACGTGGCTTGAAAACGGCACGCGGCAAACGGCCAATGGTGATGCGATATTCTTTGGGGAAGGCACACTTTCCAGTGTGTGGTGCGGAGTTCGATATATCGAGCGACCGGTGAAATTAAGTTCGATATATGACGCGGCTTTCCTATACTTTTACATGGGATTTTCAAGGTGATATTCTGTGAGTTCGATATAACCAAAATTCGATATATCCGGGTTCTATATAACCGGGTTCGACTGTATAACTAATAATTCTGTTGTGAGGAGTGCTTGAAAACACATTCCTTAGTTTATGCCAAAGACTATACGCCGTTTTAACGTTGGACTGGGCCTGTGTACGTGCATGTACCCTGGGAACACCAGCATTAACCCGATACCGATCGAGAACTCCTGCGTCGGAGCTAGACACCCATCGGCGGCCGCGTGGCCACATCTCCTCTTTTTGTGTATGGCATGCAGTTCACTCTCTTTTCCCAAGTGCAGACCGCTGGCAGTATCTCGCCGGCAGTATTTTGTCTTTTGTTTTGTTCGTTTATCTCCTGTGCATTTCTCTCTCCTCGGACCAGTCACACATCCCCCTCACACTTTCAAAATGCCGAGAGGCACGCAATGCCTGTTGCTCTGTGGAATGACGAGTCTGATCACTATGCGCTGACTAGAGAAGGAGGGCAACTTTAGTAAGGCCAGGTGCTTTAAAAGGGGAATTGAGAGTAAATGTACCTGATCGGTGCTCATGCGGTTCTTACCTTTTTTCACTGAAAAAGGCAAAGGCATTGTTAAAATGAGAAAAGCAACTGAAAGCGTTAGAAGAGGGGGAAAAAAAAAAAAAAAAGCTTGGAGATGTCCATTATCTGCCAGTTCCAAAAGGCCGTTTCGCGCTTAATATTTTTCGTTGGTACAGAATCAATGCACGTTGGTAACTTTGCAGTCTGGATGCAGAAGTCAACTTGCATCTTTTGGAAGATATTTAAGAAGATATTTAAGGAGAGGAGGAAATTTAGTTAAACGTAGAGAATGCTTAGTAAAAGGCTTTCACCTATGCATGTGGACGGGAAAGGTTCTGCTTGTGATCTAACTACAATGCGTGACATTGAGAGTTATGAGAAACGGGTTCGGTTACAGAGTGAGCTGGAAGAGTGCTTCTCTGCATGTGAACTCCTATTATGCGACCTCGCTGACAGCCACCGCCCTCTTGGTACTACCCAATGCAGCCGAACACCCCAAGACAGTATAGCTGCAGCATGACGAAGACTTCCGGTTGCAATATTTCAAAGGCGCCTTCATTTTTGGAATGCGCCAGGAACAGCCGCAGCACTGATCAAAGGATTGTTGCAGTGGCACCTGGAAGTAAGGTCCGTGTTTGCAAGAGTTGATCTTACGATCACTTAGGGGCCCCGAACGACGCCCTGAGCAGGAGCAGATAGGTTCTTTTTCAAGCTGCGACTGAGCGCAAACGTGAGGGTGTATTACAAGCTTTGTAGAAAATGATAGCGAGCCCCTGCGGACGACAACAAGTATGCGCGGTGCTAGCGAGTACGTGATATCCAGCCACTAGGCGTGGGAAAACAACGCCGGCCACCCGTACTCAGTCGGCCATGCATCTGGTCTGGCTTTTGGAACAGCGCCGCATCGTCGCCAGTTAGTCGATAGGTTGGTTGCGACTGTAGGAAGAATGAAAAGAAAATGCACGTGCCTGCTACTGGGCTCTGTAGCTGAGCCACCTCCGCTGCCTTGTGCAGACAGAAGAGAAAATAAGGAAGATAAAGAGGGAGAGAAAGACTCGCGTTGGCAACAGCCGTCGTCCACCACCGAAGCAGTAGGGGTGCTACCTCGAGCTGCGCTGCTTTTTCTTTCTCCATGTTCCTTCTCCATCCTCTTCTCAACGCGCACAACCAGGGAGGGAACCAGGGAGGAGGGGGTGCCACGCCACGCCTCCGCACCGGGTGCGAGTGACCCCAGCGACGCCACTGGAGTCAATTGCTCTGCACAGTGTCCCCTACAGCTTATTGGGTGCCTGGTTTGTTCACAAAGGGTTTCTAATGAAGATATGTTGGCATTTGTGCCCCCGCAGAGGCTAAGGTGCCTGACTACTGTTCCACAGTACCTGGGTTTGATCCCGATCGCCGGTGGCTGTGTTTCGATGGAGCTGAAACGAGGCGTCGATGTGCTGTGCAATGTCAGTGGACGTCAAGGATCCCTAGGTGGTCAAAATTTCTGGAGTCCTCCACTACGGCATTTCTCATAGCCCGAGTTGCTTTGAGACGTCAAACTTACAAATAAACAAACAAACAAATCATTGGCATTTGTATAACATTTTATTTCATGCATCTTCCTTTGGGACTTCCATTGTTCGTATATGAACACTGATTTTCAACGGGGTGCCGAAATATATTTCTATGTATTGGAACGTTTAGCCCTATCTAGGCATGTTGTATGACAGCTGTAGATTTCAGTTTCCATTTGATTCACTGTTTTCGATGGGCAGCAGTGTAGAATAAATATTTTTTCGGAGGGCGCGATCTCATGTGTGAACATAAATGGCGTCAAGCTCGCGTCAGGATGCGTTATGAGTTCGGCATCATGTAGATGATTCCTTTGCTTCTGCTGTGGATATTTTTTTACACGACAGCAATGGCAGAGTCCGAAGACGGCTTTCGGATGCTGCATCAGGCAAATATCCGCCTGGAACTTCAACTATTGAGTGGCCCAAGGAAAGCACACTTTCAAATTCAGCTCGCTCTTAAAAGCAGTTGCACATATGCTCACTCTGCATATTCACTGTACTATTTCCATTTGCCAAGGATTCAGCTATCTATGCAAGGGTTTCACTAACAAGGAAGGCTTCGACATGTGGGTTGGCTCTTTCAAACTTCATCAGTTGGCTCTTTCAAACTTCAAACTTCAGCAGCATCGAGTGAAGTTTAAACACCAGCTTTCAGAGAACAGAACCCAGAGCTAATTTTCTCTTTTGTTGGCAAACTAGAATTCACTCTGCCACTCTCTGCAAAATGTGCTAGCCATAAACCACAAAAGTTTTAAAATTCTAAAGCTGTACTGTGAGCAGAGGAAAACTGAGCTGAAATCAAACATTTTTATCAATCTGGGAATGTTGTTATAAGAACGGTTCACTTTGAGAATTGACCTCAGCACATAACATATGCTCCTTGGCTTCACCGCATTTGTTATAGTGCAGTTGGGAGAATGTGTACATCAGACTCAAAACAACTCTTAGAGAACTACAGTCATGCCTCGTTAATATGGACACTTTGGTATCCGGCCAAAACTGACCATAAAATGAGTCATTCATAATAGCGAGTCATAAATACAAACAAAAAGGATTTTATTGTGAAAAAATAATTGTAATTAATGACTGTGTTTGTACATAATGGTGTGCACTGGTCTCAAAATTTGACAGAACGCCAGCAATTTTGAGTGCATTATCCTTCTCATTGTTATCTTCGAAAAATTGTAGCGCAGTCTGGAGCGACTCGCATATCATGAGACGTGTGATGGTGGGCTTTGTGTTAGTCGAACTTTCTAGCACGAACTCACTGGCCGATGAATCGGCATCCAATTCTCTACTCACCGCCACTTCCAAAACAGCCTCATCACTGAGCAAAGTAGCCGCTAAGTAGCTGCTTGAGATTCTCCTGAGGCGAGAAAACAGCCGAGCTGTCGATTCTAGTCGCTGACTGCTTGGATTCACCAAGATGGCTTTTGCCGCTTGTATTCATAGATTTCTTACTTCGCGCTACGTTCAGCTTTGTTCTTTTGCATTTAACTCCCGCCATGCCAAAAGCCAGACTCAAGTTGAAGGTTACAGGCTCCTGATGCTTTGCACTTTTTTGCCTAGTTAACCTTTCTGCCTTTCCATTCTTCTGATTCTCTCTTTTTTGCCTTGTAATGTTTCCGTAAGGAAGCGAGGGAGTCAAGTTGGCAAGCTGCTATTCAGAGGACTATCAAACATCCCATCTTCTTGGTGCCGTTTCTGTGTTCTTATAAAACAGACACTGCAAGCTGAAGCACAGTTTAGAACGATGGCTAGGTGACTACGAAGAGCTCAGACTTTGCCAAGGTGCATCGTTGACTCAAAGCAAAGCCGACATGTGGACGGACCGCCTGGGGTGCAAAATGTGGCAATTTGGCAGCGCAACAGGGACGAAAACCAGGAAAGGAAGGGCGTCTAGGACGGGACGCCCGGTCTCGGTTGCGTGCTCGTACGTCGCCTTTCTTTTGTCGCTCTACTTTGTGAGTGTGTCTTAACTCTCACCAAAAAGCGTTAATGGCTTCATCGAACACACACTGTGCTTTGGGAAAGAAAACTTCAGTTCTCGCCGCCACTCTAGGCACTTGTCTTTCTTTCTGTCATTTCTTTACGCTTTTGCCGGCCTCTCTGTTCACGTTCAGCAGAATTTATTGTGACCACTTGTTGCTGTTTTCCTGGCTGCGGTGGCACTTCCGCTGCACTCAGAAATCTCCTGGTTCCCCCCTTTTGGGGTCTTTCTTACATTGACCCTCAGTTTGCTGTGTACTTCTCCGCTCTAGCACTCCCCTCCCCCCCTCCCCCCTCCCCCCACCCCTCCCTAAAACGGCTACACACACGCTTTGGTTCTTTTTGACCCCACAGGACTCGTTCAGGCATCCGGCCGTATCGGCTGTCGTGGTTCGCTGGCAGCGTGCCCTTCTTTAACTTGCGTTCGGACTCCTCTGCTTTTTTTTCAAGCACTGTTCATATTAACGAGTCATAAATACATGGGCCCAATTGGGCCATGGCATTCTTCCCCTGTCCATTGTCCAGACAGCAAGTTTCCATATTAATGAGGCATAAATACATTGAAAAAGTTTAGTCCTCAGAAAAACTGTCCATAATTCGTGTCGTCCATATTAACGGGGGTCATATTAACGGGGCACGACTGTTAATGGTAACTACTGCTTCCGAACAGCACTGAAAAACAAGATCTGCAGATAGGGCTGTAGAATGTTTACATCTACGAACTGAGACTGGGTACCATAATTTCTTTAGTCTGAATTATTTTTATTGCAGTGTCTAATATTGATATTCATACCTCCTTTGACTTCCAGGGTCTTTTTTTTTTTTTTTTCAGCAAGTCTGCAGTATGATATTTATTCTTGTGTTGTGTATAGAGTAAGACAAAAACTTTGTCTACTTTCTTGAATGTCTAAATAACTATTTACACACAAAGAAATGAAACTTAAACATACACTAGCAGTAATTACAGAAAGTAAAAAAGGAGGTTATTGTAGCGCATTTTATATAATTCTGAAATATTTTATCAGTAATTTTTTTTTTCCCATAATTCTGCAGTAAAGGAGAGAAATTTATGTAGAATGCTTAAGATACATATTACTTATGTGTATGAAAGAGCGTTTAACCATATTTACTCGACGATTCTAGCACCTCCTTTTTTTTTCTTTACACGATCCCATTGCTAAAAGTAGAGAGTGAGGGGATGCTTAGATTCGAAAATTTGAAATACCCTTCCCCCTCCCTTCCTCCTCCTCCTTCACTGCTCTGTTTTCATGGCGATATGTTGATGAGGCGAGCTTGAGAAATAACATTTTATTTGACAAACAGACTTGGTACACATCTTCTGGCAAACGCGATTACATTTTACTTGAACTTTGCAGCAGCCCTCTTCAAACTCATTCCGACTTCTGTTATGGCTGTGAAGCAGCTGGTGCAGAACAAAGCAATGCGAGCTTGCTATGCTCGTGAAACTTCCAGACCTGTGCTGAATGGCGCCGCGGATTCGAGGGTCATGTGAAAGCATGCTGATATAGTTGTCAGGGTCGCTTTCCTCCAGATTTCGACATTATGTGCTGCCAGCTGTCGCGCGCTGTTGGAACACAAAAACACAAGAAACCAGAGAGATATAGTAGTACCATGCGAACACTACGACTTGTCGGGACTTCGACTGCTCCGTTTTGATGATTAAGTGAGCAAGTGCGCTGGGAGGCTTATCTACATGTTCTTCCTCGCAAAAGAGGGGGTGCTTAGATATGTCTGAAAACATTTTTTTTTAATTTTTTTTTTTAATTAGGTGGGGTGCTTAAATTGCGAAAATTCGGTAAATAGCTACAGTTCAGTTTGCTATACCACCAGGGTTGCTCAAATACTGCATTTATAAAAAAAAACTGATTCCTTTGGCCCCTAGAAATCGCCTGTTCCCGAAAGAGTTAAACAAGCTCAGTTTTAAACCTCTGAAACAGTGTTAGCGTGAAAATGTTTGTTCGCAAACTTACGGATTTGCATTACAAAATCAGTGCGTGCCAGCAGTGACTTGTCTATATGTGTGTGCTTGGCTGCAGGAATGGTTTGAGCAGCTGCAGCTGCGAACGGAGGTGGGCCCTCTCAGCTGCGTCGAGTGCCAGCACAAGTGGGAGCCACAGGGCCGCCTCGTGTGGCGCAGGACGCCCATCACAGTGGTGAGCCTGCCCTCTGTTTAGGGTTGCAAGCAGCGCGTAGACCCAGAACTTACGTAGCACCAACAGGAGGCAGTTGCACTGTTACTTGGGTGTTTGCCAAGAGGCCATTGCTTGCATGCATGTCTGCACTTCTGATCCAGGTAGTCAGCCCAATGACGAAATCACAAGTGTTTGTTCATCTGCTGAGGTGACACCTCGCCCCTGGTGACCACTGCGTGCGAGCCGAGTCGCTGCATTGAGTGGAAACTGCTCGTTGTTCAGAGCCTACTGTTGTACTGAGCCGTCCCCATGCAATGCTATTTCCAGGCCCTGCGTGCTGTGAAAGGTGGCACTCTGTGCAAGACCTGTGCCCTACAGACCACCTGGGAGCCACCGGCGGAAGACCATGCCTTGGAATGGCAGGAGCTGAACAATTTGCACCGGCAGAGCATGTCAGCGATTTTGAAGCCTCTGTTGTAGGCACAAGGATCGGAAGTCTCATACATTGTACAGGCATGTTTTGGCCTGAATAAAAAGAAGTTTTGTTTCACTGTTAACCTGCATCACCCTTGGCTGTCAGCCTTGTGTCCAAGCAGCAATAAGCAGGTGGCTGTTCCTCTTTTCCGGCACCGTGCGGTATTGCTCACAGGCATCTGAAGGTGAAAGTGTCTGACTCATGCAAGCGCAAGACACACAAACATGCTCATTAATTTTTGGATCGAAGGCATATGGAAGTATGCACATGTGGTAAGCCTGCAGATGCTCGGGTGAGACGAATAAAAACATTACACATCTGTTAATCTGGCTGCTCACTGCTCTTGTGTACCCACATGACAGGACACAGCAGGGAAAGATGGATGCGGAGGGAAATACCCTGAACAAAACAAGCAATTGGGAATA
Source organism: Amblyomma maculatum (assembly GCF_055883805.1). Lineage (NCBI taxonomy): Eukaryota > Metazoa > Arthropoda > Arachnida > Ixodida > Ixodidae > Amblyomma > Amblyomma maculatum. The sequence goes on from NC_139344.1 coordinate 405,778,425, forward strand.
TTTAAACACGCCATCATTCAGTGCAACTCCTTGCGGCACAAATGCAGCGAATAGGAAGGAAGAAAAAGAGACAATCACGGAGCTTTATTCTTTCAAAGAGAAATCAGTTTGTGACAGATTTGTGATAGCCGATGTGCCGTACATGGCCCTCGCGTGATCTAGAGCACGCCAGCTGTTGAGGGAACTTGGTCTTCCGTCTCTGAGTGCACAGCCATGCAGCACAAACGCAAAATGATCAAGGTAACTTGAGTGGCGAGCTGACAAGAGGAATGCAGAGCTCGGCGGCTGGCGTGAGCAAGTCATGTTTGGACTTGACTTAGTGGCATACGCTGCTAACCGCGGTGTAGACCTGGCGCCGCACTTAAACAACGTGGGTGCCACACTCGCTCCGCTTTTTGCCACTTGGCAAGAGACAGAGCGTCAAACTGGGGCCGAAGAAAAAGAGAGTTAAGTTATATGAGAAATCGGGCTTAAACCGCTGCTACACAGATAAGCAGGGTCGCAAGTATGGGTAGCTTTTAATTCCTCTTAAGTATCACGGTCAGTTACTGGAACTCGCTCACAAAAATGCTTGGCTGAAATAATCCAAGGCTAGGATTGCGCAGGAGCTTTATTGTCCGTATTGGAAAGGCGTCGAGCAATTTGTGCGCCCTTGCAACACCTGCCAGAGAGTCTGCAAATACACAGACAAATGGAAAGCCCCGTTAAAGTTGGTGCATCATAAAGCAACTATTTTGATGACTGATAATCGATATTGCAGGTCCTCTGCGCCACTGCTTCGGTGGTGGATGACGGCTGTTGTTGTTCTCTAATTAATTGATGGCACATACCCAAACAGGGGGATCGGCCAAGAATTGGGGTGCAGAGATATTAGATATTGAGATGTATAACTACATCGCAAAAATAAATAGAAATAAATGCTAGGGAATAGAGAAGGAAATGTAAATATGAAAAACCAAAATAAAAAAGTAAATACGTTGTTGCGGCGCGCGTCTTTCTCTTCCTTTTCCTTCTCTATTTTCTAATTTGTCCACACGAGGCAGCGGAGAGCTACAGAGCCAGACCCGTGCATTTTAACGCAATAGCGTTAAGGGCCCCGTGTCGCAGAAAAGTGGGTGTCGTCGGCGGCGGCCGCCGTCCCGCGTTGGCCGTGAGCGAAAAATCCCAGAAGCATTAATAAATAAAAACGAGTAGGAAAAATCGCCGACCTAAGGAATCGAACGTGGGCCTCCGGGGTGCGAGACGAACACGCTATAACCACTCCACCACACGCCAGCTAGGTGGTTTGAAATAGACAAAGGCGCTTCTCTCGATTGCGCTGTTGTCTCAGAAATGTCCCTTAAAGAAGTGTATTGTGGCGTATAATAATGATGCATGTAAATTACAGAACACGCAGTTAAGCGAGTGGCAAATTGCTTTTACGCTGTACTTCCTCTTCGCCCGCGCGTTTCGGCAAGGTGGCTGGCAGCGCAAATATACGTCCCGGAAGGATTAATAAATAAAAATGAATATAGCAAAAAGCGCGAGAAGCAAATGAGTAGACGGTGCTGAAGTGCTCTAGCACTTTAACGGTGCGAACGGCGTGCGATCACGCTATCGCGTTCCATTCTTGTCATTGCACCCGCCACCGTTTTGGTGGTGGACGACGGCTGTTGTTGCGGCGCGCGTCTTTCTCTCCCTCACCCTTTAATTTTTTTTTCTCTGTTTTCTCTTCTATCTGCACGAGGCAGCGGAGGTGGCTCAGCTACAGAGCCAGTAGCAGGCCCGTGCATTTTATTTTCCTTCTTCCTCCAGCCACAACAACAACAGGCGCTGGGGCCAAGCGAAGCGGTGCTATCTAGTAGGGCGCCCTCAGCATTCCTGTATAGTGCCTAGAATATACTTGGCACTATAGTGGTGGTGACAAACATTTATTTATGCTTTTGCACAAAGAGATGTTTGAACCGAGGCCCTATTGGTCCAGGCCCTCACAAATCTATAGGTGGACTTCCTATTTCGGAGCCCCCATGGCGTCGCCGCTCGCGCCCTGGCGACCGCGATTAGGTTCGCTGGGACTGTAGGTCATGACAGCAGCAGCGCCGCCTCCCAGGCCGGGCCTCCCTAGAAGGATTGGGAACGGTGGAGGCCTTTCGCCCATTATCCGGAGACCTTACAATTAAGGTTCCGGAAAGCGGTGGTGGCTGTCCTTATATTATGTATTCTTAGATTGTGACAAGACATTGGGAATAGACTTCCCGGGCAAATTGAGTGCCCGGAGTGAGAGCAGACGAACTCGTCCATGGAATAAGCAGATCAATTAAGGGGAAATGAGGGTGCTCGTTATAATACATGAAGGAAAGAAGCCAACAGTCGGCGAGGCCAAGGAAAGCGTTGGGGATGGTACTTTTTTTTTTTTAATGTTTACTTGGATAAGCACAGAAATTAGTAATGTAATCTGTTTAGGGGAAGATAATTAAACACAAAGTAGAAGAAAAAACAACGTGCCGATGGTGGGAACCGAACCCACGACCTATCGCGTCCGGTGCTCTTCCAACTGAGCTACATCGGCCGCTGTCCCCCCTGCTACTTGCTTGGGTATTTATGTTGTCAGTATACGAACCTTGAGAGTGTTCACCAGCGCCACCCTCAGCCATAGCGGCGGACGTGGAACGTCCTTTGTTACCGCCAGCGTCACGTAGAACGTGATCAAGAGCGAGGGCGAACGCTGTGCTAGAACTCTCTTACGCTACCTATGGCTTCAAGACTGCCAGAACCGAGACCCCCGTAAGCTACAAGCACATCAATTAAGGGGAAATGAGGGTGCTCGTTATAATACATGAAGGAAAGAAGCCAACAGTCGGCGAGGCCAAGGAAAGCGTTGGGGATGGTACTTTGTAAACATTAAAAAAAAAAAGAAAAAAAGAAAAAAAACAAAAAACAAGCACCCTCATTTCCCCTTAATTGATCTGCTTGTAGCTTACGGGGGTCTCGGTTCTGGCAGTCTTGAAGCCATAGGTAGCGTAAGAGGGTTCTAGCACTGCGTTCGCCCTCGCTCTTGATCACGTTCTACGTGACGCTGGCGGTAACAAAGGACGTTCCACGTCCGCCGCTATGGCTGAGGGTGGCGCTGGTGAACACTCTCAAGGTTCGTATATTGACAACATAAATACCCAAGCAAGTAGCAGGGGGGACAGCGGCCGATGTAGCTCAGTTGGAAGAGCACCGGACGCGATATTCGGAGGTCGTGGGTTCGGTTCTCACCATCGGCACGTTGTTTTTTCTTCTACTTTGTGTTTAATTATCTTCCCCTAAACAGATTACATTACTAATTTCTGTGCTTATCCAAGTAAACATTAAAAAAAAAAACAAAAAACAAAGTACCATCCCCAACGCTTTCCTTGGCCTCGCCGACTGTTGGCTTCTTTCCTTCGTCCATGGAATGCCACGCGACAGGAATGGGGTGTACCGTTCAAACACATTGCCTTAGAAGGTGTGACAGATACTGCGCCTTAATTTCGTCCAAACACATATTGCTGGAGAAAGATACTGCGCCTTTTCTTTCCTGTAAACCAATTATAATTATGTATAGCACTGCAACGAACGCCGATAAGAGGCAAACTAGGATCGGCGCGCCAGCTGTGTACCGTGCGACTTCACTCGCGCATGCGCAGTTGGGGCTTTCTGGGGCTCCGCGAAATCGCTGACCTAATGTGTAGCTTTCGCAACAAAACTTCCCTACTGTTTGGATGGATGGATAGAAACAACATTATTTAATAAAAACAAAAAAGAAATTCTTCCAGGGTGGTCCCCTACTAGTCCAGGAGTCCACGGGCTTTTGCTTCACATAGAGCCCGACCGACCAGCCATTACTGACCGGCGGGTTGAGCTGTCCGTGAAGCAGCCTCCCAGGAAGAAAAGGTGGGATGGGGGATGGGGGGCACTGCCTGGGGGGAAGGACATTCCCACAGGTGGTTACGACGCTCGACTACTGTTCCCAAGGACGCGGGATCGAATCCCGGCCTCGGCGGCAGCTATTCGATGGAGGCGAAAAGCAAGGCGTCCGTGTGCTGTGCGATGTCAGCGCACGTTAAAGAACCCCAGGTGGTCGAAATTTCCGGAGTCCTCCACTACGGCGTCTCTCATAGCCTGAGTTGCTTTGGGACGTTAAACCCCACAAACCAACCAACCAACCAACCAACCAGTGGAAAAGTGAGGATTTTGGCTCGCCACAGGTGTCGCAGTGAGGGGGCAAGCCAGGGTGAATGCATGAGAGACGGTAGGGGGAAATGAAACAATCCGTCTGCATTTGTCGCCATGTAGCACTGCATGGATAAGGGTGACAAGGTGCTGTGGGGTGGTGGCAGTGTCATGCGCTTGTGTTTGTAGAATGTGGTGATTTGGTGGTATGTAGAAAGGACCGATGCGGCCTCCTGCGCGGAGTTGGGTGCCTGATCATCCGGGGCTCGGGTAGAGAGTTCTCGAGCCAGCGCATGAACGCGCTCATTACCGGGGATCGAGGCATGCCCTGGGGTCCACGTTAGATTAACCGTTCGGTCGAGAGAGGTGGAGGTGGTAAGAATATGATGCGCGGCCGGTGTCGCCACGCCGTTTAGGTAGTGGCGGTATGCCGCCTGAGAATCTGTACAAATTTCGGTAATGGCTTTGTCAATGGCTGAATGGGCAAGCGCGAGTGCGATGGCGGCTCCTTCCGCTTCTGCAGGCGAATTAGTTCGAATAGTGGCGGCGGCCCCCACTCTGCCATCTTCGTAGGCAGCGACTGCAGTGAAAAATCCTACTTTAGAATTCCCTACCGCGTCGACACAGAGGATATCAGAGCGGTTGCGGTAATTTTTGGTGTAATATAGCTGGCTCTAACTTTCCGCCTTCCCTGATAAAGGCAAGCGCCCATGTTGCGTAGTAGGGGCTTCTGGTATATGTGATCCTGCGTGCCCGGAGAGATCATGAAAGGTGTAGCACTTGCTGGGGTGGCGATGGGTGGATTGAGACGGAGTTTGGAACTACGCCACTCGAACCGCCGCGACAGCTCAAACAGGTTTTGCAGCGAAAAGCTCGCGGGTCAGAGTCGAGTTTCGCGTGTGCGGGAGCCGCCAGTTCTGCGCATGCGCAAAATACAAGTGACGTCACGTCGCCGACAGGCCTGCGCGCTTCCGTTCCAACGCAAGCAAGCGCTATTGCAACTTCTTCAGCCGTGTCTACATTTCGGCTTCTAACGGACGCGGCGGCGGCGGGTACGCCACGGCCGTTGACGACCGCAGCCACCGCCGCCCCCGACTTCCCGCTAGCCGCGTCCACGTAGGCGACCTCCCCCGGCTTCATTTTCCCCGCTTTTTTTGCGAGAGTCTCGGACCTTTTTGTCTCCTCTCCTTGTTGTACGTAGGGTGCATGTTTTTAGGTAGGGAGGGCACTATTATATATTCGCGACACTTTCGTGGAATGTCCACTTCGTGGCTTGTTCCTCTATCTGACTGCAGTCCCACCCAGCCGAGGATGGTTCTGCCCGTGGTGGTTCTGCTCAATCTTTCTAGTTGCGCCATGCGCACAGCCTCCGCTAGTTCCAATTGTTGTGCACCCCCATTTCGAGGAGAAAATAGACAAGAAAAAAAGAGGAGGGAGAGAAAGACGCTCGCCGCCACAACAGCCGTCCTTCGTCACCGCTTCGGCGGTGGCGGGTGCAATGACGGCCTACAACAGATAAAAATCAGTGGCTGGCTAGCCCCCGCCACAATTAAGCGCGTCCCAGCCCCGTAGGGCCAGGAACTGCCACACTTCATCACCTCGCCGTCCTCCCCCCCCCCCCCCCCCCGTTGTCAGCGCACGTTAAAGATCCCCAGGTGGTCGAAATTACTCTGTAGCCCTCCCCTACGGCTCCTCTTTCCCTTTCCACTTTACTCCCACCTTCCTCCCTTCCCTTACGGCGCGGTTCAGGTATCCGCGGTGGTGCAGTGGTAAGACGCCCGGCTACTGTACCGGAGTACCCGGGTTCGAACCCGACCTCGGCGGCTGCGTTTCGATGGAGGCGAAACGAAGAGGCGTCGTGTGCTGTGCGATGTCAGCGCACGTTAAAGATCCCCAGGTGGTCGAAATTACTCCGTAGCCCTTCACTACGGCTCCTCTTTCTCTCTTTCCACTTTCACTCCCACCTTACTCCCTTCCTTTACGGTGGTTGAGGTGTCCACAGAAAACAAGTGAGGCAGTTACCGCGCCTTTCCCTTCCTATAAATCAATCAATCAGTTTTAACAAGCGAGACAGTTACCGCGCCTTTCCCTTCCTGTGAACCAATTATTCTCTTCTGTCCGCACGAGGCAGCGGAGGTGGCTCAGCTACAGAGCCAGTAGCAGGCCCGTGCATTTTCATTTCTTCCTACCAACTACTCATGGACAGCAGGGGAGGCGGCTATAGCCATGGCGATGGTCAGCACCAAAGCGGTTACCATAATTAGCGACTCCAAATCTGCTATAAACAATTTTGCGAGGGGCATGATCTCCAAAGAGACAGAGCGAATTTTAAGATATAAAGACTGGAACCAGAAAGAGGTGGAATTAATATGGGTGCCGGCACACTCGGGGAACAAAGGAAACGAGTTGGCTCACAGTATAGCTCGCGAGGTTATATCAGCCAAGCAGTGAACCAGGTTAATTCCCCCAATTTCTCGAGAGATGCACTTATCTCATTTCATGACTACGCTATAATCACTATAAACTAGAAAGGCGGATATATCCTCCACCAGACAAGAAACGACAAAAGGCAGGAAGTAATTTCTGGCGTCGGCTTCAGACGCGTGCCTTCTTCAGCCCTTCTAAATTAGCGAACATGTACCCATGCACAATAGAATCCAAATTGTAAACACTGCGGCGAAATAGGAAGGATACGATCATATAGTCATCATCATCATCATCATCATCATCAGCCTGACTATACCCACTGCAGGGCGAAGGCCTCTCCCATATTTCTCCACTTAACCCAGTTCTGTGCTAGCTGCATCCACTTGACCCCTGCGAACTTCTTAATCTCATCCGCCCACCTAACTTTCTGCCGCACCCTGCTACGCTTTCCTTCCCTTGGAATCCAGTTTGTTACCCTAAGCGACCATCGGTTATCCTCTCTTCGCACTACATGTCCTGCCCATGCATGTCCATTTCTTCTTAATTTCCACTCGAATGTCGGTAACTTGAGTTATTTCTCTGACCCACTCTACACGCTTCCTATCTCTTAATGTTACCCCTACCATTTTTCGTTCCATAGCCCTCTGGGTTGTCCTCAACTCTTGGTTAGCCTCCACGTTTCAGCGCCATAGGTGAGTACAGGTAAGATGCAACTGTTATATACTTTCCTCTTTAGCGATACCGGTAAGCTGCTAGACATAATCTGCGAGTGCTTGCCAAATGCGCTCCATCCCAATCTTATTCTTCTTGTTATTTCCTCTTCATGGTCCGTATCTGCGGTTACTACCTGTCCTAAGTAGACATATTCGCCTACTACTTCCAGTACTTCGTTACCTAATGTAAACTGCTGTTCCTTCATGAGGCTGTTGAACATTACCTTAGGCTTCTGCATATTGATTTTCAAGCCTACCTTTATACTTTTCCTGTCTAGGCCATCAATGATTATTTGTAGTTCATCTCCCGAGTTGCTTAGCAAGGCAATCGCAGATTACTGAGGTATTCTCCATCTACCCTTATCCCTAACTGCTCCCATTCGAAGTCTCTGAATACTTCCTCTAAGCAAGCTGTGAATAGTACTGGGGAGATTGTGTCTCCTTGCCTAACACCTTTCTTTATGGGAATTTTGTTACTTTCTTTATGCAGAACTATGGTTGCTGTGCAGCCACTGTATATATCTTCCAGCACTTTCACATACGGCTCGTCTACCCCCTGACTTCGCAATGCCTGCATCACCGCCGAGGTTTCAACTGAATCAAATGCTTTTTCGTAACCAAATGAATGCTATGTATAAGGGCTGGTTATATTCCGAGAATTTTTCTATCACCTGATTGATGGTATGGATATGATCCATAATAGAGTACCGTTTCCGAAACCCTGCTTGATCATTTGCTTGATTGTCCAAGGTTGTCCTGATTCTATTAGCGATTACCTTAGTAAATACCTTATACGTAACAGACAGTAAGCTGATTGGTCTAATTTTTAAGGTCCTTAGAGTCCCCTTTCTTATGAATGAGGATAATGTTTGCATTCTTCCATGGTTCCGGTACCGTCGATGACACCAGGCACTGCGTATACAAGGTGGCCAGTTTTTCTAACACATATATTAACATATATTATGGAGGTGTAAAAAAGCGCCGCCACCAGCGGACCTACTACCAGTCCCGTCTTTAGAGCGGTGGGAGGCTATACTGGCCAGCTCAGACCCGTTAACGCAAGTTCGGGCTACTGAGTGGGCTCAAAAGGTCGCCGAGAGCAACGGACTTAAGGCCATCTAAGTATAGCGCCCACAAATCGCTCATTGCTGACAATTAATAGCTGTTTTCCAATCCAAATCCTACAGCCACGACAACAATAACGCTGACATCGCACAGCACACGGACGCCTCTTCGTTTCGCCTCCATCGAAACGCAGCCGCCGAGGTCGGGTTCGAACCCGGGTACTCCGGCACAGTAGTCGGGCGTCTTACCACTGCACCACACCGGCTTTTTTTTTCTTTATTGCCGGTCATCCCCAACACAAAACAAAACCACCAAAAACGCGCTACAAACAGAATGCTCACAGCAGAGCGGTTACCACAAGCATGACACTGTTAATACAGAAGCCGGCATTCTCATACGAGTTGCCTTTGTCAAGTTAAAATTCCTTCAGCTCGCATAGTGGTTCGACTCTTGAAATCCAGTCTGGCACAGTGGTCTTCAATTTGTGCATTTCAACCAATGCATGTATACTCTCGCGAAAGTGGAGCCTTGCAGGGCGGGCGTCAGGGTCACAGTGAAAACCCGCCATTCTGGACCGCCATAGACTGTGCAGGCCTATATTAGCATAACCGTATCAAGTGGAATCCCATCATTATTTTCAATTGGCAGGAATCTAATCCCGTATGAGTCTAAAAAGAATTAACACTGCACCACACCGGCGGGGCGAAGCAGCTGGTGTGTTAGAGCTGCCGTCCGCGGCCGGACTTCGCCGCGCGGAGCGTCGGTGCCGGAGAAATGACGTCATAACCAGAGCCGGAGCTAGCTGCGCATCACCACGGCCTCTCGATGGAAGCGCGCACTGGGCTCTTCCATCGAGCGGCCGTGGCATCACTATAGCATCACTCTCTCCGTAGGTCGTGCGGAGAAGGGGTGGGCGCGAGCTCCAACACTGCAGCGGGCGGCGCTAGCGTCGACCTAGGGGAGCAAGTTGTATCACGTTACTCCGCTTAATGCTGCGGAGAAGCCAGTGTTGGATTGAATTTGCGCGTTTTGCAAGCTAAAAGTCGCGGTTTTCTCTGCACTTTTGCTTTTTTACGTGTGCTGGCATCACACACTTTAATCATGCATCGTCGCTGTTGTTGCCTTAGTTAAGGTATTGATGTGGTCTGTTAGTGCTCTGTATACGGGACCGAACCCGCCGTTGGCTTTTCATTCATACCCGAAAGATTAGCTGAAGTAAGCTTGGTTAAACAATGCGTAAAGAAGTGAGTGGTCCTTCTTGTGTATCCAAAATGCGTTTCATCGAGCAAGGTTTCATATATGGAGTTGGAGAGTTCCGTGAGTTGCAGCCGAAGGACGTGGGCTAGTTAAAGTTCATTTGTGAAGTTAAAAAAGTCTGATATCTGGCGGGATTGAAAATATACTGGTTTCTTCGCAGATCAGTACATATACCCTGAGCAAGGAATGTTCGTCTGAAAGTGGAGAGCTGTCAAATTGTTTTCTCAGTGAAGGCAAGACATTGATGCCCGAAACTAAACGTTTCTGCTGCCACGCGCAGCGGTACACGTTTTGACTCGCCTTAGGCAACTTCAGCAATAATTTCAAATGACCGAGAAAACAAATAACCATTCATACCATGATCTGCTAGCGTAGAAAAACTACGCGGAAAAACAAATACCCACCGGAAGCCCGAGGAGCAATGATCGTTGTCAATGTGCAAGAATTGGAACACACCTCTGCACACCTGATTTAAACAATTGCTTCGCTTCATCCCCCCTGTAAAACTTGACTATTAAACGGTCAGCTGAATGGCGCCGTCTCTGCCAGCACTGTTGTAGCCGAGCCTTCGCGATGGAAACACTGCGACTTGCGATAGTGTTCGTTTCGTTGTCGCTTTCGTCGCCCGCCTTGAATCCCAATGCGCGCAATAGGGGGGCGCCATCTGCGTGTCGAGGAGACAACCCGTCACAGGGGAGCACCAAATGTTTGAGGACTCGAGGAGCTCCTCATGTTTCCCGCAGACTCTGCAGGTGACGGCTTGTGCCTCGGCGGAAGCATCGAAGCGCCGGCGGTACACGAGTGTGCGCACAGCTCCGGCACGCACCTCGAAAAGGACACTGCCCCTGCTGTTTTCAAATCAAAGCCCCAGAATCGACCAACTATGGAGAAGGAGAGCATGACCGCTGCGTAGCCTAACTTAAGCGTAGCCATGCAGCTGTAGCTTTCGCAACTCAACTATGTTTAACCGGAGCTAAACCACTGCCATTTTTTAACGCGACAGCGTTAAGGAGCTCGTGTCGCAGAAAAGCCGGTGTCGTCGGCATCGGCGGCGTTGGCCGTGAGCGATAAATCCCGGCATGCACTTCATAAATAAAAATTTGGAGGACGCTTAAGCTTCGCCTTCGAGTGGAACGCGATAGCGTCAGGGGCGAGTGGCGCGCCACGTGTCGGGGCAGCGCCACACATTGCGAGGAGGGGTTCTTCTGTGTTTGCCGCAAGATGGCTCTGCATGTGCGCAGAGCGCAGAAGAAATGTAGCGGAAACGTACTTCACTACTCGTGTAACTGCGACTTCTGTAAGTAACATGCTCATAATTACCGATATACACCGCAGTATTTATGTTCTACAGCACGTTTCTAAGGCAACACCGCATTCACTAGAAGCGCTTTTGTACCACTTTCAAGCATCGAACTCGTGCCTGAGTGGTAGCGTCTCCGTCTCACACTCCGGAGACCTTGGTTCGATTCCCACCCAGCCCATCTTGGAAGTTGCTTTTTATTTATGAAGTGCATGCCGGGATTTATCGCTCACGGCCAACGCCGCCGACGCAGCCGACACCGGCTTTTCTGCGACACGACTCCTTAACGCTATCGCGTTAAAAAGCAACTTCCAAGATGGGCAGGGTGGGAATCGAACCAGGGTCTCCGGACCACTCAGCCACGAGTTCGATGCTTGAAAGCGGTACAAAAGCGCTTCTTGTGAATGCGGTGTTGCCTTAGAAACGTGCCGTAGAACGTTATACTGCGGTGTATATCGGCAATTATGAGCATGTTACAGAAGTCGCAGTTACACGAGTTGTTGTAGTGGTTATTTATTGTATGTACAAAAGGAAAGAAAAGATGTTTGCCAGCCCCGGTATCTGCTATCTTATATCTGAAGCACCTGAACTGGGGCGGCGGAAATAAAGGGATAGCGAGGAGAAGGTAGAGGAAAATCAAAGAGGTGAGTGATAGGGAGAAAGAAAAGGGTATAGTAAAAATAAAAGAAATATATACACTATGGTACAGTATACAGTAGTTTGCTTGAGGCCCGCCCGCAAATGTCTTAAGTCACTGAGCATTCGGCACATCGGGCGGGCCTCCGCAATAGCTCTGCGTCCAGGCAACTGTTCACAACGCACGCACTGGCCACCTGTACAAAACACTGACGGCTGTCGTGGGCGATCGGCCGTTATTGTGGGAAATAGCCTCCGGACGCAGCACCCTGACCCACGCATCGCAAGAGGTGAGCGCATTCACAGTGTCAGCGGCCGTTCGCTGACTCGGCTGCAACGCGCAATGATTCTCCGTGCACGCATTGGATGTGCGTGGCCTGGGGAATGACGGATGCGCTGACGTGTGTGACGGCTGTGGCGCGGTAGAAACTCTCGAGCATCTTCTACTGCGCTTCACCGCGCTAGCCGAACCATGACGTGAGTTGCTGGCGGCTTACAGAGCGCAGGGGGTAATCCCGGACAGCGTAGCTGTGCTCCTGTGGCCGCTGGGCTGTGCGCGCGTCCGCGAGCGAGCTGACGTGAGCCTGTGTGAGTACATCGAACAGGCAGGCCTGATGACCCGCCTATTTCACCTCGCCAGATAGTGCGCGCTGTGACAACGTTACACGAGTAGCGAAGTACGTTTCCGCTACATTTCTTCTGCGCTCTGCGCACATGCAGAGCCATCTTGCGGCAAACACAGAAGAACCCCTCGCAATGTGCGGCGCTGCCCCGACACGTGGCGCGCCACTCGCCCCTGACGTTTCGCCGTGCACCCTCACGGGTTGTAGAATCAAGCGTCCTTCCTTTCTGAGGTGAGCGCATTCACAGTGTCAGCGGCCGCTCGCTGACTCGGCTGCAACGCGCGATGATCCTCCGTGCACGCATTGGATGTGTGTGGCCTGGGGAACGACGGATGCGCCACGGACTTGCCAATAGTGACGTGTGTGACGGCTGTGGCGAGGTAGAAACTCTCGAACATCTTCTACTGCGCTGCACCGCGCTAGCCGAACCACGACGTGAGTTGCTGGCGGCTTACAGAGCGCAGGGGGTAATCCCGGACAGCGTAGCTGTGCTCCTGTGGCCGCCGGGCTGTTCGCGCGCCCGCGAGCGAGCTCACGTGAGCTTGTGTGAGTACATCGAACAGGCGGGCTTGATGACCCGCCTATTTCACCTCGCCAGATAGTGCGCGCTGGGACTGAACGCTCCACGTGTGCTATTTCCCACAATAACGGCTGATCGCCCACGACAGCCGTCAGTGTTTTGTACAGTGTGCAAGTGCGTGCGTAGTGAAAAGTTGCCTGGACGTGGAGCTATTGCGGAGGCCCGCCCGACGTGCCGAGTACTCAGTGACCTAAGACATTTGCGGGTGGGCCTCATGCAAACTACTGTATACTGTACCATAGTGTATATATTTCTTTTATTTTTACCTACTCTTTTCTTTCTCCCTATCACTCACCTCTTTGATTTCCTCTACCTTCTCCTCGCTATCCCTTTATTTCCGCCGCCCCAGTTCAGGTGCTTCAGATATAAGATAGCAGATACCGGGGCTGGCAAACATCTTTTCTTTCCTTTTGTACATACAATAAATAACCACTACACACACTTTCTTTAGATCACTATCTTCGCTCACCCGCTTCTCCCCTTCGGGCCGCGCGGGTACCGGTGCGAGGATGCCCCAATACACTTGCGTTTAATAAGTTTTCTTGCTCTCTCCCCTTCCAACATCCAGCGTGCGTCACTCGAACAGTGGTGTTTAGGCGACGCGGCTCCTCTTTCCGCTCACAGCGCGATTTCTAGGTGCAGCGTCTGATGCCGGACGTCTCTGACGTGATCGCTGCGCCGTAGCGCTTCTGCTGGGAAAGCGTCCCCTGAGATGTGTGCCGAGCTGCTTCCGAGGAATCATGCTGCTGCGTGGTGCTCCCAAGCGAGATAGAGGACGATCCCATCAAGGCGTCAGCCCCATGATCGCGTCCGCCTTCACGGCGCGTCGCTGCCCGGCTTTCTCCCTCCGAGACACCGAGTTCTTTGGTTCGTTCCGCTTGCTCAGGCGCACGTTTCGTTGCCGCGCCGAACGCTGCGTTGCTCGGCGCTCACCGCGTGATTCGTGAGTTAAAAGTCCAACGCGTGGCGCCTCATCAGTGAATGCTGCGCCGTAGCGCATTGTCTTACACTCCTTGGCAGGTCGACGGGTGTTGTATTGCAGGGCCTTGCGCGAACGAGGTGTAATAACGCTATCGCGTTCCACTCTTGAAGGTGAAGCTTAAGCGTCCTCCAAATTTTTTTAGCGTTAGGTTACTGCCGGTTGACAGTGATGTTCATGATACGTGACGAGTCTTTTTCCCGCTCGCGAAGGGGCAGAAAGAAGCGCGAGTCGACGTAGAAACCTTAGATATATACGTTGCAGTCTATGCACAACCTCCATTTTACTGTCAAGTTAGGTTTTAAGGAGAAAGCCTTCAATTGCTCTTACTGCCTACGGTCAAAAATCATCCTGACAGCCACGCCGGGCAGTTTCTCCTTGTCTAATGCCATGCCTATGTGGTTGTAACGGAAGCCATCGCCGCTGTTTACTTTTAAAGCTGCCAGTGACGAACTTTAGTCAGTGATAGATAGGGATCGATAATGATAGTGGTAGTTAGTGACAGTGACAGCGATTATGATTACAGGGATGACTGTAACGTCATTCACGCATATGCGAAGCTGACCCTTCCTAGCTTTCGATCTAGGCATCCGAGCGCTTCAACCAACTGCGCCATGCCCGGTATCGTGAAACGCATTATAATTCTCCTTGTCTACCGCGAAGATGACAGTAGCGGGACTCTGCGAGCGACAGACACTTACCCCGCCGGGGTGGTGTAGAGGTTACGGCGCTCGACTACTGTTCCCAAGATGCGGGATCGAATTCCGGCCTCGGTGGCCGCTTTTCAATGGAGGCGAAAAGCAAGGTGCGCGCGTGTGCTGTGCGATGTCAGAGCACGTTAATGAACCCCAGGTGGTCGAAATTCCTGGAGTCCTCCACTACGGCGTCCCTCATAGTCAGAGTCGCTTTGGGACGCTGAACCCCACAAACCAAACCAATTATAGAACGCCAGTAAACTTTGATGCGTTCAACGGAACACTGAGTGTTCGACAACGGGCGCACGATGTACCATCACGAATAGTCATGACATCACCAAGTGATTAATCCGTATGTAAAGCTGACCATGCCAATCTAGGCGTCCGTGCGGCGTGTGAATGCCGCGCCACGCAGCATACAGATCGAAGCAGGCGCAGTACAGCAGGCATCAGTGGCGTTTAAATTGGGTTTACAGGAAAGAGAAGGCTAAGTATCTCAGGGACCTCGCTTCGCAGCAGGGTCTTCCAGGCTTCCCTGCTTTTAATGTAGTCCCTAGCGTCCGAAGATCTAATACATTCCTAGATTATGTGGTCTAGGGTTCCCCTCGCTTCGCAACTTTTACATTTATTATCTTTTCTCTAATCTATCAGTGTGAAACAACCAGACCGAGTTTGGGAAATTTTCGGCTTGTAATCGCCGCCAGGTTACTGCCAGTATTGTTTAAGCTATGATCTGATAGCGGCATCAGACGTCTCCCTAATCTATTCTTTTCGACAATTTCTTTATAGGTTTGCAAACGTTCGCCTATCTCCTGTAAGTCGGACGGCTCCGCATTTGAGCGGAAGTAGGGATCTCGGGCTAAAGCGTTGACCGGCTCGTTGCCGGGGACGACGTGTGTGCTGGGACCCAAATTAGAATGATTTTCCGATCGATTTCAGCTATGGACAGAATGCGGGTGGTTTTCTGCGAAACCCTGCCTGTCCCGATATTCTAGGTAGCATTTTCGCTATTGTTAACGATCAAGCTAGCCTTGGTTCTGATGCAAGCGAGTGTCATTGCAACCTATTCAGACGTGTCTATGTTTCTACCTCGGGTGGTGGCGGATACGATTGGTGCACCGCGACCATCGGCTACCGCGGCAAATGTCGCCCTCCATCGGCAGCTTGCAGCGTCTACGTAGGCGACCTAAATTGTGCTCTTTTTTCTCTTTTAACCAGTGCTTCTGCTCTATTTTTACTTCTCCTAGTGGTATTCTGGGCATATGTTGCGGGGGAGGGGAGGGATTATGATATTCTCGCGACATGTGGCGGTAGCGCGACCATGTCGCCTGTGTCTCATTAGTTTTTCGGTGCAGCCATGCTAACATGGCTCCGACCCGTACTTGTCCTTAATATTTCGTTCTCGGTGATGCTCACCACTGCAGTAAGTTCTGTCCAGCTGTTATGCACCCCATTTCTGGCAGACGGTCCGTGAAGGAGGCGTTGGTAGTCATCGAGTGACTTTATGACAAATGGGCGCCCCCTTTGAAACGGGGTGGTACCAGTTGCTATCATGCTCAATTTTTCCTATATCCTGAATATTGCTTCAGATCGGTTAACTATACCATACCATACCATTCCATTTATTGAATTTTTACTTCTACATCACTAACGTTATGTCACCTTTCTGTTTTTAAGCCACCAATCTTTCAATCACTTTTTGCTAGATCCACCGCACATTCATTCACCCGACTACTAGTATCTCTAAACCCCAGGACCTCACGAAGAGTGACTGTGTTTGCATCGACATCCGATAGATATTATCACATCCGAGTATACTGCACATGTGTCTTTCTTAAATTTCTTTTATTGCGAAAGTAATATTACGGCCATGAACGGCCTTTCGCGTAATCCCAGACCGTGCCATGTTTGACCTTTAAGCGTCAACCATGGTGACCTATGACGTCATACCAGCTGCGAGAGATGGGCTACCAGATCAAAACCGCCGTAACAAACGAAAGGCACCTTCGGTACCTCGGCCAGATACAGATGACTTAGAGAGTAATTATGAAGAGAGATTTGCAAAAATAGACCAAAGACTAGCCAAGGTGGAGGAAACTATCCAGAAATTAATACCACAGCTTAACAAAGTAACTGACACAATGGAAAAGTTTCCGACTACTTTCGAAACTGTCCTAGCTAAACTCGACACGCTTACAACCAGGGTTAACGCACTAGCATCCCCTAGCAATCTGATATCTCCAACGCCAAATGCAGGCTCTTTGCCTCCCGCCAACACAGCATTCTCACGCCCAGCTGACGGTGCTTCGGCGCGTCCGTCCCCCAGCAGCATTCTCCGACCCAGCGTTTTGCAACCCGCGCGAGCGGAACCTTACCCGATACGCGATGGCTAGTACACCTGTTATAGTGTGGCAATGGAACTGCAGGGGATTCCGAGCCAAGCGCAAGGCTCTGGAATATGCAGTTTTGGCCCAAACAAACAGGCCGGTAGTCATAGCACTTCAAGAGACGAATACAGAAGTAAAGCTTGCAGGGTATACAGCATACAATGAGAAAGTGTCGGCTGAGTGCCGGCCGATCACAGCTACACTTGTACACCGTAATCTAACTGCAAACCAATTAGATTTGGAAATACCGGAGGTCTCTCATACATTTATACAAATCCTGCCGAACAAACGAACAGAATCTCCCCTTTACATTCTAAACGTATATAGTCCACCTAAAGACAACAGCACGAAAATAGCCACACTCTTCCGTAAGGCGCATGTAGCCGCTCATAATGGAATGTTGCTGACTGTTGGAGACTTTAACGCACCCCATGCAGAATGGGGCTACTCAGTTAACAGTAGAAAGGGAACTAAATTATGGGAGACAGCCCAGGCGCTAGGGCATACCTTACTCGTCGACCCTGATAAACCTACGCGCATTGGTAACAGTGTAACCAGGGATACGTGCCCTGACCTTACCTTTGCCAGAAATATCCCCGATGCGAGATGGGAAAACCTAAATACAAACATAGGAAGCGACCACTATGTACTATGTACCACTTTCCGAGCTACGCATTGCAAAATGCGTCGCCAGGAAGTGAAGCACACGAACTGGGACGCCTTTAGATATGTCCGCTCGCAAAGGCCAGCGGAAAGTATAGTAGATTTAAGACAATGGACGGAGCGTCTGTTGCAAGACGCCGCAAACACTTCAAAAACTGTTGCCCTTGAGGACAGCAGCCCCAGTCCGGACGCTAAGCTAGTGCACATGATTGAAGCACAAGGAAGTATCCATGCTCGATGGCGTAAAAATAAGCATAACCGACGTTTAAAAATTCGGCTAACCCGGCTTGAAAAGGAAATCGAGGCTTACTCGTGGGAACTTAGCCGAGAACAGTGGCATCAGACTTGCGACCGCCTTAATGGGCAACTGGGCAACAAGAACACGTGGTTTTTACTTAGACATTTACTGGACCCTACGAGAACTAAGGCAGATTCCCACAAGAACCTACATAGGATCTCGCAATCTTTCCAAGGCACCGACGAAGAGCTCATGACCACTTTAAAAGATAAATACATTAACACCTCCCAGGATATACCCACGCCAGATGGGTACTCAGGATTGGATAATCCTCGCATGGATAGCGTCTTTACCGTAGCAGAGATTAGGGCTGCTGTTAACAAAATTAACACCACCTCGGCACCGGGGGAAGATTGCATCACCAATAAGATGTTGCGCAATTTAGAAGACCAGTCAGTAGAGGCTCTTACGGACCTCTTCAACAGGTACTGGACAGAGGGCAGCGTCCCTGAGGAATGGAAGCACGCTAAAATTATTTTCATACCTAAACCGGGCAAAAGACTCGAGATGGGGAACCTCCGCCCAATCTCGCTAACGTCATGTCTCGGGAAGGTAATGGAACACGTTGTCTTAAACAGGCTCCTTATGCACACCGATGCGGAAGGCACGTTTCCCCCGTCCATGATTGGGTTTCGAGCAGGTCTTTCGACTCAGGACATTATGTGGCAAATTCAACAAGACATTCTAGATACAAATCGCATAAGAGCCACGCGAACCATCCTGGGACTCGATGTGAGTAAGGCCTTCGACAATGTGTCACACGCTTCCATCCTCAATCACCTCTCACAGTTACACGTAGGCAAACGGACATACGACTACATCGCTGCCTTTCTGAATGCGCGTACGGCTACGCTCCATTTCGTTGACAAAGTTAGCGACAAAATTACACTAGGGACGAGAGGAACACCGCAAGGCGCCGTACTTTCACCTTTTCTCTTCAACATCGTTATGAGCGGCCTCCCGCGTCTGTTAGATGATATCCCACACATACATCATTCCATATCCCAGACGGCCATAGACGTCCGACGGTCGACCGACGGACGTCCGTTCTCGGACCTTCGGACATCCGACGGAAGTCCGGTTATGTTCGATATACGTACAGCGGACGTCCGTCGGACTATCGTTCGTGGATCCGGATCGCGTCCCACGGACGTCCGACGGGCAGCCGGAGGCGGACATTTCCCGGAACATGCTTGCAGGGCCCGCTATTAGTGTAAAAACTTGCCAATAACATTCGTGTAAAGCTCAGCAAGCATGTGCCATGGAAATTTCAGTCACATACTAGTGCTCAATGCCTTTGTCGTGAGAGTAAAGCAGACAATAGAATATGCAACAGGTTCAAGTTTCCTGTTGTCTGCTTTACTTTCACACACAAAGCACTGAACAGTAGTGTGCAAATAAAACTTCCATCAAAGAGGCACATATGCTAGCTGAGCTTTACACAAATGCACCATTCCTGAAAACATGCTAAGTGCATAGGCATACCAGCATGCAAGGTTGTAAAAAAAGCATTTTTTTTGCCTTTATTGCAAAAACTGCATGAATAAATAGTCTACACTAAAAAAAATATCGATGTTAAGGAATGGCATGGTAAAATGCAGGCCAACTGGAGTATTAAGAATCTACTTGAATAATTTTTTTAATTATCCTTGGCCGTGACAGCTCTTCCCTTGGGGAGGTGGTGGAGGAAAAGGTATTTATTGAAACCTAATATTTCGGAATTAGCGAGATGATCGAGTTCTGTGTGGGCGGCCTCCGCAGGCCGGGATTCCAGGAGCAGTTACTATCCTGTGCATTTGCTCGATCAGCTGTTGCTAGTCTTTCAGGCCTAAGATGGAAAGAGCAGGCTGGGCTCCTCCTGCAATAGAAGGGAAAATGAAATTCAAGTTATCTGTGCTGAACTTTGATTACACATCTCCAAGGGCAACTGCCAGTTTCTCTCAATTGCTTTTTCCAGATGGCACTGTACGCATGCATCTCCATTCAGAACTGTCACATACTATATAGAAAGGTCATATAACTGCAGCAAAACCCATGCAGAATAACAAAAGATACAAACGTAGTTTGACCAGAACCTGGCATTCAGTATTTTAATGTTTTTATGTCGTCTCTTTGAACATGCCACTCTGAACAAACATGGCATGTTATGCTTGCTGCTATGCGCCCTCAGCAATGCCGAAGACATGGAGTGCACATGCAGAGATATTAAGCATAAAGGATGCTGTATATGAACATAAAGCACAGCCAGAGCATTGCAGTATTACACAGGTACGCATTGGCGGCAGAAACCTGCATTTTGAGCGGTTTAACAGGCAGATTTCTAGTCATTGTTCCTGCTCTGAAAAGAAGTGATCAATAATAACATCATTTAAAATTGTTACCTTTTTGTTCTGTAAACTGCACATTTCGCTGGTTTCCATGTACCCTCTACTGAAGACATTCCCTGGGCGTGTCGGGGGTATATCGACATCAACATCTAGGCTACAAGCGTCTAGAAAGCGTCTCCTTAGAGCAGCTGCGACGAATTAACTTATCTGATAACATGCAAGCTGCTGCAGCAGAATAAAGATAGACATTTGACATGTGGCTAAAGCCCAATGTGGAAGCATAGCCCGCCGCAGTGATTGCGCAGTGTTCATGCTTCTACAAGAGTTAAAAATAAAGTTATTTGTTTACCCACAGCGCTATATGTGACATTACAATAGCAAGGCTTATAGTTACACAAAACACAAAAAGCTGATAACCACAAGCTCTTGATGTATTACCGGCAGCATGCAGCATGGATGTATGTCATGGATTTCTCAACTATGCACAACAAATTACAAAAAAAATAATGGTATTTATAAATGCAGCCAGCTGTTCACAAGAAACACTGTAGCTTTTTTATGGGGAAGGTAGTGGGCGCCAAAGAAACTGCCCCTGTAAAGGCGCCTAATTTGCCCCTATGTAATATCGGGGACAAGCGTGTGGACTACACAAACTGCAATCAAAGCACATAACTTTCACATCGACCAGGGACCATACTTGTCGATGTGAAAGTTGAACGTTAGTTCTTTCATGTGTGCAAGAGAAATAAGGTCACAATTTGTTTACATCGCGATTCTAGTCCAAAATCTACAGACATACTGTCCAGACTTTCGCCCCCGCAGTATAAGTCACCACTTGGGTAAGAGATTAGTAAAAGAAGTGTATAAAAGACATTAGTGCTGTTGGACAGCCATAGCTATAAAAATGGCATCGACATTGGAGTACTACCTTAAGGCGGGGCCTAGGGCATTACAAAAGCAAGAGTTAGTGTCCGCTGATCCTCATTTGAACGAACAAAAAGAGGGGGGGGAAGAAATCTACCTCAATTACATGTTTTGAGTGACACCAAGCCGCAGTTAGTATTAAAGATATCACACAGTTTTGTGGAAGATTTGGGAGCGCTTTGCAGCTTTCTTACAGGATTGAACAAAAGAGCTCACCATCTTCAGAAAGGCACATTATATAGAAATGAAAATAGTGAATTTACTGCATCTGGCCACAACAACTTGCACACGGAGAGGAAGATGAACTGAAAATTTTATACATGAATGTACGTATTTACAACAGGTGAAACAATGACTATGATCTATGCCGAAGAGTAAAGAGATCAAAATCTAGCTCAGAACGAGTTCTCCAGGCCGCGGGGCCGTTTCATTAACTTCGGGACTTCGCCCACATTTCTTCTCCCCGATGACAACGAACTCACACATGACTGGCTAACAAACATTTTGGCATGTCTTTCCACTTTCATAAGTTCTTCACCCTCTCCCTAATACAAGCAATGCAAAAGGGACAACAAATTCGTTTCACAACAAACGGAATTTAGAGAATGGACCTCGAAATGATTGGCTCACTAGGTCACATGCCAAACTCTCTCCCCTAGGAAAAAAAAAAAAAGAAAATAAATAATTAGAACCCATCAAAACGGTGTCCCACGTGCGCAACCATTGCCCAAAGCTTGCATCCTTGGCGGCTCCTTTTACAGGGTAATTATTGCAATTATTGGCGTCCGAGTCAGCACCATTGCGGACCACATCAGAAGAGCCAACCCACATCATACCGTCACTGTTACACACTTGCCCTTTTTCAACGCCGCTATCTCCCACCATTGTTAACATCCAGGGTTGGAATCCTCAACGAGACCCCACTCAGCGCGCCTGCACTGAATAATTGTCACTTTTATGGGCTCCCCAACAAGGAAGAGGGCCTTACACCCTTCAACCTGACAGTGTTTTTTCTTTGAACGATAAGCAGTTCTTCCAAAAGAGGTGCTCGTTTCAAAGCTGTGCTGCCTCCGGGTGATGGGTCCAGTCAGCGTACTAAGGATCCCTTAGTACGCTTAGTACTAAGGACCCCTTAGTTGTATACTGTTCGTAAAGCTCCTTAAATAAAAATGAGCCCCCTACATGAGACAGCAACGAGAACAAACTGCCTGTCCCCGCGTCTTCGAGTGCGACAGCAAAGTCCTCGGAAGAGGGGACTTCTTTCCCTCTCTGCCTACGTTTCCGTTAAGCACTGTAGCTGCTGTAGCTGCCTATCTGTGCGCGTCTCTCCGCCTCCTGTCCAAGGGCAAGTGGGAGACGGCCGCAGCTGGGCATTGAACAGGTGACCCAAAAAAGAGCAGACTAATAATGGTGCCTAGCATACCCACCGATCCCTTACAGAAATCATTAAAGAAATGAAAGCAACACATCAGATAACACTACAATGTTTCTAAGTACAAAGTCGACAACTCCAAGTCATATAAATATATGTACATCTCCGCACATTAACTAGACAGAAACAGTGCAGAGTAAACTAGTAATTCAGTGTCTAGCAACACTATTAAAAGGGGATAAAGGCCACGGGGGGCTATGATTATTAGTACCGTTTTGCCTTTAAACTACAATAATATACTTGTTGCAAGCTTAAAATCAAAGATTCACGCCTGTCCCACCCACAGCAATGGAACACACATCTGACTCAAGTCTGCAGAGAAAGAGCAAGCTAGACTATTGCAGACGCACCCTTGGTTATTTTTCTGGCATTTCTGAGGGTGAAGAATCTGACTTGTCAGTACCATGTATACGAATAAGAACCCTATGACAGTAAATGCATCAAATTTTCTGAAGTGGCTTTTCTTTGCTGACCACATATGAGGTGAGCTATAATTTATCCAACTTGGCCTAGGTTTATTCTATGAATAACAAAGCTATAGCAGGTACACAGTCGTCCACTCAGGCTGAACATGCGAGTGCGTGGCATCCACTTTTTGAGATGCCACTGCATCCATCGCAGCTGCACACCGTAGCGAAGAGGCAGACAGCGTGAAGTACCAGCCTCTAGTCCCTCTACCACCACTGGGGTCCCAAACTAGGGACCCCTTGTTTTTGTCAGGACAGGCCCCCTCAGGGTCAGCTAGTAACCTCCTGTATTTGTATCTGATGGCAATGTTTTCCACCACCACCCACAATACGCAGCTGCGCATCATAGCAGATGTGAAGCAACAGCTCCTGGTCCTTCTATGCATAAGCCACTTTGCCTTGATGCATGCCTGCGCACCATAGTAAAGAGGCAGACGACATGACGCAGCAGCTCATGGTACCTTTACACATGAGCCCCCCATTGTACTTCGATACGCACCATAGCAAATATACACACTACGCCACACAGCTGCTCCTGGTCCCTCTATGCATAAGCCATTTTGCCTCAATACGCACCTGCGTACCTGAGCGAAGAGGCAGACGTGAAGCTGCAGCTCCTGGACCCTACATGCACAAGCCACTTAGCATCAATGCACGGCTGTGCACTGTAGTAAAGAGGCGAAGGACGTTAAGCAGCAGCTCCTGGTCCCTCTACACATCAGCCATTTTGCCTCAATGCGCATCTGCACACCGTAACAAACAGCCAGATGTGACAAAGAAGCTCCTGGTTTCTCTACAAATAAACCACTTTGCCTCAATGCACGTCTGCACACCGGAGCAAAGAGGCAGATGACGTGAAGCTGGAGCGGCTGGTCCCTCTACGCACAAGCCACTTAGCCTTGATGCATGGCTGTGACGGATGCATTGCTATTTTGCAAACTGCATGCCACACATTCCCATTCAAGCTAAGAGTGGATGACTGTGTCCAATGACAAAAAGTAACATGGTGGACAATGTAAAAAGAATTTGCTGCATAAAGTTTGTTGAAACCAGTTCTACATCCTACATGTAAACAAGCTAAAACCTTAATGTCGAAGGGATGTCCTGTGTGTTTAAAATCATCACGCTCAAACAACTTCAACACTGACAATCATGATTCAATATTAATAATATAGATAATGATACAATACTCACTTTTAGCCATACCAAAGAAATGAGAATGCAAAGGGATGTTGCTGTTTTTTCCCCGTGGATGACAGTTTTCCATGTTCAAAGTGCTGCTTCCTGTTGGCCTACGAAATCGGCTACAGCAAATGGCATCTGAAAAATTTTTGGAAGCCTCATGCTAGTCTTCAACGAGAAAAGCATTGCCATACAGAAGCAGAACACAAATACTTTTACAATACATTAAAAGCACCAACTGCGGTGCTGTTTTTAGGATGAGTAGGTAGAGGTTTTGCTGTAGCAAGCCAAATGTTAGCCTTCAATAAGGAAAGCATTCCCATACAGAAACAGAACACAAAATCTTTTACAACACATTAAAAGCATCAATTGCACAAATGCTTGTAAGATGACCACATACAGGTTTCTGCTATAGCCCGCATCATGTGACCAGCGGTTATCAGAAGCCTTGTATGTGAGCATGATGCCCTAGATTCAATTTATGGCTATCACTGTATTAACAAGCATGGGTTTAAAGCTACTTTAATATGATAATCTAAGAACATGGTAAGAGCTTTCAGTGCGACACATAAGCTCAGTATCATGCACTATAAGGTGCTGCATGGCTCTAGTGCAGCTTTGGCATTATCTCGCAGTCAATAATGCAGTGAAGTTCTGAGGAGCCTTTGAATATCTGTAAGGTCAAAGCAACAACAATTTTGTTTTCATCTCACTTTTGCTCAACTCTTTTTTTTTTTTTTGAGCCCGCGGCTTGCATGGCCTCCCAGTACGCCTGTTTTGCATAAAAGAAGGCGTTGCAGGCACCAGAGCTCACAGCCCAACTGTATCGCGGCGGCGGTATGTCAAATTCGTGCCAGAACAGCGCAGAACAACGGGTCAAGAAAAAGACAAGTGCTGACTTTTTTTTTCTCTCTCATCTCCTTGTGCGGTTGTTCTGCGCGGTTCGGTCCCACATGCATAACCAACATGCGCAAGGTGCTGTCCTAGTTTGTCAAAGCTGAAGGAGAGTACTAAACCTTTAGTTATTTAGTAGCTACAGCCGTTCCTTCTAGAAACTGTAGTTGCCGTAAAGCTCGAGAGAGAAAGATCAGCGGCTGTCCATTAAAAAAAAAAAAAAAAAAAAAACTCGCGACGTTTTCACAAGTGTAGGCATGTCGCACGATAGGCTCGAGGAGTGCAAAAGTTTTCTCGTATAGTTTTTACAACTCAGCACGTTGCGCATGGTTAACAAATTAACTCCTTTAAAGCTCGGGCAGGCACTCCTTTATCAGAGACAGAGAAGTTGCGCTGCTTACTGGCGCAGCGTCCAGTAATGCCGAAAAGATGGCCCTCAGACTTGAGGCTGCACTTTAGTTAGTCGGCGCGGAGCCATCCTGTCAGTCTCGCCTAAAACACTCGACCGTTCGGCTGCTGTACAGAGCTGTTTCCTTACGCAAAAGCTCACCACTATCGGTGCATCGAAAAGTTCAACTAAAGAAACAAAAGTTCGGTGAAATACTTACTTTGGAATCAGCGGGTGAACAAAGTGTGCCAGCCGCACCAAGCCACAGCAAAAACAATGCTAGCAGTGCATTACAGCCGTAGGTATTTGTAACTGCGCAGAAAACGCAGAACACGGAAACGTGAAGCCATCTTCCATGACTAAACTTCAACTTGTCAGGTGGATTGGATTGGCTCATTTCAGATTTTTTTGAGGATAGGTTCGGTTTCGTTCTTTCTGAGCTTGCAGCTTGCTGCGTCTATTCAGCCACTGATTAAAATTTCACCGAAGCATCATGATAGAAAGATGTTTAATGGTCATTTAACTTTTAATCAAAAATTTTGGATGGAAGAATTCAACGATGAAACATGCGGAAAATAAAAAGAACTGTTTAATGGAAACGCTTTCTATCGCATCGATTCGCTCTGGCATCATATAATGCAGACTTGACGGCATTACTGATTTATACGCAGTTCAGACGAGCACGACGACTACAAACTATATCATAGCTGTGTAAAAGCAAATCCAGTGGCGGACGTACGGCGGCTGTCCGCTGGGCGAACGGATTCGACCATCCGCTTTCGTACGTACGCCGGAATTCCGGCGGACGTCCGAAATCGGCCGCCGAGTTGCGGCCGAGTTCGGTTGTCCGTCGGACGTCAGTGGCCGTCTGGGATACGCCGACGACATCACCATATGGACCAATTCTGGCTCCGATGGAGATATTACAGATTCATTACAACGAGCTATCGACACGGTACAGTCTTATGTGCAGGAAAACGGCCTTACCTGTTCACCGGCTAAATCAGAACTATTAGTTATAAGGAACAAACAAGCTTCACAGGTAAAGCCAGATTCTCGAGAACCTATCCAGTTACACATTGACAACCATCCGATACCCCCGGTAGCCACGATCAGAGTTCTCGGAATGTTGATTCAGAATAATACGCAGAACACAGAAGCTATACGCCGGCTACGCGTCACGGCGCACCAGATAGGTGGGCTGGTGAGACGCATTGCCACACGTCGCAGGGGTATGAGAGAAGCCGACCTGTGCAGGATTATCCAAGCCTTTATGATAAGCAGAATCATGTACGCTTGCCCGTACTATCATCTGCGTCGTAGGGACGAACATGCACTTAATAGCATAATTAGAACAGCATACAAAGCGGCCCTTAGCTTACCAGTATACGCTAACTCAGATCGACTACTGCAGTTAGGAATTTTTAACACACTATCTGAACTAATTGAAGCCCATAAGACAGCGCAAGTGACCCGCCTGTCACGCAGCCTTGCGGGACGCGTAATTCTCGACAAGCTCCACATCCACCCCACTGAGGAGGTGTGCGCAACATCCCATTTATCGGCTGACATAACTAGTAGACTAGTTGTTAAACCAATAGCCAAAAACATGCTACCAGGTAGACATGATGCCCGCAGGAAGACAAGGGCACAGACCCTTGAGAAACAGTACGAGGACGATCCACAAGCAGTGTACGTGGATGCAGCTCAGCACATCAAAAACGGAGCATACGTGGCATGTATGGCCACTCCAAAGTCAACCTTCATTAACGCTATAACATTTCATGCTAGCTCCATATGCGAGGCAGAGGAAGTAGCTATCGCACTGGCCATCGCGGATCCCCACACCAAAACTATTCTAAGCGACTCAAAAAGCGCCGTTCAAAATTTCGCCAAAAATTCTGTAAGCGCACTCGCGGCGCGAATTCTGCGCAACCGATCTCTCAATCACAACATCAATCTCGTATGGGTTCCGGCTCACGCGGGTAACTCCGGAAACGAAGGGGTCGACCGTCTAGCCCGAGGCTTAACCAACCGGGAGACGGGAGATCTATCGGGAACGGACGCGCCTGTGGAGGCACCGCGCACATACGCGGAGGTAACAAACTTTTATCGCGAGCTAAGATGCACGTACCCCGCCCCTCACCCCGACCTCGACCGGGCGCAAGCCACGACACTCAGACGCCTACAAACAAAGGCCATTCTTAGCCCCTACCGACTATCGTTAATTACAAACGGAGAATTCAACCCTGCATGCCGGCACTGCGGTGACGGGACGCAGGCCACTCAAGACCATATACTGTGGGAATGCGCCAGCAATCCCCCTCCAAAGACACTCTTGCCAGCTCCCTCAGCGGAGGAATGGGACAAGCTGTTGGCCAGCCCAAGGAAAACTACGCAACTGGCCCTCGTCACGCGAGCCCAAGAGGTCGCTCCCGACTGGAGGCCACCCTAGACTCGCCCCAGCCCGAAATAATTCCTTTCACTTCGTGGCAATAAAAGTTGTTACCACCAAGTCGAGTCCTCGGGCGATCCCAGATCGTGCCACGCTGGCCGGCGGCTTCCCGCTAGAGGCGCCGCGCTCGCTGTGACGTCATACTAGCTACGAGAGATGGGCTACCAAGTCGTGCCGTCGGGCGATCCCGGATCATGTCACGCCGGGCGGAGGTTCTCCCGCTAGAGGCACTGCGCTTCCACTTTGAGTGACGGTATATAAGAGGCGCGCTGTTGCTGGGACAGGTGGGTCGCCGCCGCTGGCGGCGGGGGCTGGCCTGCCACGGAATTTTTGTCTGTTGTGGGCCGTCGTTGCGCCCGCCACCGTTTCGGTGGTGGACGACGGCTGTTGTTGCGGCGTGCGTCTTTCTCTCCCTCTTCCTTTTCTTCTCTATTTTCTCTTCTGTCTGCACGAGGCAGCGGAGGTGGCTCAGCTTCAGAGCCAGTAGCAGGCCCATGCATTTTCTTTTCCTGCTTCCTACAGCCACAACTACTGATGGGGGATGGGGCTGGGACAGGCAGGTCACCGCCGTTTGCGGCGGGGGCTAGCCTGCCACCGAATTTTTATCTGTTGTAGGCCGTCATTGCACCCGCCACCTCTTCGGTGGTCGACGGCTGTTGTTGCGGCGCGCGTCTTTCTCTCCCTTCCGTTTCTTCTCTATTTTCTCTTCTGTCTGCACGAGGCAGGGGAGGTGGGCCCCGCCGGGGGGGGGGGGGTGCAGTGGTAAGACGCCCGACTACTGTGCCGGAGTACACGGGTTCGAATCCTACCTCGGCGGCTGCCTTTCGATGGAGGCGAAACGAAGAAGCGTCCGTGTGCTGTGGGGTGTCACCGCACGTTAAAGATCCCCAGGCGGTCAAAATTGCTCCGTAGCCCTCCACTATGGCTCCTCTTTCTCTCTTTCCACTTTCACTCCCACCTTCCTCCCTCCCCTTACGACGTGGCTGAGGTGTCTACAGAAAAGTGAGACAGTTACCGCGCCTTTCCCTTCCTGTAAATCAATCAGTATAAGCAGGCAGGGGAGATGGCTCAGCTACAGAGCCAGTAGCAGGCCCGTGCATTTTATTTTCCTTCTTCCTACAGCCACAACAACTCCCGATGGGGCTGGGACAGGTAGGTCACCGCCGCTAGCGGTGGGGGCTCGAATATTTGTCTTCTGTAGGCCGTCATTGCACCGGCCGGCTGGCCTGCCATGGAATTTTTGTCTGTTGTGGGCCGTCGTAGCGCCCGCCACCGTTTCGGTGGTGGACGACGGCTGTTGTGGCGCCGCGCGTCTTTCTCTCCCTCTTCCTTTTCTTTCTTTTCTATTTTCTCTTCTGTCCGCACGAGGCAGCGGAGGTGGCTCAGCTACAGAGCCAGTAGAAGGCCCATGCATTTTCTTTTCCTTCTTCCTACAGCCACAACAAAGTTAGACAGAGAGGGAGGTGGTGAAGGGTGGCTACTCCTGGCCTTACGGAGCTGGGACTGGTAGGTCAACGCTGCTTGAGGCGGAGGCTAGCCTGTCAGCAAATATTTATCTGTTGTAGGCCGTCATTGCACCCGCCACCGCTTATGTGGTGGACGACGGCTATTACGGCGCGCGTCATTCTCTACCTCTGCAACACTGCTAGCACTTCGAGCCTTTGGCGTGTCATGGCGCCTCCATACATGACCTTTCACGTGACCGTGTGACGTCACGCCAGACCGAGAGACGGGGCACCTGCTCGCGCCATCGGATGGTGGCGGTGAGTCCTTACAGGAGCCGTAGCGGCGACGTCACTCCATTTTCACGTGGCCGTGTGATGTCACGCCAGACCGAGAGACTGGGCCCCAGCTCGCGCTATCGGATGGTGGCGGCGAGTCCATACACTGCGCTGTGTCGCAGCCGAGAGAGGGCGCTCGCTGTTTGTGACATGGAGATAACACAGTAAACTACATTACATCAGTTATAGCCGAGTCATTTAAGAGCGACGATAGGGTAATCTCCGCAAATCAGGCAGCAACACAAGGTAGCAGAATAGAAAGCAGCTTAGAACTGACCAATCTAAACTGGAAAAAGGCAGAAAAAATATTCCTAAAAACACATCTGCAGGAATAGATGGAATTCCGATCAAGCTGATTAATGAACTCGGTCCAAAAAGTAAGGAAACGTTGTTAAAAGCTCTGGAAACAGTCATAACGAATAAGCAAATTCCGGACAGCTGGCGGCAGAGTAAAATGAATTTGATTTATAAAGGGAAAGGAGGCAAGATGCAACATAAAATCCTACAGGCCGATTATCATAACATCTGTTATGTAGAGGTTAGCCATGCAGGCAGTGAAATTAAAGGTGCAAGCATGGGTTGAAAGTAACAAGATACTCGGAGAACTTCAGAACGGCTTTAGAAATGGTAGGCGCTTAGATGATAGCCTGTTCGTGCTTACCCAATGCATCGAAATATCTAGAGTGGAAAATAGACCTTTGTATTTGGCCTTCCTGGACATAAACGGGGCGTACGACAACGTAAGCAGGGAACTCCTGTGGAACATATTAAAAGAAGAAGGTATCGGTTATGAGATAATAGAGTTCCTACAGGAAATATACCGGGATAACAAAGTAGAAATTACGTGGGAAGGGATAAGAAGTACGGAGGATGTCAAAGTATGCAAAGGATTAAGACAGGGCTGTCCTCTATCACCGGTGCTGTTCATGCTTTATATGATAAACCTGGAACGGAGGATACAAGACAGTAACCTAGGTTTTAACCTGTCATATAGATTAGGTGGAAAGGCGGTAGAGCAGCGCCTCCCCGGTTTGATGTATGCAGACGATATTGTGCTGCTAGCTGAGAGTCTGGAAGAATTGCAAACTCTAGTTAAGTATTGCGGAGACGAAGGGGACGCTTTAGGCTTCAGTTTAAGCGCAGTTAAGTCGGGTCTGATGATTTTCAACGGCTCAACTGATCAGGGTCTTAAAATACAAAGCCTTGAAATACCTAGAGTAGCAGAATATAAATATCTGGGGGTATGGGTAAACGAAGGATTGGCATACGTTGGAAAGCATGAGCAATCACTTAAGGCCAAAGGGCGAAGGAATGCCGGGATAATGAAGCATAAGGCATTGTGGGGATACAATAGGTATGAGGTTTTGAGGGGTATTTGGAAAGGAGTTATGGTGCCCGGACTTTCGGAAATGCGGTTTTGTGCCTAAAATCAGAGGTACAGTCGACATTAGAAACAAATCAGAGATCCGTTGGACGATTAGCACTAGGTGCCCACGGCAAAACTACAAATGAGGCGGTACAGGGAGATATGGGCTGGGCATCTTTCGAAGTACGGGAAGCTCAGAGTAAAATATTATATGAGGAACGCCTCAGGAAATTGGACAGTGACAGATGGGCAGCTAAAGTATTTAAATACCTGTACCTAAAAAGCGTTGACTCACAATGGAGGAAGAGAACTAGGAAACTAACCAGTAAGTATGATAGTAACAAGGACGGAGAAATAAAGAGCATTAAGCAACAGGTGAAAAACACAGAAGGTAAAAATTGGATAAATTCGATGGAAAAGAAACAGAGTGTGGAATTATACCGAAAGTGGAAAATGCAGATCAGGAAGGAAGATTTCTTTGATAACTCAAGAGGTAGTGCCCTACTTTTTGAAGCTAGATCAGGGTGCCTTAGAACGCGCAGCTACAAAAAGAAATTTAACGATGGAGATGACGCATGTGCTGTATGTGGAAACTCCAGTGAAACAATTGACCATATTATACTCGAATGTAATGGTATCCATCCGGAAGTTGGTGCCGGCGCAATCACTGTTCCTGAAGCTCTGGGGTTAAGAGATAACAGTGGCCGGGTGAATAAACCGGCGGTGGAAACTAGCAAAAAACGACTGGAAGATTGGTGGCTTAAAAGCAGAGAAGTGACATAATGTTAGTAATGTAGGAACAAAATTTAATAAATAGAATTATGGTTCAGTTAACCATTCTAAATCAATAATTAAGATATAGGGAGAAAAATGAGCATGATAGCTACTGCTACCACCCCGTTTCAAAGGGGACGCTCCTATATTCCATCCATCCATCCATCCATCACGCTAGGAGGATAAATGGGGCTGTGGCTCGGCTCCTCGCAGTAGTCGGGGCGCAGCCTTACGTTATGTTGAATGATGCGTATAAGGCGAGGCTGGAACGATCTGCTACAGCCAAGCGGCGGCGCCTTGCTTTCGCAATCTTCCATTCATTGTCGCCTGTCCTGTTGTCCCGAAATGTGTCCCATTCCACTACCGCCGGCTTTGCACGACGTTTGGAGCCGGGGCCACCCCCAAGTTTAAGCGCGATTATGTAGTGATCGCTACCGAAGTTCATGTCCGTGTTGTTCCACTGGGGACTGAGGGTGCGCCTAGATAGTGTGAGGTCGGGGGATGTATCGACGCTAACACTGTTCCCAATTCGTGTCGGACAGGTAGGATCTGTATGTATAGTGCACCCTAGGTCTTGTATATCCTCCCACAACTGCCTCCCTTTAGGGCAAGGCGTACAGTATCCCCACGCAGAGTGTCTTGCATTGAAATCTCCCATAATCACTAACTGATGTTCCCCGCTGACTTGCTCTGCTTTTCGGAGCAAAGTCCTGAATCTGGCCTTGCGCTGCCTCGGTGCTGTAAATATTGAGGAGGAAGATACTGGCCCTAGGACTGGTTCCCAGGATAATCTCCACAAAAACATTTTCTATCTCTGGCGATGCGAGGTCGTGTTGTACTGCTGCCATATATTTTTAACTAAAGTTGTCACTGCCGCCCGCTCCCCCTTATCGCTGTGGAATGCTTGGTATCCCGAAAGTTTAGCCGGGCCCCCGGTTTCCTGAAGTGCTGATGCGAGAGGCGCATGTTCTATCGTTGTGAGGAACTGCTGCAGCACCGGCCGTTTCCTTCGGAATCCGTGACAGTTCCACTGCCATATCTCATACTTAGCCTTGCGAGCCATGTTTACTCGCAAGGGTCTGTTCGATGTTCTGCTGCCAGTCGTTGATGCCTAGCAGCTCGTTCCGGAGTACTTGAGACTCTTCAGCTTGTTTTTGCACTGCCCCCACAAGCATCTGGAGTTGGGAGGTGATTTGATTTAGGGAGGCGGCCATCGAATCTAGCGCCCCCTCAATTCGGGTCACCCTTTCTTCTACTGACTTTTCCTCGGAGGGATCCTCGCGTACCTTCCGTTTTACAGGTGGAGGGCTTGCCGTGTCAGTGATCATGCTATCCTCTTTAGCGCTCTGCGTATTGGGCCTGATATTGAGATTAGCGGCTGTGTCAGATCTGGACTGTCCCTGCTGTTGCAGATTTTGAATTTGACCTCGAAGGGAATCTACTACCCCATTAAGATTTTGTAGCATGCTTCTAAGCTGTCTATTTTCATCTCTTAGTTTTGCCAATTCCTTCTCGGAGACCATATCTGAAACTCACCCCCTGCTGCTCCTGGCTGCTGCTCCGCCGCCAGGCGTCCGCCGGGTCCCGTGAGCTGGAACATTCCACCAGTTCCGTTTTCTTGCCGTCTAGCCGGGGAAAGGATTCGTCCCTGGCCTTGAACTCTCGCCCTTGCTTGCTTTTTGATCTGCTGCGCCGACCCGTCGGGGGTTGGTCTTGAGGTTGCGGCCGTTGATGTTGCTGTTGTTGCTGTTGAGTCAGCTTGTCCCATGCCTCCTTCTTAACGTGATGCGGGGTGCGATACATTTCCTTGCACTTCTTGTCTCCGAGAATATGGTCTTTCCCACAGAGCATGCACTTTGGCTCACAGCGATGCTCCTGTGATGGGAGCTCCATGCCGCACCCCCTGCATCTTATGTTGTCGGGGTCCGGGCAGACATCTGAACGGTGTCCAAGTCTCCCGCACGATTCACAAACTTCATATTTCTTGCGATAAAGTTGGCACGTCAGAGGCATGCCTCCATAGAAGATCCATCGGGGCACCTCCGCTTGCTCGAAGAGTATAAGCACCGTCTTGGAGTCTTTTCCAAGCCTCCGGGCTCCAACTACTCGAGGATTGTTGAGGCAATTCAACATGTCCAAGATGTACTCCACGGAGTGGTATAGAGGTATGCCATGTATTACGCCTTTCCCACAATTTTCAGGAGACGCTAAGTAAGCAAATGTGTCGACGCGAGTTTCTACGCAGGGGATGTGGGTAATTTTTGAATACTTTGCCATCTCTTTTTGGCTGGTGCCAACCATAATCGAGTTTTGCTTGTGGTTGAGTACAACGACGTCGTCCTTATTTTTGGAGGGATCGAGTCCTGCCGCCATCTTCACCGCGTCTATCGCGGTCACTTCTCCACCCTGTAGCAATTTTGTTAGGCCGCCTCTCGGCCGCAGAATGATTTTGTACGTGCACGGCGGCAAATGCGTACGCAGCGTCTCTATTGATTGGCGTGCTAAGCGTCTGCCTTCGTCGTAGATGTTTGCTTCGTGTCGCATTTTCCTTGGTCTGTCTGCGCCTCCGCGATCTCGAGGGGTAGCGCCTTCGACTTCCTCACGGTGAACCATGAGCCTTGTATCATATCCTCGGGGCTTATATTCTCTCCGTCAACGATCTCCATGTTCCTTAGAGTCTGCCCTACTTCCCGCGCCGTGCCGTAGATGTGCGGCGTCGGCGTCAGTGACTCTGCCGCAGCGTTCGCCGCGGCAGCTCGGTAATGGCGGCTCTCTAGGGTTAGCAAGGCAGCAACTAAATATCTCGATGACGCTAACGCTCCGGATTTAGTGGATAGTCGTCTTCTCCGCATGTGGGAGGCAAATGAACGAATGGAAAGGAGACTTAAGGGGCAGCGGTGGAATCGTAAACTAAGGCGCAAGATAGCTCGGCAAATAAGGCCATTGAAGATTACGTTTTCAAGCTATGCGAGCAAAACTGGGGGGATCGATGCGAACACATGGATAATAATATGAGCATGCCTAAGACCTGGGGACTTCTTCGTCATCTTCTGGACCCTGAGAGCTCGAAAGCTCAAGTAGGCACTAACCTCATGAAGATTAGACACTCCTTTCCAGGAGATGACGAGAAGTTCTTTCGATAGTTGCAAGACTTGTATGTTGGCGATACAAGCAGGATGCCCCTTCCAGATTACTTAGGGGACGCCAATGATGAGCTTGATGCCCCAATTAGCACGGCAGAAGTAAGAGCAGAGATTCTTCGGCTTAGAACCAACACGGCACCGGGCCCAGATGGTATCACTAATAAAATACTGCGAAACCTAGATGACCAATCGGTAGCCGCACTAACTCAGCTTATGCAGGAGTGCAGGGAGAAAGGGGAAATACCTCAGCAGTGGAAAACGGCTGACATTATTCTCATACCCAAGCCTGGTAAGCCACTTCGGATAGACAATTTACGGCCAATATCCCTAGCATCATGCTTGGGAAAGCTACTAGAGCATGTTATCCTAACCAGGCTCACCAAATATATTGATAGACAAGACCTTTTCCTGGGAAATGATAGGCTTCCGCTCTCATCTCTCAACTCAGGACCTCATGGTACAGTTGGAACATGACATTATCCGGTCCAAGAGTAAAGACGCGAAGGCCATCCTTGGCCTCGATCTAAAGAAGGCATTTGATAATATCTCGCACCAGGGAGTGATGGACGGCCTATCAGCATTGAATGTAGGGACAAAAACGTATAACTATATCAAAATCGTTTTGAGTGGGCGTAGTGCCCGCTTTAAATTCCGCGATAGCACATCATCACTTTTCCCTCTGGGCAGTAGGGGTACTCCTCAGGGCTCGGTACTCTCGCCTCTTCTCTTCAACGTAGCAATGAAAAAATTACCAGAACAACTAAGACGTTACCCTCATTTAAATTTTAGTATTTATGCTGACATTACACTATGGATCAGCCTGGGTAGCGATGCCGTAATTGAACACACGCTACAAGAGGCGGTGGACACGATCGTGCGGTTTGTAGCAGAACGTGGACTTGCATGCTCGCCGGAAAAATCAGAATTCATTTACAATCCACGGTGCCTGCGGAACGAGCGTAAAGTGGATATACAGATTTCGGTACAAGGACATCAAGTTCCCCAGGTATCGCAGATCCGTATATTAGGTCTCCTTCTTCAAGATAATGACTACAACGGAGAAACTATTAAGAGGCTTGAGCGGCATGTATCTCAAACAGATAGCCTCATCCGCCGAGTTTCGAGTAAAGGAAGAGGACTAAAGGAAAAGAATCTTCTGCGCGTAATCCAGGCATTTATCATTAGTCGAATCAGCTATTCTACGCCATACTTACCCCTTAAGGCAGCAGAACGACAGAAATTAGACAGCCTCATCCGCACAAGTATTAAAAGAGCCCCTGGACTCCCGCGCTGTACTTCCACCGCTAGCCTCCTGCAACTGGGCATCCATAACACATGGGATGAGATCGCGGAAGCGGTGCGCACTTCACAGGTAGAACGGCTCCGCCTAACCGCCGCAGGCAGATCTATTCTAGCAAAACTGGGCATCGACACTTGGGGAGGCGCTCAGACAAAACCTGAAACAGACATGGCTGTACGGGACAGGCTATGGATATCTCCGCAGCTAAAAAACATGCATCCCGAACACCATACGGAGCGCCAGGAAAAAAGAGCTCAAATGCTCAGTAAGAAATTTAGCCGCTTGCCGCCGGATGAAGTAGCCTTTGTAGATGCTGACGGAGGGGCAGGCCCCTTTATGGTTGCAGCGGTATCGAATGGGTCGGGTAGACCGATCACCGCGGTCACCCTGAAAACTAGATCTCCTGAGGCAGCTGAGGAAGTGGCTGTAGCTCTAGCCTGCGCCCAGACAAAGGCGAGTTTCGTGATCTGCGACAGCAAAACTGCCATAAGAAATTACAGTCGTGGGTTGATTGCTCCCCAGGCAATTCGAATATTACAGCAATCACCAATCTCGCGAACTATTTAGCTGATTTGGACTCCAGCGCACACTGGCGTTCCCGGCAACGAATCCGCTCATGCCATGGCTCGAGGGCTCTACTACCGAGCCGGCGGCAGAGAGGGGGGGGGGGGGGGCTTGGAGCGGGGAGCATAGAATGTGCCAAATCTTACACAGAAATTCTGCAGCATTATAGACTCAGTAGACGGGTGGCTACTGCGCCAGCCCCTACCCTAAATTGCAGGCAGGCCGTCGCCTGGCGTCGCCTTCAGACTGGGACATTCCCACACCCGCTCCTGGTGAGCCATCTGCTCCCAGGAGAAAGATCTGAATTCTGTGCAAACTGTGACTCGAGAGGGACCCTCGAACACATCCTCTGGGACTGCCGCTTTTCTCCCTTTCTCCCGGGAGGGGTCTAAATCTGACGCTGCAACTCTGGGAGACCATGCTGCGCTGCTCGGACCCTGGGCTCCAGCTAGCCGCCATCCAGCTGGCCTGGACGCCGCCGGCCAACAACGTCTGCCGGCCTGCGTCTAAGACGGGGCACCCGCCATCCATCCCAAGCGACGGAGGGCCGGAGCCTCTTCATCCGCTGGAATAAATAAAAAGTTCTGCTCTCTCTCTCTCTCGCAATCTTCCAGGCTTAACCAAGCTAAGTCTTAGCCAACTTTTCTTCTCTGCCTTCTCTCTTCTGTCCGCACGAGAGAGCGGAGGTGGCTTAGCTACAGAGCCAGTAGCAGGCCCATGCATTTTATTTTCCTTCTTCCTACAGCCACAACAACAACAATGGTAGACAGAGAGGGCTGAGGGTGGTTTTCCGGGCTCTGATGGGGCTGGTACAGGTAGGTCACCGCCGCTTGCGGCGTGGGTTAGCCTGCCACCGAAATTTTATTTGTTGTAGTCCGTCATTGCACCCGCCACTTCTTTGGTGGGGACGACGGCTGTTGCGACGCGCGTCTTTCTATCCTTATTCTTTTTCTTTCCTTCTCTACTTTCTCTCTTATGTCCGCACGAGGCAGCGGAGGTGGCTC
Source organism: Amblyomma maculatum (assembly GCF_055883805.1). Taxonomy (NCBI): domain Eukaryota; kingdom Metazoa; phylum Arthropoda; class Arachnida; order Ixodida; family Ixodidae; genus Amblyomma; species Amblyomma maculatum. The sequence continues at coordinate 405,816,225 of NC_139344.1, forward strand.
AGCTACAGAGCCAATAGCAGGCCATGCATCTTCTTTTGCTTCTTCCTACAGTCACAATAACGACGAGCGTGACAGGTGCTGGGGGCAGTTCCTGGCCCTACGGGGCTGGGACGGTAGGTCAACGCCGCTTGCGGCGGGGGCTAAGCAGCCACCGAATTTTATCTGTTGTAGGCCGTCACTGCACCCGCCACTGCTTCGGTGGTGGACGATGGCTGCTGTGGCGCGCGACTTTCTCTCCCACTTCTTTTTCCTTTCTTCTCTATTTTCTCTTTTGTCCACACGAGTCAGCGGAGGTGGCTCAGCTACAGGGCCAGTAGCAGACCCGTGCATTTTAACGCGATAGCGTTAAGGGCCCCGTGTTGCGGAAAAGTCGGTGTTGTCGTCGGAGGCCGCCGTCCGGCGTTGGCCGTTTGTACCACCACCATCCGACACACCAGCTGCTTTGCCCCGCCGGGGTGGCGCAGTGGTAAGACGCCCGACTACTGTGCCGGAGTACTCGGGTTCGAACCCGACCTCGGCGGCTGTGTTTCGATGGAGGCGAAACGAAGTTGTTGTTGTGGCTGTAGGAAGAAGGAAAAGAAAAAAAATTACCGACGATTACGTTACTTCCTAATGCGAAATTTGAGCGCAGCAAATAAGCTGTTTCACCTTTTCGATAGATTGAGGCAAAGAAATCGAGCAACACATGTATGCGCTATCACAGAATTTTTTTTTATTTTTCACAGGTATTCCTTTAACAAAGACTCCCTTCTCGGCGGCGGCGATGAGCTTCTGCTTCAGCCTCGCTTACACCTGGTTGCTCTCGACGGTGGCGATGAGCCTCCGCTTCGGCGGTGCGAACGGCAGGGTCAGCCACTGGCAGATAATTTCGCAGTGGCGAACGGCAGCGGCAATTTCGGCTCGGGCGGTGCACTTATACAGATCCGCCGCCACCGATCTGGCTCTCTGATTGCCACCGCACAGGGGTTGCATTGGAGGAGGAGCGAAGAAAGGAATTAAGTTCGAGCCGGCGCTTTGACAACCGGAGACTCGCAGGAAGAGGGGGGAGGGGGGCGGCGTGTACACCCAGCGGCAAACGATGGGGGCAGAAGCGCGCGCAGCAAGCGGACAACGCGATAAAGGGAGGAGGGAAGAGATAGCAGCGACTGACTGATGCTGCTGACGCCGATAGTGAGTCAACCCCAGCTGCAGAGTTGGTTTCAGGGACAACGCCGCCGATGCGGAGGGGACCCTCCCCTCCTCTTTCTGCATGGCGGCGACGGTGTTCTATGCAGTCACGTTATCTTGACTCTCTAGCGGCGTCAGCGGCATCCAGCGGTATCAGTCGGTCGCTGCTAGCGCTGGGGGGATGAAAGGGGGGCGGAGCTGGTTACGAGGCCGACGACGACGCCGACGCGAAACCCAGGAACGGACGCCAAAGAGCTGCGCTCTAAAATGCACGGGCCTGCTACTGGCTCTGCAGCTGAGCCACCTCCGCTGCCTCGTGCAGAAAGAAGAGAATAATTGGTGAAATAATTGGTTCACAGGAAAGGAAAGGCGCAGTAACTGTCACACTTGCTCTGTGGACACATGAACCGCGCCGTAAGGGAAGGGATAAAGGTGGGATTGAAAGTGGGAAGAGAGAAAGGGGAGCCGTAGTGGAGGGCTACGGGGTAATTTCGACCACCTGGGGATCTTTAACGCGAGCTGACATCGCACAGCACATGGACGCCACTTCGTTTCACCTCCATCGAAACGCAGCCGTCGTGGTCGGGTTCGAACCCGGGAGCTCAGGCACAATAGTCGGGCGTCTTACCACTGCACCACCCCGGCGGGGCACAGAAAGAAGAGAAAATAGAGAAAAGAGAAAAGGAAGAGGGAGAGAAAAACGCGCGCCGCAACAACCCGTCGTCCACCACCGGAACGGTGGCGGGTGCAATGACGGCATACAACAGATAAAAATTCTGTGGCAGGCTAGCCCACGCCGCAAGCGGCGGTGGCCCACCTGTCCCAGCCCCATGGCGTCCGTGTGCTGTGCGATGCCAGCGCACGTTAATGATCCCGAGGTGGTCGAAATTACTCCGTAGTCATCCACTACGGCTCCTCTTTCTCTCCACTTTCACTCCCACCTTCCTCCCTTCCCTTACGGCGCGGTTGAGGTGTCCACAGAAAAAAAAGTAAGACAGTTACCGCGCCTTTTCCCTTCCTATAAATCAATCAGTCAGCTCAGCTGTCGTGGGCAAAGTGCGTCCCACTTTTGAGGTGTTCTGATTGGCCGAGGCGGGATGCGTTTTGAATGGCTTAGGCGGGATGCGTCCCTGCCATCTGCAACGCCACACATGAACGCGCGCTCTGTGAAAAGTGGCTGTTCCTGTCCCTACGGGGCTGGGATTGGTAGGTCAACGCCGCTTTCGGCGGAGGTGGTGGTAAAAATATTTTAATGAAAATATTTAGGAGGTTGTAGCGGCGGTTGGAGTCCTCAGTTCGGAATCCCATTGGCGTAGGCTGCTGTCCGCGCTCTTTCGATGAGTTCTTTTTGACCCCTTGCGTCCGAGCTGGTCAGAGCTGCCTCCCACCCCTCCTGCGTTGGCTGGTTATTATTAGCGACAGTCTGATTTCGCTGGCATGCCCACACCATATGGTACAGGTGCGCCTTCTGCCCGCAGAATTTGCATTGTGAGTCAAATGACTCGATATATTGCGTGTAGTCTTCGTGGGTTGTTAAAAGTGTTGGTCTGTAGCTTGCGGAGGTGTACCTCCTCCCCTTTGTCTAGTGTGTTTGCCGGTGGAGGGTAGACCCGGCGATATAATTTTAAGTGCTGAAGTGTTTCAGTGTAGGTTAGCAATAAGGTAGGAGGTTCCACGAGATCCGTATTGGGTGCCCGGGGGAGAAATGCTCGGGCTCAGACGTGTGCGCTCCCGTTCCCTGGGATGTCCTGGTGACCTGGCACCCATACTAAGTGTTTATGCGTGGGTTGGTAGCCACGGGTGTAACTATCCTGCAGGATTTTAGCTGCTAGCGGTGCAATCCTGCCCCTGAGGTAATTGCGATATGCTGTCTGTGAATCTGTAAGAATGTGTTGAGGAAGTGTGTGTTGCAGCTAGGGCAATCGCCACTTCTTCCGCAGCCATTGTGTCTTGGCTGGGCAATATTAGTCCATTCACTGTTTGATTTTGGTGCACTACCGCAACGGCCGCCATTCCCTGTTCAGGACCCGCAGCATCGACCTAAAACACGCCCTCGCGCCCGCCGTAGTGCTTTTTTATAGCTTCCGCTCGTGCTTGTCGTCTTGGCTGGTGAAAATCGGGCTGCATGTTCCTCAGCAATGGAGTTCCCTTGAATTGTCCTCGCTTTTAGGGTATAGCTGTCGAGGACAATTGATGTTCAAGTCGTTCAAGACTTGTCGGCCAGTCAGAGTCATGGAGAGACGTACCACCTGCGCCGTGAGGTGGGCCTCTACAGCTCGTCTACCGTGTTGTGGACGCCCAGTTGTAAAAGCCGGTCCGTCGATGTCGTAAGAGGGAGGCCCAGGGCCTTCTTGTAGGCTGTTCTGACTATGACGTCGAGGTTCTTGATGTCAAACTTCTTGAGACGGAGGTAGGGTGCTGCATAGACAATGCGGCTCACGACGAAGGCCTGCACCAGTCGGAGAGTGTCTTTCGCATCCCTGATTTCCGCGTCGTTATTTTGGCATCATCCTGACGACTTCCTCGCTCACGAGGCGGAGTTTCTGGATGGCGAGGTGGTTGTTGCCCTTGTTATTGATGCACAGACCCAGTATTTTGACGGTTTGAACTTCCTTTATGGGTGAGTTATCAACGTGTATGTCGATCGTGTTCCGATTTTTGTGCTGGCGGAAGACAAGGAGTCCACATTTTTCGGAAGAGCAGGTTAGTCCACATGCTCGTGCATAATTCTGAACTGGTTGCCGCTGTTTGTAGCTTTTCTTCGTTCCCATACTACCCGTGGTTGTCCAGATGGTTATATCGCCAGCATACAGGGCGTGTCGTATGCCCTGTATCTGATTTAGAAGAGGTGGAAGATTTCGGAGTGGAATATTGAACAGAAGTGGGGATAATACTGCCCCTTGGGGAGTGCCTCTCATGCCCATCTTCACCTGCGTTGTTTGTTTAGTGCCGATGCTGATGTTGACCGTTCTGTCTTTAACGGAATCATAGATGAATGAGTAGACTCGCTGGCCACAGTTCATGGTCTGGAGGTTCTGGAGGTTTGTGGAGTGCTTGACATGGTCAAACGCTTCTTTGAGGTCGAGGGGGGCTAGACTGCCACCGAAGTTTTCGGCAGCTGTCGCGCGGCGTTCCTTGGCGCGCTTTCAGATGTGGGATTGCAGATGGCTGGAATGCTAGACAAGATGAGACTTCTGGGCGAAAGGCACAGTATCTGTCACACTTTCTCTGACAAGTGTGCGTTTGGTTCGTAAGCCATTGCTACAGTCGCGTGGCATTCTTTGGCACGCGTTCAAGTGTGGGATTGAAGATGGCAGGAACGCTAGAAAAGAAGAAACCTCAGGCTCTCGCCTTTCACTACTTTAGTCGTTAAAGAACTTTTTTTCTCTTCTGGTGGAGGAAAAAACTATTTCACGAGCGAGGTTGGACCCTTCAAGGGCCCAGGGCCACCGCACGGCCCTCACATTACGCGCATGTGTCCAGGTCACGTAGGGCCATGGCACTGGCACCCCGGTCCACACAGCGAAGTTGGATGTCCAGGTCCTGCGACGTGAGGAGGGCCTCCCATTCCTCCCATGATCCGATGGCGGGCTGTCCCTGCGGGGGAGGATCGGCAGGGCAGCTGAAAAGAATGTGGTCCAAGGTGGCATGCAACTCTCCACAGAGAGTGCACTCAGGGGAAACGGGTCGGTAGTAGGATAGGCGTTGAGGGGTGAGAAGCGTTCGGGTTTGAAGACGCCTCCAGAGGATTTGTTGGGAGTGGGGAGGGGGGTAGAGTCGGCGGGCAAGGCGTGCTTGTTGTGTGAGCTCAGAAAATGTATGTGCCCGCTCCCTCGAGAAATCCCGGCATGGGTCGCCATTTGCCCGGCTAATAAGTCCTCGGGCTATGTTATCGACGGCCTCCTTTCCGGGATTGCCAGAGTGAGCCGGCACCCATATAAGCTCAATACGCCTGTCAGAATTCAGGGTGCACATTTTCAATACTTGCCACGCGAGAGGATGGACGCGTCCGCGGGCAAAGTTAAGTATGGCTGTTTTGGAGTCGCTAAGTATGTAAGCCGCATCTGTTTGGGCGATTGCTAAGGATATAGCCACTTCCTCTGCTTCTTCCGAGTTACAGGGAGGTTCTATGAAGTGAGTGAGTGGGGGGGGGGGGCTGCTGGATTATAGGCCACAGCTACCGAACGATCTGAACCACATGCGGCGTCCACCCAGCGGACATCTTCTGCAGTCCCATAGTGTTTATGGAGAGCTTTGGTTCTCGCGACGCGGCGGGATTGATGGTGTTCTGGGTGGACGTTCTTAGGAAGAAGTTTGAGGATAAGCGCTGAATGCACGGCCTGAGGGAGAGGGTTTAACTCTTCAGCATGTGCAGGTATGCGAATGCCGAGAGTGTCCAGTATATGTCGTCCTGTTTGCGTGCCAGCCAACCGAAGGTACTGTGTGTACCGATGTGCCTCTATAAGTTCTTGTATATTAATTGTTGTGCATTCCTAGTTTTAAGAGCCTGTCCGTGCTAGTGGTCTTCGGTAGGTTGAGCGCTGCTTTGGTAGCCATGCGGATTAAGGCGTTGATTTTATCTTTGTCTGCACAGGAGAGGTTCAGGTAAGGAGAGGTGTAAAGAATGCGACTGAGCACAAAGGCATGTAGTACCTTTAAATTGTCAGCTTCATCTAGGCCGGCTCGTGAGTGTGAAACCCTTCTCAAAAGATGGATGACGGAGTAAGTAGACTGTTTTAGTGCCTTCATGGTAAGGTCGTTTTTTCCCGTGTCCTGTAAGTTCAGACCAAGAATGCGGAGGTTGGGGGTTTGTGGTATGGGAGTATCGCGCAGATAAATTGTTATGGGGGCGGTAAGAACACGCCGCGGCCGGAGTAGAAAGAGTGCTGACTTTGTCGGGGAGCATTCAAGGCCAATTTTTTCCGTGTGGGTAGATATAGCTGTAGCCGCCTCTTGAAGTGTAGATTCTATGTCTCCATCCGAGCCGTATGTCGTCCAAACCGTGATATCCGCGTAAATGGTGTGTCCCAAGTGTGGGATACTGCTTAAAGCCTTTGCCAGCGGGATCATGGTATTATTAAAAAGGAATGGCGACAACACTGCGCCTTGCGGGGTGCCAGCGGTACCAAGTGTGAAAGAGGGGGTCTGTATATCATCTATATGTAGGGAGGCGGTGCGCCCGTTCAGGAAGGCCCTGATATAGTTATAGGCCTTAGGCCCTAGCTGCAGCTCTTGAATGCCTTGCAGGATAGCACTGTGCGTGACCTTATCAAATATTTTGGTGAGGTCTATACTGCCAGTATTGCTCTGGTGTGGTGTGGCATATCATTGAGGATAACATTTGAAATCTGTAGTAGGGCGTCCTGCGCCGATAAATGAGCTCGAAAACCTAGAATTCTATGGGGATACAGTCCATGGGATTCCATGTGTTGTGTAAGACAGGTGAGGATGACATGCTCAAAGAGTTTCCCCAGACATGATGCCAGGGAAGATTTTGAGCATTTATGGGCTTGTTTGGTTTAGGAATGAATATTATATTTTACCGTGCTTCCATTCATCCGGTAGCTGCGCGCTTCCCAGCACTCGTTAAAGTATTCAGTGAGCAGGGAAATAGAACGGTCATCTGTTCGCACGAGGCAGCGGAGGTGGCTTAGCTACAGAGCCAGCAGCAGGCCTGTGCATTTTCTTTTCCTTCTTCCTACAGCCACAACAACAACAACAACAAGAAATCGTTAGACATACATTATGGACAAGGAGAAAGAAGAAAGATTGCGCCGAGTCACCGCATTCCTTTCGCAACCTACCAGGCTTAACATGAGCTAAGACCCAGCTAATTTTTTTTGTAGCTGCATGTTCTAAGGCATCCTGATCTAGCTTCAAAATGCAAGGCACTGAGTCCTCGAGTTATCAAAGAAAGCTTCCTTCCTGGACTGCCTTTTCCACTTTGGCATAGTTCTACACTGTTTTTTCCGATCTCTTGACGCAACGCTTATGAGCGCGTCTATCGTGTTGAGAAAGCAATTTTGCACGATTTCAGCTCGTCGCGTACGCCACGGCCACGAATGGCCTTGAATTCATTCATTCATTCATTCATTCATTCATTCATAAACCTTTATTCATGAGGACGACCTAAGGCCTAGAGGGGAAGGGGGTGGGTTAGGTGAGGTTGAGGGCGCCAGACTCCGACATGAAGTCTAGCAGGGCACTAAGCTTGCGCTTGGCGTTGGTATCGGGGGCTGTCCAGTCTTCGTAACTCTGAATGTGGTGAGCAGGTGTGTAGCGTGCGCGGAGGCCAGCCATGCTAGGACAGGTCCAGACCAAGTGCTGCAGGTCAACGGAGTCAGCAGGGCAGTTGGGGCAGCTGATCTTGGTTCGGCGCCATTGACTCAAGATGTCCGGTGTGTGCGCTGCACCGGCTCGCGCCTTGTGAGTTAGAACTTGGGCTGGACGAGAGAGGCCGGAAGGGATCGGAGGAGTAATACTGGGAACAAGGTCCCGCAACAAACCCCTCCGCTCATGTTTAAGCCGCGTGATGACAGAGTCCGGTATGATGAAGGAGACGGGAGAACAGTAAGGGTGGTCCGAGTTGGACGGGCCCACATCAAGGCTATGCCGGCGGTCTTCCTCTAGCTGCGCGCCAGCGGCCTCGTGGGCCATTCTGTTCCCAGTTCCTTGTGCGTGATGTCCAGGTGTCCAATGAATTCGTACCGAGACTTGTGAGGTCTCTCGCAGGTATCGGCAGCGCTCTTTGATGCTGTGTTGTACTGAGGTCTTGTAAGAACGGGCGTGCAGGGTTTTTATACAGCCGCGCCTAGCAACCGCTTAGCCGAGCTCTGCCAAATGGCGCCGCAGTCAACGCTGCGCCGCTGCCGCTCGCTCCCGCTAGATGTGTGCTTCGCGGGCAGATGAGCACAAATCGACGTCTCGCCAAAGTGAGACCTCGGGTGGCCGCAGCTACGCCATGAAGAGGCGTAGCTACGGTCTCCTCATAGAAAAATCAGCCTGCCATGACATTTGAATTCACGTTATCTCCTATGCCACGAGCAGGAGCTGCCAACTCGAGTCGCTCTTTTCATATGGAAGGGTTGTTGTTGTGGCCGTAGATTGGATTGGAAAACATTTGTCAGCAATGACCGATTTGTGGGCACTACACTTAAATGGCCCCAAGTCCGTTGCTCTCGGCGACCTTTGGAGTCCACTCAGTAGCCCGAACTTGAGTTAAGGGGTCTGAGCTGGCCAGTATAGCCTCACACCGCTCTTAAAGAAGGGACTGATAGTAGGTCCGCTGGTGGCGGCACTTTTTTGCAGCTCCATAATATATGATCGCATCCTGCTATTTCGCCGCATTGTTTACAATTTGGACTGTATTGTGCTGGGTACATGTGCGCTAATTTAGAAGGGTTGAAGAAGGCACGCGCCTGGAGCCGACGCCAGATTACTTCCTGCTTTTATTGAGAAAGCAATACTACTTTCACTTTTCAGCCCTTCGCGTCGCGAGGCGGTAGCTACCATTGACCTTTAGCGTGACCTTTGGCGCGCCGCCAAGTACAACTATGCAAAAATAGGGGCCCCAACTCGCGCCGTCAACTCGCGAGGCGGTAGCTACCAACCGCGGCCTAACTCCCGCTCCTTCCACGAGAGGCGCTACAGCCGGAGTGACGTCATCCCACCTGCCGCAAAAACAGGGGCCCCAACTCGCGCCGTCGGCTCGCGAGGCGGTAGCTCAACGTTGATCTACGGCCCGGAGCTGCATTTGTGCCACATGCTCCTAAAGCTAAGAAGAATTATGGGGCTGCAGCCGCAGCTACCGCCGGGGGTGCAACGTTGGATACTATAGGAGGTGGCCTAGCGGCAGGTGGAACCAACGCAGTCTCCAGGGGTGCTTTCATTTTTTCTGGCGTAAAGAATGCCATTGCAGCCGGTGCCGGTGCGGCAGTTGTACGTTCTGTTGCATCCACGGCACTCCTTGCCTCGCTACTAGTTATACATAGAATAACCAGGTAGCACCCCGCAATAAACAATAGTTGAAATATATGCCATGGCCAGAGTGAGTCACTGCATAACCATAAGCATAACCACAAGCATCACAACCAGCTACACCACCAGCTGAACCTAGGCGTAGCCATAGCTATTGCTTTCGCAATTACCAGGCTTAACCAAGCTAAGCCACTGCCAATTTTTTGTCTAGTTTCTTTTCTGGTGGAGGATATATCCGCCTTTCTAGTTTAAAGTGATTGATGTAGTCATGAAATGAGATAAGTGCATCTCTCGAGAAATTGGGGGAATCAACCTGACTCATTGCTCGGCTGACATAATCTCGAGCTATACTGTAAGCCAACTCGTTTCCTTTGTTCCCCGAGTGTGCCGGCACCCATATTAATTCCACCTCTTTTTCGTACCAGTCTTTATATCTTAAAATTCGCACTGTCTCTGGAGATCATGCCCCTCCTGCACGGTCCTGCCACTGGCTCTGTAGCTGAGCTACCTCTGCTGCCTCGTGCGGACAGAAGAGAAAATAGAAGAAAGGAAAGGAAGAGGGAAAGAAAGACGCGCGCCGCAACAACAGCCGTCATCCACCATCGACCTGCTTGAGCGATGAAATAAATGTTTTCCAATCCAATCCAAAAACCACCGAAGCGGTGGCGGGTGCAATGACGGCCTATAACAGATAAACAATCGGTGGCTGGCTAGCCCCTGCTGCAAGCGATGGTGACCTACCCTTCCCAGCCCCATCAGGGGAGTGGAAGGGTGACATCAGAATCAACCTGCAAGAAGCTTTTCTATTCTCGTTACCCCTATGACACGCAGGCACATTCATACGGCTTGGATGAAGCGTGCGACTTTGTATATGGGCTAGTAGCTTACGCTGACGTCATACCTTTAAAGGATGAGCTTAAGTGTCCCCAATAATGTAGCATCTTACACTTATAGGGCGTGGTATGGGAATAATGTAGCAGGCAAAAGAAGCTTCCGCCATTGCTTTCGCATTTCATCTTGGGTTAACCAGAGCTAAACCAGAACTAACGTTTTTTTTCATTGATCCTAATGTTGAGGAAAAGTGGCGTGGCATATTTGGTTTATTATTTACGCCTGCATCAACCTCAAGAGGCTTCTCTCTGAGGCCTCTGCCTTTGATTGAGATCCTGCTGAATATCCCTGTTACTTGCGCCGCGCATTTAGTAAGTTTTTTCAGTAGTCCGAAGATTCTGATTTGCTGGACTAAGGTTTTGCCGTCAACCTAAATTTTGAGGTTAGAGTCGCGCTTGCACCACATCGTTTCTGGGTTATGTATGAAAAGTTTGGGTTTTTAAGGGGAGCACACAAGACCCCTTAAGGCCGCGTAGGACGCTGCAGTGTCCAATTTATGACCCTGACAGCGGCGGATGATGATGATGAAAACTTTTATTGAGTGCAGCAAGGACTTAGGTTAAGGGAAGGCTGGTCGGATTCCTAGTCCGGGAAACAGTTGGCAAAACCCGCCGTCCGTGCTCTTTCGACAAGGGCTCGTTGTTCTTGAGGTCCGAGCTGGACAGGGCCGCTTAATTCCCAGCGCTTCCACGTTGGTGGATTTATTATGTCAAGACTGCTGTTTTGCTGGCAAGCCCATGCCATAGGGTATGAGTTTGCCTTCTGGCTCAAAAATTTGCACTGAGCTGAAAATGACTGTGGCTCAATGGCGTGAAGCGTAGCTGGATTATTAGATGACATAGTTTGTATCCTTCGAAGGTGACACTCCTCTGATTTATTAAGACCCTTAGCAGGCCTCGGGAGTGTCTGCCTTTCGAGGCGCAGATGCTGGAGTATATCTCTATATGTTGTTAATGGAGAGTATAAGCCTAAATCAGTAAGGGAGGAAAGGCCTCTCATCGACACGTTAAAGAAAAAGGGAGAGAGCACCGAGCTGTGCGGCATGCCCTGACTTCCGATATGGACCGTGGGGCATTCTAGGTCCTGAAAATTTAGTCTCGAAGAACCCCAGGTGGTCGAAATTTCCGGAGTCCTTCACTACGGCGTCTCTCATAGCCTGCGTCGCTTGGGACGTTAGACCATACAAACCAAACTAATTAAGCTGTCACTTATTAATAGGTTTCTAAGAAAAGTAAGGCGCAGTATCTGTCACTTTCTCTGAAGACACCTGAAACCGAGGAGTAAGATAAGACAGGAGCTCCAACGCTGGCGCGCTGCAATGCATTTGGCATACAGTCCGATTTTGCTACACGAACGCTGAGCCTGCGTCCGGCGCTCAGCTTCGCACTGTACTCTTTTCCTCCACTCCCCTTTCCTCGACAACGCGGCTTTGATCGCGCTTTACTCCTCCTCCCCCTATCCTCCTCGCAGAAAGAGACAAATTGGTGCACCATCTCCCGACAGTGTTGCGAAACTATAGTGCCTAGAGTATATTCTAGGCACTATAGCGAAACGAAATGCTCCCGAGCTCGATCCAGGCGACCGCGCTAGGAGGTGTTGGCTAGCGTCGAGTCCACCCGTTACAAAGGGAGTAGCTAACACTGTCATCATGCATCTGTTGTAGGCCGTCATTGCGTCCGTCACCTGAGGACGCGTGATTCCGTTTCCTCAACGGTAGGGTCCTCTGAGCAGCGTCACCTGGCGACAGATAACGGAAATATTGTAGACATGAATAATAACGGGGTTAAAGCTGGCCGTAATCGTTGCTTCAGTGGCGCAACGGACACAGCATACACTCTGAATACACAAAAACAAAGCTAAACAAAAGGAATGCTAAAAGCACTAGGCACGTTCTGCCTAAAGCGCTAGATTTAAAAGGGCTTTACTGAAGCCAGCTGGTCCAGTACAGGTAGCCACTCCGGATAATTATCTTGTGCTTAAAAAAAATTGGTAATAAAGAAAAAAAAAGTTCAGTGGCGCAACGGATTGGCAATGCTTACCTCAGCACTAAGCAAATAAAACATCTGTTCAAACCCTGTAAGAGCAACTTTTTCTTTTAATTTTTTTAGTTTTGTTTTACCCGCAACATTAAAATAAGTTGCAAAGGTCATTCTTGGGGAGTGTTCCCCTTTAGGTTGCAATATGTATTGTTTTTATTTCTTAATAGCCGCAAAACCAGCCATGAACAGAGCCACGAGATTACGCCATTACAATGGTAACACTTTATCAATTACCTTCACTGTAATCATTTGCTGCTTTCAGTGAGTGTATGTTACCTTTAGGTTGCGTTCAGAGATACCTTTCGGTAACTATCACCGTTTAACGCGCTGAGACGCAACCAGTGAGGAGAAAGAAGTTGCGGGACCCTACCGTTGAGGAGACGGAATTACGCCCTGAGGACGACGGCTGATGTTGCGGCGCGCGTCTTTCTCTCCCTCTTCTTTTTCTTTCTTCTCTGTTTTCTCTTCTGTCTGCACGAAGCAACGAAAGTAGCTCAGCTACAGAGCCAGTAGCAGGCCCACGCATTTCCTTTTTCTTCTTCCTACAAACAACAACAACGGGTGGATAGTAGATGGAATGACAGTTATTCGCGTCGTCTGCTAGCCGGAAAACGCACGAGTGGAATCGTGATCATTGCGCGTACGCCAGCCAGCATCTTTTTTGAAGATAAAACTCCTCTGCGTATTCCCTTGAAAATGAGGCGACAGGGGCATGCAGACGACAAATCACGCAGCAAGATCACCATTAAGCAGCCGGTACGGCACACAGCAGACGGCAGACGTGGGAGGAGCGCATACTGTGCACTGTCTTTGCTTATATGCGGATGGTAAGGTAGGCGATAAAGTGTTTTGTCGTTGCCTCTAATAAAGGGTACTGCAAAGATTGTCCCCTCGTTTCGGCCGCCATCTGATTCCAAGCTTTTCGAGCTGTTGAAGCGGAACATTCCCCATATTGGCCGAGAATTAACTCAAGAGCACCGGGTGTGTACGCAGCATTTCAAGGATGAATTTCTTTCCCTAAAATACTACATCAGCTATAAAGGAAATGTTATACTTGATGAAGAAAAGCGGGCTCACCTAGTCAAGGGCGCAATTACCGTATTTCAGCAAAATCAAGAACCCGAAACTTTTGTGTGCTCAGCATTAGAGGGAAAACTTGGACTGATGCTTGTAGTGCACAAATATATTAGTGTATTAGTGTGTCCTGGCTACTTGCTGTCCTTGTATGATGGGTGAACTTCAGTGCACACGCAGTTGCCGGTTTCTCCTTTTTTGGAATAAATAAAATTCTAAAACATTCGCAGCAGCTTTCAGCGATGGCTCTGCATTAAAGTACTTTTCTCCGGCGTGTGTTTACATGGCCTTGGCTACATGGCCGAAAAACTGCTCCCCCTTAAGTTTTAAGACTTATTTTAATCATTTGCAGCCACAGTTGTTCGCTACGCAGTGAATTATCCTTCCCCTACTGATGCTGCATCTACGTTGAGCTGCGGAAATTCAATATACACGCAGCTCACGCGCATGCTGTGTGACGTCAGCGCACATTCAAGCGCCATAGGTGGCCCAAATTGATCTAGAACCATCAAATTCGACCTCAGTTCGCCTATGTGCAGATGCAGGACACTGAACTTGACATCTACAGCTTTCCTTATCGTAATACTCACAACGCCTCCATCCACAGGACGCAAGAAAAAACACGGAGACGTGAAACGCGCTGTCTGCATGGGGATATTCGCATATAGGAAGGAGTCAGCGGGAAGCGGCAGGTGAGCTGTATGAAGCAGGCGAGCGCAACGCGACTGAAAGAGGTATATGCCAGCGATGCAGACAACGCGATTTTAAGAGATATATTCCCGCGGCGATGCAGGCGATACGCAAATGCAGCGGCAGGCAGCAGACGACAGACCCGGCGGAAGCACCGAGCAGTTGGCGCAGCTGCGGCACGCTTCAACAGCGTCGGTGACTAGTCGGTGATAAGCCCCTGTAGTTGGCGATCTTTAGTTGGACGGACGGACGGACGGACGAACGGACGGATGGACGGATGGATGGATGGATGGATGGATGGATGGATGGATGGATGGATGGATGGATGGATGGATGGATGGATGGATGGATGGATGGATGGATGGATGGAAGGAATATTGGAGCGTCCCCTTTGTAACGGGGTGGTAGCAGCGGTAGCACTAGCTATCATGTTCATTTTTCTCCCTATATCTTAATTATTGTTTTGGTTAACTATACCGTCATTCTATTTATTGAATTTTGATTCTACATTATTAACATTATGTCCCTTTTCTGCTTTTAAGCCACCAATCTTCAAGTCGTTTTTTGCTAGCTTCCACTGCCGGTTTATTCACCCGGCCACTGGTATCTCTAAACCCCAGAGCTTCAGGAAGAGTGACTGCGCCTGCATCGACTTCCGGATGGATCCCATTACATTCGAGTATAATATGGTTAATTGTTTCGCTGGAGTTACCACATACAGCACATGCATCATCTTCATTGTTAAATTTCTTTTTGTAGCTGCGTGTTCTAAGGCACCCTGATCTAGCTTCATAAAGTAGGGCGTTATCAAAGAAAGTTTCCTTCCTGATCTGCATTTTCCACTTTCGGTATAATTCTACACTCTGTTTCTTTTCCATCGAATTTATCCAATTTTTACCTTTTGTGTTTTTCACCTGTTGCTTAACGCTCTTTGTTTCTTTCTCCTTGTGACCAGCATACTTACTGGTTAGTTTCCTAGTTCTTTTCCTCCATTGTGAGTCAACGCTGTTTAGGTATAGGTATTTAAATACTTTAGCTGCTCATCTGTTACTGTCCAATTTCCTTAGGCGTTCCTCATATAATATTTTACTGTGAGCTTCCCGTACTTCGAAAGATGCCCAGCCCATATCTCCCTGTACCGCCTCATTTGTGGTTTGCCGTGGGCTCCTAGTGGTAATCGTCCGATGGCTCTCTGATTTCTTTCTAATTTCTACTGTACCTCTGATTTTAGGCACAAAACCGCATTTCCGAAAGTGAGCCCAGGCACCATAATTCTTTTCCAAATACCCCTCAAAACCCCATACCTGTTATATCCCCACAATACCATATGCTTCATTATCCCGGCATTTCTTCGGCCTTTGGCCTTAAGCGATTGCTCATGCTTTCCAATGTATGCCAATCCTTAGTTTACCCATACTCCGAGATATTTATATTCTGCTACTCTGGGTATTTCATGGCCTTATATTTTCAGACCCTGATCAGTTGAGCCGTTGAAAATCATCGAACCTGACTTAACTGCGCTAAAACTAAAGCCTAGAGCATCCCCTTCGTCTCCGCAATATTTAACTACAGTTTGTAATTCTTCCAGACTCTCAGCTAGCAGCACAATATCGTCTGCATACATCAAACCGGGGAGGTGCTGCTCTACCGCCTTTCCACCTAATCTATATGACAGGTTAAAACCTAGGTTACTTGTATCTTCCGTTCCAGGTTTATCATAGAAAGCATGAACAGCAGCGGTGATAGAGGACAACCTTGTCTTAATCCTTTGCATCTTGACAGATTCCGTCCTTCTTATCCCTTCCCACGTAATTTCTACTTTGTTATCCCGGTATATTTCCTGTAGGAACTCTGTTATCTCATAACCGATACCTTCTTTTAATATGTTCCATAGGATTTCCCTGTTTATGTTGTTGTACGCCCCGTTTATGTCCAGGAAGGCCAAATACAAAGGTCTATTTCCCACTCTAGATATTTCGATGCACTGGGTAAGCATGGACAGGCTATCATCTAAGCGCCTACCATTTCTAAAGCCGTTCTGAAGTTCTCCGAGTATCTTGTTACTTTCTACCCATGCTTGCACCTTTAATTTCCCCGCCTGTATGGCCATAAATCCTAGCGCCATCTGTCGGATCCGCCACCAAACTTTATCCGCTCTTGCAAAATTTCGCCCTTCCCAAAAGCGAAGTCGGTACTCCTGTCTATCTTACTCCGTGCCTGAAACGCATCGTGAGGGAAGAGGTGTGAGGGAAAGTAAAAATAGAGAAAGTGAGATGCATTGTTTATTTTTTATATCAGAAGGCTCCTGGGATGGCCAATCACTGTGCCTTGCGGTTGTTAGTTGGCCAATGAGAGCAAGCTTGTCGGAGCCAATAGAAAGAGATGTGACATCAGATTGAGCCAGTAGCGGCCTTCGGACGTGGTGAGGTTTTCTTTGTTCTTCTGTTTGCTACCTCACACCGCCATCTTCAAAGGTCTTAGCCTCTGCGTGTCTGCTTGCTGTAGTTGTACTGTGTGTCGTGCTGCTGCAAGTCTCGACGTCAAAGTGCTTCTAATCCTTACTGTCAGGTGTGTAGTCTGTTTCCTTTGTCGTCTTTTTTCTGCCTTGATTGAGTGCTGACCGATTACGAGACGTTCGCGTAGCTCCCGTGTCTGCCCTAGCCACGCAGGCACTGGTTGTATTCCCGCTCTCTCGAAATATCCGAGTCAGCTACTTTGACGCACTTCGAGTCGTCTGGGCCCGGCATTGACCTGAGTAGCTTTTATTTGTCGCAGCAAGTTTCCGGCTGCACACAGCTAACTAAACCTTTTGTCAGCTCGAAATGAATCCGTTTCATGCTGTTATCAGGTCGCGCGAGTCCGCGCTGGCTGTGCAGCCGGTATGCCTAGCCATCCCGCATCATCGTCGTCTGCGTCAGCTCACGAGTGTTCCGACGCCAGACGCCAGATGGCTATGTTTTGCCTGAAGGACGTTGTTATCACTTTGGCTCTCTGTGTTGTCCATGAGAACGCACTGCGAAAATTCCATTGTTTTGTGACGCGGGCGCCAGTTCGGTTGGCGGAAATCGGGTTTGGTTCGTGCGCTCTCTCGAGGCCTGTTTCGACCGCTCGCTGTAAGTGCAAGACCAGACAAAGCTGTTAGCGAGACACTCGTTGTGGGGTTGAAGATGAAATCCATTCTAGGCTGATAGAACGAAATCCCGAGCGCGAGAGTTGTGCGCGAGATCTCTAATAAAATTACGAGGGACTTTAGCGACTAAAGTTGTGAAAGGCGAAAGCCTGAGTGCCGCATTCTGCTACGCAACTGTTGCACATGTAGCGATGAATGCTACTACGAGTAAAGTGAGCGACTACTGTTTCACATTCTGCTAGTGCATTGAGCTGTCGAGTGGTGAGTTTCGAGAATGTTACTCAAGCATTAAACGATTATTAATTGCTCATTAGTAATTGATTGTCATTAATTAGTAATTGATCATTGATTAGCGTATGGCCATATAAGTTGTGGCTGTAGGAAGAAGGAAAAGAAAATGCACGAGCCTGCTACCGGCTCTGTAGCTGAGCCACCTCCGCTGCCTCTGATTGAAAAACTGATTGATCTATAGGAGGGGAAGGGCGCGGTAACTGTCTCACTTGTTCTCTGTGGGCACCTCAACCACGCCGTAAGGGAAGGGAGGAAGGTGGGAGTGAAAGTGGAAAGAAAGAAAGAGGAGTCGTAGTGGGGGGCTGCGGAGTAATTTCGGCCACCTGGGGATCTTTAACGTGCGCTGAATCGCACAGAACACAGACGCCTCTTCGTTTCGCCTCCATCGAAACGCAGCCACCGAGGTCGGGTTCGAACCCGGGTACTCCGGCACAGTAGTCGGGCGTCTTATCACTGCACCGTGCACTGAATCGCACAGAACACAGACGCCTCTTCGTTTCGCCTCCATCGAAACGCAGCCACCGAGGTCGGGTTCGAACCCGGGTACTCCGGCACAGTAGTCGGGCGTCTTATCACTGCACCACCCCGGCGGGGTCCTCCGCGTGCGGAAAGAAGAGAGAAAGTAGAGAAGAAAAAAAGATGAGGGAGAGAAACACGCCGCGCCGCAACAGCCGTCGTTCACCACCTAGGCGGTGGCGGGTGCAATGACAGCCTACAACAGATAAAAATTCGGTGGCTGGCCAGCCCCCGCCGCATGCGGCGCCGACCCACCGTCCCAAACCCGCAGAGGCAGGAACAACCACCCTTCACCACCTACTGCCTTATAAGGCACGCATTCGAGCATACTTTGGTGGTGCTCTTGGATTGGTCGATACCTCCATGACATCATCCCGTCTCGACCAATCAGAGCCGCCGCAAAAGCGGGACAAATTTTGTCCATGACGTGTGTGACGGCTGTGGCGCGGTAGAAACTCTCGAACATCTTCTACTGCGCTGCACCGCGCTAGCCGAACCACGACGTGAGTTGCTGGCGGCTTACAGAGCTCAGGGGGTAATCCCGGACAGCGTAGCTGTGCTCCTGTGGCCGCCGGGCACTGCGCGCGTCCGCGAGCGAGCTCACGTGAGCCTGTGTGAGTACATCGAACAGGCGGGCTTGACGACCCGCCTATTTCACCTCGCCAGATAGTGCGCGCTGTGACTGAACGTTCCACGTGTACTATTTCCCACAATGACGGCCGATCGCCCACGACAGCCGTCAGTGTTTTGTACAGTGGGCCAGTGCGTGCGTTGTGAACAGTTGCCTGGACGCAGAGCTATTGCGGAGGCCCGCCCGATGTGCCGAGTGCTCAGTGACTTAAGACATTTGCGAGAGGGCCTCAAGCAAACTACTGTATACTGTACCATAGTGTATATATTTATTTTATTTTTACCTACCCTTTTCTTTCTCCCTATCACTCACCTCTTTGATTTCCTCTACCTTCTCCTCGCTATCCCTTTATTTCCGCCGCCCCAGTTCAGGTGCTTCAGATATAAGATATCAGATACCGAGGCTGGCAAACATCTTTTCTTTCCTTTTGTACATACAATAAATAACCACTACAACAACAAGTATGAGCCATTAAAGGCTTTTGTCTTAATATTCCGCCAGGTACGTAAGAAAATACTTCGCGGAATATTCCTTTCCCAGTGTCCCTGCCATCTGCAATCCCACAATTTAACAGGCGCCAAAGAATGCCACGCGACAGGAGCGATGGCGCACCATCCAAACTCCCACTTGCCGAGAAAAGTATTGCAGATACTGCGCTTTCCTTTTCTGTAAACCAATTATATACGTAGACCTGCAACGAACGCCGATACGAGGCAAACAATAAGAGGCAAATGATAGGAGAAGGGTAGGTTTTCGCTGTTCTCCTCTTAAGAGACATCTCAGGCCGGGACTAGAGTTGAGACGTTTTCTCTGATTTGGGTCGAGGCATTGCAGGCATCGGCGACTATATTGTTTTAACGGAGGGCAAGAGTCAGTGCCCACTGTAACAAGAGCAAGGCCTCCGGGTACTGTACAACGTCAGTGCAAGTTAAAGAACATCAGGGCCCATATTCCGAGTTTGCGCCGTTCGAATGGCCCGTGCATTTTTCGTTTCGTTATTTGGTGTCAGCAACAAGGGCTATTAGAGATGCCGTAATGCAGGGCTTCGAAAATTTCGAATACCTGGTGTTCTTTAACGCGCACTAACATCGCACAGAACACGGGCGCCTTGCTTTTTGCATCCTTGGACATAGCAGTCGAACGCTTAACCACTGCACCAATGCAGTGGGTAGGTGCCTTATGCGGTGGGCATATTCAATTTTCCTGTCTGGGCTCCCATTCCGAATGGAAACAGCGCCATTGTCATATGACCAAACTTCCAGGTACCCGGTAAATATGATCAGGAACGATACCTTGTGGTATCGGTACCTTATGGTATCGTGCCTTCCTGTTTCGTCTGCTAGCAGACGATGCAAGATATCAGTCGCCACCATAGAGTTCCTTACACTACCTAGAGGGAAAGCTGAGGGCGCTGCACTTCAGCCACCATGGGCGCGCTAAGAATCATGGGCCGGTGTGCTACTTGTTGCGGGACAGCCGGTTTTTCTCGGGTACGTGGAGTGGCGTTACTGCGATGTTTCTTTTTCGTCATCATCATCATCTGATGGTGCGTACATAGACCGCGAAAGCCATAGTAGCAAAGGCGCAAAAGCAGACGTCGCCAATAAATGGTTTCTGTTTCCCGAAATGCCACTCAAAACTTCCTTAAGTGATTGCACAACGATAAATATTTTCATAACATTTTTTTTAGTTCAAAGTTTGCCTATTAAGTACGAAATATTAAGTACGAGCATTTGTGCTGCTCAAAACTAAGCCAATAGTAGAAAGAGTCATCGCTTATATTGGATAAATCTCACACTGACATGCTGTTTCTCTCTCTTTTTGTAATTTATAGTCACAATATTCAATCTTAGGACATTATTTACGGTAGAGCAACGTTTATCTTTGCATTAGTTTTGGCCAAAAGTTGTAGTTCTGCACTCGGTAGCTCTCCGGCCCGTGATGCTTTGAGCGCCCATGGTGGCTGAACTGGCAGTCTGAAAACTCCATGTAAACTCCCAAAGACGGCAGCACAGCTTTCCCTCTAGGTAAGAGTAATAAACTCTATGGTCGCCACGACACAGTTACAGTGCTCACAGTTATTTCACAGTGACGTCACAGCTATATTTACCTCCTGGCGTCCTTGTAATACTGAAGATAGGTATCAGAGGCGCGAACTAATTACTGCTTTTTTCGAACAGAGCACGTCGCGCCTGAATGCGAAGGGTTTGACAGAACTTCGTTTGGCAGGGTTCGCTCGCCATTGCTTCTCGCGGCGAAGTTTGCCCAAAGTGTTGGCTGGTGCACTGCTCTCGGACCGCATAGAAAACCAGATGAAAGTGTTTGCATGGTAGAATAACAAATGGTAGCGTAACTCCCATAGAAGCCTGCGTGTCGACTCTGAGCGAGGCTTTAGTTTCCCGGCGCCTCCTTTCGAACTGTGAGGCAAAACAAACGCGTGACGTTGCTTGTGACGTCACAGTGACGTACTTAACGAAAAACAAGGCCAACAACGACGGAGGCAGAACGATGCTCGGATAAGGCAGCAAAATGGACACCGTAACTGTTCAGCCAACTTTACTTGACATGGATTTCTACTGTCAAGTTTTACGTTAACTGAAATGTTACGGCATCTTTAACCACCTTATCATAGCATCGTTCTGCCTCCGCCGTCGTTAGCCTAGTCTTTCGTCGCGCGTCATGTAAACGCATTCTGGGGCTTATTTCTTCAGGCACATTTGTGAACAAGGGCCTTCAAGTGAATTCGGCAATCACATGGGTAGAATCACATGGCTTGAGGCATTTCACCAAGGGCATAAATGAGTGAAACTATGCTGCATAGAAAGCCAGGCTTTATTAATTCACAATTACTTACATAGACGTTTCACGACAATGAAATCTAAGTGTAGGAAAGCGACCACCGCTCATCCGTCACGGTCTTCATGAAATCCTCGTGATAACAAAATGACCTGAGCGTATGTCTCCAAACGAGACGCGGTGAGAATATAAAAGGGTAAAAGATCTTGCTAACAAACAAAGTACATATCATTGTCAAAGAACAAAAAACAAACGAACGGAATAACTAGCGCTAGCGCTAGAACGCCAACCTGTAAGAGCTTAGGTAAGCAATTGAAATTGGTATTGCTAGTATTTAGAAGTTAATGCGTCTGAGAAGTGAAAATATCTACGATAAAGCTTCGCTCCAATAAATCTCGCCCTGTTCACGATTCCATTATTTTACTCGCGCTTCATTTGACACTGAGAGGAGTCAATGTGAGGTTACAAATTTACAACTTAGGCATTTAACATGTTCATGAGAAAGATCCCATTGACAATAGGAACATCACTGTGATAACAGCTAAAGCACTTTCAGCGAACGTTGGTGCGGTAATACGACACAGTTAGCAAAACACGCAGCAAAGGGAGCGGAACGGAAGGTTTTGAGCAATGCGACACGCGTCTTGGGGGCAATAAAATCTCACCTTCACAGTTCAATTAAAACATGCAGCGATACGCCGCTCATGCAGACGTGTATCCGTAAAACAAGCCACCACTTTTGCGACGTGCCTGGGAGGCCGAGCCGAGCCGCCGAGCTGTAACGCAGCATTGTCCCATCATCCGGAAATGCGCACATGCAGCGGCAATCAGTTTCTCATCGAGCACACACAGTCTTCGCCTTGCTGTAAAGCTCTACCACAACCAGCGGAATGAAATACTGACTGTTTGGTACAGATAACCCGCTCTGTACGCAGCACGCAACGATGAACGTTGAACCGGGGCCGATGACGCACCCATTACGCGGATGAAGAAAGCTTTGGTCCGAGCAATTTCTGAGCTTTGGGCAAATAGGCAGCGGATAGTAAATGGCCGAGAGAGGCCGTTAGAAACAAGTTAAAATATTATTATAAATGTGACACGTTTTTTCTTACGCAAGAAACAAAAACTGCATTCATTCCTGAGCGCGAATATTATGTTTACTTTCTAGTTCTTTGGAGTTCTGGCAGATCTTATTTTCTGTGCGCTAGTAATTTGCCTCACAGTTCGCAGGAGCCCTCATCACTGAGTTGATGCCGCTGGCAGTAGGCAGCTGCACGCGTTTTCTTCCAAGTTGCGCGACCAGTTGTACATAGACCTTGGTGTTTGCAGACCCATTTACAAGCTGGTTGGTAAGTGTTAGCTGCTCCGGCGCAGGAGCTGCTCGCTGGCGATGCATTTAAGCCTACGCTCTGAGACTTCGCTAAAAACGCAAACTTCCGGACAGCACAGCGAACATACTGTGCTGGCGGCATTGAACGCTTGTATATGGGTCCTGTATGGTTTGGTTTATGTTGTTTAACGACCCAAAGTGACTCAGGTTATGAGGGACGCCGTAGTGGAGGATTCAGGATATTTCCATCACCTGGGGTTCTTAATACGCGCACTTGCATCGCACAGCACACGGACGCCTTGCTTTTCGTCTCCATCGAAAATCGGCCACCACGGCCTGGATTCGATACCGGGCATATGTAATGAAATTTGCAAACCAAGCAGATGGCAAATTTCCGTCTTGCAGTTGCATAATGACCAGTTGCATAGCTAAAGTCAAAGTTTAGTAAACGATGTCATCTTCAGGATTCCGAATATAGCTCAGAGTGAGCATGGAACCTAACTTAATATGTTTGTCAGCACGGCGCTTCACTCTCCCAAGAGCTAGAGTGGTGGCGAAGCTTCTCGGCTGGCAGAGATATTTTGATCTCGAGACTCGAGTCAGCAGTAGCAGGGGACTGTAGCTGGTGTAGCTTACTCATAGATTGCTAAAGTCATTTTCAAAATACCATTGGAGATAATCGAGTTTTGCTACACTGGTGTAGCTGGTGGGGCAGGGCAAACAGACGACCCTGTAGTCGTATTGGATTGCTCCCGACCGCATTTCGGCTGAGGTCAGACGCAAGGCGACCTTGCTGTTTGCGTACCAAGCTCTCAAAATTTCCGGAGCCCACCACTATAAGACGTCACCTGAAGCCGGTATTCCTTCGCAACTTTAAACCCTGATAAGCTGTATCCGTGAATTGTAACAACGAAGTTTCAACTCAGCGTTGCTTTAGAACGCGGAGGGCGTGACATGCGGCGTATTTTTGCAGGTGACCAAACTTCGTTCGAGCAGCGTCAGCAATGGCCCGTACGAAGCAGACCGCCCGTAAGTCAACTGGAGGCAAGGCCCCACGTAAGCAGCTTGCCACGAAGGCTGCGAAGAAGAGCGCTCCAATGGCGGGTGGTGTCAAGAAACCCCACCGTTACCGACCGGGTACCGTGGCCTTGCGTGAGATCCGTCGCTACCAGAAGTCGACCGAGTTGCTCATCCGTAAACTCCCCTTCCAGCGCCTGGTGCGCGAGATCGCCCAGGATTTCAAGACCGACCTTCGCTTCCAGAGTGCCGCCGTCGGCGCCCTCCAGGTCAGACCCCCATCATCCATCCAGATGAGTGTAGTGCGCAGTCAGTACGGAGGTTTGCGAGTAGAAACCCTATGGCTAACTAAAGGCATGAGAAATTTCAAGGCCCGCGAGAAATATGGGGGCCAAAGCATGTTTGAAACTTTGTGATACGAGGACATTTCCATTCGCATAGTTTTGCATGGTTTCGAAAGGTTGCACACGATTTGATGGTCTGAATTAGGGGGACGCTATGAGCTTCACCTTTAGTAGACGTTGTATGGACCCTTTTCAAAGTTCTGGAAGTCATCTTTTTTGGACAGAAAAAAAAACCCTTTCACTATGGCGGTCAAACCTGCTTTAGGGGCAGAGTTGGGTGAAACGATACTTCTATGTCAAGCCTGATGTCATACACTGACCTGGCGAGCAGAATTCTTTCCCTATTGTAAAAACCAGGAGGAGGTAAGGGCGAAAGAGGCAATATGAATTGCTCAATTGTGAGGCACTGGCTTCGTGGAGGGGCTCTTAATCCCATAATTGTGGCAGCAACACAAGGCAGAGGGGAGCAGGAAATGGACATTGCCATTATTCTAATAGACGTCTCCTGCACTGCCCCCAATTTTCGCCCCCAAAACAGGTTTGACCGCCATGGTGAACGTATTTTGCTGTGCTAATTTTTCATAGTGTTAGCAGGGAACGCGTGACCGACGAAGTGGAGCGCTTTTTTTTTTTGGTGAAAGGAAGGTGCAGCACCAGTCATTTTTTGTGGAAACCTCCGCTTAAATAGGGGAAGGTTATACCGCCTTTTCAATCCGCAATATTTTATATTTTTGTTAGGTTTTGGCGACAAGTATGGTGTAGTATATATCTCCCTATTGGGTGCACACCTGCACTTCAGGTCATTCGGACATAACAAGGCAAGGTCAAAGCCATTTGGACAGAGCGAGGCGTAATCCGGAGACGAGTCCTGAGTAGTAATCGTCATAATCATCAGCCGGACTATAATCATAGCAGAGCGAAGGCATCTCCTAAATTCGTCCGATTAACCCGGTCCTGTGCTATCCGCACCCACGTGGCCTCAGCAAACTTCTTCATCCGCCCACCTAATTTCCTGCTGCCTCTGCTACGCCTTCCTTCCCTTGTTATCCACTTTGTAATAGTAGTAGTATCAGAATTTGGAGTAGTAGCGCTGATGCTATAATATTGTCATGGCTCAAGCCACGACTCAAGACAGGGAGCCGTGAAGGTAAGACCCAAGAGTTAGGTTTTCTTCTAGCTGCGATGACAGTGTCCAGCACCAGCTCGTCTCTCGAGCCAACCAACCTTCGTCGTCGTCGGCACCAAGCAAGGCAGTCACGCGGCGCTAGGCACGTGGCAATATCAAATGCTTAGTTAACACAGCAAGACCAAGAAGTGCGAGTAGTTTCATATCGTGCATTGATAATTGAGCTGATGAGATAAGCAGTCGGTAGCGTACGTGCCTGGTTTGCAGCTCAAGGGTCACGGGATTGAATCCCACCTTGAAGCCTGAAAATGTTTCTCGTAGCCACATGAATTCCCTTCAAAATCCTGTGGCCATTATTTGTCATTAGATGTCAATTTTTAATCACTTTTACTTCCTACTTGACCTCACGATCAACACGAGCTTTTTGGGGTATTGAAAATTCCCACACGAAGTGTGTCGCAGTGTCTTGCTGACCTTGTCAACCAATCAAGAATTTTCTGCTCACGTACAACGACGCGTTTTCTGCCACAATGCAACCTAAATGCTGCCTAGTCAAAACACGCTGGTTAGGATATTTGTAATCATGTTAAAGTAACGTGTAATCTTGCCGTTGGTCCACTTCGCTGCTTGCATGTGCGGGTGTCCTGTGTGACGTTCCGGTTGTATTTCTTGAAGGTGTATGCTGGCAGAGGATTGTGCTAACGTGAGATTAGTAAGAGTATCTTTCTATTTTCTGGTCATGGCCCTATAGTCGACTTGCAGTGCACGCGAACTGGGCCGTTTGTAGGGCCTCATGCACACAGCCGGCAGGACTGCGTAAAGATACGTTGTGATCATATCTCGCAATATCGTCAAGAGCCCCACAATGCGCGGGAGTTGCTCTTGATCTTCCTGTGTGGCAGAGAAAACACGCATGCTCTGCTGTCCCTGCAGTACCCGTGGTGTGTAATAGAGAACAACTGCAGCTACTGAAACAGGCCATGCCTTCATGCACGGAGCCAGCATAAAATAATACGGCGGGATGTGGTGGACAGGCAGCGCCGAACTTGCTTATTCTGTAAGGACTTCCCGTAGACAGACACAGGCGTTCAACAGATGCAAAAAAGCACCCAGCAAATACACATATCTGTTGCTGGCACAAGTGGATTGCCGTTGATGTGCGCTGAGAGTTCTTATTGTGGTACATGGACATGCCCACTCTCCCCCTTCGTACATAAGCACTGGTGGACTGCGCATTCGTTTTCATTATTCAGCCTAGTAAGATTCCGTCATCTCTGTGATACGGCACTGTAATTGCGCCGCGTTGACATTGCCATAAGGTTTCTGACTGTGATAGTTGTGTGCGGTCGGTGACATGTGCTTTGTTCACTTTGCAGGAAGCCAGTGAGGCCTACCTTGTCAGTCTGTTTGAAGACACCAACCTCTGTGCCATCCACGCCAAACGGGTTACCATCATGCCCAAGGATATCCAACTGGCCAGGCGGATCCGTGGAGAGCGCGCCTAATGAGCCAACACTTCACGAACAAACAAGCATCTCCACACTTCATCTTGCTCGTCGTCTTTCTTTTGCCACATCGCTTCCATTTTGAGCGCGTTCATCTCCCCTTCCCCGCTTTTGTCTGTGTCGTCATCCAGCCCTCCTCCTTCAATGAAATCGGACACTGCCTGCCTTACCGGATTCGCATCATCTTGATGCATATTTGGCCGATGTACTTGTGTGTGGAGTGGGAAAGCCATTGTGGCCGCAGCTTTTATGTGCGCCCCGTGTGTGGGCTGTCAGCCTCTTGTCAAGATGTGGTGCGCCGTCGGTTAAGTAGGGGCACCTCATTCTGGCTACAAGACGTGCGGCAAGACGTGTACACAAGTGGTGTACATTTAACTTAGCAGTGCGCGTGAACTGCTTTTAACTGTGTCGCCGATCTTTGTTGTCCCATGCAGTGAGTTTTTTAAGAGTAGGAGGCTATCATCTATATCTTGAAAGGTGGTTTCATTTCTTTGTTTCTCAAAATTGGCTGTCATTCAATGTATTCTGCCCTAGTAAAGCGTCTTTCATTTTTACCTTCTCTAACCATTGATCTCGTCATTCTGAAGTTATTGTATCGCTTTGTAGTGTGCAGCTGTCACAAAGAGCTGCAGCAACTACTCGTGTTTTAAGGCTCACAGTTACTTGACGAGGGGATGGAGGAAGGCAAATGTTGAAGAGTCGAGACTTCTGTAACCTTTTCTTCGACAGTGCATTTTCTCGTAACTTGTCTGCACCCCTCGACCCCCTTTTCATGAGACGAGCATAGAAAACGCACCTGATTGTATCAGGCTGGTCGAAATTCGATCCAGCCTTACCCCTCTACACACCTCGGCGGTAGTAGATTCTCATTTGGGGATCATATAGATTTTCGATACTTATTTGCACATGAAACTAAAGCGACCCAAAGCGCACCTCAGTAAGGCTTTCCGTGGTAGGACAAGCCCATCATGGCTGCTGTTGCTGTAGTCCTCATAAAAATGGCGCATAACAACTAGGGGATAGGCCATGGCCATGCTGTGATTACAGATTCTGAGATTCCTTTCTGCAAAACTGAGAATAGAAATTAGAGCAATTACGGCTCACTGGTAGTGATGGCTGAGGACGGTGCACGGGCTTGCTGAAATAAGTAAGGAAAAATAATTAAATAAAAGCAGTATCAAAAGTAAAGGACAAAGTATTATAACCAGTTCTGATAAGAAACGTTTTGATTCCAGAAGAAATATTTGTATGACAGAGCATACATTCCCATCGGCACGGCCCAGCACAGAAGCGCCAAGAGACAGAACAACCGCTGACGACAGGCGCAAGCTGTTTCTGTAATGGCATTTCTAAAAACCGCCTCCATAGCGATGTATATCGGCGACAAAAGATAAAAAAAAAAAAAACGTTCAATTGTTTCTGGCTCATAACAATATTGGCACCTAGAAGAGGTTGCAAGACCAGGCCTGTAAAGGTAAAAAATTAGCTGAGGAAAACAACAATGTCGCGTGAAGAAAACCAAGTTTGCGAGACCACCAGGCTTTAGTGTGGCCAGCATCTGCGCAATTTCGAGGTTGGTGATGCCACGATGAATAACCACCGCCGCAACCGGACACCGTGGGATGTCAGGATGTAGGAAGGAGCGCATGATGCGCCATATATAGGCCCTTTACAGCGCGAGCGCATGGGCGCTGCAATATTTGAACATGTGACCCTTCCGCCATCGCTGCCCTTCGGGCCTTCTGGTTTGACGGCTTTCGGCGCGCTAGTACTCGGCTGCACGGTGAGGCGTACCCGCTATCGCTGGGGGCAACGAGCTTGTAGACAGCCGAAAAACTTCCTGTGAATGCTCATAGTGTGTGTGTAGGTGCTAAAAAATGTTTAATTTAACCACGTATTTCATTTATTGCATCCTATCTGCATTGGCTAGAACGTGTCGACAAACCGTCAGCCGTCGACTCATTTTTTTTTTACTTTTTTTTTTACCAATTCTCTCTCTTGCGCTCTCAGTGGAAAACATTTTCTGTAAAACTGAATAGATTACAAACTGATTGTCCCCTCAAAACTTTCTTATTCTCTTGCGCAGAGGGAGAACGCATGTTCAGACCGTGCTGGCTGAGACGCATTATTAATGTTCACCATTTAACACTGTGCACAATATTTACTGCTCAATATGGACGCGCTTGTAATCCCCGACAATTGAGGTATAATTTTACCTCCTGTAAACGTCCTGGCTTCAAAAGACTATTACGCTGCTTGATGGCCGCATCAGGCGCTCAGCGGCAATCACCTGCGCTCGGGGGAAAGTGACTGGAAACTGCATCGGAATTCAGAACCCACTGTATAGGCAGCCCAAGCAAGGGATATAAAAACTCTTATTAAGGTAAATTTTATCATTGGTCCGTGCATTAGTTTCATAAAAACAGCAGTTATTACAATTGCAGCAGTGCTTGTCTAATTAAAGTTTGGTTTGGTTTGTGGGGTTTAACATCCGAAAGCGACTGAAGCTATGAGTGGAGGATGCGGAAATTCCCACCCCCTGAGGTTCTTTAACGTGTACTGATATCGCACAGCACACGGGCACCTGGGTTTTCGGCTCCATCGAAATGCAACCACCGAGGCCAGGATTCGATACCGCATATATCTTGGGAACAGTACCTAATTAAAGTAAGCAAATTCACTGACATGCCCACACTGACTTTCCTTCTCTGCACAATCAATTCTTATAAATGCATATACATTAATAGCCACGTCAAGGTACTCCTTAACGCCATGCGAAAATAACGCGGCATCAATGGCGCAATATACAACTCCCCAGAAAACGTCATGGTCGTTCTCACATTCCCATGGCCATTGCCGGTACTAAAATGAGCTGGTGCGTGAGGTATAGCCTTTCTTCACAATGCACAAGCGCTTTATTTTCCCAGAACAGAACATGAACTCGTGATACACCTCCGAGAAAAATGGCGGCCTAGCTAGGACATGATGTGCACCTTATGTAGAAAGCATCGTCTGTTCTTCCGCCAATGAACAACAGGTTCATTATAGCTCTACTTCCTTGCAGAATACGTCGACAATACAGTTGACACTTGCATCCAAGCAGCGGTGTTTAAAAGTCAGCCGACATTCTTACACAAGATGCACAGCAGCTGTCCGCAGTGACGCGCCGATGCGTTCCGAAGGCCAGCAATGACGGCCGTACTAGTGGCGCCATCTGTTGGGGAGAGTGGAACTACTCTTTGTAAAACGGTTTATACTCGATGCTGGTGATGCACGGTGCGAGAGAGGGCTTTGAAGAAGCTGGCCCAGCTTCGCCGATGGAGGCACTTTTCACGGCGACTTCAAGCTGCGTCATGACAGTTATAGATTGTCCACACTTCTCGTCGACAAGCGCGGATAGCACGACACTGGGCAACACGGCGAGCGGCACAAAGCTTCAGTAGTTTAATATCTGGCCCCGAGGCACCCGCGGCCACAGTGCACTTGGTTGTAACTGTTTTCGCGTACTGGCTTATGTGGGCGAAGAAGTCTGCCTCTCTGTGGTCACTGGCGCACAGCGCACGAAAATGTGACCAGCGAATTACGCTATAGGTTTGCCTATTGAGATGAAACGCACGGGGACACAGATATATGGGGTAATGGTCGAATCCATTTGTGTCGGGGAGAGGTTTACATCGAATGTCGCGCGCACAGAGATCAGTTGCACTGTACTCTCCGCGTGCACTGGCAAAGTTCCTTCATGGAAGTAGATCTCTATCACCGCGACTATGGCGGCACATTCCCTTAGTGTGATGAGAGTTAAAGTCACCACACATGATATCATCCGAAGACAGAAGATGAGCGATGCGGGAAATGGCAGTGGCGTCGCAGTTAGAGTTGGGGCAAATGTAAGCACTGGCAATTGAGGTGTAGGTATCACCCACGCGCACTGTATTGGAGGCACATTCCAAAGGACCGCTCAAAACACCTGGCACATCGATGACCATGTGCGGGATGTTAGAACGAACGTACACAGCCACTCGAGGTCTCCCATGTGGGTGGAAAGAGTTGAGACACGGCGCAGCGGTGCACACAGATGAGGCACACTCAGTCACACCACAGTATCCTGTGTAGCCAGGAAGAGGCACATCCTTCACGCGCATGTAAGTTTCCTGCGTGGCCCGAACATCATGTGCGCAGAGGGGAAGGTGCTGAGCCAGCTGAGCTTAACGGCTGCGCAGAGAGTTACAGTTCCACTGTAGGATGCGCGGCCAAAAAAAACCTGTTCTAACCATGATGGGAAAGCGTTCGTTGGGTAGCTAGGGCCGCTGCACAGAGTTGACGTGCAGGGGAGTTTGGAGGAAGTGATCTGTAAGAGCTTCACATCCGCGGAGAGAGCAATGACTGCATCACGCTGATCAGCCCTTGGTGGATAAGTTGGAGCATCTGTTCCGGGTGGGTTGTTGCCACTGGCGACATCACAGGAGTGGCCTTGTTGGACGGGAGTCGAGGGTTTCCTTCAGGCTGTCGAATCAGAATTTTTTCGGGTTCGCTTCCGGTTCGGGTTCACGCATTTCTGGTTCGGCTCCGGATACACATTCCGTTCCGGTTAGAACCAGTTTGACCCTGCCCGAACCGGTTCAAATGATTTCATAAAAAAAAAAAAAAAAAAAACTTCGGATGTATTTTTACCCCACTTCTTTAATATTGAGTTTTCTTTCCTGGTGCATAATAAAAGCTTAAAATTCACATAGTAATTTGTCTATTGTTTTTGTCGTCAACTGTGACGGGCTACAATTGGTTGTACAGACGTGAGAAAAATATTTTTAAAGGGTGACCGACGAATAAATGAGGATGAGGGGAAAATACTGATTATTTTCATTAGCACATAACCAACTAAAGCTGTCATGCGCCGAAGGTTAAAAGAAAATGTTTCCTGCCGCGCTTTTCAGGTGCACAAAATATCAAATTCATTTTAGTTTAAAGCGAAACCTCTATTATTACATGTGCTATATTTCGCCCGGCTCTGACTAGAGGACTTTGAAATGAGATCAAGATCGAATGAAGCACATATACTCCAGGACTAACGATATATATGCCATACCGCGAAGCATGCGGACGCTTTTGCATTTCGCGTTTCTGGTGAGGTAAAATGTAAAGGCATCGGCGTGCTGTGGCCCGAAAGGAACTGACAAGTCTCCTCCGCCACGTATGGGTTGTTGGAGTCATTATCGTATATGCCGGAGAACCGGATTAATTATCTCACTCCTGTAGCCGCGAGGCGATGCTGCGATGCGACCAACGTCTTGCTGCATGTCATGGTTGCCTGCATAGGCGCGCTATATAGTTTCTATCTTTGAGGATAGACTTACTGGTATGTTCAAACATTCCAGGTAGCACAGAATGTGGAGCCCCAGTAGGTCCGATGTAGGCAAGTGGGGCTGGAGCAACCATCATAATACCTGCATCAGTCCCTGATGGAGCAAAAGTGGGCAAACCCCATTTGGGCTTGCCCCTGTTCCTCATGCATTGGTCCCATAGCGGCGTTGCTCGGGCTAATGCAGAGCACATTCCTGCATCCAGACCACAAGGGTCCCTTGTCGGATATTTGAGGGCAATCCAACCTAAATGTGGGCTTTTTATGGGAAGCCCACATAGATCCGAAACGAGGCCGCCCCCATTAAAACTTTGTGGGACCAACGTCGGCCGTAGTGGGGAAAAACTACGGACATACCCACATGCTGCCCCAATCGGCCCCTTGTAGGTTACTTGAGGGCAAATGAAATATGAATAAGAGCTCAATTTGGGCAAGCCCTCATGAAGCCCAAATGAGGCAGCCTTAGCTAAACCGCTTTAGGTCCCACATAGGCTGTAATGGGGCTGGAAGGCGGGAGGGCCTACATGATACCAAAATCTGTCCCTTGTGGGGAATTTGAAGGCACGTGCTACAGCAAGTGGGCTTTAGGATAAAAAACAACACCCAGCCCAATTGGGGCTGCCCACACAGAACCGCTGTAGGTCCCACATCGGCCGTAAGGAGGCTAGAAGGCGTGTGTGCAATTGTGTAATCATTCCCTTCAACCTTCATTTGTATTAGATGTTGCCCTAAATTACTCTTATAGATGATTTGTGCAACAGTTGTTGCCATGTTTAGTCGGTTAGAAATATTACATGGCTTTAGTTCTCGCGCTCATGCAAAATGCGCTAAAAATACTAAAACACACTGATTGCTAACTGTTGCTCCTTATGTGGTTGCTATGGACAGCCTGCAACACTCAGATCAATATTACGGTTCAGAACACACATCTCTATAGCCTGATCTTGTGAACGTTTAATATCTAATAAAACTTTTTCTAAACAAATTTCTAGCTAGATTAATGTTATGAATTATTGTAAAATTTAATATTGTGGCTGTTTAGAAAGTGCAGACATGTATAAAATATTTACTTATTTATGTGCATAAATATTGATTGGGAAAACTTGTACTAGGGCTTCCCATCAATTTCCTGCGTCGGACCTCTATGAGAATAATGTGGTCAAGCCCAAGTGCGGCTTGCGCTATAGAACCCGCATCGGTCCTATGTCATTATCTGAGGGGCTAACAGAAATAAAAAAACGTTCATCCAGAGCGGCTGCCCGAATCTGTCCAAAGTAGGATCATCGGGGGGAGCTGGCGGAATGTGCCTTTTTGGCAATGCGGGAAAAATATGGGCAGCCCCGCAAGGGCTGCCTGCATCGGTCCCTAGTGGGGCCCATCGGGGCTTTGTCGACAGCCTCCTTCAGGCCTACGTCGGCACCTCTTGCAGCACCCAGACTGAGCCCACCGGGGCTGTCCTGAACACCGGAGCTTCAATTTTCACACAGTTTAACTTGCCAAGGGAAATAAAACAAGGAGACATTGCTAGGGACAAAAATAAGAGAAGATAAACGGAGAAATCGACTTATGAAATTATCATTGTGCAAAGTTCAGATACAACTCAAGAACAGACCGGTAAATTGCTGCCCAAGGCTTCCTTCTCACCATCAAGGTCGGCTTATTCGCGCAGTAAATCAATTTCGTATATGCTTGCGTCACATCGCATACGACTGCTATGCACGTGCCATGGCCCATGCGCCGTAGAACGCGCGGTGGCGGATTACGGTAAACTAAAACTGTTTCCGACGCGTCGCCGCCATTCTACAGGCGTCCTCTATTCTACACTCGAGACGCCATTTGCAACGCCGTCCAACTAGAGCTCGGTTGTTTTGTTGTGGCTGTAGGAAGAAGGAAAAGAAAATACACGGGCCTGCTACTGGCTCTGTAGCTGAGCCACCTCTGCTGCCTCGTGCAGACAGAAGAGAAAATAAAGAAAAAATTACCGACGATTACGTTACTTCCTAATTGCGAACTTTGAGCGCAGCAAATAAGCTGTTTCACCTTTTCGATAGATTGAGGCAAAAAAATCGAGCAACACATGTATGCGCTATCACAGAATTTTTTCGTCTCGCTCATGGCTCAGAAAGAACTGGCAGGTAATTTCGCAGTGGCGAACGACAGCGGCAATTTCGGCTCGGGCGGTGCACATATACAGATCCGCCGCCACCGATCTGGCTCTCTGATTGCCACCGCACAGGGGTTGCATTGGAGGAGGAGCGAAGAAAGGAATTAAGTTCGCGCCGGCGCTTTGACAACGGGAGACTCGCAGGAAGAGGGGGGAGGGAGGCGGCGTGTACACCCAGCGGCAAACGATGGGGGCAGAAGCGCGCGCAGCAAGCGGACAACGCGATAAAGGGAGGAGGGAAGAGATAGCAGCGATTGACTGATGCTGACGCCGATAGTGAGTCAACCCCAGCTGCGGAGTTGGTTTCAGGGACAACGCCGCCGATGCCGACGCAAACAATACGATACCCTCGCTTCCGCAGCGCCAAGAACCAGGTCTAGCCGTGGGAAGGTGGTCACGTATTCGTCGACGAGCCGGGGCCTACGTGAAATAACCGGCGCGTCGGCAACTGAAGAGCACCCTATCCGCCACACAGGAACAGGGGGGGGGGGGGGACCCTCCCCTCCTCTTTCTGCATGGCGGCGACGGTGTTCTATGCAGTCACGTTATCTTGACTCTCTAGCGGCGTCAGCGGCATCCGTCGCTCGCTGCTAGCGCTGGGGGGATGAAAGGGGGGCGAAGCTGGTTACGAGGCCGACGCGAAACCCAGGAACGGACACCAAAGAGCTGCGCTCTAAAAGAAGAGGGAGAAAAAGACGCGCGCCGCAACAACAGCCGTCGTCCACCACCGAAACGGTGGCGGGTGCAATGACGGCCTACAACAGACAAACATTCTGTGGTAGGCTAGCCCCCGCCGCAAGCAGCGGTGACCTACCTGCCCCATCCAGGGGAGTAACATAGCCCGGGTTTCACCGACGCCGTGCCCTGATTCACCGTAACCCTCTCTTTTTCTTTCCCCTCTCCGATGTTGCGCTGTGCATGTCATGGTGCCAGTGAAGCTACAATAACGTCACGTGAATAAGCTCTGTAAGTGAAATGGACAGTCTAAACCATCCACGAGGAACGGCGCACACGAGAAAAGGGGGTACACCGCACTTCACACATGAGTGTGAGCACAGGAGTAAGCCGCAGAGGGTCACAAAACACAGCCGGCAGTTGGACGAGCTGAGGAAACGCGCACAGGGCACAGCAGCCAAATGTTGCACACAGATGGCGATGGTGGTTGTTTAGTGTATATACAAAAGGAAGGAAAAGATGTTTGCCAGCTCCAGTTTCTGATATCTGAAGCACCTGAACTGGGGCGGCGGAAATAAAGGGATAGCGAGGAAGAGGTAATCAAAGATGTGAGCGATAGAGAGCAAGAAATGGGTAGGAGCTTGCTTGAGGCCCACCCGCCGCAAATGTCTTAGGTCACTGAGCACTCGGCACATCGGGCGGGCCTCCGCGCAATAGCTCTGCGTCCAGGAAACTGTTCACTACGCGTGCACTTGCCCACTGTACAAAACACTGACGGCCGTCATTGTCCAAAATAGCACGCGCGGAACGTTCAGTCACAGCGCGCACTATCTGGCGAGGTGAAATAGGCGGGTCATCAAGCCTGCCTGTTTAATATATTCACACAGACTCACGTGTGTTCGCTCGCGGACGCGCGCACTGCCCGGCGGCCACAGGAGCACAGCTACGCTGTCCGGGATTACCCCCTGCGCTCTGCAAGCCGCCAGCAACTCGCGTCGTGGTTCGGCTAGCGCGGCGCAGTGCAGTAGATGTTCGAGAGTTTCTACCACGCCACAGCCGTCACTGCTGGCAAGTCCGCTACCTTCTGGGGTTTTCCTTTTATTCTTCTTAAACCAGCGCGGACCACCTTTCGACACGAACCCCGTTTGTTTGTTTTTTATTTTGGTTTTTTTTTAATACCTTCTATCGCTTTTAAAAAGTTTTTTTTTATCTCGAGCTGCTGCTCGTTTTTATTTATTTTTAATTGGTTTAAGCCTGGCAAAGCTTTGCTGGTCCGGGCTCCCCCTCAATTTTTTTATCTTTTTTTTCTCAGTTCGAGGGGACGAATAAAATGGTAAAATGGTAAGTTCGTGGCGCATCCGTCGTTCTACAGGCCACACACATCCAATGCGTGCACGGAGGATCATTGCGCGTTGCAGCCGAGTCAGCGAGCGGCCACTGACACTGTGAATGCGCTCACTTCTTGCGATGCGTGGGTCGGGGTGCTGCGTCCGGAGGTGGTCGTCGATGACCGCACACACGCCCTCCAAAGCAAGTTGCTTGTCGCTAGGAGGGAGTTCATGTCCTGCTGTAGCGAGCTCGTCGGCACGTTCGTTGCCCTCTATGCCGCAGTGCCCGGGGATCCACTGTGCCCGTATAGCGCAGCCGCGCTCCGCCAAGCGCTCGAGACGCGCGCGAATCTGACACAGCAGCGGAGTTCCCCGGCAGGTGGTTCGAAGGCGGCTGAGGGCAGCGCGGGAGTCACATAGCACGGCACACCTGGGTGGCGGCGGAGTCAGTTCGCGCGCAACGCGAAATTGGGAGTCCAAGAATAACAATGTAGGACAACCTGATCAAACAATAATGAAGAGAGTAGAAGACCAGGTGGCTAACTCACCACTTAATGGGAAGTAATCCAAAACAGCCAGGAAACGCGTACGCAGGAATCGGGTACGTCGCGCACGCGTCGGCTGCGTCAGACTACGCTGGCGAGCGTCCGCTCCCGCGTAGCGCGGAGAGACGACTGAGGAGAAACGAGGGCGGGGCCTCGGCGCATAGCGGCAGGCGAATGAGGTGAGGAGAGCGCGACGAGAGAGGGAAAGAGGATGTGGAGAGGAGGAAGTTTGGCGTGATCACGCTGGATGAAGAATGATGATGAAGGCGATGATGCTGATGATGAGTAATTTGGGATATTTTTATGCCGTCCTGAGTCGTGGCGGCACCCTTGGTGTCCAGGGGAAGGGGAAATGGGATATGGGGAGGGACGACAATGAAGAGAATGCGTCCGCAGCGATCCGAGCCAGGAATGAGAATGTAACGAAATTACGAGGGACTTTAGCGACTAAAGTATTGAAAGGCGAAAACCTGAGAAGCCTCATTTGCCCCGCCGGGGTGGTGCAGTGGTAAGACGCCCGACTACTGTGCCGGAGTTCCCGGGTTCGAACCCGACCACGGCGGCTGCGTTTCGGTGGAGGCGAAACGAAGTGGCGTCCGTGTGCTGTGCGATGTCAGCGCACGTTAAAGATCCCCAGGTGGTCGAAATTACTCCGTAGCCCTCCACTACGGCTTCCCTTTCTCTCTATCCACTTTCACTCCCACCTTCATCCCTTCCCTTACGGCGCGGTTCAAGTGTCCACAGAGCAAGTGTGACAGATACTGCGCCTTTCCCTTCCTATGAACCAACCTTTTTTAACCTCATTTGTACAGCGTTCCTGCCATCTGCAATCCCACACTAGAACGCGCGCCAAGGAACGCCAGGCGACAGGAGCGATGGCGCACCATCCAAACGCACACTTGGAGAAAGTGTGACCGGTACTAAGCCTTCCCCCAGAAGTCTCACCATTTCTAGCGTTACTGCCATCTGCAATCCAACACATCAACGCGCGCCAAGGAACTCCACGCGACATCAGCCGCAAAAGTAGGACACACTTTGTCCACGACAGTGTGAGCCATTTTAAGGCTTTCGCCTTAAAATCAAAGGGTCTCTTAAAGCGTGCCATTCCTATCTTATAATTTGCCTCCTATCGTTAGCCTCTTGTTGGCATTCGTTGCAGTGCTACATATAGTTATAATTGGTTCACAGGAAAGGAAAGGCGCATTATCTATCCCACTTTCTCCGGCAAGTGTGTTAGGACTGTACACAATCGGGTGGCGTTCCTTGGCGCGCGTTCAAGTGTGGCATTGCAGATGGCAGGGACGCATCCTGCCTCGGCCAATCAGAACTCCGCAAAAGCGGGACACACTTTGTCCACGACAGCATGAGCCATTAAAGGCTTTCGCCTTAAAATTAGACGAATGTACAATTACAGTTTATAAATCATCAAAAGAGCGTGCCTGCGCATACCGCACCGGGCTGCTCCCACCGCCCTGACTTAAGCCGATGAGATGGCCAATGGGAAGCAATCTTGTCGGAGCCAATAGAAAGATATGTGACACCAGATGTGGCCAGTAGCGGCGTTCGGAAGTGTTGAAGTTCTCTTTGCCTTGTTTTTTAGTAGCTACCTGGCGCGCAACATTGCAACGGTCTTGCTGTATTGTTCGTCGTGCTGCTGCAAGCCTCGACGTAGAAGTGCTTCCACATCTTGCTCTCAGGTGTGTAGTCTGTTTCCTTTACCGTCTTTTTTCTGCCATACGATTGAGTGCTGATCGATTACGAGACGTTCGCGTAGCTCCCGTCTCTGCCCTAGCCCCGTAGGCATCAGTTTCCTTGTGTTCCCGCTCTCTCCAAATATCCGAGTCAGCCATTTTGACGCTAAACTTCACGCGCTCTTCGCTTACGAGTTTTCTGGGCTCGGCATTGACCTAAATACCTTATATCTGTCGCAGTGAGTTGCTGGCTGCACACATCCTATTTAACCCTTTTGTCAGCCCGAAATGGATCCGTTTCATGCTGTTATCAGGCCGCGCGCGTCAGCGCTGGCTGCGCAGCCGCTAAGACTAACAATCCCGCATCATCGCCGTCTGCGTCAGCTCGCGAGTGTTCAGACGCCGGATGGCTATGCTTTACGGTGATGGATGCTGTTGTCACCATTTTGGCTCTCTGTGCTGTCCATGAGAACGCGCTTCGAAAATTCCATTGTTTTCTTTTTTTTTTTTTGACGCGGCCGCCTGTTCGGTTGGCGGAAACCGGCGTCGCTTCGATGAGCGCCCATTATTCCGTTTGTGCACCCTTTCGAGGCTGGTTTTGGCCACTTACTGTAAGCGCCCAAGCAGACAAAGCTGTTTGCGGTTGTTGTGGCTGTAGGAAGAAGGAAAAGAAAATGCACGGGCCTACTACTGGCTCTGTAGCTGAGCCACCTCCCCTGCCTGATTGATTTATAGAAAGGGAAAGGCGCACTGTCTCACTTGTTTTCTGTGGACACCTCAACCGCGCCGTAAGGGAAGGAAGGAAGGTGGAAGTGAAAGTGGATAGAGGAGCCGTAGTGGAGGGCTACGGAGCAATTTCGACCACCTGGGGATCTTTAACGGGTGCTGACATCGCACAGCACACGGACGCCTCTTCGTTTCGCCTCCATCGAAACGCAGCCGCCGAGGTCGGGTTCGAACCCGGGTACAGCGGCGCAGTAGTAGGGCGTCTTATCACTGCATCACCCGGCGGGGCACCTCCGCGGCCTCGTGCAGACAGAAGGGAAAATAGAGAAGACAGAAAAGAAAGAGGGAGAGATAGACGCGCGCCGCAACAACAGCCGTCGTCCACCACCTAAATGGTGGCGGGTGCAATGACGGCCTACAACAGATAAAAATTCTGTGGCAGGCTAGCCCCCGCCGCAAGCGGCGGTGATGATGATGATGATGATGCGTTGTGGCTGCACCCTTTGTATCATCATCATCATCACCTACCTGTCCCAGCCCCATCAGGGGAGGACGCCTGCTACGGAGGTTTTATTGCAAAAGCAATACTACACCAGGTTCCGAGCCTTCAGCATAGCATGGCCGTGTAGTTACGCTTTACACCACGTGGCTACTGATGTCAATACCAAGTCGGCTCTTTATGCTCGTGGGAACCAAGTCTCCCCTGATGGGGCTGGGACAGGTAGGTCATCGCCGCTTGCGGGGGGGGCTAGCCTGCCACCGAATTTTTATCTGTTGTAGGCCGTCAATGCACCCGCCACCGTTTTGGTGGTGGACGACGGCTGTTGTTGCGGCGCGCGTCTTTCTCTCCCTCTTCCATTTCATTCTTTATTTTTCTCATCTGTCTGCACGAGCCAGCGGAGGTGGCTCAGCTACAGAGCCTGTAGCAGGCCCGTGCATTTTCTTTTTCTTCTTCCTACAGCCACAACCACAGCGTAGCTTGTCCGGTAGTTACGCCGGGCGTTTCGCGCTTCTCCCACTAGGTGCGCTGTGGTGTAACAAATTGTAGGGTGCCTCGATGCCCCCCCCCCCCTCCAGCGCTCTGGAGGGCGCGCGCATCGAGGCACCCTAACAGGTGGTGTCGTCTTCCATTAGAGACACTTCGCCCCTCTTGCTTTCGCAATATCCTAGGCTTAACTACAGCTAAGCCACTGAGCTTTTCCTTAGTGCTTTTAGTGTTTAAGCCCTACTACCCCCATTTACGCAAAAATCGGATATCTGAAGCCGAGTTGACCTTGCTGAGGGACGTAGGTGTCCACGGAACCAAGTCTGATAGGTTCTGCACCTTTTGCGTTCGTGTAAACCAATTTAGAACGCCGGTGAGCATTGACGCGTTCAACGGAACGGAACGCTGGTTGTATTCGACAAGGGGCGCGCGGTACTACCGTGCAGCAGCATCGCTCAGGCTTTAGCGTTTTAAGGCGAACGCCTTTAATGCCTCATACAGCCGTTAGCAAATGTGTCCTCGTTTTGGGTGCATGCCTTATATGGGCATATGCCATTCACCATTGAATCGATACTTAATCAATAGCTATCGGATGATGATTTAAGGCATTTTCAAGATAATTTCATGATACTTTATGACTAATAAAATAGTTAAGCAGAAGCCTATAAAAACCCATGTATTTGGAGGTCATCGTAACTATGACTAACTATCACTTACTGTTAAGAGGTGTTTAACACTAACCGGACGTTAACTATACTCAGAAAGTTCAAGTCATGGTTAACTATCACTAACCAATAGTTACTCTCGGTGGACATCTGACTGGCTACGCGGCGAGCACGTTTGAATATCATTTTCTCAACGCAGCAGCGCAATCTGGTGGAGATGTGAGCTTGTTCCGCGCACGAAGGCTTGTTGTTGTTGCTGTGGCTGTAGGAAGAAGGAAAAGAAAAAAATGCACGGGCCTGCTACTGGCTCTGTAGCTGAGCCACCTCCGCTGCCTCGTGCAGACAAAAGAAAAGGAAAAGGGAGATAAAGACGCGCGCCGCAACAACAGCCGTCGTCCGCCACCGAAGTGGTGGCGGGTGCAATGACGGCCTACAATAGTTAAAAATTCGGTGGCAGCTAGCCCCCGCCGCGAGCGGCGGTGACCTACCTGTCCCCAAGGCTCGTCCCACTTTAACCAAGCCCTTCAAGGACATTCGTAATGTAAATTGATTTACAGGAAACGAAAGGCGCAGTATCTGTCACACTTCTGCGCGGACACCTGAACAGGTCCGTAAGGGAAGTGAGGTAGGTGGGAGTGAAAGATGAACAGTGGATGTCGTCGGCAGGAACACGAATATTACTCAGAATGCACATGAAGTCAAATGGCCCGCTAGCATGGCGCTTACTTTCCAGGGTGCTAGAGTGATGGGCGGAGCTTCTGTGCTGTCGGAAAAAAATTGAACGCAGGGCTCGAGTCAGCATGTAGTACGAGTTGGTGTAGCTGATCGTGGCACGTAAGGAATTTAACGCGGTAGCGTTAAGGACCCCGTATCGCAGAAAGTCGGTGTCGTCATCGGAGGCCGTCGTCCGGCGTTGGCCGTGAGTGAAAAATCCCAGAAGCGTTAATAAGTTAAAACGATAGAAAAAATCGCTGACCTGAGGAATCGAACGTGGGACTCCGTGGTGCGAGACGAGCACGCTG
Source organism: Amblyomma maculatum (assembly GCF_055883805.1). Classification (NCBI taxonomy): domain Eukaryota; kingdom Metazoa; phylum Arthropoda; class Arachnida; order Ixodida; family Ixodidae; genus Amblyomma; species Amblyomma maculatum. The sequence goes on from NC_139344.1 coordinate 405,857,906, forward strand.
CCATGCCAGCTAGGTAGTTTGAAATGGACAAAGGCGCGTCTATTGATTGCGGTGTTGTCTCAGAAATGTCCCTTAGAGAAGTGTATTGTGGCGTAATAATTATGAGCATGTAAATTACAGAATTACAGAACACACAGTTAAGCGAGTGGCAAATTACTTTTCCGCTGTACTCACTCTTCGCCTGGCGTGCACGTAGCGCCATCATGCGTGTGGCGCACGGAATAAAATAGACAGGGCTTGGCCTCTGAGACCTTTATCGTGCCGGCTCGGATCGGCAACGATGTTGCCGACGAACTACTGCAACTTGAGGCCCGCGCGTTTCGGCAAGGTAGCTGGCAGCGCTTCTACGTACCAGAATCCCGTTTCAGAACAATTACCAAACAGTCATGCTTTGGGCAAGTTAACGAGTGTTGTATCATGTGAACTACGTCTTTGTGTCACTCAAAAGCGCGACAAGCAAATGAGTAGACGGTGCGAACGGGGCGCGATAACGCTATCGCGTTCCATTCTTAAAGGCGAAGATTGAGCGTCCTCCAATTTTTTGTAGCACTGGCCACAAACTTGAGATTTCGCTGTGGCGGTGCTCCGAGGAGGCACAGAATGACCAATGAGTTTTCCCGGCCTCGGCCTGGATTGACAATTGGCCGATTTCGTCTTGTATGATGAAAACAGTTTATATAACTGGTAGTTTATATAGTTTTGGGCGATAATAGTACTTTTTGATGAACAAGATAGCGTTGTTGGCTTTTATATATTTAAATGCTTTTTCTTGGTTTACCGTCGTGGCGCTGCAATCGACGAACGCAAGCCCTGCTCCGCTACGTCGGGAAAACCCCTATAAAACTCGCCACTAGGCTAGCACGTTGCGTCGCCACACGCTATTTTCTTGGGGACCCCAACCCTTGGGTCCCCCTATTCTAAAACTCCCTATTGTTGCCAGTAAGGCTGCAATGACGTCACGTGAGTAACCCCTCCGGGCTTTCAATTCAGGCGTCCGTGCGGTGCCTTTCATTTGGCGCTTCCTCGAACGCCGCGCTACAGAGTATATAGACCAACACCGATCTGTGACGTAAGCGCGATGCGGTGGCGCTTCTGTCGCCAGGCTAGGCCGGTTGGGGGGAAAACTGGGTTTAGCGCCCATAGGAAAACATGGACTCGAAATATTTCAAAGCAATTTTCTAATTTCACGGCGCACCTATGATCTCATTATTCGGTACAGAGCAACCATCAACATCTTAGAACAGATCGTGAAAGTGGGAGATCACATTGCCGAGGCGAGGAACTTTATAACACCGCGAAACGTATGCGGGTGCGAGTTGGGAGGGCAACCCATAGAAATACATGCAAACACCGCAACATTTTGCTCTTTTCTCCGAGCATCAGAATTGGTGGCCGGTCGTCAAATGTTGGCCAGCGCTTTGAAGAAGTGTGTGACAAAGTATGCTGCGTCATTGCGGAGGCAATGTACTTTTAAAACCCCTCTTTGTCTAGAATCTGAGTTATAAATGCACCGCGGTAGCGCGGCCGCCCATACAATATATGTAAAGAATAATTCGCAAAGAAGCTGACTTTGCGCCTACGAAGCCAGTAGTTAAGAGGTGGTGCATTATTTTACTACCATGAATATACGTATGCAACAACATTTCGCCTCTGACATCTATTTAAAGGATATTTATCGATAAATATGTGCGGCGCGTTTCTAGACGAACCCCCACGGCCCAAGCGGCTTTTTTTTTTTTTGCTTAACGTCTTGTACTATCCCCTGACATCATGGTGCACGGCGGAAGTAAAATAAAAGCTTTCCAAGAGCTGGCGATGCGCATGACCCGCGTAGGGTCGTAATTGATGCCGTCGAGACATGGCTCATTTTGTAAATGGAGAGGTGGAGAGGAATCAAACGCAAAGTAACGGGCACGACGTCGATCCGTTCTGAAGACATCGATCGTGGCTAAGTAGAGGCGGTAAATATCAAAATGAATGCATATGTAGTTGCGTCACGATACATGCACGTGGTGAGCAAGTCGTAAGCAAATATTTTGACAGCCTTTACGTACGTAACGCACTGCGTGGTCTGCGCCGGACGGAAAGAAAAAAAGAAAGACGAAGAAACCGCACAGAAAGCGCAGAACGATATATGAGAACTATAGCGATGCCACGGGGGAAAAGGAAATAAACGGAAAAATAGTCAAATAGCATATATGCCCGTTGATCGCCTTGCGTGCAACCACCTGATTCAAAATAATTGTATGCCTCCAGGGACTTGTATGCGTGGAGAGAAATCATGCCCAATGGTGGCAGAGCTCCGCGTCACTACGGAGGACTTCCCAATGTGCTTCAAGGATAGCAAATGGGTCCGGGTGAACAACGCCATCAACGTACAGCTTTTCATTGTAGCGCTGTTTATCCGATTCCGACAAGCTTTTCACATATAGTCCGACGTTGCTGCTGCGTAGACTGCATTCCTTTGCAAGTAATGCAAGTCTGACGATTTACAGGATAATTCACAGCAAGTAACGTTGGTTCACAGCACGATAAACTGACCGCGCACGGTTGCAGACGACCAAGCACAACCGGTACCGTCGCTAACAGGCGCTCCGGAGCTGGAGGCGACCGCGGGCCGCGATGGGCACATTGCCAGCTACGCCGTCGTCTGCTGCAATGCGGGATTGTTGTTCGATCCATATTGTCGTATGGCGTTTGACAACTGCTCTTTAAATGTAATTCTATCTAGGATGTATCACTTGAGTGACAGTATTATAAGCTAATTTACCCCTTGCGGCAGCATATCAGACTGTAAACAAAACTGCGCGATTCGCCACACCCACCTTGCAAGCCTTTTGGGGGTGTTCGGAATCACAACACAAATTATTCGGGGAGTTTTAAAAGTAGACTGCTTCTGCAATGACGCAGCATACTTGTCACACTTCTTCAAAGCGCTGACAAACGTTTATGGACCGGCCATCACTTCTGGTGCTCAGCGAAACGAGAAAAATGTTGTGGTAAGTTGTGTTTACATATATGTTTCTAAGGGTCGACCTCCCAACTCGCACCCCCATACGTTTCGCGGTGTTCTGAAAGTACTTCGCCTCATTAATGAGATTTTATACTTTCACTATCTATTCTAGGATGTTCGTGGTTATTCTGCACCGAATAACGATATAATGGGTGCTCTGTGAAATGAAAGAACTGCTTTGGAATCTTTCGATTCCATGTATTTCTAAGGCCATTAACCCTACTTTTTACCTCCAGTCGGCTGCGGAGCCGCGAGCGTTTCTTGTAAATACGGTGTTGGTCTATAGAAATATAGACGCAGTACAGCAGGCATCAGCGGCGTTTCAAATCGGTTGACAGCAAAGAAAAGGTACCGTATCTGTTGTAGTTGTGGCTGTAGGAATAAGGAAAAGAAAATGCACGTGCACGCTACTGCCTCCGTAGCTGAGCCACCTCCGCTGCCTCGCGCGGACAGAAGAAAAAAGAGAAGAAAAAGAAGAGGGAGGGAAAGGCGCGCGCAGCACCAACAGCCGTCGTCCACCAGCGAAGCGGTGGCAGGTGCAATGACGGCCTACAACAGATAAACATTCGGTGACAGGCGAGCCCCCACCGCAAGCGGCGGTGACCTACTTGTCCCAGCCCCATCAGGGTAGGATCTACAGTATCTGTCACAATTCTCCGTAGACGCCTTAAACCGAGCTGTAAAGAAAAGGAGGAAGGTGGCAGTGAAAACAGAGAGAAAGAGGCTGCGTAGTGGAAGGCTTCGGACCACTTCGTCACAGACGCTTTCGCCTCATCGCACTTTAGTAGTTCAAATGCCTATAGCATTTATAAGGCGAAAGCCTTTAATGATTCATGCAGTTATTGTTGTTGCTATGGCTGCAGGAAGAACGAAAAGAAAATGCACGGGCCTTGTACTCGCTCTGTAGCTGAGCCACCTCCTCTGCCTCGTGCGGACAGGAGAGAGAAAGTAGAGAAGAAAAAGGAGAGAAAGACGCGCGCCGTAACAGCCGTTGTCCACCACCTAAGCGGTGGCGGGTGCAAAAAAGGCCTACAACAGATAAAAATTCGGTGGCTTGCTAGCCCCCGTCGCAAGCGGCGTTGAACTACCGACCCAGCCCCGTAGGGCCAGGAACAGCCACCCTTCCGCAAAATGTCGCGGACAAAATGTGCCGCGGTTTTGCGCCGTTCGATTGGCCGAGGTCGGATGACGTCATAGAGGTCTCGACCAATTACAGAGCACCACCACAGTATGCGCGAATGTGTGCCTTATATGGCCATATGTCAATCAATCATCAATTACTAATTAATAAACCAATTACCAATTGATTAAGTAATTCTGTAATTAACTAAACAGAAATGAATATTTGCTTAATTATTTATTTACCCGCATAAGTGCTAATTGCAGTTTGGTAGCAGAATGCGGCACTCAGGCTTTCGTCTTTCACTACTTAGTCGCTAAAGTCCCTCATAATGTTTTTTACTTATAACAGCTACATTAGTGTACAAAAACCATTGCAGTTAATGGAGTTTTGCTATACTGTACGTGTAGCTGGTGAAGGGCAAAAAGGGTCCCTGTAGTGATACTGGATCGTTTTCAGCCCCATTTCGGTGGAGGTAGGAAGCAATGCGTCTTTCTGTTTGCGTCCCGGTTGTTCGAAACTTCAGATCCCTCCACTGCGGAGTCCCTAAGAGCCGGCATTGCTTTACAACATTAAACCCTGCAAAGCTATACCCATAAATTCTAACGACGTTTTTGAAGCGCGGCATTGTTTAAGAACGCGAAGGGCGTGACATGCGGCGTGTTTTGCAGGTGATCAAACTTAGTTCGAGCAGCGTCAGGAATGGCCCGTACGAAACAGACCGCCCGTAAGTCAACTGGAGGCAAGGCCCCACGTAAGCAGCTGCTGTCCACGAAGGTTGCGAAGAAGAGGAGCGCCCCGTCGGTGGGTGGTGTCAAGAAACCCCACCGTTACCGACCGGGTACCGTGGCCCTGCGAGAGATCCGTCGCTACCAGAAGTCGACCGAGTTGCTCATCCGTAAGCTCCCCTTCCAGCGCCTGGTGCGCGAGATTGCCCAGGACTTCAAGACTGACCTTCGCTTCCAGAGTGCTGCCATCGGCGCCCTCCAGGTCAGACGGCCATCATCTCTCTCTGGATGAGTGTGCAGTGCGCAGCCATTACTCAGTTGTGTGAGTCGATATCGCGGAGTTAACTAAAATCATGCGAAAATAGTTCCCGGCGATTGTCATTTTTTAATGCGAAATTTGAGCGCAGATCATCAGCTGTTTCTCCTTCTTCGATAGATTGAGCAGATTTCGAGCAAGACATGTATGTGCAATTACAGACAACTTTTTTAATTTTCGCACATATTCCTTCACGAAACATTCCACTAACAGTTCTTGACTGTCGTGAAGGAAGCTTTGTAGTCGGAGAAATGAAGAGAGCAATTAAATTAGCGGAAGGTAGCGTTCGAACCAACAGCTTGCCAACAGTGCAGTGCCAACAAGGCTCCGGCTCCACTTCGTCTACCTCTTCGGGTTGGCGCGCGAGCTGATGGCGATCGGGATTACTAAAATACCCCCCGGCGGAAAAGGAGCCATCCTGGCGACTCACGGTGAGGAAAGGGTAGGGGGATCATAATACGGCTTGAGGCGGTCGACATGTACAGTTTCTTGGCCGCGGCGGCGATGATCTGGAGATGGGTTCAAGGGCTCTACTACGTAATTGACGGGAGAAGATTGTTCGAGAATGCGGTAAGGTCCATGATAGCGCTATAGAAGTTTGGATGAGAGGCCGGGTGCTGAGGAAGGCACCCAGAGCCAAACGATGGCACCTGAGGGATATGAAGGCGCTGGATTTATAGGGTCCCGGTTATGCTTTTGTTGAGCCTGGTTCTCCGTTCCAAAGCAGCTCGTCAATTGTCGGCATTCTTCGGCAAATGTGTGCGCTTCAGACAGTAGAGTGGTCTCTGAAGCGTCGGGGTGGTAGGGCAGGATAGTATCCATGGTGGACGTGGGTTCACGACCATATAAAAGAAAGACGGAGGAGAACCCAGTCGTAGTCTGCGTAGCCGTATTGTAGGCGTACGTTACGAAAGGCAGCACTTGGTCCCAATTAGAGTGAGCGCTATCAACGTACATGGCTAGCATGTCACTAAGAGTGCGATTAAATTGCTCAGTCATGCCGTTCGTTTGGGGGTGATACGCTGTGGTGCTCCGGTGAATGATCTGGCACTGTTTGAGGAGGGCTTCGACAGTGTCGGAAAGAAACGCACGTCCGCGGTCACAGATCAATTCTTCCGGTGCGCCGTGACGAAGAACGAGGCGATGCAGAATGAACGAAGCAACATCCCATGCGGTGGCAGACTGCAAGGCCGATGTTTCCACGTAACGGGTTAGGTGGTCAACGGCTGCGATGACCCAGCGGTTGTTAGCCGAAGTGGTCGGAAGCGGGCCATACAGATCGATACCGACACGGTCAAAAGGGAGGCTGGGGCAAGGCAATGGCTGCAACGAAGGTGCTGGCTGAGGGGGTGGATTCTTGCGGCGTTGGCAGGCGGTACAGGATCGGATGTATTGACGAATGAAGCGGTACATACCGCGCCAGTAATATCTCATACGCAGTCGAGAATAGGTTTTCATGACACCTGCATGGCCGCATTGGGGATCGGCGTGGAAAGAGGCGCAGATTTCAGCCCGGAGATGTCGCGGAATCACGAGAAGCCACTTTCGTCCTGTAGGATGGTAATTGCGGCGGTATAAAAGTCCATCACGAGTGGCGAAGTGGTGGGCCTGACGACGAAGTGCACGTGACGGAAACAGCTCTGCGGGCGTAGACAGGAATGTTAAGAGGGAGGATATCCATGGATCCTTCTGCTGCTCAGATTTCATGTTGGTAATGTTGAGCGGCGACATATCGTAGGCACAAACGAAGCCAGCCATCGCGTCGTTAGGAAGCGGTGAACGGGAAAGGGCATCAGCGTCGGTGTGCTTGCGTCCAGATCGATAGATGACGTGGATATCATACTCCTGAAGACGTCGAGGCGGCCGGAGGGGTTTTTGAGGGAGGATAGCCAACAGAGCGCGTGGTGGTCGGTAGCAACGTAGAATGGGCGACCGTAAATATGAGGACGAAACTTGGTAATTGCCCATATGATGGCCAGACACTCCTTTTCGGTCACAGAATAGTTCGATTCCGCTTTCGTGAAGGTACGACTAGCGTACGCGACGACATACTCGGAATATCTAGGTTTCCGTTGAGCAAGAACAGCGCCCAGACCTACGCCGCTTGCATCAGTGTGTATTTCGGTCGAGCAGGCAGGGTCAAAATGGCGGAGTATAGGGGGAGAGACCAGTAGACGGCGTAGTGTACTGAACGCAGCATCACAGGCTGGTGACCAAGAGGAGAGGTTCGGGCCTCCGGCGAGAAGTTGCGTTAAAGGGGCGATGACACTGGCGACGTTGCGGATAAAACGGCGGAAACACGAACATAGACCGACAAAACTGCGAAGTTCTTTCAAGGTTGTGGGCTTGGGGAAGTCTGCGACGGCACGAAGTTTGGTAGGATCCGGTAGAACGCCATCCTTGGATATGACATGACCAAGTATTGTGAGCTTGGTAGCGGCAAAGTGACATTTCTTCAAGTTGAGCTGTGGGTCGGCTTCAGTAAGTCACGTAAGGACACGCTGAAGGCGCAGAAGGTGGGAAGGGAAATCTTTCGAGAAAACGACAATGTCATCTAGATAACAAAGACACGTTTCCCATTAGAGCCCACTGAGAATGTTATCCATCATTCTCTCGAAGGTGGCGGGGGCGTTGCACAGTCCGAATGGCATCACATTGAATTCATACAAGCCATCGGGAGTGATAAAGGCTGTTTTCGGGCGGTCAGCGGAAGCCATCGGTACTTGCCAATAGCCAGAGCGCAAATCTAGCGACGAAAAGAACTCCGCTCCTTGCAAACAATCTAGCGCGTCGTTAATTCGTGGTAGTGGGTAAACATCTTTGCGGGTTATCTTATTCAGACGCCGGTAGTCCACACAGAAACGGATCGTGCCATCTTTCTTCGTCACCAACACTACGGGGGAGGCCCAAGGGCTATGAGATGGTCGTATGATGCCCCGTTGAAGCATATCGGCGACATTGTCACGAATGACGCGGCGCTCAGTGGACGACACGCGATATGGTCGCTGCCGCAGGGGAGCATGAGGACCAGTGTCGATTGCATGAGAAACGGTCAAGGCGCGGCCCAAGGAAGGCTGGGACACGTCAAAAGATGCACTGAAGCGCTGAAGGAGGGCGACTATTTGGTCCCGTTGGGCGGACGAAAGGTCGGTCGCGATAGCTCGATGAAGGGCGTCGACAGGAAGCTCATCACTCGTAGCAGTACAAGACGTCAGGGCAGCGACGTGAGGAAAAACTTCAGGTTCGGAGAACATGTAAGTGCGATCAGGGTCCAGTTCTTCAATGTAGCCGAGGCACTCCCTGCGAAGAACAACCGTCGGGCAAGGAAAAGGGTTGGAAGCATAGATGACACAGCTGCCATGAGAAATCGTTAGAACGGCGAAGGGAAGAAGGGGGCGGGTATGGTGGGCGGAGGCGAGTTTGGGCGTAAAGAGAAAAGGACTAGGGAGGGCAGAAGTCGAAATAAAAGGAACGAGAACAGAAGAAAAGGGAGGAATGTCGGTGTCTGCAGCTACCAGGAGTTTAGCAGGGCGCACAGGCGGGTCACACAGGGAAACATTACACACAGGGGAAAGCTCAACTTCAGCACGGGCACAGTCAATCACAGCACTGAGAGTCGACAGAAAGTCGTAGCCGAGGATGATGTCGTGGGAGCAGGCGTAAAGCACCACCATCTCGACGAGATACGTAATGTCTTTGATGCAACCTCGTACTGTGCACGCTGCCACAGAGGTGATGCACTCTGAACTGGCCGTACGAAGCGAAAAGGTAGAAAGCGGCGTCGTGACCTTGCGAATTTTGCGGCGAAGGGCATCACTAATTACGGAAACGGCAGTACCTGTATCCACCAGCGCAAGAACGGGAAAACCTTCTACGAACACTACAATGACGTTGGCGGGAGAAGACGGAGGACTTAACGAGTTCGTCAAACGCGCAGTTCTTGCCTCCGGCACTGCGGCACTTAGTTTTCCCCTTGCGTAGGGCCCTGTCGCCGGAGCATCGGCGAAATGGAACGTCGGCGAGGCGAAGCCGAACGGCGTGTCGAGTACTGAGCCCGAGGTGGAGACGATCCAGAAGAGACGTTGCTCAAGGGCGGCTCGGGATCGTAGTGGTACTGACGGACTGTGTTCTCAGGATGAAGCAGGCGCTGACGGCAAAGGCGAGCGACGTGACCCGGGAGCCCGCAAGCAAAGCAAATTGGGCGATTGTTGGCGGTTGGCCATGGGTTCGTAATGCGGCGTCGCGGTCGAGGGATCGGAGACTGAGGGGCCATGAAACGAGGTGGAGCATAAAATGTAGGGCCGTTCTGGTATGACGATGTAGGCAGCGGACCACGCGTTCCAGCGGTTACTTGAGCGTGAGTGGGGCTTGCACAGGAGCGATGGGAACACTAGAAGACAGCGCTTCGGCGACTTTCTCCTCGGAGAGGATCAGATAACTACAGATTTGCTGAAGGACGGGGGGGATATCGTGCTAGAAAACCTGGCCACCCTGTATACGCAGTGCCTGGTGTCATCGACGGTACCGGAACCATGGAAGAATGCAAACATTATCCTCATTCACAAGAAAGGGGACTCTAAGGACCTTAAAAATTACAGACCAATCAGCTTACTGTCTGTTACGTATAAGGTATTTACTAAGGTAATCGCTAATAGAATCAGGACAACCTTAGACTGCAATCAAGCAAAGGATCAAGCAGGGTTTCGGAAACGGTACTCTACTATCGATCATATCCATACCATAAATCAGGTGATAGAAAAATGCTCGGAATATAACCAGCCCTTATACATAGCATTCATTGATTACGAAAAAGCATTTGACTCAGTTGAAACCTCGGCGGTGATGCAGGCATTGCGAAATCAGGGGGTAGACGAGCCATACGTGAAAGTGCTGGAAGATATATATAGCGGCTGCACAGCAACCATAGTTCTGCATAAAGAAAGTAATAAAATTCCCATAAAGAAAGGTGTTAGGCAAGGAGACACAATCTCCCCAGTACTATTCACAGCTTGTTTAGAGGAAGTATTCAGAGACTTGGAATGGGAGCAGTTAGGGATAAGGGTAGATGGAGAATACCTCAGTAATCTGCGATTTGCTGATGACATTGCCTTGCTAAGCAACTCGGGTGATGAACTGCAAATAATGATTGATGACCTAGACAGGAAAAGTAGAAAGGTAGGCTTGAAAATCAATATGCAGAAGACTAAGGTAATGTTCAACAGCCTCGGGAAGGAACAGCAGTTTACATTAGGTAGCGAAATACTGGAAGTAGTAGGCGAATATGTCTACTTAGGACAGGTAGTAACCGCAGACCCGGACCACGAAAAGGAAATAACAAGAAGAATACGATTGGGATGGAGCGCATTTGGCAAGCACTCGCAGATTATGACTAGCAGCTTACCGGTATCGCTCAAGAGGAAAGTATACAACAGTTGCATCTTGCCTGTACTCACCTATGGGGCTGAAACGTGGAGGCTAACCAAGAGAGTTCTACTTAAGTTGAGGACAACCCAGAGGGCTATGGAACGAAAAATGGTAGGGGTAACATTAAGAGATAGAAAGCGTGCAGAGTGGGTCAGAGAAATAACTCAAGTTACCGACATTCTAGTAGAAATTAAGAAGAAGAAATGGACATGGGCAGGACATGTAGTGCGAAGAGAGGATAACCGATGGTCGCTTAGGGTAACAAACTGGATTCCAAGGGAAGGAAAGCGTAGCAGGGGGCGGCAGAAAGTTAGGTGGGCGGATGAGATTAAGAAGTTCGCAGGGGTCAAGTGGATGCAGCTAGCACAGAACTGGGTTAAGTGGAGAAATATGGGAGAGGCCTTCGCCCTGCAGTGGGTATAATCAGGATGATGATGATCAGTGAGACCTTTTAGAACGTGTGACTCTTTCGGGCTCGGGCATGGACGGATTGACCCGCTTGCAGAGGTCAACCACGTCCTCAATGTAGCTGGTAAACGTTTCCTTAGGAAGTTGAAGCCATGCATTGAGGCGTTGTTCGGCGCGGAGTTTGCGTACCGCAGGACGGCCGAAGACATCCGCGAAGTTCTTCTTGAAGACAGACCATGTCGAAAGATCGGCTTCGTGGTTTCGAAACTACAGATTTTCCACGTCCGTGAGGTAGAAGAGGACGTTGCTCAGTTTTATTGAATCGTCCCAGCGGTTGTAAGTGCTGACGCGCTCGAAAGAGGCCAGCCAGTCGTCAACGTCGTGGTCGTCGGTACCACCGAAGAAAGGTGGGTCACGGGGGCGTTGTGCCCCGGGACAGAAGATGGTGGCAGGAGTGGCAGGGATGGGCGCCGATGGTTGGCTGGGAGCGTCCTGCATGGTTGTGACCGAAGGCGGTAGCGTGCGGTTCCGAAGTTCCAGGGTGAAATTTTCGAGGAGGACTGGGGCGACGTCCGAGACACCTCCACCAAGTGTAAGGTGTTTATTGGAGCACCAAGACCATATGCAACGTCCGCAAAGCGAAGCGACGGGGGTAGCGTTCGAACCAACAGCTTGCCAACAGCGCAGTGCCAACAAGGCTCCGGCTCCACTTCGTCTACCTCTTCGGGTTGGCGCGCGAGCTGATGGCGATCGGGATTACTAGAATACTAATGCCACAAGCTGCAGACGAGAAGAAAGAACCTTCGCAAATATGTTATATTCCACGTTGCATAAGGATATCAGACAGTACCCTTCAACAGTTTTCAACGGTCAGTGCACGTTAAAGAACCCCAGATGGACGAAATTTCCTGTGTCCTCCACTACGGCGCCTATCATAGCCCGAGTCGTTTCCTGACGTTATACCCCACAAAACCAAACCAGACAGACATGCGTCTGTGGTTTTCGAGATTAGTATGGTTTGACCAGAAGAGATAGCAGCGACTAACTGATGCCGCTGACGCCGCTAGCGATTCAAGACAACCTGGCTCTACGTTTCGGCTTGTGATGCACGCACCGTGATCCTCTGATAGCGAGCCGGCGCTTGGGCAACCGAATACCGTCGCCGCCACGCAGGAAGAGGGGGTGGATGGTACACGCGCGATGAAAGGGGTAGCAAGATCGCGCGCAGCAATCGAAGAGCACTGATTTATTTTTGTAGGAAGGGAAAGGTGCGGTAACTGTCTCACTTTTCTGTAGACACCTCAACCGCGTCGTAAGGGGAGGGAGGAAGGTGGGAGTGAAAGTGGAAAGAGAGAAAGAGGAGCCATAGTGGAGGGCTACGGAGTAATTTTGACCGCCTGGGGACCTTTAACGTGCGGTGACACCCCACAGCACACGGACGCCCCTTCGTTTCGCCTCCATCGAAACGTAGCCACCGAGGTCGGGTTCGAACCCGGGTACTCGGCACAGTAGTCGGGCGTCTTACCACTGCACCACCCCGGCGGGGCAATCAAAGAGCACGTGCGGTCGCCGCCACGAAGGAAGAGGGGAGGGGGGGGGGAGGAAGGAAGGAGCGCGCGCTGCCCCAGCTGCGGAACTGGCTACGAGGGACAACGGCGACGCCGACGACGAAGCGAAACCCGGGAACAGGCGCCAAAGAGCTTCAAAATATGATGCCTTTCTCTGTGAGAGTGTGAATTGGTCGGTTACTCGACATATGTTACCATGGGCGCTCGCATTATTCATGAATTTTTATCTTTTCTGTGTGTACCATGTGTGGTCATGTCTTGCTCTTGAGCTCTGAAGCGTGCCTTTCATAATTGGTTCCCAGGAATGGCAAGGCGCAGTATCTGTCACACTTTTTTCTTTGGACACCTGAATCGGGCCTAAGAGAAGGAAGAAAGATGGGAGTGAAAGTGGAGGTGGTTACGAGGGACGACGGCTACGACGACTCGAAACCCAGGAACTGGCGTCAAAGAGCTGCGCTCTAAAATGGCGGAGGTTCAGGCATGGTTGGAGCTTTGTTATACACAGCGGGAGCTCTATAAGCATAGTTGTGTATGGTTTAGCAAGGTTGCACACGATTTGACGGCGTGAATAAGAAAAAGCTTCGCCTCCGGTAGCGGCAATTGTACACTGTCTTCATTCGCGGATTGTTTCTTTAATTTGTCTTTTTGTGAAATGAATGAGCAGCATGTCTCAGTTTTAAGTGGACACCTGCACTTAAATAGGTCTAGGTCATACCGCCTTTTTATTCTGCAATCGTAATATATTTTTCGTATTAAAAGTGTATAGGAAAGGAAAGGCGCCGTTAGTCACACCTGGGGACATTTGAACTGCGTGAGCCGTAAAGGGATTCAATTAGTTCTCAAGAATTGAAATGTACTGTGTCGGAGTGGCTAATCCTGGCCCTAGGGGGCGGGGACTGATAGTTCACCGCCGCTTGCGGTAGGGGCTAGTCTGCCACCTAAATTCTATCACCCCGCCGGGGTGGCGCAGTGGTTACGGCGCTCGACTACTGTTCCCAAGGACGCGGGATCGAATCCCGGCCTCGGCGGCCGCTTTTCGATGGAGGCGAAAAACAAGGCGCACGTGTCCTGTGCGATGTCAGTGCACGTTAAAGAACCCCAGGTGGTCGAAATTTCCGAAGTCCTCCACTACGGCGTCTTAGTCTGAGTCGCTTTGGGACGTTAAACCCCACAAACCAAACAAACCAATCTGTTGTAGGTCGTCATGCACCCGTCTCCGCTTCGGTCGTGGTCAACGGCTGTTGCGAAGTGCGCCTTTCTCTCCCTCTTCTTTTCCTTTCTTCTCTATATTCTCTTCTGTTCGCACCAGGCAGCGGAGGTGGCTCAGCTACACAGCCAGTAGCAGGCCCGTGCCTTTTCTTTTCATTCTTCCTACAGCCGCAAAAACAACACACACTTCCCATATATACTAGAAGCATGCCGTAAGGGAAGGGCGGATGGTGAGAGTGAGAACGGAAAGATGCCTACGGAGTTACTGCGAACGCCTGAGCGAAATGCAGTCGTCAGGCGGTCGGGTTAGAATCGGGTACAACCCTGTTGTTGTAGGGGTAGTACTTATATACAAAAGAAAGGAAAATATGCTTGTCAGCCCCGGCATCCGCTTTCTGATATCTGAAGCACCTGAACTGGGTGGCGGAAATAAAAGAATAGCGAGGAAGAGGTAGAGGAAATCAAAGAGGTGAGCGATAGGGAGAAAGGAAAGGGTAGGTCAAAATAAAATTAAGTATATACACTATATAACAATATACAGTAGTTAGCTTGAGGCCCACCCGCAAATGTCTTAGGTCACTGAGCACTCGGCACATTAATTAGGAGGGCCTCCGCAATAGCTCTGCGTCCATGTAACTGTTTACGACGGCCGGAGGTGCACATTGTACAAAACACTGACGGCCGTCGTGTTCGATCGGCCGTTATTATACGAAATAGTACACGCGGAGCGTTCGGTCACAGCGCGCACTATCTTGCGAGTTAAAATAGGTAGGTCATCAAGCCCGCCTGTCCCAGGCTCACGTGTATTCGCTCGCGGACGCGCGCACTGCCCGGCGGTCACAGGAGCACAGCTACGCTGCCCGGCCTGCGCTCTGTAAGCCGCTTGCACCGTGGCCACTAGCAACTCACGTCGCGGTTCGGCTAACGCGGCGCAGTGCAGTTGAAGATGTTCGAGAGTTTCTACCGCATCAGAGCCGTCACACACGTCACTGGTGGAGAGTCCGTGGCGCATCCGTCGTTCCCCAGGCCACACACATCCGATGCGCGCACGGAGGATCATTGCGCGTTACAGCGGAGTCAGCGAGCGGCCGCTGACACTGTGAATGCGCTCACCTCTCGCGATGCGTGGGTCGGGGTGCTGCGTCCGAAGGTGGTCGTCGATTACCGCACGCACGTCCTCCAAGCGAGTTGCTTGTCGCAAGAAGGGAGTTCATGTCCTGCGGCAGCGAGCTCGTCGGCACGTTCGTTGCCCTCGATGCCGCAGTACCCGGGGATCCACTGTGCCCGTACAACGCAGCTGCGATCCGCCAAGCGCTCGAGACGCGCGCGAATCTGACAAATCTGACACAGCAGCGGAGTTCCCCGGCCGGTGGTTCGAAGGCGGTTCAGGGCGACGCGGGAATCGCATAGCACGGCACACCTGGGTGGCGGCGGAGTCAATTCAAGCAGTAGATCTAGGCCTATAGGCGTAGCCCCAGCAGCTGCGCCGTGGTGGAAGAACCCAGGAATAACAGGTGCAGCTGTCTGTGCAGTTGCAGGGCGGGGATGGTAGCCGTTGCTGGCAACTATCTCTAGCCTCGGATCCGTCGTCGGTGCAAACGAGGTGACGGCTCCGGTCAACTGCTGCGCTGCACAGAGCGGTGTGGTGCGTTTCCCCGCGATGCCGACGATCTCTCGCTGAACCTTCATTGCAGCGGGCCAGGGCGAGCACAGGTCGTAGGGGGGCGTTGCATTGGTGAGCTGCTCGTACTCGAGTTGCGTTGTTGTCGCAACCGATGTAAAGCGGGCCGCCGTTCGCAGCGCGCTGTAGGCGATCGATGTGTCGGAACGCCCGCAGCGTGGCGTGAAGTTGTAACGGCCACGAGCCTGCCTCGGCCAAAGTAGCAGCAGCGCATTAAGGCGCAGGTCTCTTAAAGGGTCACTGTCCAGGTATGAATTTTTAAGCAAAGGAGCCCAATGCTTAGTCTGCAAAATGCTACAACGATACGCGCGCCGCAAAGAAGCAAAATACAAATCAAAGCTTTCTCAGCCTCCCCTTCGGGAAACCAGCTTCCCCGTTCTCTACGAGCCGCAAAGCTGACGTCGGAGTAGCGACGACACCCATTGGTCCGTCTCGCTGCCTGACAGGCGAAGGATGGGCTTAAATGAATAACTTTCCCTTGCACGGCCAGACTGTATGCAATGAATGCAGCGGCGCGCGCACCCACGCCTGTTTCGTTTTCGCGCACGCAGAGTGCCACACCACCTCCCACCAAACACGGAGGAGGAAGGAGAATTCGGCTTACGGAGGCTAGACGACCGAGCAGGAGAGTGAAAAACCTTCGCTAGGGAACGGGAGGAGAGAAACACGACAGAACCGAGAGATTGCGGTGGCTGTAACAGCGTTATTAGTTACTAATTTCAAAAACATTTTTTTTTCGGCTTTGCGTTTTGGGCCGAAGCCTCACAGTCACGGGGGAAGAAAATATTTTCGACCGGAGGGTGGACAGAAGCCCTTTATGAGGAGAATGACGAAAACCTATCCTTCCTCTCCTATCATTTGCCTTTCATTGTTTGCCTTTAATCGGCGTTCGTTAGTGGTATACATATACTTGTAATTTCTGTATAGGAAAGGAAAGGCGCAGTATCTGTCGGTCGTTCTCCGACAAGTGTGCGTTTGGACGGTACACCATCGCTCCTGTCGCGTGGCGTTCCTATGGAGTGCGTTCAAGTGTGGGAATTGCAGATGGCAGGGACGTTATACAAGTTTAGACTTTTGGTTGGTCGCTTCGAATTTGGCGGCTGGTGACCCCTTCTCTGTCGACCAATCAGGTGCGCCGCTCGCGCGGACAGCTTTTGTCAACGACAGTATATGAGCCAATAAAGGCTTTTAATAGTCGGACATCTTAATCCCTGCGCCATCGCAGTGGCGGACAGTAAATGAAAAGAGGAAGGTGTTGGTGAAAGCAGAGAGAGAAATGTGCCATTATGGACGACTGGAGAGTAATTTTGACAACCGGGACCTTTTGTAAGGCCAAATAACACTTGGAAATGACTTCTACGGCGCGGTGCAGATGTACACGGAGAAAATATGACAGATACAGCGCCTTTTCTTCATACTGCACTGCTTGCATGCAGCGCTGAAGGTGAAATAACGCTTGGAAACGACCTCCACGACTCGGTTCAGGTGTCCATGAAGAAAATGTGATACCGCTCCTTTCCTGCCAACAGTCATTACCAAGCCTGATCTGAACTTAGCACTGCGCTTGGAAATGACTTCTAATGGAATTGTTTATGGGAATTGGAAAGACACGTATCTGTCACACTTAATTTGTGGACACATGAACCGCGCCGCAGGGAAGGTAAAAATGAAATCAGAAAGAAAGAGGTGCTGTATTAGAGGGCCGCAAAGTAATTTTGACCATCTGGCTGACATCGCACAGCACGCGAATGCCTCTGATCCGCCTTCATCTAAACACATGCCGCTTGTGGCCAGGTTGAACCTGTGTACTTCGGTAAAGTAACCGGGCCTCTAAACAACTGAGCCGCCGCGGCGGGACATGTGGCATACTCTGTAACCCATTTGAAGCGGAGCTTTAGCTCCGCTTCTCGCGTGCAGACCTAAATATCAAACGAGGCTTGGAAATGACCTCTAATGGGAGACGCGCCATTGCCACAGCTGTGCGCTTCGCAGCCACCTCCGCCGCAGGGTTGACCGTCGCTCCAACCACTCACTCTTTCCAGCTGTGTCACGTGGGTCACACAGTGACTCGTTAGGTCAAGCCCTTGTGAAAAAATCCTATGAGTCACAATAACCTCATACGGATTTCTCATACTAAACTCATACTAAGCTCGTATAAATCTCATATAATCTCATACAAATATCATTCAACGTGTGAGAAGTATATGACCTTGTAGGAGCTATGAATGAGATTGTATGAGATTAGTATGAGCTTTTATGAGAAATCTGTATGAGGTTTTGTGACTCATACGATTTTTTCGCTAGGGAGATCGCTAACAAAACATTGTCTAGATGGTGCTGGATAGGTAGGTGGCTCTAGTCTGAGAGGAGGAGGATAGCGGCAACGTGCACAACGTAAACATTGCTTGCGTAGGTGGTGCTGTACAGGCAGATGCGCGCCGGACAAGAGAAGGGTAGGTAGCCTTTGTATTGTGCCTTCGCGCGCCGCCATGGAGATATCGCCGACAGGAGCAGGAAAGCGCCTGACGGCATCACATGCGCAAGGCATGAAAGTGGGTTCTGCATAGAACACTGGTGAACTTTGATGCGTTCAACGGAACCCTGGTTGCTTTTTCGATGCGTTGCTCGATCGTCCACAGCCAAAGCTTGCGCT
This sequence comes from Amblyomma maculatum, assembly GCF_055883805.1. NCBI lineage: Eukaryota > Metazoa > Arthropoda > Arachnida > Ixodida > Ixodidae > Amblyomma > Amblyomma maculatum. The sequence goes on from NC_139344.1 coordinate 405,876,026, forward strand.
CGACTTTCAGTTCAGATGAGTTGAACCCCACTAATCCTTAGTGAGCAGACATGGCCCAGCACCAGGAGGCCTCTCCGTTTCGTCTCCATAGAAGCGCCGGCGGTTAGGTTTGAACTCTGTTACTACGGTACAGTAATCGATAATCTTAACCACTGATCCACAGCGGCAGGGCAATAGTGGCAATAGTTGGTTTGGGGGAAAGTAAGGTGCAGTATCTGTCTACCTAAGTTAAGAGCATTGGCATCGAGTGAGAAAAAATCCGGAGTAGCACCGAGTAGAAGCGGTTATCAACAGCAGGACTATACAAATGCTGGGCAATATATTCCTTCAATTACCCTGGTCCTGTGCTAGCTGCATCCACATGGCCCATGCAAACTTTTTAACCTCCGTCTACCTAAATATCCGCCACCTCCTGCTTCGCCTTCCTTTCCTTGTAATCAAATTTGTCATAGTAATGGTATTATAATTTGTAGGAGAAATGCTTACGCTCTAAAGGAAATGTTTGGGTAAAACAGCAGAACCAAGAAAAGCGAGGATTTTTTTAATAACGTTGTTTATTGCCCCAGGGAATAAATGAATATTTAAAAATTAAAAAGGCCATTAAATGAAAGAAAAAAGGTTGGCTGTTCAAATAAAGTTCAAGAGAGAACGATGATGAGGCCTTTGCGTCCAAGCAATGTACGAAAGGCCCACTGCCGTCAGGTGCCGAGTTCTCGTCGGCTTCAGTGCCGGGCAAACCCACAAGTGATGAATATCGTCCTCATTATTTTGTGATTTGCAGAGAAGACACCCAGGACGTTGATATAAATATCGGTATTGGGGCCATTTTTGTGTTACAGCAGGTGTGAGGGCAACCCCGACCCGCATCCTCCTTAGCGCAACCTCCTCTGCGCTGGTAAGACCGCTTGGCAGGGTTACCGCACACCGTGTGCGGCGTTGGAGGTGCTCCTTGTGAGAAGCAGGGTGGCATCATTTATACTGAGGAAGCGTGTCATTGATTAATCCATACCGTGTTTGATAATTCAGAGGAAATGAGTAGAGCTCGTAGCACATACATAACTTGTGGCCCCTTTGGGTACCATTGGATTTCAAGAGAAAAATATAGCGCCCAGTGGCAGGCTAACATAATCTCCAACTGGGCCAAGTTAGTTTCTGTGATTTAAGAACGTTAGCTCTTCATACTTACATTTCCCGATTTCTCGCCCGTTACTCCGTCACACTCAGATTCAAGATCGCGGCTAAGTCACGTGATCATAGCTACAACTTTGAAAATAATTTGTTAGCTACCAAGTGGCCACCATACAGTGGAGTCCATCACTTGGTCCACCATGTGTGACGCCACGATTCCCCAAAGCCACGTGACCGAGGCACCACCAACCACCGCTGCATTGCCTTCTATACTTTCGACCAGCCTTATATACGTGCACCTGAGAGTGGTGTGTGTGTCGCCATTTACAACCATCACTGGTGGTGAAATTGTTGTTCACCCGTTCGAGATACCGGGATCTAAGTGGCGTCAAACTAATCGGCACCATATCTATTTATTTTACTTACTGCAGCCTCGGTGAGTATATTTCAGGAGTTAGGTACAGTACAAAAGAAAGAAATGTAGAAAGTAAATATACAGCATTACGAACAGGCTTCTAAGAATTCCTCTCATGATAATGAGCGAATGTTGCTAGTTAAGAATTCCAAGCTTCAGTGATATGACACTTCTCGCGGACACATGGACGGAGAAGCTGGCGAGTCATGGGACATAACTTCCATTACATACTTTATTCCACAGTCAACAAGAGCGTTGTGGGTTGTTGGAAATTCCCACATGAAGTTATCGTGGCTACGAAGCCCTAGCATTGTTAATCAATAGGGATTTTCCGCTCACATCTAACATCACCAAATACGGATGATATTCTGCGACACGGCACGCTGCCTAGTAAAAAATGCACGGGGTGGGTTTTTTATAATCTTGGTTAAGCTGCATGTAATTTTTACTGCATGAGGATACTTTTTGATCACATGTAGGAATACCGTCAGAGTCCCTCAATTGACGGGAATTAAACTTGTTCTAAACTTGTTCTTCGTGTGTGTCACGCATTACTGTGTACTGTCTCTGCACTTCCTGTGGAGTGCTAAAGAGAGCTGCAGCTACTCTAATAGCCCAGCCTTCATGAATAAAGCCAGCACAAATTAGCACAGAGTGAAGTGGTGACCAGCACTGAATTTGCACCTAACTTGTAATGCAACAACTTCTTCGTGAAACACATGCGTTCACCAAACGCAACAAGTCATACAGCGACGAATATACACATATACTGTTGCTGGTACAAGTGGATTGCCGATGATGTGGGTTTTCATCGTGCAACGTACATAAGCACTGATGGGCTGCACATTTGTTTCTATTTAGATAGCCTAGTAAGGTTCTGTCCTCATCCGTGTGTTACGACACTGTAGTTGCGCTATGTTAACATGCCATGGGGCTAGTGGCTGTGATAGCTGTGTGCGGTCGGTGACATGTCCTTTGTTCACCTTGCAGGAAGCCAGTGAGGCCTACCTTGTCAGTCTGTTTGAAGACACCAACCTCTGTGCCATCCATGCCAGACGGGTTACCATCATGCCCAAGGATATCCAGCTGGCCAGACGGATCCGTGGAGAGCGCGCCTAGATGGCCAATGCACCCACGCGCTCCAGTCTTCGTCCCGCTCATCGTATACCTTCTTCCGCCATTGTAAACGCGTTCTTATCCCTTTCCCGCTTCTGTCTGCCTCGTCATCGAGTCCTCCCCTTCAAAGAAAACGGCCAGTGCCTGCCCTGCTGCATTCGCATCAACTGAGTGCATATTCGTCTGCCACATGCGTGTGAAGTGTGGGGAAGTTGTTGTGGCCACGTTCCCTGTGTGTCCCCTGTGTGGACTGCAACGGAGCTTGCTTGGCAAGATGTGGTGCGACGTCGGCCAAGCAGGGGCACTTCCTCGTGTACAATACGTGCTCTTCCACGCGGTTTAAATTCAGTTTAGCAGTGCACGTGGGCTACTTTTCAGTATGTCAGCCATCTTTGTGTTCTTATGCAGTGGCTTTTTTGTTAAGAGTAGCAGACTTTTTATCACTTTTTATATCATTTTAAACGTTGTAACCTATTTTATTTTCTCGAAATGAGCTATAATTCACTGTCCAGTGTGAGTTCAGCTGTCCCAGTAAAGTATATTTTCTTTTCGCTTTCAAATTGATCACGTCATCAGAACGTTTTCTTGCAGCGTTCGGTATTGAGCATCTTTTTCTTTCACAAAGAGCTCCAGCAATTGTTATTTGGTCAACAACAACTACTACTACTCGTGTTATCATGTGCTAGTAGAATTAGAAGGGGATGGAGGAAGGCAAGTGTTGATCAGTCGGTGGCTGCAGTGTCTTCGTCTTCGACAGCACGTTTCCTTGTGCCTCCGCCCCTAGCCCTGCCTTTCACGAGGTGAGTATAGAAAACGCACTTGAGAGTTTTAAGCTGATTGAAACTCAATTCAACTTTACCACTGCAAACACCTCGGCGATAGCAGATTCTGATTTGTGGGTGAATCGGCGTTCCGAGATTTCCTCGTGTAGTAGGCCGAAGGCGACCCAAAAACGCGCCTCTGTAAGGCTTTGCCACGTTGTCTAGTACACCATGGCGCATTCACTGTCACCTATGTAAGGCACTTTACTCTGTTGCTCTACGGTGACCTGAGTTGTATGAAATGTGCGTGTTCAAGGATGCTTCGGTTCTAACGCTGTCAAAACGAGACACGGCCTTGTGTGTTGTGTGCTTTAGTTATTCGCGATTTCACTTCAATCTCTTTGTTGGAACTTAGTTTTCGCATTTTTTCGGCTTCCTCATGCAACCTTGGCGTTCAGGTTATCGACCTGCAGAGTCTAACCACCACTGTAGTTCACTGTTTACAGTGAATGTGTTTCATCTATAGTATCACGTCACCATCACATACGCGTTCTTGTTGTTGTTGCGACTGTGAGAAGAAGAAAAAGAAAATGCACGGGCCTGCTATTGGCTCTATAGCTCAGTCACCTCCGCTGCCTCGTGCGGACAGAGAAGAAAATAGAGTAGGCAAGAAAAAAGGAGAGAGACTCGCGTCGCAACAGCCGCCGTCCGCCACCGAAGCAGCGGCGGGTGCAATGACGGCCTAGAACAGGTACAACCTCCGGTGACAGGCAAGCACTGCCGCAAAAGGCAAATGTTCTTAAAGCTAACGCAGTGTTTTCATTCCGCTAATTTGTTTGGTAGCAAAAGCTATATTGCGGTAGGTTTTCAAGACTTCTTCCTCCGTGATCGGCTCGTCCATTTTCAGATTTGGGTCTGAAAATGGGCGAGCCGATCATGGAAGAAATCCGGTCGGCAATAGCTAGCGTTACTCGAAACATAGCGGCTGGAGACCACAATATCACTAATGCCATAATTCGGAACATGAGCAACAGCAATATAAAGACACTGGCAGAATTTATGAAAAAGCATTCGGAAGCAGGAACGGCGCCAGCTCAGTGGAAACACTTAATGGTCATCATGATTACGAAACTAGGGAAGAAATTGGCAATAAAGAAATTGAGGCCCATTTCTTTAACTTCTTTCCTGGGTAAGATTTTCGAGCGGGTTGTCAAAAGCAGACTGCAAAATTACTTGGAGGAGAGCGCTCAGATTCCGGACACCATGTTTGGCTTCAGGGAAAATCTCAGCCCAGGACGTTCTCCTGCAGACCAAAGAAGAGGTCCTGAAGGGTATTCCGCGTTTGGCAGAACACGTGGTTTTAGCAGTGGACATTAACGGTCAATTTGATAATGTTAGTCACAACCCAGTCGAAAAAAAACTACAGAACTTTGTCAAAAATACGACAAAATATCCTGTAGTTCTGTAGTAACCATCAGATTTTTCTGTAGTTCTGTAGTTTTTCTGTGATATATTTCTGTTGTCTGTAGTTCTGTAGGAGTTTTCTGTTGTAACTACAGAAATTTCTGATGTTACGACAGAATGTTCTGTTGTCACAACAGGTTTCCCGTCAAAAACCGCACAGAAATTCTGTCGTAACATCAGAAAAGTTTCTGTAGTTTTTTCCGACTGGGAAGGGGATCTTGGGTGGTCTGGCAGAATCGAATTGTGGAACCAGAGTCTACGAGTTCGTTTGGAGGTTTCTGAATAACCGGACGGCCGAAATCAAGATTGGTAACAGAAACAGAGACATCCCCGCCCAACAAGGGGACGCCTCAAGGAGCAGTCATTTCGCCCACGCTTCTCAACGTGGCAATGATTGGCCTGGCGAGGCACCTCGAGAAGGTGGAGGGCATACGCTATGTTGTTGTTATGAACTTTATTTTTCCACCGATGTAGGAGGCCCCCTACTCCCCGCCCCCGGCATGCAGGCCTATGGGACGGAGGCCGGGGCCTCCGCGACTAAAGACAGGCGAAGTGACAGTGTTTCTTCGCGGCTTCAGCCACCAGGCGGACAGCTTGCTGCTGGTTGGCGGGGGACTCGCTCCGCAGTAGCAGTTCCCAGGCTTCTCTACTATTTATGTTTTCCTTGGCGCCAGGGGAATCAAGGCAATGCCAGATTATGTGATCCAGAGTATCCCTTTCTCCGCAGGTTTCACATTTATCGTCCGCCTTTTCCTCCACTTGCGTGTGGAAAAGCCAGACGGGACTTGGGAAATTCCCAGCTTGCAGGCGCCGCCAAGCGACGGCCTCCTTGTTAGCGTTCGGCCCGGTGGCGGCAGGGACCTTCTGCTAAGTCTGTAGTGTTCTAAAATTGCCTTATAAGTTTGCAGCCTCTCGTCCATCCCATCGCAATCAGGCGGCTCTACGGCTGCCCGGAAGTAGAGAGCTCGGGCTAGCTCGTGCGCCGCCTCGTTGCCGGGGACGGACTCGTGCGCGGGGGTCCAAATAATTCGAATCTCAAGTTTTCCTTTCTCTAAAATTTTGGCTGCCTCCATCGAGAACCCTCCCTTTTCCAAAGTTCCATACAGCTGTTTTGCTGTCACTAATGACTATGCTGGCTTCCGTTCCAACGCAAGCGAGCGCTATTGCGACTTCTTCAGCCGTGTCTACATTTCGGCTTCTAACGGACGCGGCGACGGCGGGCACGCCGCGGCCGTTGACGACCACAGCCACCGCCGCTCCCGACTTTCCGCTAGCCGCGTCCACGTAGGCGACCTCCCCCGGCTTCATTTTCCCCGCTTTCTTTGCGAGCGTCTCGGCCCTCTTTTGTCTCCTCTCCTTGTTGTACGTAGGGTGCATGTGTTTAGGTAGGGGGGCACTATTATATATGCGCGACACTCTCGTGGAATGTCTACTTTGTGGCTTGTTCCTCTGACTGCAGTCCCACCCAGCCGAGGATGGTTCTGCCCGTGGTGGTTCTGCTTAATCTTTCTAGTTGCGCCATGCGCACAGCCTCCGCTAGTTCCGTCCAATTGTTGTGTACCCCCAGTTCGAGGAGGCGTTCAGTCGAGGTCGAGATGGGTAGTCCCAGAGCCCTCTTCGCGCATCGTCTGATGAGTGCGTCTATTCTCTGCTTTTCGTCTGATCTAATGTTTAGGAATGGTGTGGCGTAACATATGCGGCTAGTGATGTAAGCCTGCATTTGTTTCAGGAGGCTTCGTTCCTTAAGGCCCCGACCCTTTAGTGCGATTCTCCTGAACAGACCCGTGACCTGAGTGGCGTACGCGTTCAGTTTCTTTACCGTTGTATCGTTGTACCCATCTGCTTGTAGAAACAGCCCCAAGATCCTAATTTGTTCGAATTTTGGCACTATTGGGCCGTCTACTGTTACGCTGATGTTTATCTGGCGTTTACACCTGAGCGCCTTCGGGTTGTAGTTAAACAGTTCCGATTTTTGTGGAGAGCACGAGAGACCCCTTTCGGCCGCGTAGGACACCACGGTGTCCGCCGCCGCTTGCAAGCGCTCCTCGATGCTCGCGTCACTCCCCTGGGTAACCCACAGGTTGACGTCGTCCGCGTACATGCTGAATTTCAAGTTTTCCACTTTCCTCAGTTCTGCCGGGAGGTTTCGCATGGCAACGTTAAAAGAGGAACGGGGACAGCACCGAACCCTGTGGCGTACCCCTGCTTCCTAGTTTGACGGTGGAGGATTCAATGTCCTGAAACTTTATCGTTCTACCCGACAGGAAGTCTTTTACGTCGTCGTACGTTTTCTTTCCGACCCCCAATTCCTGGAGGCCAGAAAGAATTGCCGCGTGTTTTACGTTATCGAACGCCTTTGTCAGGTCTAGACCTAGTAGTACCTCGCGTCCCTGGTTTCGTTTTAGATATCGTGTCTCAAGCGGAGCATTACGTCCTTTGTGCACAGGCCGGGCCGGAACCCAACCATTTCGTGCGGCCACAGGTCGTTAAGCTCCATGAAACGCGTTAGTCGCGTTTGGACTACCCGCTCCATAAATTTCCCTATACAGGATGTTAGATTGGTCGTAAGTTCTCTAGTTTAGGGGGTTTGCCTGGCTTCGGTATCAAAATTACGTTTGCCGTCTTCCACTGTTGTGGGAGGCGGCCTCTGTCCCATACGATTCTCATGTATTTGGTGAGCGCGCGGATGGAATTATCGTCCAAATTTCGAAGAACCTTGTTTGTGATTCCGTCTGGGCCGGGAGCCGATTTTGTTTTTAGGCCTAATATTTGGGCGCGAACCTCCGCCTCCGTGATCGGCGCGTCTAGGGCCTCGTTTAAGGGTCCTTCGTAATCCGGCAGGGGTAAGGTTTGTGTGTCGCCTACGTACATGTTAATTAGTTTCGCCATGAGTTCCCCGTCCGTGCCCTCGAACGCGTGTCTGGCTTTCGTCAGTCTTATGCCCGATTGAGTTTTCGAATTGTCAGGATCAAGTAGGTGTCTGAGTAGGCTCCACGTATTAGCAAGGCTCATGTTCCCTTCCATCTCGTCACACCTACTACACCAGTTTTGTTCGCAAAGTTTTACTGCGTAATCTTCAATTTCTTTATTATATCTGGCTATCCTTCGCCTAAGATTCCTGTTCCATCTTTGCGACCGGAGACGCCTCTCCATGCCGCACTTTGCTTCCCACATGTGAAGGAGTTTGCTGTCAACCGTCACCGGCGCATCGTCCTCCCGTAGGGTCGTGGTTGCTTTCTCTACTTGTTTCTTAAGCGTCTCTGCCCATTGCTCTATGTTTTGGATTTCATCTCCCGATTCGCAGTTTTCTCTGATTTGCCTAAACCTGTCCCAATCGGTGATTTTGGGTTTTTTGAGGCGACGCGTTTTGACGCCCTTGCTGAGGGTGAGAGCCAGAACAAAGTGGTCGCTGCCAAAATTTTGAGCTGTGTTTTTCCAGACTGCGTCTCCCGTGTTTTTTCCTAGGGTAAGGTCAGGGGTGGTGTCTGCACAGACGCTGTTTCCCATCCTGGACGGACAGCTAGGGTCCGTCAGGAGGGTGAGGCCGAGCTCATGTATGTCCTCCCACAGTTGCCTACCATTGGGGTCGTGTCTATTGTAGCCCCATTCTTGGTGGGCGGCATTGAAGTCTTCTAGAATTAATAAGAGTATTGCTTCCTGCTGTTTTCATCTTAAATATGTACAGCACCCCCAGCAGAGAAAGGTACGTTTCCGCACCCTCTTCCACAGGGCATACGCTATGTACGGGGATGACGTCACCATCTGGACGACCACAGGATCACTCTGGAAGAAGGAAGCAAAATTGCAAGAAGCAGCATCTGTCAGAAGAATATCTAATACAGAAGGGCTTGAAGTGCCCATCAAGGAAATCAGCACTGATCAGATTCTGACGAGGGAAGGGCAACCGCTGTTCCCACAGACCAAGACCATCAGCTAGAGATCCGGCTACAAGGAGAGACCGTACCCGAAAAGACAACCGTGAGGGTCCTGGGGATGTGGCTCCAATCGAATCAAAGGTGCCAACACACACTTAATTCGCTTATGACCTCGGCCCAGCAGGTCGCCCGAATGATAGCGCGTGTGACTAGCAAAAAGATGGGGCTGAAGGAGCCGGACACTCTCAAACTGGTCCGGAGCCTCGTGATTAGCAGAGTAGCGTACGCCCTAACGTACTTCAACATGCCAAAGGAAAGGAAGACAAAGTGGACGCCATTATCAAAATGGCGATCAAGACCACACTCAAGCTCCTCAAGAACATGCCAAACCATAATTTGGCAGCTCTGGGTCTACACAAACAATACATAAATTGGCAGAAGCCCATATCAAGCCGCAGCTGAACAGACTTCTGCAAACGAGGACGGGAAGACGGGTGCTGGAAAGGCTGTAGTACAGCACACACCTACAGGCTTGTACCGCGGGAAGTCAGAAATTGGCACCGAGTTCAGCCTATACCAAGAAACTGGACCCCCGCCTACACCCAGGAAGGAGGCAGGCGATGGTAGAGTACTACGAGAAAACATTCGGCCAACAAGTCAGGTCAAGGTTCACCGACGCAGCTTTATACGAAACCAACGCGGTCACGGACAGCGAGTACCGAGAGGTAGCGCCTAGATCTAGAAGTGGCTATCGCACTGGCCATTAGGCAGGGAGGAGAAACGGGGGAGAATCTGACGATTACTGTCGGATTCTCAATCAGCATGCACAAAGTTTCAGCGGGGCAAAATATCCAAGACAGCACACCAAATCCTGACTTCCACAAACGAACCAACATAACCATACACTCGAACAGTGTGGATTCCTGGGCACGTAGGGATAACGGGGAATTTGTACGCAGACAATGTAGCACGGGGACATACAACCTACCCCGCGCCCAACAGTCTCGCGGCAGAGGTATCAGAGGACCTAATTCCGCTTGACCCCCACTATACCATAATGTTAGCACTACAGAGGCTTGCGGAAAGTATATCCGGAACCACATAAAAAGCTCAGCAACGAGGAGGCCATAGATCTGAGGCGGCTACAAACGGGCACCTTCATTTACACACATTACACGTGATGCATCCCACTACATTCAAAGACGAATGCCCATGGAGAGGGAGGACCCCTACCCTATACCACATTATGTGGGAATGCAGTGCACATCAAATACAAACAGTTCCAAATCGAAATGAAAGGCAGTGGGAGGCTTTGCTGGTCAGCTCTGACCCGAAGACATCAGCTCTGATCACAAGAGCTCGCTAGAAGGCGAAAGCCGGTGGTGCCCTGGACTTGGGGCGCCAACTGCTCATCAGCCTTGGCTGAAGAGGCAAAGATAAAAGACCTTAAAGCATTTTATAAAGTTTACTTACTCCCTCACTAACTCACTTTAGGAAGTTTATGGTTGATCTGCACTAAAAGACATCATAGGTGAAATGTGTAAACTGGTATGAAAACATTCGCTTCCACGCATTCCTAAAAGGGATAAGCCTACTTTTCACCTCCAGTCTGCTGCATAGGTCAGCAAAATCACATGTCCTCACTCAGGCTCAGAACAATTTGGTCCATCTGCGGGCTCACTCTCACTGAGACTCACAAGGCCCGGACACACGCACACTCATGAACTCACTCACGCATGATGATTCACTCGGGCTCACTCAGACTCATAATCTGGGCTCACTCACTCATCTCGACTCACCCATTTTTGACTCGCGACTCATCTGCACTCACTCACTTCGACTCACGACTCATCTGAACTCAGACTCATCATGGACTCACTCATTTCAACTCAAGACTCATCTGAATTCACTCATCTCGACTCACTCATTTTTGACTCACGGCTTATCTGCGCTCACTCACTTCGACTCACGACTCATCTGAACTCAGACTCCTCTGGACTCACTCATTTCAACTAACACCCATTTGAGCTCACTCATTTCGACTCAGCGGGACTCACTCATCATAGACTCACTCATTTCCACTCTCGACAAGCAACGAGTGACGGTCCTAAAGCTTGAATAGGTAGGCGAAATGCAGTACAGAGAAAAACGCGGGAAATAAATAGAAAAAAAAAATGTGTAACAATACATGCTTAGACTTTTTTTCAGTAATGAACGAGTTGAAAGGTTACAGGAAAAGGAAAAAAAATATGGTAGAGATTATCTCTATTAAGCTGATTATAGTACGAAAGCTTGGTCTTTTAAGCTATAGCACGGGCCAAATTTTTGATATGGCTATGGCCGATTTGGTGGTTGCCGTCTTGCCGGGCACAGTCAATAATGGTTGGATACCAATTATAAAGGTGAAACTTCGAAGGCGGCATGGGCCAAATTCTGGAAATGGTCATGCCCAACTTTATAGGTAATCATAGTGTCGAGGATGGTCAATGCAATAAGGAACTGATCGCTTTTTATGTAAATTGGCCAAAATCAAATTTCGTGGGTTGGTATACCGCGTGTGACCCAAACCAAAATTCAGAGGTCCCCATCGTGTTCGCCGTAATCGAATTATGTTGTCCGTTAATTTTTCCGAAGTCGGCTCAGGCCAATCTGCTGGGGTGAGGGGACCAAATTTGAGGGTGGGCCCGGTCAAATTTGGAGGTCACCATCCTGTTCGACATATACAGTCATAATAAATTGGGCATATTTTTGCCCAAATCAGTCGATGTCAAATTTCGGCGGTGGGTGGGCAAAAAATAAGGCGGCCCTGGAGGTTACCATCGTGGTCGCCGTAGGCGAATTATGTTGGACAGGTTTTGGACCAAATTGACCGAAGCAAAATTTCAGCTATACCGGAATGCGTTTAAATTGCCCACGTACGTAGCCAAGTATTTGTGACCTCCTCAAATAGCCTACCCAATTAGAGCAATGGCACACAAAAGGAAATATCGGACAAGATTGGTCTGTGGTGGTAAGCCTGTGACCTCTTTCGCAATAAGAACGAACATTAAAAATGTGGTTACACAATGGTCTCTTCGAACTTAGCCTGATATTATTAGCTATGCACGGCTAACCTGGCTCTTTCGCATCGCTGTGAACCAATGAGCAGCTAACCCGTGAAATAATTTGCGAGATATTTCGAAGTAAATAAACAGCAAAGGAAGAACTATATAGCCACCGCAATACAACACGCCAACGAGAACAAATGTTCGATTAACCTGCATTATTCGCTACAATCAAAATAATTGCGTAACAAAAAACAACGAAATTGCTCTACATCAGCTCACCAAGAAGCTTATTCATTATTCGGCAATTCGAGTCCGCTAGAACCTAATTACCGACTTGTGCCCATTACTCACTCGATCACTTCAGATCATGATTCTTCAACCTCTGAAAAATTCATTTGATTTCATAAGAACTTTCTAGGTCGGACTCGGAAAGACTCAGATCATGATCTAAATGTGGGTCCGTATTCACGACTCAGATCATGATCTGAATGTGAGTCCGGACTCACTCAAAATCAGGTCATAATTTGAGTCTGAGTCCGGATTCACGGCTCAGATCCCGATCTGAGCGTGAGTCCAGACTTACTTACGACTCAGATTATGATCTGAGTGTGAGTACGGACTCACTCACGACTCAGATCATGATCTCAATGTGAGTCCGGACTCACTCACGACTCAGATCATGATCTGAGTGTGAGCATGAGTGAGTCGACTCATGAGTGAGTCCGCCGACCTGTGGTCTGCTGCGGCGTCGTAATCGCTCCCTTAGTAAACACGGTTTATCTCATGAAAATACATGACCACGCCTTACATATTTCGAGTCCAGCACAAAAGGGTGACGTTGCAATGCCCCAACAATTAATTAACGAATACACCGATACTTAGCATCAGCAAACATTGAGCAGTTTGACACCTTTGAATGCATTTTCATTTTTAAGGCGAAAGCCTTTAACGGCTCATACTGTCGGTCACGATTGTGTCCCGCACTTTCGTTACACTATAGCTGATGTGACGTCACATCCAGTTTGGTGCTATTTTAGAAATTTAGTCAACAGAAATCATGTCAATCCTGATTGGACTTACCATCTCCTGATCGGTCTCTCACAACTAACGAGGCAGAGACTGGAAAAAAATTACAAACAAACCGATTCTTTCCATCTTATCTATACGGGGAGGGAGAGGAACCTGAAATGTTCTGCACCGAATGCGGGATAATAAATAGCCAATCAGGGTCATCTCATTTGGGGATGCCTCGATTCTCCCAGGCATATTGATTAAATCAAAGAGAAAGAAACCTGGGATGCACTCCTCCGGAGCCGGGCTCCGGAGCAGCAAGCTCGAGTAATCCATCTGGCACGGGACGCTTTGCAAAAGACGTCCCACTGCGGGGCTCCCTCTCCCTTGGAGGCTCCGTAGGGTCTTACTGAGAGAGCGGATGGGCCTCTACATAGACGGCAATGAAGTTGTCTTGAACTAGAACTTGTCAATCCTGATAATGTCATCAATAAAACTTGTCTCCTCCGGGAATCGAACTTCCACCCCACGGATCCTCAGCGCTTTAACCAACTGCGCAACACCCGGGATCGTGAAAAAGACATCATGCTTATCCTTATCTATCGCGAGAATGATAGTAGCGATGACAATGATGCTGTAATTAGTGATAGTAACAATGATGACAGCAGCAATAATAATGACGGGGCATTTAGTTGATAATAATGAGTGCAAACGTGATGCACCGTGTGCAGCAGCAACGTTCATGCTTTCACATTTCTGCAGTGTAAATTCAACACTACTCTCGAAATTTCTTCATTTTTTTTTATTAACTGAGGAGGACAAAACATCTTTATTTATTTAGTCAGAGTGGGGAGTGGAGGGGCTGAGTCCAGGGTCCCGTTAGCCGTGGCTGCAGTAACAGCGCGGCGAGCCAGCCATTGCTGACGCTCCGGGCAGGGGTCCTGCAGGGCGGCCTCCCAATGTTCAGTTTAACAGATGAATTAAGCATTCTGAATTGTCCTAATTAGCATCGCAACGCATAGAGTTCTCATTGAGCATATTGACAACTTTGAACCCTCTTATCCACTTTTTTTAATTCTTGATAAATATTTCAGTTACACAGTTACTTTTTTTAATTAGCATCATCAAGCAGTGCCCCTTAATTCTGAGCATTTTGGCGCCTTTGAGCTTTCTTTTTTGCAATATTTTTCAGTTATTGCATTTAATACATCATGTACACTCGCAATGTTTTCATTCCATCAAGTATTGGCATTTCATGCGAGAAATTTGATACCTTTGAACTCTCTTTTTCCTATTTTTCTTTGTCAGTTAAATTATTCGATCAATTACACACTCTAAATTTTCTTAATTAGCATAATCAACTATTGGCTTTTCATTGTGAACATTTTGACACCTTCGAACTCTGTTTCTTAACCTCACATTTTTTCTGCATCAATTAATGGATCAATTACAATTATAAATGATTAGTTTTTCATTCTGAGCACTTCGACACCATTGAGCGTCATTTTTCCAAATTGTTTCATTTTTAAATTCTTTAAATAATAATACAACTACAATGATTTCATTAACACGCCATCGCCCATAGCATATCAATCAATCGTTAATCACCAGAACCACAAATTATCTTACAATATTTTTACGCAGCTTCATCTTTTCCGACACATGGTGGCGACTACTACTACTAGACGCCTACGGCTTTTCAGCCGAACGAGCTGTTATCGCTCAACAGCAGATGTGGTGGTGATAATCAATCTCCAACAGGTGGAGGATAGGCGTCAACCTAACCCCCTACATGGCGGCCTAGAGTTCTTGGACCCGGACGGAGTGTTCAGCCAGTCGGATTACTCTTACAGCTGAGTGTCAGGGTGTGAGCTCAACAGTAGTCTCCCAAAATTATTCTGTTTTTGTCTCCTAATTTATATCTTCGATTTCTGTACACGTCTTATCTCATATGTAACAGTTCCGCCCTATGCTGACATATTTTACATCTGAGAATTGTTGATTGGAAAAATGGGTGATGTTAACCCTACGAAACCTAGTTAGGCGAAGCGAAAATGTTAGTTTGCTTGGTTTTCCCTTGATTAGGTAGATTTAGACACGTACATAAAGGTTTTGCAGCCACTAATTTGGCGAGACTACGGAGGCGAGGACACCATCTATTACAGGGACACGTGGTATATCTGCCATCAAAGGTCAAGGTCAAAAGTCAAATGATGATACACCATAGGTGGTACCAAGCTAAGTCGCAATGTGGCAGCTGGCACGTTGAAGGTCAGGCAACCCAGCAGGTAGAGGTGAGCAAAGCGGCTCACTTTAGTGAGCGGCTCAGAACGGCTCACCGGCTCACTTAGTCACCCGTCGGAACGCAGCACGTTTCTGCTTATTTCAAAAGTTATTTGACAACTTTCCAGAAGCCAACCGATTAATTCCACGTGTGCATTGCATTTCCTGCCATAACCACCCGAACGTTGTTTACCCTGGACGTGCACGTGCAACCACCCCCCGTTCTAGCAATCAATTTTCTTAAAAACTGCCCGCTACTAGAATGACCTCTCCGCTGAAGTGGCCACCATCATGAATCATCGACTGTTCAAGACCACTATCGAGGAAGCCTATTCATCAACGTAATTTTTGTCCATTTTTCATTAATGTATAATATTTTTTTGCCGTGATATCCCCACCCCTCATGTTATGTCCCGAACGGGACCTTTGAGGAAAAATAAATAAATAAATATACATGTTTTGCTCAGGAGCGAGCAGTGGTCTATTGGAGAGGGAGAAACGGAGAAACACGACTCTCTCTCTCTCTCTCTCTCTCTCGTTTATTGATTCGCACCCGTTCGACCTCCCGCAAAGTGTGAAAATACTTGTGTATCCATTCTATATCTCCCTTCATGGTGACTACAAAATCCCAGTAAGCAGCAACATCTGTTTTTTTAGATGCGATTCTTTTTATTAAGTCTACTGTATTTACTGATGGTGCACCCATTCCCCGAGAGGATTTCGTTCATTTCTTAACCTATCGTTTCAAAGTTATCTGAATAACGTTGAACATCATGCACTACACTGAAAATTATCCCTAATAGGTACTTGGGGACAAATTTCTAAAAATAGCCCAAAATCTCATGTGGGCTGAGTGTTAATAAATATAATTAGTGACGGGGCCCGAAGTCTATAATGTGGATGCATCGTTTTTATTTTTTGATGCAGTATGCGCTTTGTAGCCAGAGTCCGCGTTAGTCCTTTTTCTCTTTTATAAATTGCGCTTTTTGGCACCCCGCCCCCTCTTTTGTTTTTTTTTTTGCTTTCTCCGATTCGATTTTTGTATATGTTTTTAACCCTGTTGCTCAATAACATTGCGGCAGTTTTTCTCAAGGCCCACGGCTATCAACCCCCCGGCTTTAAGTCTACTGTCTTTACTGGTGGTGCACCCATTCCCCAAGAGAGAATTTCGTTCATTTCTTACCCTATCGTTTCAAAGTTATTTAGATAACGCTGAACATCATGCACTACTAAAATTAAAATTATCTCTAATAGGTACTTGGGACCAAATTTCTAAAAGTAGCCCTAAATCTCTTTTTGTACTGAGTGTTAATAAATATAGATAGTGACGATATAGACAAATATAGATAGCGAATTATAAATATAGAGAAAGCAGATAAACTTATTCGAGGTCCCTCTTTATTTAAATAAATAAATATTCCCTGAGACAATGAATTCAGGAGGGGACCGAAGTATAATGTGGATGCAGCGTTTTTATTTTTTTATGCGGTGTGCGCGTTTAGCGCAAGTCCGCGTTAGTCCTTTTTCTCTTTTATAAATTGCACTTTTTGGCACCCCGCCCTTTTTTTTTTTTTTGCTTTCTCTGATTCGATTTTATATATATTTTTAACCCTGTTGTTCAATAACCTTGCGGCAGTTTTTCTCAAGGCCCACGGCTCTCAACCCCCGGCTTCTTCCGTTGTTTCCTTTCTACCTGGCGACAAGTTTCTTCCCCGGTCCCCTAACTCAAACTTGTTCAACCTTGCTGTTTTTGCCGCCTCATACACACGCTGACCGTATTTCATTCATTCATTCATTTTGTGTCTACTTCAAGCCGCATCGCTCGCCATTCATCCTGCGAGGTGTGATTTTATTTTTTCAAGGCATCTATTTCCCGTTCAGAGCACACGACGCACTGCAGTCACGTGCTGTTTTTTTCGTGACCGAACCGTAATTTTTTTCAGCTGGACTGGCTGCGGAAGGGGCTATGTATTCGGCATTCGCCTTATTGTAATGCAGCTTGAGAAAACTACTCATAGCAAGCATGGAAAGCAAAACCAAAGGCGCACAAGACCGGCGGCTAACCGTAATTTTTTTCAGCTGGACTGGCTGCGGAAGGGGCTATGTATTCGACATTCGCCTTATTGTAATGCAGCTTGAGAAAACTACTCATAGCAAGCATGGAAAGCAAAACCAAAGGCGCACAAGACCGGCGGCGACCACCCGAAGCATACACGCCGCCATATTCTCTAAGCACGGCGCATTGTGGCTGACAGGTCGTCGGCGCGGAACCTCGACACGGCGGCGAAGCAGCCGACCGCGCTCCGACCGACGGCAGCCGCCGACGTGCGGAGGATTGCGCAGGCAGCAGATTTTTAATTTTTTTTTATATCCCGGCTTAATCAACCCGCACCTGCCCACTGGATTTGCTTTCTCGTTATGCTAATAAGTGGCGCTGAAGTCGCAGCGAGCAGAAGACCCCATTCTGGCAGAACGGTTCCTGACCGCTCATATAACGACGGCGCTCCAAAAGAATCGCCGCGGTCCTCAGAACGATGAGACCACCAAGAAGCTTCACCAAGGCAATGGACGCCATCTAGCTCATACACCGAGTCTCGACACGACGGGCAGGCATGCTGAAGGCAGTCTTGTGCGACTCGTCAAGTTGTTCGTGATCAGTCACACCGCATACGTTGCAGCCTATACCTCAACTGGCAGTTCACTGACAGGACAATATATAAATAAACACGCTGATCAGACGGGTTTACAAGACGGCGCTGGGATTAATGGAGACCACAAGTACGGCTCGGCTCCTGCAGCTCGGCGTCCATAACAGCTTAGAAGAAATCGCCGAAGCACTAGCTCACTGCGCAAATGAAGCGCATCTACTACCAAGACATGCCGCATTATATAATGACGTCCCTGGCCGGGTTACAACCCCCCATCTTCCAGCCGGAAATCATGCGAGATGAGCGAGGAGGCGCGGGCCCACATCCACGTGGACCCAATAGCGAAGAACGTGCACCCCGAGTACAATCAAGAACGACGAGAGGCGCGGGCCAAGGTTTTCGTCAAGCAACACGTCCAAGACCCGCACGCCCTGTACGTGGACCTGTACGTGGACGCAGCGGAATACAAGCAAGAAGGATTCGTGGCAGTGGTCGTTGCGGCAGCCACCGGCATCAAGACAACGGCAGGCGAGCGAGCGACGCCACAGACGCGCCGAGGAGGTTGCCATCGCTCTGGCAATCTCCGAGGCCGAGTGTCGCACCGTGCTCAACGACTCGAGGAACGCCGTGCGCAACTTTGCCAATGGGCGAGTGTGTTTGCCGGCGGCCGCCATCATCGGCAAGCTCCAGCAACAAGACCGCGGCAGCATCCGCATCAAGTGGTTCCCGGCTCATGCGGGCGAGTGTGCATCATCACCGAATCACAATGAGATTGCCCCTTCGGCGGCACGAGCGCTTATCTTCCGCGCCCCCGAGAGTGACCGTTCCGAGTGGTGGTTCGAAACCAAGGATCGAGTGACAAGTTACGAGGAAATTACTAAGTGTTACCGCCTAGCTCGCCGGACAATGCCGCCTCCTCACTCAGCACTAACTCGGGAGGAGGCTGTCATCCTAAGGCAAATACAAACCGGGCCACTCCTCGCCCAAGCAGTGCTACACGTCCTTCACCCAGACATCTACACGAGTGGTGAATGCAGTGTATGTGAACTGGGTCCGGCGGACCAATGGCACATCGTGTGGAACTGCCAGGTTCCCGACCAAAGCTAGTTCCAGGACATACCCACCAGAACTTCAAAGTGCTGTGCGAAGTACGGACAAGGCCAGTCAACTATGGGCCGTCCAGCTGGCCCGGGGTACACTAAAAAATCACAAGCCTCATGACTCAACACAAACAGGCCGAAACGGGGTAGTGCAGACCTCGGGTCAACGCTTGGCCAACGTCACGACGCATTAAACCGTCGTTTGCCGGCATGTCATTAAAGGCGGAAGTCAGAGCAGCAGTTCATAAAATCTGCACGTCCCTCGGCACCCGGCGCAGATGGGATCACAAATAGCTAATATATGCTCTGAAACCTAGATACAAACTCCATCTCCTAACTTACCAATTTCGACAACGAACGTTGGAATACAGGACCATTACCGGAAACGTGGAAGCACGCCAAAGTAACTTTATTCCGAAATCAGGGAAAAAAACTCAATAGAAAACCTGAGACCAATCTCCCTCACCTCATGCCGGTAAATTATTCGAGTACTTAGCCTTGGCACGGCTTCAATTATACATAGACGAATGGGATCTGTACCCTCACACTATATTGGGATTCAGACCCCTTTTGCGCACACATGGCACAATGTTAAAGATTGAACATGAAATCTTGGCGCCTGAGATGCATATCAGGCTAAAGGCCCGACTCCATAACACCTCTGCGTCCTACGCGCCGGGCGTCATGCGCGCCTGAGCGGTGAGTGCTGCGCTCCGGCGCGTAATTGTTGTTGTGGCTGTAGGAAGATTAAGGAAAAGAAAATGCACGGGCCTGCTACTGGCTCTGTAGCTGAGCCACCTCCGCTGCCTCGTGCAAACAGAAGAGAAAATACAGAAGAAAAGGAAGAGGGATAAAAAGACGCGCGCCGCAACAACGGCCGTCGTCCACCACCGAAACGGTGGCGGGCGCAATGACGGCCTACAAGAGATCAAAATTCTGTGGCAGGCTAGCCCCCGCCGCAAGCGGCGGTGACCTACCTGTCCCAGCCCCATCAGGGGAGTCAACACGCTCCGGCGTGCAAAAAAAAAAAAAGCGGTACACAACTCTAAGCGCATGGCCGGAACGCGCCCGGTCGCGCGCGCTGCACAATCGACGGAACTTGTTGCGGAGGCTCTTCCATCGCTTCTGGAGAATTTTACGGCCTCTGCGATGAAAACACGAGAACATACACGTCATTTTTTTTTTTTTTGTTCAGGCGCACGATATGAATTACGCGCGAACATATTCAGTATCGTACCTTCACGTGAGAGCCCCGACAGAAGTTCCGCGGCCACCTCTTTCTAGAGTCGCCGTTACCAGCTTGTTCTTATGAAGCGCGTAGCTCACAAGCCATAGCGGCAGCCTTCGTTCGGTGGCGGCGATGAGCACAGGACGACGAGCTCTAACTCGGGTGGCGATGCGCCATTTTGCTCAAAACATGCAAAAAACACAGAAGCAGAACGCCCGCTGATTGGTTGATGCTTGCATGCCGGAAATACAACGCGCGCTGCCGCGTAGCGCGCACGACGAATATTTGGCACTGCCGGATCCGAGCATGGCGCAACGCGTCGCGTATGGGCGACTTCATTTGGCCGGGGCGCGGGCATCCAAGCGCGCTAGATGCTACAGTCGCCTTCTAGCCGCGACGTGCAGCCCTAACAGACAGAGCTGTGACCCCCCCAACCCGCGGTGCGAGAAGTCGTTACTGCGGCGGGTTCGAGCCAGAGGGGACAAACACCGAGTTACTCAAACAGTTTATTATGCTAGAGTACACGGCACGAGAAATGCACTCAGGAACAACCGCCGTGTAACGAGCGAACGCCGCGTACGGGTTGAAATAAACCACCCACGCGCAAGCAGGAGTGAGGTAGTCTGCTCACCTGGCGCGGCTTCGTGCTCACGGCCCGCGGCGGTAAGTGCCTGCGGAACCGGGAGCAGAGGGTGAAGGAGGCAGTCTCCCCGACGGAAAATGCTAACCGTGCGCGTGCACGCTCAACCGTCGAAAGACGCCCAGGGAGTTGCGACAGACGCGCTCCTCACCTCGGGCCCGGGAAGAGGGTTTCCCCGTTTCCCGAGCAGACCGGAAGGAGAAGGAAACCCGCGCGGTGTCGCCGCGGGAGCCTGGTAGGTTGGGAGGGTGGCCAGTGTACCCTCTCCTCGCGGTCCTCCCTAGCACTAGAGTGTTCTAGTACACTCTACTAGCACCGCGCGTTAACTACGCGCGGCTCTTTATAATGGGGCAGGGGATTATGAATCCTCACAAGTTGCGGAATAACGCGACCTTGAAGAAAGCTAGCAGTAGAGCTTTTCAATCTTTTTTTTTTTATTTGCGCCAAGGGGGGGTGGGGGCGAGGCCGCGTTCAATAACTCAACGTTCGGGGGAGGCAGGGCACTTTCAGGCAGTGTCCCCCTCTAAAGACCTTAATATACATACAAGCAGCAACAGCAAGTGTGAAATAAGAGTCCTTGAAATTTGTGCCGAAACGTCTGCATGCTGCTGCCAAGTGTTCCCGCCACTACCCCGTACCCGACACAAACTATCAGTGCGCTGCTGTTTTCTCTCGCCTGGGCATTTTAGTATTTAAGCACGAAACCATTATAGTTCCTTTACACGCAGTTCAGTCCGTGACCGTTGCTGGCCACTACAGTTCGAAAAGATGCTACCATACCGTCGTCGGGCATAACAGAGCTCAGTGACATCAGGCGTGCAAGTGAGCGTGATACAGGAGGATGAGATGGTGTGGCCTTAGGGCAAAGCCGAGGCAACAGCCCTTCAATGCCAAGTGGGCTGATAGGCAGCCCTTCAGTTGTAGTCGAAGGGTTGTTAAAATTTTTCTGAGTTCACTTCACTGTGCACCTAGCCCCCATATCTAACTGCACATGTTGCCCTTTCCAAGTTTCACAACCATGTGCACATACCGATAGTTTTGCTATTTCATTTTTTTCCTGCACTGTTGCAGAATGGAATGACCTAACCAATAACAAAAACCCAGTTGCTATCATGTGCTTCTTGAACTTCACCTATCATCTTAAGTCATTTTTATTGTGTTATCACTTGCTGACCACCCTATTTGTATCCCATCCTTATGTAGTGCCTCTCACCAGGCCATTAAAGGGCAACTCCGGTGGTTTTTTCATCATTTTGTTTTTAATTGAATTACATTCCTCGACACGTCCTGACTCCAACACAAAAAACGGTTTTTCAAAATTCCAATTAAAAGTAATTTTAAAAAAGAAAAACAGCAAATCGAAACCGAAACTGCTTTCACGGCCAGAAACGACGTTCCAGTCGACGAAACGGTGACGTCACACTCAGTATTAGAAAAACACTCGTACGTGCGTTGGATGGTGAAAAAGTATGGAAATAGTGATGCACTGCATAAAATGTCCGATGTAGTTCAATATAAGCCTCACAATTTCATAATCACACGGGAAGTGGACATTAAAGCATGTATATTGTTTGTGACGTCAGAAACTCAGTGTTGCCCGCAGAAATACTCTCAACTTAAGCCATGAAAACGGCATAATTTAAAGCCGTATTGTGCGTGAACGGATTATCGTACGGCGCCCAAATTTTGTGAAATGCGTCAGGACGGAGAGGAGAACCTGTGGTAAAATTTTCACTACAGTATTCGAATGTCAAAAAACCCCCGGAGTTGCCCTTTAAGGTAATGAAATGAAAAACACATGCAAAGGTGTGCTTGAATCAGTTCTGTCTACTTGCACAGTCCCAACTGGAAAAGGAAGAACAAAACTTAAGGCCACGAAATTGCTAGATTCAATTTTTTCCCATTCAACTCAAATTCAGGCACACCAATTAGCTCTGTAAATCGTTGCCACTTTGACAACATGGCCACTGACTAAATTCTGTCAAGTCTGCACATAGCATAGCTATTGCTTCGCTCACAGTATGAAAAATGACTATTGGCCTCGTTGTCAACAGTTTATTTCAACATTACAAAAGAACACTACTCCCAGCACGCAACAACATATGGCGGCCACACTAATTCACTGGCTGCGTGCTTTCTGTAGTCTCTCGGCCACATTCTCCCAGTTTGCAATATCCCAGATCGCCTTGACATAGTCGGGCCGCACGTTCCGGTACTGGAGGTAGTATGCATGCTCCCATACATCGATCGTGAACAACGGCACCAGCCCTGAAAATGAAAGAGGCAGAAATAATTCACATATGTAACAGAGACCACAGTAGACGGGTCATAACAACAACACTTCAGAAATACCCCCCCAGCAATGGTGCAGTGCTTAGCGAGCTCAAATGCTGTGCCCAAGGAAGCTGGATCGAATCCTGGCCACAACGGCCACTTTTTGCTGGAGGCGAGAAATAAGGGATTCATGTACTCTGAGATTTCAGTGCACGTTATCCCCAGGTAGTCGAAATTTCCGGAGCCCTCCCCTACGGCGTCTCTCATAGTATGAATCAGTTTGGGACATTAAACCACACAAACCAAATCAAACCAGCTTCAGAACTGCCATCCAAGAAAACCTTTCTAGGCTGTACTGCATGTTGAAATAGAAGAAAACCTTGTTTGGTTCACCCTGTTGATTGGGCATTGCCTTGGCCTCAAAGCACCTGCATAAGACACATTCCTGTACCTGCCTATGCCAAGTGTATCAGCTTCAAAATGATCTTCCCAAAAGTATTTTTCCAGCTGTTAACAGCCGCCTTAATAAGTGAAATGAGAAATTTTAGAAAGCTTAGTTTACTGTACGTTAAAAGCGCAGACAGGATGGTCAGAAAAAAATGCATGCGCTGACTGTCAGCTGGCACTTTACCAATGAAAAGACAAATATAGATTGCATCCTCAAACAACACAAACAGAAAAAGACAAATATAGATTGCATCCTCAAACAACACAAACAGAAATAAGTTGCTGCACAATACGGGAAAGTGATGTGAAAAGCACGTGCTCCCTTAATGGATCAGTGATAAAACAGACATAACAAGGTGAACAGGCAACATGTTTTGCCACTTGTTACCTAATCACGCATGACAACCCTACTGCAAAAAAAATGTATGAGAAATGTGTGATAGCTGGTTGATGCGTATGATTTCAACGATATATGTATGACAAAGCTGATATTTTGTATGATCTCATACAAAGATCAAATAATTTCTGTTTGAGATCATATAAGTTGTGTGCTATCATCAGCCATACAATAGCTGTCACCCGTCTCATTCAGCTCTCATACAACTGGTGTTGGTATCATAAAGCCGTATGATACTCTCATTCGAGACCATTCAGGTTCTGTATGAGATATCCCATCAAAGTCATTCGCCGTGACTTTAGTATTACATCATACAAAATATGATTATTCGCAGAGCTTGCTTTTTCTAAACAGCATGAGCAAGTTGTCAAAGTGCTTGTGACATGCCCATCACACCATTCGAGCAAGTTGGCATGGACATTTTAGGCCCATTTCCTTTATCATTGAACGGAAATAAGTGGATCGTAGTCGCCACAGACTACCTGACACGTTATGCTGAAACAAAGGCCGCTGCCCGAGGTACTGCCGGGGAAGTTGCTCACTTCTTTATGAATGAAATTGTGCTTAGACACAGTGCACCGTCGACCATTACTACTGACCGAGGCAAGGCATTTACAGCTCAGCTACTGTAGGACACCTTAATTCTCAGCCATACCGATCATCGCACGACAACAGCCTATCACCCACAAACAAATGGCCCAACGGAACGACTCAACAAAACGTTGGCGGACATGCTTTCAATGTATGTTGACGTCGAACATAAAATGTGGGACGAGATCCTGCCGTATGTCACCTTCGCCGACAATACAGCGCTGCAGGAAACCATGCAGTTTACACCATTCCGTCTCGTATATAGCAGGGAGGCCCGCACGATGTTGGACGCGATGCTCCCGTGCGGGGATGAAGCGGTCGAACCCAATGTCGCCCATTCCGTGGAACAGCCCGCAAGCCCGCCAGCTGACACGCTTGCACACCAAGGAGCAGCATGCCACAGACGCTCGATACTATAACCCTCGGCACAGGGAAGTCCACTTCGAACTAGGGGACCAAGTGTGGGTGTGGACCCCCGTGCGCCACAAAAGGCTTGTGTGAAAAACTGCTACACCGGTATTTTGGACCCTATAAAGTCCTGTGCCGCTTAAACAGTGTTAACTACGAAGTTGTTCCAGATGGAAGTGTGACCGTCAGTGTTCGGCATCAGCGACCTGAAATTGTGCATGTGGTGCGCTTAAAGCCGTACTTTTCATGCGACTGAGCGCTGTGTCAACGTCGCGTTTTGTAACCTTGACGCTACAAGTGAGGCCTTGACTTATTGTACAGTTCACCTCACCCCTAGTGCTTGATGCCGCCGCCGCCGAAGCGGTTGTTGGCTCGAGAGGCACGCTGGTGCTGGACACTGTCATCGGAGCTAGAAGCAAACCTGATTTTTGGGTCTTACCTTCACGGCTCCCTGTGGCTTGAGTCGTGACAATATGTTGTTGGGCATAATAAAGGTTGCAAAATGTACCACAAAGAGATATTAGTTATGTAAATAACTTAATGGATTGCTGCACGGCTTTTGACTGACATCTTCGGTGAAAGCAATTAATTCAGAACGGTAGTAGAACACAGCACAATATATACGCCCCGTGCATTGCAGAGGTTCGCCGCCTGTCGGTGGCGTCACAAAACGCAGGAGGGGCTCCCCGGCGGCCTTTCTCTTTGGGTTTCTATGCAGGCGAAGGTTTTTCCGCACGAAAATTGCGATCGTTCGGTTCATACACTTAAACTGGGGCCTGGGTCATGTCTATCTAGAAACAACTACTGTGTAGTGAGATGCTCCAACAGCTATAAAAGCTCCCCGGGAACGCGTTTCGTCAAGTTTCCTGCCAGCCTTACGATCAGGAGTGAAGACAACAGTGGATTGTCTCTGGGCGGAGAAAGAAGTTCCACTCGCGCCTCACTGCTTTCGTAATTATTTACCAGATTACTTTTATGGTACTGCTATGAAATGTTAATTGCCCCATTATGTGCACCCCATCAACCAGCATCAGTTCATCTTAACTGCTTTTTTCTTTAGTTCTATGCGAAAGCCAGTTGCATGCTTTTTTGCTGCAATTGAGACCACATCATGTGGACAGCAATTTTTTTTTTTTTTCAAAGTGAATGCAGCCCAGATCGGATCATGTTTCAGACATGGCTTTGTATCGTTTCTGAGCTCTTTATGCATGTACCTGTGTGTTTAACTACGTGCGAGCTAGGCAGCGTTGCTACTGTACGCACGCTACTGGTTCGAGATTTGGCACAGCTGCCGCAATTTCTCACCTATCGTCGGCAGAATATGGTTCGCTGTGTGTATTTGCGGAATGGCGTGTTTTTTTATTTGCTCTAACACATTCCTAACACATATTGTCAATTTCTGTTTACGCATATTTGCTTTGTTGTGTATTTAGTAGATAATAGCCCCTGGGAGCCTACCAAAAACAGCAGGATCTGCAGCCAGCATTTCTTGAATGACGGAAAATCAAATGACCAGAGGAGCCTATCATACCTACCTACCTACAGTATTTCTGATTGTTTAGAGATCAGTGACAAAACAGCGCACAGCAAAGGGACTAGACACACGCTGTTTTGTCACAAATGGATAACAAACTTGCCCAAGCTGCTGTTCTGGCTGATTTCATGTTTAGAGATGTCCCAAGCTGCTGTCCTGGCTAATTTCATGTTTAGAGATGTTCGACGCCAGGGACATCTGAGAGGTTTCAAGAATAATTGTATTCATTTTTAGTGGCAACATGAATCGCAACATGGATCACACCACGTTTCACGCATAACATTCGACGGTTTAGGAACTCTTTGTGCACACCTATGTTTACACAGGCGACGCAAGCCGTGAAGTGTATGCATACTAATCATTCTAGATTTTGCACAGCTGGCTCTTAAGAGAGGACCCGAGACTTTGCGGCCAAAAATCTGTTCAATCTTTTCGTTTTCGCGCTCCGAAGTTTAGTTGAAAAATATCGGCTAATTTGCACGTTACAGCATTCCAAAGACAAGAATCTGTGCATGTGGCTCTTTAAACTGAGGTGAAATCGCGCCAAATTTCGATCGCCCGCAGTTAGAGAAATACGCGATCTGCGGGCATATTCTTGGTGTCGTTCTAAAGATTGCGATTCAGGCCATTCCTATATTTCGGTTGGTGACCATGAGCGAGCCCACCAAAGCGGAAAACAAAGGAACAAAATCATGGTCTCCCACCGCACATGAGCAAAATGGTGAGCTTTGGTTGGCTGGTGGCGTCGACTGCTCGCAGTCCGGCCTCATTCCCTTGTCATAACCAAAACATGAAATGCACAATATTTAGATTCGCACTTCGTTACTAGCTTAAAAAAAGTAGTGAGAGAAGATAAGCGTGCCGGGGATGCTACATCGCCGCATCTGGTTATCTGTAATCAATGACGAAGCGCCAACGCTCCGCGTAGAGTCCACGATGGCCTGATAACAGCACAGCATAGCCAGTCGTTCTCAGAGCGACAGCAAGGAGCGGCACGACCTGCTACGTACGGAATCGTGATGGTGAAGATGAGCAAGTGCAGCTTTCAACGCTGGGATAGATCGCCCTGTGAGGCAGTGCCACGACTGGCCGCAGCAGCAGTCGCGAAGCAGCATCCCGCGACCCGCGGAACATAAGAAAAAGATTGCGCGGAATCCCAAATCCTGTCGAAATAAACTTGCTTCTGAATGCTATGTGGTGTAAAATGAGCAATGGTCGCTTATCACTAGTTGCAGGCCGACTGCACTTACAGCATGAAAGTGAAAATGGAGATTGCGCGCCAGAACTTGGCACCAACTTTTACAGAGGTCACGATGCAAACGCACTCGTCTTGGTGGCGGCCTCTGAATCATGCTTTTCAGTCGAAATTTCATTCTTTAAAGGCAAATTATATTGATGATAAGTGATGCATTGACATCGGAAGTTAGTCAGAACCCACTTCAATGAGTTACTGTTAGCTTTGATGCTTCAAAAATTTGTCAACCACGTTTATCTTAACTTTCTCAAAATTAAAATATTGATGACGGTACATGTTTGGAGGTGCGATATCTCTGGTTCTACTAATGATATTGCTATAATTCCTTTTTCATCAGAAAGGTAAGCTCATGTAGAGTGCAAAAATGTCAATGAATTTGTGGCATTTAATAAGGAAAGCTTTTAAAAATTGCATATTTTCTGGAGTGTCCAGGTGGCTTTTTGGTCTCTGAGCTTTGACAAGCTGTAACTTTGGTTATAATGGGACCAGGATATTCAATCTTGATTTTAGCATTCTCTGTGTGTTCTAAATTGATTTGTTAGGTCAATTTTCATTGTAACTTCTGTAGTTTTACTGACAGCTCACCTCCAAACAAAGAATATAAAGTGCTCAATATCTTCAAAACTAAATGACTTACAGAAAATGTATGTGCATATTTGAAATCAGTACAAAAAGCTGATAAATGGTGCAACTTTCATCCAAATCTTTCAGTTCATGCACTTGCCGAATGGGCGTGCTGCAGCTCTCTTATTTGTGCAAATAATGCTGTTTCTAGCGGGCATGAAGTTGGAACATTGCCACATGTGTAACAAGTACCTTAGCGATGACTGGGTGCTAATTATCTCTCGACTAGAACTTTTTACAGATGGTCTACGGAAGAACATCTAAGAACTAACAAGTGTAAATTTATTTTTGAGTTAAGAATTTTTTGATCAGTGCATGCGCCCATTTCTATGTAGTCCGATGATGGAAACCATGAGTAGTGACAGCGATGACTGGTGGTAAACAAAAAAGACGTACCGAAAACAAATATCAATTTCACTCATTAGACCGCAATCAGACGTTTTTTTGCGTTGAGTAACGTCCTTTTCAGTTTCACGCTCAATACTGTTGCGGCACAAATACGCACGCCTCATCGATAAAAGTTTTATGTGCACTATCATCGCTTCATTCACGAAATTCAAAACACTGTGGCGCCATCTAGCAGCAAAACCTGAAAACATGCCTTTCATGGTGTGAAAAAAGGAGTGATTTTTATTTAACGACACACTGGAGAGAGTGCAAAATATAATAAATTATGACAAGCACTCCTAGAAGAAAAAAAGAACAGTGAGCAGTTACGAAAATCAGTGATATCTTGCTGACATGTAGTCATGTCGAGTACTACAGTGAAAGTAATAGGGTTTCTCCGTTAGTGCCCTGGTTGTTTTTATACGATTTTCAATGGCAAATTAAAATTGTAAAACCTCTTTTCTTTGATATTGTAGTGCTCGATCTGTACTACATGAGGCAAGATCTTTTCAACCATAATCTTGTGACATATTTTGGCCAGTGTTCTGACCTTTTAAGGGGGGACGCTACCTTTGAAAACCAAAAATCGGGGAACAGTTGATTTTTGGAAGATTATCTATTCTAGCATGTCTTATAAACTACCCTTTCCGTAATTATCAATACCCAAGTTGTCATAGAAATACTAGAAATTAATTATATAACAAGCCGTGGTGCAGCGAGCAAGCGCCACAAATTCCCAAACTTCGCATGCGCGCCATTTCTCTCCCTCCGAACTGAGCGCCACCATCTCATTTTGTTTTTGTGAATTCTTTCGCTTTCTTTTGCCACCCTCGGCGGCGGCGATGGCGGCGCGGTCGAGGCGTGGCTTGCTTCCGATTGGGAGCCTCGCGGTGGCTTTCGAGTTTCCCACGCTCGAATTCAAGGCTGCCATTGGGAAAAGCGTATACTCCACGAGAACGTGGGGGATGGGGCGACTGCTTTTGGCTGCTGTGCCCGCTGACACATTGGTCTCCGCTGGCTGCCTCCCCGCGTCGTCTGCTCCGGCTCTTTGCTCTTGTTGTTGGCTGTCATTGTACTTCGTGCGTTCTGTTTGCCTTTTTCCATGTTTGTGACTGCCGTATTTACGATCTATCGCCATGCCCTCTGAACGGTTTTGTGCAACGTGTTAAATGTTGCGTGGTTGCTAACGATGCCTTGAGATATGACGCGCTTTCAGTGCATGGAAGCGAAGACCGTCCTCATGGCGAGGTGCGCCGCCGCTGACTGCATCGATGCCTACAGCATCTTAGCATCTGTTACAGTGGAAGTTAGAAAACGGAAATTTTCAATGCTCGTAATTTTTGGCTCACAATGCTGACAATACTGGAACTACATTTCCCAGAAAGCAAGGCCTTTGGCGCTTGCACATTAAGAGTGATTTTGTTTGTAAAAACAAAGCACAATGGACAAAGAAAAAGGAGCTCTGCTCTCCGTTTTACTAATTTAATTTCATCTTGTGATTTCATCAGTGCAGTAATACAGACACTACCCATTGCAACCAGCTGCAGTTTTTTTTTTAAGTTGTATTGACTTCAAAAGTGGTTTAATAATAATAATAATATAATAATAATAATAATTGGTTCACAGGAAGGGAAAGGCACAGTATCTGTCAGATTTGTCCGGTGGACACCTGACACACGCCCTGAGGTAAGGGAGGAATGTGGAAAGAGGAGTTGTAGTGGAGGGCTACGGAGTATTCTTTAACATGTGCTGACATCAAAAGTGGTTTACTAGTATAAGAAATAGTGGCCCTTGCCTTCTGTGTCCACGAGGGAATCCTGGTTGAACGTGCTGGCCACTTGCAGTTTCTGGGTCTTGGGGTTGTAACCCAACCAGGCCCAGCCCGAGCCTTGCACTCCAACCGCACGAGCAGACATCAGGCCTTTGAGGGCCTCGAAGCTGCCGAAGTCCTTCTTTATGGCCTCCATCAAGTCACCTGCAAAGTGGAGACAGAAAACTGACTCTTGGCCACAACCCTGTTAGCATATCATGCAAGATAATTTACTGCTTCGAAGTTCGGGAATAGAAAAAAAGAAACATGGCAGTTAGAGGTGCGTGGCGCAAATATTTGGGCATTGCCTGAGGTAGGTCCAAGCCCCTTCCACACTGTTTTAGCCTTCGAATGAGCCACGCGCAACACACTCCCAAGGTCCGCGCTCAGCACGGTGGTGTGAAACTGAGCAAAGAGCTAAGAAGAGCCATCTAAAATGCGTTTTAAAAAAGTATGCGCCGCCATCTAAAATGCGTTTTAAAAAAGTATGCGCCGTGTGTCTGGTTCGCACATATGCCCAGAAGAAGCGCATCAGAGAGAAGGGGACAGTGCTTGCAGAACCCTAATCCAAACTGTGCCCAGTCACCTGTATGCAACTCCAACGCTGCAGTCTGGTAGGGATGACTGCAGGTGAGGACGATAAACTGATAAAAACAAACTGAAGGTGAACTAAAAGACAACTCATTTTTCCCGAGGTTTTCGAGAAGTATGCAGGTTCAGCAAGCAAACATTACTACAAAAAGTAAAATCCTCTGTAAATGAACCTCTAGTACTGGACTTCCTTTTACGGGTTTCCTGAGTGAGTTTTTTACTCAAAATACCGTTCCTAATATTTTTTCTACAACTTTTCCTTGACTTTACTCATACTGAACTTGCAAAATCCGCAATAAAGTAATTTGACCAATTTGGAAAGTTTCTTTTAAAAAAATTGGACCCTCAAAGGGTTAATTAAAGTGCTGACGGTAAGTGCCGAGTTGGCAGTGCTGGACAAACATAACGTCAAGTAACCTTAAGTCAAGTAAGCGCAGCCATGCCAGCTGCCAGCTACCGCCTGCCACTGACCCTACTGACACCGATGATGAAGGCTTGAGCTTGTGGGGTTGTATTAAGGGGCTAAATACGTTTTTCCTGTTTAATCGCGGCTGACAGTCCAAACCGCAGATCCAACCCAGTGATCGCGTGCACTACCTAGCGCATGTCGACTACTACAGGAAGTGCTCTTGGGAACAAAGGAACAACACGTGCTGACAACAAACAGGCATTTATTGCTGCAATAACAAGAACGCCAGCTAGCAATAAAACACGCTAATGAATCTAGGTCATCAGACTCACCAGCAAGCTACAGGCGAATGTTCGCCCATGCTAGGGCAGGGAATAAACTCCGAGGCTGGACAGCGCGACAAGGCCGGCGACTGCAGAGTCGTGCGAGGATGCATCCGCTCGCGTCGAGTTCCCCAGCCAAAGAGAACTGGCTGGCTTTCCGGCGTGCGCAGGGGGGAAGGGTCCCGTGGCTCCCTAGCTGCCGCGACTATGGCGCCATCTCTCGATAGTTAATGTTAACCACCAATGCTGACACCATTTCGCGATAGCTAGGGTAGCTACCGCGGGGGAAAGCTGACCTTAAAGGGCACAATGGGAGATCGTTCCCTACAAGCTGGCTGGTGTATTGAAGCTTCCGCTTCAAAAGGAGAGGCCAAGTTGGCAGCTCCGGACAAACGTAACGTCAGGCAACCTTACGTCAAGTAAGCGCTCGGCCATGTCAGCTGCCAGCTACCGCCTGCGACTGACCCTGCCGACACCGACGCTGAAGGCTCGAGCTGGCTGGCATATTGAAGCTCTTCAAAAAGAGAGGCAGAGTTGGCAGCTGCGGACAAATGTAACATCGTACAACCTTAAAGGACTACTCCAGTGATTTTTAAATGCTCACAGATATCAAAGAAATTTGCATCAGGCGTTCTTCTCAACGTTAAGGTTTTGTGTTCTAAAAAGCACAGTTGAGGACGGTTTAGTTTTCCCGCAAAGTAATTTTAAAGATAGCGCGGCAGGGCCCGCGACTCACGCTGCCAGACAGGAAATTTTTACGGCCAACACTGTGCTTGATGATGCCACAGTCGTGCAGCGGTTGTCGAGCGGACGATGACAAAGAAGCAGCGGCCCTACTCGACGCGTTTTATATGGTGTGGCGTCGCCTGTACTATCCTATGAGGTGCCACTGGCACGAGGCAAGGCGATGGTGGCGCTACTTAGAAACAGCCTGGCACGACGCAGACACGGCCAACAGCTTGCTTGCAAACAGTATAGATCGTGGAATCACCGTCTTGTAGTTTAAATGTTTTCAGCTTGCACTTCCTTTACGGGACCCGTTTTTTTTCACGTAGTTAGCCGTTGGGCAGACGGCTATGGGATATTTTGAAGACTGAACAAAAGGGCAAACGGCCTGCCTCCCCCTTCACTTTCACAATGCGCTACCATTTAACTGCCGACAGGGTCTTACCTGTGGGTTCCCCACCACCATTGGGCGAGAGGTTTGTCCAGTAGATGCTGTGGTTCAGGTGGCCACCACCATTGAACTTGATTGCCACCGAAGCAGAGATGATGCTCTGGGTGCAGTCTGCCAAGAAAAGAAAATTGCAGGCCATTTAAGTGAGTTGGCCAAATGAAAAGTATCTGAGCTGGCAAGTAACATTTCAATTTGCTTTCAGTTCGAGGCTAGGATTTTAAAGTCATGCCTCAGGAAATGATCGGAGGATTTTGTAACTGGAGACCTTAGTGGTAGCACACTAAAATATTTGGGGATCGCTTAATGCACCGTAACAGTGCAATGTGATAGCGGCGTGTTTGAATACATAGTGCACTGATGGAATTTGATGCAAATGACGACATGCATGGCACAGCGCGAGAGAGTGGCAGTTAACAAGAAGGGTGGTTGGTTGCGGAGGTAGCATACTGCTCCTGTGCAGTGACCACTGAAGCAGATCTGTTTATGGGATCGAGACCCAGTCTAAGACATACTTATTTTATTTTTCTCAACATTATGGCCCTGCCCTCCTCTCTCCTTGCGACGCAACTGTTGGGTGACTAGACATGCACAGCCCAGCTTAGGAGGTTTGCTGCGACATCTAATGCTAGTGCATGAAAAGACATGCAGAAAGTTGACTCGCATATGGTTCAAAATTTACATGCCAAATGGACTGCAGCACTCCCACCTAGCAGCGGAAGCTCCTAGCTGTCCTTATACCTAGGGCCCTCACCTTACTTGGCACAGGCAAGACGGTTAAAGGAGGGCCCTCCTGTGCGGCGGAGATGAGGCCTGGATTTCACTTTGAGGATCACAGAAAACCTTGTCTCAGCTGCGTTTTGATGGAGTCGAAACGAAGTGGCGTCTGTGTGCTGTGCGATGTCAGTGCATGTTAAAGATCCCCAGGTGGTCGAAATTACTCCAGAGCTCTCCACCACGGCACCCCTGTCTCTTTTTCCGCTTTCACTCCCACCTTCCTGCCTTCACTTACAGCACGGTTCAGGTGTCCACAGAACAAGTTTGACAGATACTGAGCCTTCCTTTTCCTATGAACTAATGATTATTATTATTTCACCACCACCACCACAGTACTAAAATGTGTGCCTTACTACTGTACCTCAGTGCCCAATTGGCTCGATTAACTAGGCCAAAAATATGTGGTTTCGCATGTTGATGGCACATAACAATAACAGACTGCACACGAGATCAAACAATGAGTGGCTGGCCAGCATGTTAGATATACTTCCTAGTTTATTTGTCATTGCCTGACAACTGGAAAGAAGAGAAGAAATGCAGCAGTAACCATCAAATTTACTTTGATTTGCAAATTATGAGCAAAATCTATGAGGTAGCGGCAGAGCATCCTGAAACATCCTTTAAAATATTTGCTGCTCGGTGGTTCTTTAAAGTATGCATACTAACATTTCCTTCTCCAATCTTATATTCATTAGTAAGCAAGTTTCCATACAAAACCGCATAGGCTAGGCACGACTAATTTTTTCTAAGGTTCTGCAACCTGGCAAAATTTTTCCTGCAGTTAAGTTTGCAAAATTTCAAGGAAAACAATAAAGAAGTGTAACATGAACAACTCCACGCACTGTCTGGCAAACAGAAACATCACTAAATTTTTTCGGGCATTTCCTTTAATCATAGCTAAATTTGGCGAACATTTCAATCTATGTATCTACTACACAGATAGTATTCTGCCAATGCAACATGTCTTTAATACTTCTGAATGCATAGTCATATAGAGTATAATGTCTGGACTAAATATAACAAAAAAATTTAAATACTTTTTCTGGTCACCATCTAGAGTTCTTGTCACACTGCAATTTGTTGAAATTTTTGCATTATTTACATCTGTGTGAGATATGCCAAATTCATACTGTTTAGCCTTTCTTGGGAGTAGGAACTATACTTCCTAGCCATTGGATATTTGTAGGAAGCTCAGGAAGTATTTTTTTCATGAAAGGAATGTCACCATATTTCATTTGCTCTGTTAAACTTAAAAAAATAAAACACAACCATGCTATCTCGTGCAGAGAAACCCAACTTACAGTTCCAGATTTTTTTCCCCGTGCTCTAATAGACTATTAGTAAAACTGTCCAGTCATGACTTTCCTTGAGCTGGCAGATCACAGGATGCATAAAGGGGGGATGAGGGCTTTGAAAAACTTTTTCCTCATATTTTAACATATCTTGTTGAAACTTGGCATGCAAGTGCAGCATAGAATGCTGATTTGAAATATGTACCTTCAATTTCAGATATCTCATCAAAAGAGGCAAAATAACATGTCCATTTCTTACGGG
Organism: Amblyomma maculatum; assembly: GCF_055883805.1. Classification (NCBI taxonomy): domain Eukaryota; kingdom Metazoa; phylum Arthropoda; class Arachnida; order Ixodida; family Ixodidae; genus Amblyomma; species Amblyomma maculatum. Next base: position 405,911,297 of record NC_139344.1, read on the forward strand.
CCATTATGGTAATTCCTCGTTAAAAGAGACATCTTTTGGAACATGCCTACATTTAAAAATATCCACTGCAATGTCTGCATGCTTTTAGAAGAAATCTTTTTTGAAAAGAAATTACCATAAGGACCCATAAGAAACCACCCAATTAGGACAGTTATTCTGCTATATGTTCAACTTGAATGAGATATTTGAAATCTCAAAGCATATTTGAAATCAGTATTTCTGTCTGCACTTGTGTGGTTACAACAATACATGTTGAAAAATCAAGAATAGGTTTTCAAGACCCTCATACACCCTAAAAGCAGTTTTGCAAGCATCCTAAAATCAGTTTTATGCATGAGTCTGCATAACATAATTGTTACACCGTTAGTGTTAATAACGAGGTGATCGTGATCCTTGCATAATTTGCCCACTCATCACAGTATGTCATGGATGGTGGAGAAAATGGGCCCAAGGTAGTTTGGACACTCATTTGAGGATCATTAAGATGACGATTCACCTCTGTTGTCTATGGCTGGTCACTGAAAAGCCAGCTACAACACTCCTTTAAAAGTGAAGGGTTGTTATATACATTGTTCTGGCGGTAACTAACGCCGCCGAGGTGTTTTGCCGGTAACCAGTGGCACGGAGTGGACATCCAGGTGGCGTGCAGAAGGCAGACTGGACGAGGGCGTTGACTGGATTGGACGCGTGTCTCGTGCGGTGTCTGTCTGGTGATGTGTGCTCCGTGTGCTTGAGTTAGGGGTAGGGCTGGTTGGACAACCGTCATGCTGACCGCATATAGTTGAGGTTAATAAAAGTGTATTAACACCTGTGTAATAACTGGCGACGAGGAGTAACCGAAGTAATGTCGACCGTGATGTTGAAGTTGGAGCCGTTCGCGGGCGAAGGACCGGAATGGGAGGAGCACGTGGAGATTCTTGAACAGCACTTCATCGTCAACAGCGTCCCGGAGGACATGAAGCGTGCTGCATTTCTCAGCTCATGCGGAAAGCCGACGTATTCACTGCTTCGTCGCTTACTGGCACCCCGACGGCCAAGTGACACTCCCCTCACCGAGAGCATCCAGTTGCTGACCAACCATTACGTGCCTAAACCGTCAGTGATCGTACAACGCTATCGTTTTCACTGCCAAGCTCAACGGGATGGAGAACCAGTCAAGGAGTCCGTTGCCGAAGTGCCTAAGTTGGCGGATTTGTGTGATTTTGGATCGGATCAAATGAGGATCGGAAGTGTTCGTGTGACAGAGGTATTACTTGGAAAAATCTGGCACCATCACTATGAAGAGTCGCAATCATGTTTTGTGGGAAAACAATGCAAACATTTCTTCAGGCTACCCAGAAAAATTGTGCCCATGAGCAAGCTAAACGTTTGCTATTGTGGATTGTTCATTATTTCAGAGACGGTGCAAAAGAACACTGAGAAGAGAACAAGCAACTGAAGCTAACTGGATCCACTTCCTAATTCAAGCATGAGTAGCCTGAATTTCATCCTCTTCATCTTCCACTTCGCCTTGTTGTGGGCGCCAGCCTCCTCGTGGGCATCTAGAGTCCGTAGGGAGAGTTAAACAGTGTCACATGAATGGAAGAGCTTCAAGCGATGAGGCAAAAGGGAGGACGGTAGAGGCAGCCATTGCTTAAACTCTGAAGAGGGCACAGCTGCCTTCAGTCTCTGATCCTCCGAGCAAAAAAAAAAAAAAAAAAAATAATAATTCCCTTGCTTGCAACAGTCATTTCCAGCTATCGGCAACCAAAGATGGCAAAAACAGCAGGGTGTATAAGTACAAGAGTCCTCTTTTATAATTTTCATGGCTGGAAATATTTTTTTCTGGTGGAAAATGTTTGCAGACCTACTCTACATGAAATGGGGTTAATGCATACCATAATGTGGGCATCAATTCTATTTCTTCAGTGTCCAGTTATAAGATGCTTTCACCTTGATACTATTGCAGCCAGGATCAAAGTTGCGCCCAGCAACCTCGGCGGCAGACTCCGAGTTCGGCAACTTCACACACCTATACAGGCCCTACCTTTTAGTGTTCCCCCCTGGAGCAGCAAAAGGCCGCTCACTTTTGGCGAGCGCATCGGCCAGCTTCTCCTCGGCAGCATTCAGGTTGTTCACGTAGGCGGCATGGTGCTTGTCGTGGTGGACGTGCATCAAGTCGGCCGAGATGATGGGCTCGAGGGCGTTGTAGTCGTACGGAAGGTCGGGCAGCGTGTGCTTCTTGCGTGCCCCTCCGAGCGTCGCCAGGCTGCAAAAAGCCGCAGAGTACTGTTCAGTTGACACTGGAGAATAAGGTTGCGAAAGGATCCCTTAAGGTTGCCCCAAGTTCCACGCTCACTAATGTCTCTTCTCTCATAGATCCCCACCACAATATTCGTGTCAAGGTACAGAAACAAGGGATGGAGGCACATTTCCCCACGGACTCCACGCACTGCGACAACTAAAAAGGGCCAATTGTCACTTCACTTCACACAAAAAAATACAAAAAAAAAAAAGAAAACCTTCGGTGGTATCGGCAATGTGTCTTTAAGGCGGAGGCAGCACACTTTTACTATAGAGGGAACCAAAATTGTATAGTGCATGCACTTGCGGTTAAGACTACGCCTGATAGGCAATGCGCTTACCTCCGGGAAACAAGGTTTCTGCTGCAAGCTCTCAACATCGTCGTGAAAATGCGTCTATATGCACTCAGTTGAACTCGCCAACCGGCGTAGTAGAGTAAACGCACAAACAAGTCGTACGACCAGCAGCAGATCGACCTTGCCTACGCCGGTTACCAACTCCGCGTTGAGTTCGACGAGTTGCGAGTTGCGAGTGGATGTCGCGTACCGGAAGTAGCAGCTGATCGACTGGTTTCGGTATCGAGCGTGGCTGTCTTTCCACTGCGCGGTGGTATTTTCTTTAAATAAGAGACCGAACAGCTCGATATAATGCACTACTATCAGCACAGCACTCAAGCGAATGATTATGAAGCTGGCGTAACCACCGCAGCACGGGCGTAGCGATAAACGAGGGAAAGTCTCGGGATTTTCGGGCATTGTTTGGGGAACCTAGCTCGTCATCTTTCTCTCCAGCAACACTGAAGAATGCAGCAGACAGAAATGGCGTCGTGCGGTTGTGTTCCGGCGGATCGGACAGCTCGAGCACATTTTTAGCGTCGAAACCGGGCTCAAAGCTGACCGCCTGCGCGAGTCCTCTTCAAGCACGGCAACGTTTCGGCGACCCCTGCGGACACTACATCGCCACGGACAAGTACTACCACGCTTCGCTCGTTTCCGAAGCGTTCACTAAGCCTAAAAAGAGGTTTGGCTCGGCAGCTTGGCTGATTTTGGATGCCCCCCTCATGTTGAACTTGTCAGTCGCTTCGGTCCGCCAGAGGTGAAATAACGTTTTCTGGGACGCGGAACTGCGGCGGCACCCTTCCCCTCTCTTGCGGCGTTCACCTTGGCGGTTTTACGACAAGTGGCTTATGCTGCAACTGCTCGGCGAGTCACCACCCAAGCGGCGACTGCGGCGGTCCCTGCGGACTCAATGTCGGCTACTTGGCCGTGGACCGCGATTTGCGATGCATTGCGGCAGCGTGGATCGGAACACTTGAGAACTTCCACGGGTTAGCCGGACGCTGCCGCGGTTGCCAAGGGAACCTCTACGACGCTCTTTCTTTTGTCAAAGCGCGAACTGGCAGACGCTCTAAGAACTGCAGCGATGTTCCCATCGCTGGTACGGCCGTTGCCTTTATCGCGTGCCTCTGGATGATCTAGCCCCATTCCTAGTGTGTTTCACTGTCTCTAGTACATAGTTGTTCTAACGGTGCACCCAACTTGGATGCAACCGGTTCTGGAGCCGTTGCGGTAGCATCGTTTGGAGTTAGGAACCAGGAACTTGTTGCATGCGACTGGGGCCCCGGGACATGTTTTGACTGTGCGGTGTAGACATTACACGTTCTTCATTGTTGTTTTGCAGAGGACTAAGTGAGCATGGTAGGTTCGGAAGCGCAGCCGCCGCAGCGGGTAAGTGTGTCTTTTCACCTCCGCTGCCGAAATGTGCTTCTTTGTGCTGCGGGTCTTTGGTTGTGTTCTTTGCCTGCATCTTCGCTACTTCCCGCGCACGGTAGGGCTGCACCGCAGTTGATCTCAGACGGTTGTCCAGTATTCATTGGTTAGCATGCGTGGCATGTGCAGGCTGCGTATTTGCCGTCATGGCTATTGCTCGACATCGTAGCACATTGGGAAGCCGTAAAGGTGGCCTGAACACTACAGCGTATGCTAAGGTTTGCACTAGTAGCTTGATTGCTAGTTTTTAACTTTATTTACTCATCATGAGGCGGTAGCCTAATTTGAGCTGGCATCGGGAAAATAGCCGAATAGCTAGGGGCGAACATTCATAGGAGGCATTCAAACATACCTAGAGCACTTGCATAGATGGGGGCCGCTCTGGCTGTTTCAACATTGGAAGCATTCCCCTTGCACTTGCGGGCCGTTTTCTTGCTCTGGATTTCAAATTATCAACTAGAACGACACGGCTTCACTTTTCAACATTCACGGGCATGTATCTGGCATGTTCCTTTAGCATGCACCTGCACATGCTCGCATGTGTCGCCAGCAGCACAGGTGTTAGAATTTTAGTATGTTAGGATTACACAGAAAATCTTCTTGGATGTATGTGTTGAGACAAGGTGAATCGGCACATGTGTCAGGGCCTTTATCATGCTGCTTTTGGCTCATTCTTGCTTTAGGAACTTGTCTTGTAATCAAGTCCGCTCATTTTGTATGTCTTAGAGCACTCGTCATTGCAAAGCAAACGAGAACGAAAAGAGGCATCAATTTCAGAAACACAAAAAATTTTTGCTCTAAACTTGTATGCCTTTAAATGTAGATATTGCACAGTTTTTCCACATTGTCAACACTTGGGCACATAGAGCCTTCTGCACAGAGGTTTGACAGCATCAGGGTGCATGTGTGATTGATAAGGGGCACCAGACGAACTCGAAAAATTTTTTGAGGCGCTGCCCAGCTTACTGTTTTCACACGCAGCAAGGCTTATCTGAAATTTGCAAGTAACGGTGCATGTGATTACACTGCACAGATTGCAAAGGGTGTTTGACAATGTCAGATTCGAACAGTTGTGAGTATGGTTTTAAAGGAATAAAAAATTACAGCTGATTGTGCCTTTTTTTTTTTTTTTCTGCTCAGTGTTGTAGATCTCTACAGGGCATCAGCAGAGCAAAACAGCATTGATTCTGGAAGATGCTTTCATTAGTTTGGGCACGTTTGACGCCCCTTCTGGTTGGGGGGATCATTGAGTTTTTGTGATGCTGAAAAGTGGCTTAGCGTGTTTTGTGTAATGCCCAGCATGCTCCACTACTCATATCTTGGGATCACTTGGCTCGTACAGACCTTAGATTTCAGGCCGTAACAGAAGCTTGCAGAATCCAATACTAAGTGTGTGTGTGCGTTCTGGACTGAATCTCCATTATCATTGCAAGTCAGTCTAGCATTTCTTGCTTGTGGATGTTGGCAGTCGCTGTCTTTCTTGTTGAGCTCAGGGGATCAAGGGTAGTTGTGTGTCCACACTGGAGAACGCTGCTCCCCAAAAGCATCTGCTGTGCCTGGTCTTCGAGGTCTGTCGCTTGATATGAGGAATATTTTTTGGCACTAGTTTTGAGCTGCTCTTGTTCAGCCAGAGCATCCCTCGCTGAAATAAGTCTGCTACGGAAATGAAGTATGTGAGCCGGCCAGTAGGTTGTTTGTCTTGAATGGTTACCAAGAGAGAGACAGGAACCTTCATTCTGCTAGCCACTTGTGTCTGTAGGGGCTGCTGTCATCTGCCCTCTTATATGAACTCCCAGTATTAGCAGCTTGCCTTCTTTTTTTGTTTTCCATTCGGAGATAATCACACAATGCTATGACTTGTTCCTTCTCTGTAAAAAGTTGGCATTCTGCCTTCTTGAGGGCTCCAGAGCTCACAGGGGAGAAGGGTTTATTCAGTTATGGATGTAGCTTTTAACTATCAATAGTATGTTATACTTGAGAATATGCATTGCAGTACCACCATCTTCATGTATACGCACATGATATGCCGCCGCTCTGTCTAAAGAAGTTGTAGAGCCGTCAGGATGTCCAGGAATTTTTATCTGCAATTGCCCCATCTGCAGTTGTTTCCTTTAAGATGGCAAATTAACATCTTAAATAAATAAATCTGGGTATGTTGAAATAAGATAACATAGAAAGGGCCAACGCTCAAGTAACAGCTACTCATTTTATTGAGGATTTTGCCTGAATTGTTGAAAAGTGATTGGCGTGCCACATTCTCACTTGTCACGAAGACTTCCACGATAGAATGCGTCAAGTCGAGCTCTCAGTGGGCTTGTGACTGGTGAAGAGGTTTGGGGACTTAGATGATGCTTCACTGTGCAACAGTTGCTTACTAAATCTAGTCAAAGATGACTCCCGTCACGTGTTTGCTAGCTCTGAAGAATGTCACTGCCCTTTACATTGCCTTGTGTGATTGTGGCTTCTGCAGCCATGGGAAGGCAGACATAATTTCCAAGCATGTTGATCAGCTTAACTACAGTGATGAGTGCACATTGGGGAGGATTTGTTTTTAGACCATGCTGTTTCAGTGGAAGGCACACTTGTAAGAAATGAGAGCTCAAATGTATGTTAAATTGCAGTAATTAAATTCTTTTCATATTCCGTGATTGTGAGCTGCTTTATGGTGGCAAAACAAAATTCCTTAATAAATGGAGAGCTCCTTGTAAAAAGCCATGCAGTTTCTTTTTTTTGATTGCCCTCGTGCTTAATGAAGCCCTTTTACTGCCGACTGTTGCAACAGGCTGGCTCTTCACTTCGTGGGGCTCCCCGTGGGAGATCCTCGGGCACCAGAGCAGCATGCACTCAGTTTACTTAGGGCTCGTTTGTTGGGCGAAATGCACGGATGGTGCTTCATGTTGGGAAGGGAGTGGTCTATTATGTAAGGACTAGCCCATCGGACGGGGGATGATTAGCATTGCAGCACTTTTTGGGTAATGGGAGAAAACAGGAGAGGGAAAAACGGCAAAGAAGGAAAGAAAGGCAATTTTCACAAACTGTTGTTTCTTTTTTGTCAAAGCAAGCTCTGATTTGAAGGGATTGAAAAATTTGTTGCCAGTGAATGACTCCCCAAAGCCTGTTGAAACCTACTTTCATGGTGATAAATGTATTTGGTTGCCTGATTCTGATATGTGAACAGCCATGCCAATATCAAGCTGCCATTAGTAGTTCATTCCAGGGGTCTCACTCTTATTGCTATTTGGGCTACAATGAAAAAGCTTTATTCCTTGTTGTGGACCAGGAGCCGGAAAGTAGCAGAAAATAATAGAAGAAATTGATATAAGGAGTAAGAAAATGAAGCCATAAATATGAATAAGAATAAAAATCTAGTACTGTACATCTCATTCCCAGACCATGCTCTCCCGTTCTTCATGGGAAAAAAAAGAAAGCAGCGTATACTTCCTTCTGCACGTTAGATTGTCACCGCTTCAGGGTAGCTTGGAGAGATGTGATGAAAGAGTACAACGGTTAATACAACAGTCGCTTGTCCTCAAAATAAAGAAGATTGCAGAGGTTTAGTTTGTCTGAGAAAGCACTAGTTTGAGCTGGTTTATTTGATGAGTGAGCAGGGAGGGGTCTAGTTGGTAAGACAATATTTCGAAAACAAACTACGCAGGGGACAAAACACAGAATAAGAAGTAGACGGGACGAGCATAGACTAGCTACTGATTTATTGGAGTGATGCCCTGTACGGTAGTTTATCTTTGCGCATGTAAATGGCATTGCTTACTTATTGCCCACTTTTGTTCACGCCGTTTGCGGTAACGTGCAGGTATATCAGCCTGCGAAAACTTCTGCGAAGGACCAGATTCGCTATCCATTTCGAAGCGCACAATTCACCCGGCTCATCATGCAAGCTTATATGGTTAAACCATGTGATGCATGCTTCACTGCTAATGTCCCGCATGTTGAGTGTAAGCAAAACATGAAGGCAAATAACTTTTAAGACAGGTGGTATCGCAGGTGATAGCCAGTGCCCGTCCGTGTCTATGCCCATCTGTGTCTAGTAGCAATTGTCACCTGCCAGAAGCATCTGCAGTGGTGGAGGCTGCAGGTGTACTTCCTGCTTTCCTGATTTACCCTGCAGAGTAGCGTTCTTGCACTAATCAATGTATGATATATAGCAATCCTTCTTTATAGCAATCCAAAATTGGAGAAAGGTTGAGTGTCAGTTGAAGGATGGCTATGGGGGAAAAAAAATGCTTGTAGGTTCTGCCTGCACATATCTAGCAGCATATCTCTCTCTCAAAATCTTCAACATGCCACAAAACTGAAATACCAAACGGTCCATGCTCAAATTATGCATCACGGAGAATTGTAATCATTGGCTAATTTTCAGTTGTTTTTTTTTACAGGACTCTTCCAATTTTCAGTGAAAAATTGGCAATAAAATTCATACAAAAAAATTGTCTCATTAATTTCCATAATTCTGGTTTAATGGACTGTCCCCTGTGTTTGTTAGGTACTGAGCGAAAAAAATGCTTCTGGCACTCGTGGCTACCAAGAAAAGAGGTTTGTTGTGGAAGTCGATGTTTTGATGTAATTGGCTTTAGAGTGCAAAAAAGCCTTTCACTGCAAATTTGGTCAACGAATGCACATTGGTGTACTGTGTCAGTAGCCAACATCTGGCTATTCACCTCCACAGTAATTATCTCTGCTAGTTGCTGCGTTGATTTTTGGGCTACTTTTGTAACGAGCTGCGTAACCCTTTTGCATAAAGTATAGGCATCGGTGGTTACCCTCAAACAACCGTTGCGCCATGTAGTGTACTGGTGAAACACTGCGTGGCATGGAAAATGTTCTCTTGGGTGATCTTCAAAAGATGCCAGGACATTGACCCTAGACATTTTCATCATGTTAAGACGTTTAAATAAGCACACTCTTTATTGCATACTGCCTGATTGGACAGTTTAGTATACATATTTCTTTCATATGGGGATATTTTTTTCTTCACTTCACGTGTAGTTTTCACCTAACGTGTAGAGAATGTCGAGAAGTCTCCTTTAGCTCATCTGTGCATTCTGCTCACAGTGGGTGTTATGACGAAGAAAAACTTGGAAGACTTGTATTGTGTTTTATGGCACATAGTGCCATATATAAGCAGTGTCCTTTGTCAACAGCGTGCGACATAGCCAGAATTCAAGAGCATGATGGCTAGCATAGGCAGATCAGCAGAAAAAAATCTTTTTCGAAACCTGTTCATTCCATTACCTACCACAGACCTGGAAAAAAAAAATCAATAAGTGTGAGATCACACTCAAGTAAACCAATTGTAAACAGCATATTTCAGACCAACTCGTAGGGTCTAGGGCTAAATTTTCCTGAAAACGAAGTGATAGGAAGCGTTTCTTTGCAGCCAATTGAACACTTCAAAAAGTAACCGCATGTGGCGACGTTTCTTGTCTTTGCGTCACACAATGACATTGCCTTCACATGCCATTGTGGCTTGGGCACCCGCATAAAGCAATAGGACTCTGCGATACAGCGGTGCGTTTTTAATGTTGCTCAGTTACCGCCAGCTCATGGCTTGGCCACCTCAGACCATCAGGGAAGTCATAGTTATGCTAGCACCATTTTCAAGACTAAACTGCATGCACTGACGAAGAAGTTTCTCTTAATGCGTCTCATTTCTAATGGACACAACGCAGAGGTTCCAAATTACACTCTGCGGTGCGGAGACTAACAAATAGAGATCTCCCACTCCTTTTGATCATAACATTTGTAGCCATAGCAGTATTTCTCGCCCAATATTCCTACCAACCAACTGAACTATCTTGACGCTCACGAAGTCAGCACCTGCAGGCTGTTTGCTGAAACTATGCTACGAGAACAAACTCCACTCATCTTACAAGGGACTTCCGGTTGATGAGTGAAATTTTCTATAAACCTAGAACATAAGTGGCAGTGCTAAGGCAGCCCTCAGCTCATCGCGCTCCATGTTACTGCTAATTGCCACATGTAATTAGCGCTTAACAATCCCTCTACACTTGGAGATAATCAGTCTACCTGTTTTTTTTTTTTTTTTTCAGCATAAGAGTGCTGCACATTGCTCATAGTTTGGTCAACATCCAGCTTTTCAAATTCTAATTTTGAGACATTCAGTCTTGTTCACAACAGTGCAGAAATTTCATACTGCAAAACAAAAATTGGAACAAAATAAAAATTCAGTCTTCGTTGCGTCCCTTACCTGTAGCATTAGAAAGAAATATTACTGCAGCGACTGTAGAAAATTTATTTCCAGCCGAAGAGGAGAATACCTGCACCATATTATTAAGGCGAAAGCCTTTAATGGCTCATCGTTGTCGTCAGCAAAAGTGTCACGCTTTTGCGGCTTCCTGATTGGCTGAGGGGGGGGGGATGATGTCATAGAGGTCTCGACCAATCACAGGGCACTATCGTTTGGCAGGCGCTGCCAACTCGGGTCTCTCCTTTCACATGGGCCAAGACCCTTGCATTCATGTTATCCTTAGGCCACGCAGACACGCTCATACGGCTTGGTTAAAGCGGTGCTTTATATGTTGGCTGGTAGTTTACGCTATCTAGTCATACCGATTCAGGCGTCCGTGTGGCGCCTTTCATTAGGTGCTTCGTCGGATGCTGTGCCACACAGCCTATAGAAGCAGAGGCAGTAAAACCAAGAATCAGCGAAGTTTCAAGCAAAGGCTTTCGCCTTATCGCACATTAGTGGTCCAAAGTGCCACACAAATTTTATTTTTTCTCTTTGAAATCAATGTCGGCGTTCACTAAGAGCTTTGGGAAGTCAGATAATGGTCGGGTGAGGACAAGGGGTTAGTTTGCTCTAGGTAAAGCTCAAGTAAATGGCAGGGTGAACTGTCTGGGAATCTACCGAGCTATACTTTTGAAACATCCAGTTCACCCTTGCAAAACTGACCCATGATTTGTGCTCTCAGAATAGAAGCACTTCTGGAGCAACTACGTTTGAGTCGCAGGTAGGGAGCAGTTGCTGAGCTGAGATTGCTTCATGCAGCAGTTAGGACTGCTTCTTCAAAATTAGTGAATTCGACCTAAAGATTGTGTGGTATAGGTATACTTGTTTCCGATGATTTGCTTGTGTCACAGTCCATAGCAGGTGAGGCTCGCATGAAAAGCTGGGTATTCTCTTTGTGACCAATGCACAATACCCCAGTTTGCTTCATAAGTGTTCCAAACACAGATTCAGGACGAATGCTATTTACAGGATTTAGGTACTGTCATGGAATCTGCAGACTGCTTTGATTACCATTCGATTTCACCTGGATTGCATGGGATTGGATTCGATTGTATGACCAGATGTACCTGTGCACCTGGTGTGGACTCGTTTCATGGAAATAGGGCAGCCCCACTAGTGGCCTAATGCAGCAGTTTTTTAATTGCGCATTCATTCTGGATAAGTTTCTTGTGTGAAAAGGGCGTACTGAGTCGACACCTGCTCTCCGCTCGAGTCGCTTGGGGAGGCCACATTTTATACAGGCGCATTTTCTTTTTTTGTTCTTGTGTCATCACATGAGCCCATTTTAGGGCAGTTATCAATTTTTCTATATGCACATATTTTTTTCCAATTCTCTGAATTTTATTTATTTCGTCAACTTGTCTATCAAGGCGGCTGTTCATGTTCTGTTGATTTTCTCCATCAGGCATAGACGACAAGTGAGCGTGTTGTTGTTCCCTCCAACATTTGTTGTGGCTCTGGTTGTTCCTGGAATGGTGCATGCGTTGCAAATGACGAGCTGAGGAAGGCGTTGTTGGTCGAGACAAGTGTTCCCAAGGGGTGTGGACACTGGCAGCATAAGAGCATTTCTGTGGCGTGAAATGTGTGTTTTGTTGGTGCTGCCATCTGTGGGCCCACTTGTGAAGAAGCTGTGCTGCTGCCGTTTCAGGTGCAGCTGGCCAAGGATGAGCTGGAGCGACTGTCTAAGGAGGAGTTGGTTGCAAAGTGAGTACTGTGATGCTTGCATTGGAAAGGGGAGGTTCATGCAGGACCATGCGTGGACCTTGTTACCTCCAGAATCTGGAGGTACAAAATCATTTGTGGCTCGTTTTGTCACTGGTCAGTCAGTCGCCACGCGTGAAAGGCAGAGCAGAGTCCCATTTTTTCGGCTGTGCTCATGTAATTTGAAAGCATAGTAAATTCATCTTATTCTTTTTTTATCGGTCCACTGACCTCAAATAACAAAGTTTTACTTTCCTTTCATTAAATGTCATCGTGGAGGTCATCACACAGGGTGAGGTGGAGGGCTGATCAGCAGTCTGAAATATAAGTCTTGCAGTTGTGTACACATGAGAGTTATTATGTAAAGGCCTGTATGGAAAAAGTGATGGGGTGGCCTGGAGCGAGTTGACGTTTGGAGGCTTGGAAAGTTGCCGACATGTCTAAGTTATAGGATCAGTAGGCATGTACGTTCTGATGTCCGAGTCTTTTAAGATAGCAGATTATATCAGAATGAAGAGGTTGCTTAAACACAGTGCACAGTCTTTCACAGCCGCTTAACAGGAGATGTAGTTTGTGCCTCATACAGTCAAGCGTGGCCGAAGCCCCCAATCAGCACATAACATACATAAGGCTTTCGTAATTATTGGCTTGCTAAGAACTGTGCTCCAAGACTGCCTTTCCCTTCATGCGTTCATTACGTTTTCAGGTACAGGTAGGTAGTATAGCATATATGCATGTGTTATGGCCATGAAAAACGTCGTGGTAAACCTCTAGAACAGCTGGTATGTTTAAAGCTCGGTGAAAGCAGATATGAAGGGTCCACATTGACAACTTTTGGCAGCCCTTAAGAAGCCACAATGTGGCCTAGTTCACGAGGATCAGGGCAGTTAGATCAGTGCACAGGCTTGGGAACACAGAACAATACTGGGCATGTTGGACTGTCTTGGGAACTCGGCGGTTAGGGTGCTCAACTACTGAGCTGGGTTCGATCCTGGCTGCATTTCCATGGAAGGGAAATTCAAGGTGCCCATGTGTACTCTGCAATATCAGTGCACATTGAAGAACCCTAGGTGATTCAAAATTATCCAAAGCCTTCCACTAGGGTGTCCCTTGTAGCCTTTGGGGCATTTAACCCCACAAACTGTCATCTTGAGCACATTTTCATACATGTGACATGGAATGGCAATACATGTACCTCTGTGCCGTGAACTGTTGCTTATTGAGTGGCATGGAAATGTAGAAGCTTACCAGTTTCCGCCTGTGCTTTTCTTATATTGCATGCAGCAGGGCGTGTGTTGCTCAGTCTGGTGGCTTTCCTCATTCTGGATGAATTCCTACGCAGGTGGAAGGAGCAGGAGGCCTATGTGGACTACCTGGAGAGCCAGGCAGGGAGCTCGGCAGCCAGCAACCGTAAGTGCGAACTTACCTTGTCCCCTTGTGTTGCAGCTGCATACTCTTTCCCTGATTGCATTTGGTTTATGACAAAACTTCTGGAAAGCTCATGGCAAAATCGGTACATTGCGCTAGATGTCATGGTTCCGGAGTATTCCAGAATCGTGTAGTCACCAATGCCCAGACAACTCAAAAGCAGGGCACAAACAGTTACGCATGCATTTGCGGCAGAGCTAAAATCACGTGACTCAACACAGAGGATGATGGTTCACGCATCTGTGGGTCTTTAAGCATCACCACAGGCAATAGCTTGCTGGGAACTGGCCACGTCAGGCCATTCCGGCTCTGTAATTGTCAGCACTTTGCAGGTGGTTAAAAATGAAAGTTAGGCTGGTCAATGTTTTTGAGGAGATGGCTACATCGTAATTAGCGTGAAAGTAAACAACTGGGTGGCACGAAAAAAGGAACTGGTGGGACCGTTCAGTTCCTGGGGTGCTTGACCCCAAATGACATTTACTGCACAGGTAAAAAAGAATCACAAATCACATAAGTGCATGCTTAGGAAACAATTTTTTTATTATTCTCTTCTTCCCCATAAACAAGCCATCAGAAAAACAGGCTCAACCCACAGGTGCTTTTTGCCGCATAGTGAAGTTCTTTTCTTGCAAGAGCTGTTGTCAGTGTGCTCACACATTTGTCCCCGGCCTAACCAAAGTGGAGCCTTTAGAGCAGTTTCAGGACTAGGGCAGGGTGAAAAAGGAGGAATGCATTTTTCTTTTGCATTTGTGGCACTGGGCAGCCAAATCGCTTTCAGAGCTGTGACTGCTGTCCTTTGTTTCTGGAGCCTTTCGTTTGGGCACTGGCCTCTTCGGCCAATGTCACACTTCCACAAGATGGTAGAATTGGATAAACAGTTCAAAGTTTGCGTGCGAATCACAAACTGCATGGCGTGCTTGGTTCAGCAAGTTGTTTTACATCCTCAGTAACCGTGCGGCTCATTTCTGGCAGCTTTTGTGGGCCTTGAACAAAGTACACACTGGATGCACTTTCATACTGAACGATGATGAAGGAAGAAGCAAGACACAAGAGGGACACTATTTCACAAAAGGATATTTATTGAAAGAACACAGAATATGAACCCACCTTGAGAAAAATATATTTTTAATACCCGCCGGGGTGACGCAGTGGTCACGCCGCTCGAGCACTGTTCCCAAATATGCGGGATTGAAGCCCGGCTTCGGCGTCCGCTTTTCGATGGAGGCGAAAAGCAAGGCGCCTGTGTGCTATGCGATGTCAGCGCACTTTAAAGAACCCCAGATAGCCGAAATTCTTGGAGTCCTCCACTACGGCGTCTCTCATAGCCTGAGTCGCTTTGGCACGTTAAACCAATCAAACCAATCATCGCAATATTTTTTAATGAAGAAGTAAAAAGGGAGGATAGAGCTAACAAAATGGCGCTAGGTAAGATGTTCAGCCGAGCAGAAAAACTGTCTAATGAGACGAAGACGCATGGTACGATCTGTAAGAGATCGCTGCCACAACCAAGGAACATCGGAAGGAGACTAGGTTCTCATGTGATCTAAATATTGTCATGTGGTGGTGACATTGCCGTGGGCATAGAAGAACAGACAGTTATAGTAGCACTGAAATCAAGGAAGTAGGCAAATCGGCGGTGGCGATAGCAGCAAACGTGCTCGCTGATCGTTGAACTACGACTACCTGCTGCATTCAGAAATGTTGAATTTAAACTCGGTGAAGAAATATCTCGATTACTGATTAACAGTGACAAAAATAACCTGGAACACTGTGGAAGCCGTCGGGCTTGGCTGGATTCATTCGAGGTATATCTCGGTGCCTCTTGCACGACAAAAAGAAGTGATAAAGTTGTGTCTCGGCCAGCCTGACCGCGAACAAACATAGAGTATAGGAGCGTTCCATGCACCACAAGCAAAATGATGAGGCTGTAAAGCAGTGCTTGTTAGCAACAGTAAACAAAGATTACAATGATTTGCAGCAATATGCTAGCTCTTTCGCAGTTAGTTGCACTAACTTTTGGAAAAGTTAGTGTTCTTTCGGTAAACATTCATTTGCAAAATAGCATTCATGTCATGTCTTGTTTCTTGCATTGGTCCTCGTTTATTGAGCTGCCATCAGCATAAATTCATTTCAAGTGCCCCAGCTTTCCACCTTATTGATGTGCTTTCCTACTACTTCCTTGGGGCAATGTGACAGGTGGGCTGAGCCGTGCCTGTAATGCTTCAGTGCTCGATGAAGTTTTTCCTGTCTGTATCCTCCTTGCTAGCAGGTGAGAAAATATGGAGAAAAAATTGGAGACGAGGCATAGATTGTAAACTAGAAGTCTAGAGCTACAGGTAAAATTTGATACAACAAATGCAAATTTTTACGTAGAGATGGGATTTAGATTTCAGGAGTGCAGTTTCCAGAAAAAAAAACATTTATTTTTGAAAATTTATCTGCCCCATAAACCTCTGTACACCCTTAATTTCACCAAATAATTAGAAGCAGTGGCTTGCACCAGCCCAGCTAGTTCGAAAATTTGGATACATGATGTGCAAAGTGGGAATGCCCAGTCCTGGTTCAGCAAATTGGTGAAGCAAGCACTGCAGAGCAATGCTAGTGCTTGCCATGCAGTGGAGGAGGGTGGGCTTCATTGAATCACAGCAATGAATACCCACTTCGAAGTGCTCTTGGCACTTTCCCATGGCATGGGTGGGTCTTTTCTTTTAGGACCCATATTTTTCATTGTGCTTGCTAAGTCAAATATTTCGAAATGTCGAAGTCAAAATGAGGTTTTACTGCAGGGCTTTATTGCATACCGTTCAAGCACTTTTCTTTTTCTGTTGCGTGTAGTGGCTTTACTGGGAGATGCAGCTGTGGTGAGATGCAGGAGTGTTTTCTTATTCCTGATGTGAGGGGGGGGAATAGTTACTTTGGGGAGGATTTGAGCAGCAATTTGTGTACTCGCATTCGGCAAGTACTCGCAGAGTATGGCTAGCAGCTTACCTGTATCGTTCAAGAGAAAAGTATATAGCAGTTGGATCTTACTTGCGCTCACCTATGGGGCTGTAACGTGGAGGTTAATGAAAAGGTTTCTACTTAAGTTGAGGATAACGCAGAAGGCCAGGGAACGGAAAATGGTAGGTGTAACGTTAAGAGATAAGAAGTGTACAGAGTGGGTCAGATATATAACTCAAGTTAATGACATTCAAGTGGAAACCAAGAAGAAGAGATGGGCATGGGCAGGACATGTAGTGCAAAGAGAGGATAACCGATGGTCGTTTATGGTAACAATGGATAGCAAGGGAAGGAAAGCATAGCAGGGGTCGGCATAAAGTTAGGTGGGCGGACGAGGTTAAGGAGCTTGCAAGGGTCAACTGGATACAGCTCGCACAGGACAGGGTTAATTGGAGTAATATGGGAGAGGCCATTGCCCTGCGATGGGTATAGTTTGGCTGATGATGATGATGTGTGTGCGTGTGTGTGTGCAGAGGCTGAGCTGGTGAGCCTGCGTGAGTCTGAGGAGAAGCTGAAGCAGCAGCAGCTGGAGGCAACCCGGCGCGAGAATGTGCTGGTCATGCGCCTCACTACCAAGGAGCAGGAGATGCAGGAGTGCACGGTCAGTAAAGGGGCCACAAACAAAACAATGATCTTCCTATTCACTGGGACCAGCAAGCATGACTGTGTGGGGTAGGGGAATCCTTTGGCTAGATAAGCTTATGCATTTGTTGTGGTATAGTTGCAAAAATATACTGCTTCAGAGCAGTTTAGTTCACATAGGTGGCCTTGAAGTGGTCACTTTTGAATTGTGTTAAAGTGTGCCGTGCACTTTCTTCCACTGCTACACTGAATGATTAGTGTTTGGGATATGCATTAGAAGCAGGAGGGGGGGGGGGGGGGGGGGGGAGGCTAGCCTTGAGCACCAATTTTTTTTAATTTATTTAGATATTTGAATGAAATTTTCAGTTTTGGGGTCATAGCACAAACATTTGAACAACAGCAAAGTTTTTTGGGGCTGGGTTCACTGGATTTCAATTAGAGGAGTCTATCAAAATGCTTTACATGTGCACCTTAGGACAGGCGAAATGGACTGGCACTGTGAAATTGATTATGGTCATTCTTGAATAGTTGCCTAAGGGCAAGACAAAGCCCTTCTAAATTCTTTTGCTGAAAAATTTTACTGCAGTGCCAAAACTAGTGTTAGTAATTAAGCCTATATTAACCAATTTTTAATTGTTTATAATTTCAGACACAATACCTTGAAAAAAAAATTTAAAAAATGAGAAAGGTTCAACGCTGCTCAACTGAATATGGAGCAAAAGCATTAGCTGCAGGTGATGCTGATGCTGATGCGGCCATTCCCCTTTCTATCGGGGGATCACAAAGTTCTGGATCAGGCCAGGAGAGAAATTTAACAGTCTTCTCTGTTGCGCCACCGGGTGACCGAGCGTTCTTCCTCGTCTTCATCTTCTTCGTCTTCTACTTTTCGTTGTTGTCTTCTTCTTTGTCGTCCCTTTTTTTTTGTCTTCTTCTCGTAGCTACTCCTCTTCACGACGTAGCTGCGGCCACCCAAGGTCTCGCTTTGGCTATTGTAGTGCTGCTTTCGCAACAAAATGTGACAAGCGGTTCCCAAGGTATGGCTGTTCTAAGCAGCCACACAAGGCAAAACCCTTATTCTTAGAAAACAGCTGTAGAAGGTTGAGAGAATTCTGACTTTTTTGCTTTAAAGTAGGTTCATAGCATGGACATTTGAGTAACTCTTAAGTTTCATAAAGTTGTGCATGCTGGTCCTCAAATTACAAAAGTATATCATATGGGTCACATGGGCAGACCTGCCAACTCTTCAAAATTTTCCGTTAAATGTACGAATTTCAACCAGTCTTGTGATTTTACGAATCTTGCTTGAAATTTTACGGAAAATATTGTATTTGCAGGAAAAAAAAAATGTGAAAATCGATTAAAACTACATCCTGGTACCTTGCGCTGCCACGAGAGGACAGTATGTATTCATAAGTATCATCATCAACAGCGGCAAGGTTGTAGTGACTTCCGTCGTTCACTAGGGAGTTCACGGACCCATATCCAAAACTCGATAGCACCTCTGCAAAGCTGTTGCCATGCCTGTTGGCCTTGTCCTTTGTGTGATTACTTGCTTTGTCCGGCGGAGTGCGACTTGGTGTTTTAGTTGTAGCGGCTTCGCAGTGCAGTGGCGGGCTCGAAGCCCCAGTATTGCCAAGTATTTTTGAAATCGTGTACAGAAGAATTTCCGTGCTTCGTGCCGTCAAAGAAAGGGGAGAAGTTTGGATTTTGCACCACGTGCACCTGTGACGTGAACATTTTGCATAGTGGCAAGTCTGATATCAAGGTCCACATCACTTCTAAAAAGCATCAGGGGTATGTGCGAGCCGCGGACAGCCAGTCAAGCCTAGGAAGTTTTGTACGCAGCGACAGCAACCTAGGTCTGATTCGTGTAGAATGCCTTTTCACGGTGTTTTTAGTTGGGCGCAACATCCCGCAGAGTGTCAGCGATCATGCTGGACCGCTTTTCCGAAAGATGTTCCCCAAGTGCGAAGAAGCGAAACGCTACGCCTGCGGACGAACAAAGACGACGTCAATTGTTCGGGAAATGGCCGCTGACGCAGAGACTCCTTTGCTGGATGCCCTGAAACGGCAAGTATTTTCGATCGCTGTGGAGGGCAGTAATAATAGGGTTACGCAGCTCTACCCTATTGTTGCGACATATTTCGTTAAGGAGACGAATAATTCG
The DNA here is from genome assembly GCF_055883805.1 of Amblyomma maculatum. NCBI lineage: Eukaryota > Metazoa > Arthropoda > Arachnida > Ixodida > Ixodidae > Amblyomma > Amblyomma maculatum. The sequence continues at coordinate 405,930,495 of NC_139344.1, forward strand.
AGTCGAAAGCCGCCTTTGCATTGTAACAATCCAAGGGGAAGCGACGGGTGACAATTGGAAGTCTGGTTTTGGATGAGATGAATTCCCGGAATTTGCCTGTTGGAAACCTGCTGGTTATGTGTTCGGACAATGCCAATGTCATGATCGGCAAGAAAACGTGTTTCTACTGTATTGAGAGAGGCCCAACCAGGTTTGATAGGGGTTGGTTGCCCGTGCCATCTGATCAGCTTGGCCGCCTAAAAATGAGCTTCATGTCTTCCTGTGAATGTTGATGAGGCATTGATATCTTTTTCTACCTAGGAAAAAGCTCGAAGCGAAAAGACCGGCTTAAATAGTTTCAAAAGATGCATGATGTCGAGGTCAGAAAGGTGTTGAAACATTCGCCGACACGTTGGCTGTCTTTGGGGAAGTGTTTGAAGAGGCTGCTAGACCAGTGGAAATCACTATGTAGCTTTTATTTTTATCAGAAACAAGGCAGTGCAACATGCAGAGCTTGTTTTTGGAGTCGTACGAGATTCCAAGGACCTCTTCACAAACCCCCGAGAACCCTGCGCCGACCCCAAAGTCTGTTACGCGCCTTCTCAAGACTGCTGCAGACATCAGGAAGAAAAGTACCGACGATAATGAACACTCGCTAAAGAGAAATGCTCATCTTGGACCTCAAGCGAAAAAACAAGCTTCATCCCGAGGAATCAAGAGAAGCCAGCCCCGTGACCTGTGAAGAGCACCTGTTTTATTTTTTGTCATTGGAGCTGGAGCAGGGCATGCTGCCTTTTTTTCTAGAATGTTGTATCCATTTTCGAGAAAAACTCCCTTCTTCAGGCACAGGCTCCTAAGATTCATGTTCTGAGGGGTCTCTTGAACCACCTTTTCGAGGATCTCCTGACTAGATTTGTGCACCCAGGTGTTATCAAGGGATCTCATTCATTGCTGGAAGTTGACTATGGAACTGCAGAGAACCAAAAAAAAAGAAAAGATGAAGACATAGTTACTGGCAGCATAACCTACTCTGTAGTTGTGACGCTGAGCTTAAATGAGAGAGAGAGCAGTTCTTCTCTGCTATGTGGCTGTACTGCAAAGCAGCTTGCGATTACATTTGCCACAGATTCCCTCTAGAGGACGTCAACTTCAAGGTGGCTGAAGTTACCGAAGTGCAAGGTCTCGAGACTGCTTCATTCAGCTGCATGCACCATTTTATGTGGCGTTCCCTGCTATTCTATCCCAGAAAAGCGGGGAATCAAGAGAATATGCATTCGATTCACTTGAAGTCTAGCGTACCAGGTCCCAGCGGACATATTAAAAAAGTCAAGGTGTGACGTGCAGTGGTCACAATTAAGAAATGTTCGAAGTGTCGACAGATTCCTCAGGTTCCACAGAATTTGAACGGTTATGCTGTGCATCATCTCTATTCCCCACAGCAATGCTGAATGCGAGAGAATATTCAGTACTGGATAAAAACTTGAACGGTGTTTCGCTCATCTGTGTGTGAGAAAAGGCTCAAAAGTCTGCTGATGGGGTAAGGCAGCCAGAGTAAAATTTGTTTTGAGCAAACTTGCACGGAGAAATTTCTCAAGCAGGCAAAGTCTGCAACAGCAAAATCATTGAAAAAATAAATTGTTCCTCATTGGAGTGTTTGCACATTACTCTTCAAGACACAGATTTCACTTGTGGTTGTGAAAATGAAAACGTGAGTAAGCTTTCTGAAAAAAATATATTCTTCGAAAATTAAAAAAAAAAAAAAAGAGCGCTGCCCCTCCCCCCGCTACGTCCCTTGGAGGATTTTACTAATTTTCACATCTTCAGGTTGGCAGGCATGCATGGGCCCAGGCCTGGAGAGTTTGCGGAATGTGTTGGCATTGTGAAATTCATTGTGGTAATTTCTGGATAGGTATCACAGGGCAAAACCAGGCCCTTTTTCTAAATTTCCTTGCTTTCAAACTTTCTAAGTTCCATTGTAGCAAATGCTACGACGCTGCAGGTGTCGATGTAGTCGTTAGCAGCATGCTTCTCCATTTGGATGCTTCTGTGCACTGAACACACGTCGCATCTTGAGGCATTGTGAGTGACCACACAATGATTGACACATTCTACGAAACTAGACGGAAATTGCAGAAATGGCGAAAGGTGAAGAGAATCCACGAACAAAGTGCCGTAGCAAATGGCGTGCGGGGGCTGCCAGAGAAGACCATGGCATCAGCGCATGTAGCAGCAGTTGGCCAATCCCCCACATTCTTGTAGAGCTCGTGCTTCGTCCAATCGCTGCCTTTAATTTGAGTGCGGGAAACTAAAGCCACCGCGATGCTCCCATAGGAAGCGAGCTGGGCTTGACTGTGCCTCCGTCCAGGGTGGTAAAAGAAAGCATGAGAATTGACAAACGAAACAAAACCAAAATGGTGGTGCTTGGTTCAGTGGGAGAGGAAGGGCGGCCGTGCAACGTTATGTATTTTCGGTGCCTGCTCGCAGCTTATTATTATAATTAATTTTCAGTATTTCTATGATGAGTCTGGTATTGATACATACTAATTACAGAAAGAGTGGCTTTTTTTTAAATCATGCTACTAGAATATATAATCTTGCAAAAATCTACTGTTTTGCGATTTTTCATTTTTCAAAGATCACATCCTCCCTTAACCAGGAGCCCTGCGAGTTGTTTTTAAGCGGTTACGTTTCTTGTGCTGTTTTGTGGTTTCTGAAATACTAACAGAATGCAAAACACAAGAACCCATCATGGCTGGCATCTCTTACAGCTGTTGTGGTGTGAAAAGGAAGTTTATTCTCTGCCTGAACAGAGTGTCTTGCTGTGCAGCACCAGATCCAGGAGCTGAAAGGTGGCGGGGCAGGAGCAGCGAGCCGCCAGCTGCGGGCGGCCTTACTGGACCCCGCGGTCAACCTGCTCTTTGAGCGGATGCGGCATGAAGTGGACTCTTTGCGCACCCAACTGCAGGAGGCCCAGAATGAACTGACCGCTTGGAAGTTCACCGCTGACAGGTGCTGCCTCCAATTCCTCCTTCTTCCCTCTCTTCTCCCCCTCCCTCCTACAAGAGACTCACGGGGGAGGAGACAGTGGGCCCCCCATCGAACTGACTGCTGCTGGGACTGGGGTATAATGGTTTAGGTCTGACTTTTGCTGCTCGCGATCGCTGCGGCCCAAACTGTTGTTCCGGCCAGCTTTCGTGCTTCTCTGCTGCTGCTGCTGTCAGACCACCTGTGAGTGAGCCCACTTGTTTGCAAAAGATGATGTCCTGTTCGCTCCCCCACTCGGTACCACTCAGGTGATCATTTTGCACTGCAATTTTGTTTTTGTGGTCTGGGGAGAGGTATTTGAAGGTTTCCACAAAGTAGGGGTGTGCCAATATTGAAACTCTAAAAGATATTTCAAGTATGCAAAATCTTCTTGGCAAGGATAAGTAGGCAGCTCTTTGCCCTTCATTGTGCATAGCCCTTGCGACTGAAACGGCAATCTGGACTATCTCGGCACCATGCCGAAGAAAAAAAGAACAAACGACTTGTGCTGAAATGATACTGTTTGATTAGATGGCATGACGGTATGCAACCTGTAATGTGGCCAATTTGGCTAAAACGGCATCTATCAGTTGACACTTGACTGTAAACGAACAAAGAAATAGGATGAGAAGTTTTGTTTGTTTGTTTGAGGGGTTTAGCATCCCAAAGCAACTCAGGCTATGAGAGACGCCGTTGATGAGAAGGATGAGAAGTGAAACCCTATTAAAGCTTAAGGAATTGGAAAAACAGCTGAATGGACCAAGAAAGGGGGGGTGACATTGAGAGTGGGAATGCAATGTTTGAAATGAAACTGTACTACATTAAAGTAAGAAACTAGTTGAGAAAAATATAAAAGCTTTTGGTAGATACCTCTGCAACGAAGGTGTTGTGGCTGTCTACCTTGACACAGTGAACTCGCTATGGCTACTGTCTCTTTGCTAGTATGGAATGAAAGAGCACTGAGCGAGGGTAGAAGGGGAGGGGGGGGGAGCCTCAGTTCCCAGGTCGAGCCATTTCGACAAGTGGACTTGTCATGCCTCCTTGCCCTCTGCACACAGAAGGAACTTTGATTTCACCGAATGTGCCAGGGCTGTATGAAATCCAGTAGTACCAGTAAAGTTGGCAAGATAATGCAGTATTAAAAAAATGAGTATTTGTGCTGAACGTGATGGATAATTTTCTGTACCACTAGCGATAACAGTGGCTTTAAAAAAGAGCTGAGCGTTTCTATATATTCGGAGGCCTCTTTCCATTCCTGTGAAGTGAATCCATCAATGCTGTTCTCCGAAGTGACAAGATACTGGCTGTTCCATCTGATTTCTACATGTTGCACCAGACGGAGAGGATCTTTGCCTGCATTTTTTTTTTTTTTTTTGTATTCCTCAAGCCTTTTTTGGGCTGATGAACTGTGTTTATGACCAACAATTTGTCTAGCCTTCTTGCACAGACGATCAATGGGCGGCGTACGAGATCTTGCGTGGTTAAGGGCTAGCTGCAAGGTGTGGGCGAAGCGCGATCAGTCCACGGGAGCCTCCTCACAGCGGCATGGATGTTGCTCCCCTTATCTGTCACGATGTACTTTTCACAGTTGTCTGGTATCCCTCACTCGCTGCACATCTCGTCCAGCATAGCTGCAATGTTTTCAGCACTGACTCTCAGCCATATGACGCGTGTTAAGCGGGTACTGCTTTATTGTAAAATTAAGAGTTTGGAGGTGGCAAGTGAAGCTCGTGTAGCTTCTCTTCGCTCGCGATGTGCACATGTCACTGGCAAAGGCAACAGCTGAAGTTTCCCCTTCGAAAGCGCTGCTAGGCTTTATTCACCGTCTTCCACATATCATCATACATGCGCGGGACAAGTACCCACGAAAGTGTAGAGCGCGACAGTAGGTGATGGTTTGGAACAGCAGCTGCCAAAAGCTCTTCAAACCCGCGGTCTTCAACAACATTGTAGGGCTGCAATTCAAGCGCCTCCATGCCAGTGATCTTGCTATCTAGTGCTTGCATCCTCTTTTTCCTTAAGCAGCCCTGTCAAACACACAAAGTCGGTCATGGTCTGTTGACCTTTCTCTGGTACACCTTCTGTCATCTTCCGATACTCTTTCATCTCGGCCGCATGCAGTTTCAAATGGGTGTCAAGCGACGTTGTCGTACCTGTAGGGATTTTAAGGGGGGATGAGGGTCTTAAAAACTTTTTTTTATTTCTTAACCTATCTTGCTGAAAATTGCCATGGTGATATATCTTTGAATGGTGATTCCAAATATGTATTTAGATTTGAAATACCTCATCTAGACATGAAAATATGGCAAGATAATGTACCGCACATAGTGTCTTTTCTTACGGGCCATTACGGCAATTTCTTAATTAAAAAAACTGGTTTTAAATATATGCTGTCATTTCCAAGAGCCTACTGCACATCCTAAAGCTAAGGAAATTTTTAAGAAGTCATTATATAGGTAATGAATGAATAACAAAGTTCGGAGAAAAAAAACAATGTGGGAGTAATTAGTTTACATCTGATCTAATTGCTAGTCTATCAGACTTTATCGAAAACGGAAAGCTTTAGGATGTAGCTGAGATTTTACTGAAAAAAATGATACCAAGTTCAATAAAATCCGTGCATGCAAACATTATGAAAAGTTCCATAAGGCAAGGCTTTTTACCAAATAAACAAAGCTGAGAAAACTGCATTCGAAGTTTTACTCACTGTGCCACTTTTGTTTTCCAATCACATGGAAAGTTTTAATGCTTTAGCATGCAGCCCAGTTATTGGTGAACAAAATGACACCAAATTTACATAAATCTGTTCTTGTAATGGCTGTGAAAATCTATGTATGGCATTGGCACTTGACAAAAAAAAGATGCTCAGAAAGTCACTTGCTACAGTCTCTGAATCTTAAATCATTCACATAAGTCCTGGGCAGTAGTCTTGGGTTTTGTCAGGCCTGTGCCTCTTGGCCATCTTCTTCTTCACCTTTTCACTATCGGTGTGACCCTTATCAGACCTGCACAGCCTCTGTTTATCTTTTTCAAGGCTCCTACGAATGAGGCACCTGCCAGGGCTATAACCAAGCTGCTCTGCAACAGCTCTGCTGGTTGCTGCCATCCCTTGATTGAAGCGAGAAACTGCTTCTGCAACAGCCCTTTGAACAGCCAGCAAAGAGTCATGCGTGTTTTTAGAGCATTGGCTCCAGATAACAGAGTGCAGGCACTCGATAGCATTCTGTGTCATGCCATCTTTGCAGCGCTTCAAAAGGGCCTCGTTGCCCAGCCTGGCAAAAACTGGCTCAAGCGCAGTGCGAACATGGCCTGGCAGAGGTTTTTTGTGTGGTGGAGGCTCCACCTGGTTTGCCAAAGCACGATTGAAGGCACACCATGAATCAACTCCTTGAGGACAGCAACTGTGATCTGGGGCTTCATCTGTCGAGGTCAGGTGCAACAGCGTAGCTTGCACTGCCTTTTTCATGCCTGCGACGTCGTGGCTATGGCTCCGCAAGGCATCCCATAGTAATTGGTGATCTTTTTTATCTTTTCTTGGGTAAGGTTACCCTTTCCACCAAGAGATTGCCCTTGTGCCTTCTTTTTCTCAACCAAGTTGCGAAGAGCCGTCCCCACCCGCTTGTGGACATGGTTGAGGCAGTCCTTCTTTTCGATGGATATATATCCATACACGCCTTCCTGGGTCAACGCATGAAATGTGCGGCTATCACCATCCGAAAGTATGGTTGTGTACCGCAACCCATTTTTTTCCAAGGACCTATTGAATAAAATCATAGCTGCTTCGGTCTCCATTCGTCCGGCATTGCAGTCAATGTTCTTCATACACTTGTGGTTCACAGCCCAGTCACCGTAACCATCATCACTGGGATCAGGTGCCCCTTGGCACCCACGACAGTACCTCGAAAGCACAACATGGTCCAGTACAAGGCCAGTGTACAGTTCTATAATGCAGCCAACTGCAATACTTGAATTGTGGCCACGCGTTTTCCATGTGCCATCAAATATCACGTCTGCATTTCCTGTTGGGTTCAGGAAGTCTTTGTATAAGTCCTTCACCACTTTGACACTTGCTGCTTCTGTAGCAGTAGCAACTGCCTGGCAAGCTTTCACCATGGTGTTCATGTGCCCCCTGAAAGTTTTGTGGTGAAGCCCTCGGTGGAGAGGTTCATTGCTGCACAAAAATTCGTTAGAGCAGTCACTCCCTTCCCTATACTTTGTATGCCTTTCATTGCCCGCAGATTTACTTCAAAGGGTGTGATGCTAGATTTCCCGGGCACTCGTGGCGACGAAAAGTGCCGCTCGGCGAAATCGCAATTCGAACATGTGAGCACTAACTTCACAGCTAAGCCATACTCTCTTCCGCTGCATTTCGCGAGTTGAACACTGGCCATCCCACACTTGCTGCAGCTTGTGGATGCAAACAGCTTCTTCAGTATGCTCATATCAACTATTATATACTCAGTGCCGCGATCGTCGTCTACACTTACTGTGCTGACGTTCATCAGCTCGAACTTGCGGGAAGTCGCGGCTTCGCCAATGACATCTTGGCGTTATCTGCACATTTTTCGCGTCCCGTGCACTCCGCCTCCGTAACAAGCACTGTGTCCAAACATTGAACACGCGAGCTCGGTTTAGCCGCGAGCTCGGTTTAGCCGCGTCCGTCGGCGCTGAAGCGACGTGCGGAAACGCCGAAGTCGTCGTTAGGCTTAGCTCAGCCGGCTGGGCCGCTTCCGAAGACACAGAATTTGAAGCGACTCGCAGAGCATCAAAAGTCGATATTTTCGACGGACTAAGTCCAGGCGCATCCACTGAAACCACAGACACTTGCGGTAACACCGAAGTTGACTCCGATCGGCACGGTCCAGCCGCGGCGTCCACCAACGAAGCTGACATCGACGATGTCGGTCCAGCCGCGTCCATCGGCAAAACTGTGTGGTCGACGAGTTCAATTCAGCCGCATCCGCCGACGGCCTTGCGGCTTGCGGCAACACCGAAGCTGTAGTTCTCGATGTGGCACTCTTCTTATTCCACGCCCGTCTCCTTTTGCCGACTGCTTTTCGCGTGCTTGCTTTCAAGCGCGCGTCCCGCGCCATCGAGACACGCGGAACAGACACCAGGCAGGCAAATACACACGAAAACAATAACTTCGAAGCTAAGAGGAGCGAGTTAATAGTCAAAATATTTACAGGAACGATGAGAAAAAATGCAGAACGCATACCTGCCAACCTGAAGATTTCAAAATTCGTAAAACCTCCGAGACCAGGGGGGGGGGGGGGGGGGGGGGGCTCTTTTTTTTTTTTTTTACTTTCCAAGAATTTATCTTTAGCGACACCCTTGCTCACTCACCCACAAGCAAAATCCGTGTCCCGTAGAGTAATGAGCGAAAACTCCATTGTGTCACGATTTATTTTTGCAACACTTTTGCAGTTGCTGAGTTCGCCTACTTCAAAAACTTCTCTGTATAGGCTTGCTCAAAGCAGGTGCCACTCTGGTGTCCTTTCACCATCAGCAGACTTTCTAGAGTTTTCTTAGAAACAGATTCAGCATTACTGTGGGGAATGGAGAGTATGCCCAGCATAACCATTGAGATTCTGCGGAATCTGGGCGATCCGTCGACATCTCGAATGCTTCCCAATTGCGACCACTGCATGCCGCACCTTGGCTCATTCAGTATGTCTGCTGGAATCTGGTAAGCTTGTATGTTGGCAAACTCCACTTCGAGTGCATCAATTGTTTTCTCCTCTTGTTTCCCCACTCTGCTGGGGCAGAATAGCAGGAAACACCATAATGAAATGATGTACACTGCTGAATGAAGCAGTTTCTAGAGCCTGCACTTGGGCAACTTCAGCCATCTTCAGGCTGACGTCTTCCAGCGGGAACTTGTGGCGAATATAATCACATGGTGCAGTGAAGTAGAGACGTGCAGTCGAGAAGAACTGCTCTTTCTCATTCGAGGTCAGCGTCTCAACTACAGAGGAGGTTGTCATGCCAATGACGATGTCTTTATCATCTTTTTGATTCTCTACAGTTCCATAGGCAACTTAAGGCAATGAATGGCACCCCTTCAGTACACCTCGCCGCACAAATCGAGTCAAGAGATCCTCAAGAAGGTGGTTCAAGAGGCCCCTGAGCACATGAATCTGAGGAGCCTGTGACTGAAGTAGGCAGTTTGTATTCTCATAAAGAGGTATAACATTTTGGAGAAAAAGACAGCATGCCCTGCTTAGCTCCGATGACAAAATAAGAAATAGGTGCTCTTCACGGGTCACGTGGCTAGCTTCTGCAGATGCCTCGCATTGAAGTTTCAGTTTCCTTGCTTGTGGTGCAGAATGAACTCCTTTTCTTTTTAGTCAAGGTCCATCACCGTCGGTGCTTTTTTTTCCAACACCTGCAGCAGCCTTGGGACGGTGTGCAGCAGTATTTGAGGCCTGTGCAGGGTTCTTGGCGATTTGTAGAGAAGTCTTGGGAATCTGGTAAGACTCCAAGAACAAGCTCTGCTTACTGCACTGTTTTGTTTCATTCAAGAAAAAGCTAAGTAGTGGTTTCCACTGGTCCAGCAGCCTCTACAAACACTTCCCCAAAGACAGCCAACGTGTCGGCGAATGCTTCAGCTCTTCCTTACGTCGACGTCGCGCAATCTCTGAAAGTCTTTCAGTCGATCTTTCCGCCTTGAGCTTTTCTCTAAGTAAAAAAAAAAATGTCAACCAAGGCCTCATCAACCTTTACAGGAAGACATGCAGCTCCTTTTTGGGCGGCCAAGTTGATGAGGTGGCATGGGCAGCCAACCCCGATCAAAGCTGGTTGGGCCTCCCTCAATACAGTCGAAACGCTGTTTTTTTGCCAATCATAACATGGGCATTGTTCGAAGACAATGCCAACAGGTTTTCAAGAGGCAAACTTCGGGACTTCATTTCGTCCAGAATCAGATTTCCAATTTTCTGACCCGTCCCTTCCCCTTGGATTGTACCGAGGCAAAGGAGGCGGCTTTCAACTCTACTGGTCTCTATAACGAAGTATGTCGCAACTGTAGGGTAAAGCTGCGTATCTCTATTGTTACTTCCGTCCACAGCAATCGAAAATACCTGCTTTTTTAAGGCATTCAGCAAAGAAGTCTCAGCGTTCGCGGCCATTTCATGAACAATTGCCGTCGTCTTCGTCCGTCCACAGGCGCAGCGTTTGGCTCCCTCGCACTTGGGGAACATTTTCCGGAAAAGTGGTCCAGCGCGGTCACTGACACTGAGTGGTATGTTGTGTTCAACTAAAAACGCCGTGAAATGGCATTCCGCACGAATCACACCGAGGTCGCTGTCACTGCGAACAAAACTTGTCAGGCTCGGCTGGCTGTCCGCGGCTCGCACGTATCCTTGGTGCTTTTTCGAAGCGATGTGAATCTTTATGTCGGACTTGCCACCATGTGAAATGTTAACATCACAGGCACACGTGGTGAAAAATCTGAACTTCTCTCCTTTCTTAGACGGCACGAAGCACGGAAATTCTGCCGTGTACAACTTCAAAAATACTGGGAAGTACTGTCGCGGCTTTGAGCCCGCCATTGCACTGCGAAACCACTACTACTAAAACTTCAGAGTCACACTGAGTCGGACGCGGCCGCAGATCACGCAAAAACAGAGGCCAGCACCAAAGTTGTCCAAACACGTGAACAAAGGAACAGCCACTAGCCTGGCGGAGGCGGTATCGAGTTTTGGACATGGATTCGTGTTCCCTCGAGTAGGCGATAGAAGTCACTACAACGTTTGCAGCAGCTGATGATGATATCACAAATATGTGTTGCCCTCTCGTGGCCACCAAAGGTACCATAATAGTGTTAACATGGCCTCCGAGATTACCCTTCCGCGCGTGTGGTGTTATCTCGGAGGCCATGATGTTAATAGATGTCCCCACTTTTTTTTTTTCCGAAAATAAAACATTTTCCGTAAAATTTCCTGCAAGATTCGTAAAATCGTAAGACTGGTCAAAATTCGTACATTTTACGGAAAATTCGGAAGAGTTGGCAGGTATGAGAACGAGAAATGCTAGGAAACAAAGAGGAGCGCAAAAAATCACGTGCCAGCGGGCAAAAGCAGACGACGAAGAGTCTGCAACGCGGTCGCGGGAGGTGAGGCATGCATCAGGACCAATCAGAGGGCTGCGCCTCGGAGAGCGCGCGCTTTACCCAATCAGCGGCTGTCTCGCGACGATTCACCCCTTGCGGACGGATGCCGAAAGCTCCGCTGTGCGAAAACCTACAGCGTGTTGAGAGACGCCAGGAGAGAGAGCGGGAAACGAGCTTTCAAACGAGACCAAGATGGCGCCTATCGGTTCGCGCCGCGCGGAGCTACGGCGGCTTGAAAATGGTGCAAGTTTTTGTGTTTGGCGTTCAATTTCGGCTCACCGACGTTCCTAAATTGCCGTTTTTTTAATACTTTGAGTAGGAATTGAGCTATAATATTTTGTAGAGGCATAGTCGGGACATTGAAGACTTCAAAACAGCAATTTTTAAAATTTGCCATTTTTGACCATTTTTCGCGATTTTTAAGACCCGCGTCCCCCCTTAAGTACAGTTCGTAAAAGGCAGTCTGACTAGTTGATTGCTTCTATTATAGACTACATTAGAAAATGGCTTATATGTAATCGGTAGTAAGCTGATTGGAACATAATTTTTTCAAGTTCTTACAAACCTTCTTTATGAATGAAGGTAATAGCATGTTTTCAGAGTTGTGGTACCATTAAAGTTATAAGGCATTATGTATACATAGTGGCCAGTTTCTTTAGCACAATATGCCCACTGCCCTTCAACAAATCTTCAGTTACCTGATCCACTCCAGCTGCCTTCCACCGTTTCATAGCTTCTAAACCTTTCTGTCTGTCATTCTCTGTTGCAGGCAAAATGTCTGATTGCTCCCCCTTACCTGTGAACTTCATTATTGTTTTGATTACCATGTCTACTGTATAAATCTATGGAAAACATCTCCCCTACTTTGACTATCTTAACATATTAGTAATTGTATTGCCCATAATGTCCATTAGCAATATATCTGGTGTTTGCATATGCCTAGTTTTCTCACTACTTTCAGGCTACCGCCAATTTTTGGAGAATGCTGAATTCAATCTGTATTATACTTATTTATATTGCACACTACACTTATTGCTTACTTTTGCTAGCTGTGCCAGTTCTATTATGTATATAGGGTTGGAAGCGATCACACTTGGCATGACAATGAGATTTTTCATCTGTTTAATAGCTTACTTCTACCTTTCTATTCCACTCCTATTTTGTGCTCAGTAATGATAGTCATAAAATTATAATTCATTGCTTCTACACTAAAATCATCTTCCTGGGTTAAAGATTATTATTAGTTCACTAGCCAGATCTTCAATTTTTCTACCTTCCTTCTCAATGCTTATTTGTTGATGTGTTTCTTCCTTACTATTATGTCCCATTCTCTCATCAAATCTAGGCTAACTTATTACCACTCTATGGTCCCTGCATCGTACCTTTCCAATCACTCTACATCCTGCAATATGCCAATGTTAAACATATTTAGTCTCCTTAATTCAGGTTTTTCATGTTCAATTCAGGTTTTTATCTTTTCTGAAGAAGGTATTAAATAGTTGTTATTTCGTTCTGTGAACTCTACCAATGACTTCTGCCTGCTATTTCTGTACCCAGTTTATATCACCCTCTACTTTGTCTCCAGCATAGTTCTTGCCTACTTAGGCATTCAAGTTGCCCATCACTACGGTATAGAGTGAGTTTCTAGAATAGTGCTGCTAATATAACCTCAATTTATAGGGTTCTGGCATTAAACTTTGTCAGGTTCTATTTCCAATGATAAGCTGTCTAGAGTCAGAGGTTCTTAGCACCCTCCTCGCAATATGGGTTTACTGCAGCCATGGTCAGTTGGTCTGCTGCTACTGGGCACCGAGGTTCAGCGCGTATCCAAGCATTCATATAGAAGGTAGTGGTCAATTACTACACATGGGGAACAAATCTTGTCCTACAGATGGAGTAATTTTGGGAGGTGCTAACCAGGATCAAGTCAAACACCAAACCTGTTTAAGCAATTCCATAGACATGCCATTTATTTTAGTCCAAGGGAGAATTGTGGTGCACCATGATTCGAACCATGGATTTTGCATGCCAGGTGCATGTTCTACCTCTAAGCAATTGCTTTAAGAGTATTTACAATAATCAGCCCTTATAATAATGTTATCCATGTTTATACTTCGTCTCACAAGACGATTACAGCAATGCGAAAGGCAGAGGCACCCCAGTCCAATCAGGATAATGCATACTGCAATATAGGCAATTGTGCTCCTACGCACCCCTCGCCCCCCAAACTGGCGAGGATGATAGTAGGAGCACAATACTCTATAGTGCGCAGGGACGAGAGACAAGCAAGATTTTCAATATACAAAACAGTGCTTACGGAGGTGCTACTGGCGGGACCACTCCCAGAGCTGGAACTTGAGGAACAGGCCTTCGAAGTTGAGGCTCCTGGGTCCTGCTCCTGGTCAGTGATTACGGGTTTTAGGAAATTCATAATATCCAGGAGCTTCCACTTATAACAAAAATGATGTTTCGAACGTCTTTTCTGTTTCTTTTTTATTTCTTCTGCATATTGTTTTCGCAACTCTTCGAACTTCTCCACCAAGCTCGGTACTTCAAATTCACCCATTGAAGCGGCTATTTTATCCAATGCCCGGCCACGTCGGCGTTCATCACCATAATAGGGATGTTTTGGGTCCCACAAGCATCTGGCGAAGTAGTAATGCTTGATTAGCTTAGCCTCCTTTTCTATTGTCCACATCGGCTGCTGTTGATCGCATGGCGCAGAGCTGCCTGATGCCTCGTCCCTGGTTTCTCCGACTGTCACGAGCCCTTCGATGAACACACTAATTGTTTCGTCATCCATATTCACGAATTAACAGTGTGATTCACGAAGAAAACTAACGATGCTAAACAGTCTGCCCAAGCCTCCTCTATATTTTTTAGTCAATTGAATAGATAGGAAAACCAACCAAACATCGCAGATCGGTACTCTAAATCGAATATCTGTTGAAACCGGATTCGTTGTAACGAGATTATACTGTACATTCGTGTCTGAGGCTGTTTCATTATGGACATAATAAGTATGGTGCCGATAAATTGCCCGAGCTCTTTAGTGGTCAGTACCAAGACTTTGTTGGGGTTTTGTTGGGCGCTGTAAAGGGTGGACTGCTCACAGATATGCATAACGATCACTTAACCAAAATAGCCTTAAAAGTAGCCAACTGGCGACTGCACTAGTGACGGAGAAGGTAGCGTATCTTTCCATGTTGTCTGCTCTCTTCCCTTTATGTCGTGAATAGTTCTCCATGATGCACATGGCTTTCTTGCCTTACTAGGAGCATGATGCGACGAGGAAACAGCAGTTCTCACAGTACTTGTGTCAGTGCTGCCTTCGTCTAGTTCTCTGGAGTCTCGTAAACAAACCTGCGAAAAAATTAGACAACAAATTATGGTTAGGTATATCCAGGACAAATTATTCATCGCTTACCAATGGAATGCGTGTCTTGAATCCACTTCGTCGTCACTGGAGGACGCGAAGTCAGAGTCATCACTGTGCTCCGGTGGGACTTTTGCTTGCCTTTTTCCCATAGAATATCCTGTATCCATGTTCTTTGCCCTTACAATTGACTTGGTGACATCTTAAGAGCGCCAAAACATACCACACATAAAAAAGGGAACTTATTCAGACCACGAACGCTAGCATAATGCAATCCTCTATAAGAAATACCGCGTATTCCCTGTTGTTGCCCACAGGCAACATACTGAAAATCTCTCATTTCTATAACAATTCACACCTTCAAAGAGAATGCATTCTATCAGCATACCATAAAGCTGTGCTAGAGGATCTGTTAAAGCCATAATAAGCAACAATGAGCACTAGCCTGTTTCTTTAGCACCCTGAAGTGCTGGAGTGAGTCTGATATTATTATTGCGGCATGATCTGTTGAATTGAACCGCACTGAAACCGAAACTCTGAAAGGGGGAAAAAAAAATGATTTCTGGTTTGTTGTTCACAGGCAACACACGTCAATAAAGGGATAAAGGGTCAATTTTCACCAGCAGTTTTCAAATGTTGTCATCACTGCTTTTGCAACTTTTCCTAGTGAAGGCATCAGCCTCTACACTGAACACTCTCTACATGTGAGCGCTCTAGGGTAAGGCAATTTTATACGTACTAACACCTTGCACACCTGTTTGTAGTTACTCAATATTTCGATGGCAGTTTCTACATCCTCTATGACCCACCTCGGCACTCAAGTGCTGAACCGAAGGATGCGGGATCAAATCCGAGCTGCGGCAGCAGCTTTTCAATGGAAGCGTTTCTGAAGGACTTGCATTGAAGCTGTACTCAATCCAGGCAAGCATCAGCTGAATCACAGTCACTAATGCGGACTCTGGGGCACCTTACGCATCCTCTTTCGCTTCACCACAAACTCGCCAGTAACCTGCGCTCTAGCTTTCAAAATAGCCGTCACCGTAATTTTCGAAGTGCCGAACTTGCGAGCTTCTTCTGTCTTGCAGAGCTGGCAAGCGCAAATTTCGGTCACTGTGTTGGCTTGCTCACGGAGCAGCTTTTTCCAAGTTGTTTATTGAGCTGCTCCGCTGGCAACGCGGCGTGCAGAGCACACCTGGAAGACAAGCAGTGCAATCCACAAGGTAACATGACTGTGTAAGGCGTGATCAAAGTGGGTGCAATGTGGCAGCGCTGTCGTGCACTTTGCTTTTGCAGAAGCGCATTTCTGACACCAATGGTGAGCCTCTGTAAATCCGTATGTGATTTACAGCACCACTTGTTTGCCTTCTTTCTTCGCAAGTGCTGCACAGGTGCTCAAGGGGAGATGCTCCTCGAAAGCACTTTTTCTTTAATATTGAACCTAAGGTTATGAAACATTGGCCATGTATAGAGTTTTTTAATGCTGATTCCAAATAAAAGCACAATATAGTACCTTTTGTGCACACTTTTTTGATAATGAAATGCATGTTTAGACCAGCTTGCAATAGCTCATTCTGTTGCTTTGGTAATATAGTATGTCGAAAGCTACTTCAAATTTATTCATTTTATCCTATAATTGTAAAAAAAATTCAGGAACACCAATGTGTATATTTTCGGCACCATGTGTCAACGTTCTGAATTTTTTTCAAAAAAAAATTTAAGCGATTTTTTATAATCAGGTAGATAACAACATTCTACACACTTTGAAGAGGCTGTGTGCAAAATTTCATCCAAATCTGACTACTGAAAGTACTTGAAATTTGTTGCACAAAATGTAAAAAATGCTGGAAACTACGAATGGAGAAAATGGCATTTGAAAGTTTCAAACATCTGTATTGTTGTGTAAGCACAACAAAAGCACATGAAACTTCTTGCCACAATAGAGAAATAAGTCTCAAACACTGCAAAGTTCATCAGAACTCCCCTGGCCCATAGGTTGACCCCTCGAGATTTTCTCAGTCTGTCAGTCGAGCTCTCTTCACCATATTACGGCGATGCGCTCGGGCTTCAGCAGTCTGGCGGAGTGACATTTTTTTCACTCTTCTCTGGTCCCGGGAATCACCCAAGACAACAAGCTCTTTTGGTGGCAGCACACCAAGCTCCTCAAGCACTTGTTCAAAGCTTGTGTGTCCTTTGTTACACCATAGAACAACAATGGCAGTTGCTGTTTCCACAGCAGTCCTGGAAGCAAACCTGGTCTTTGGGCACAGTAGCCAGATTTTACTGTTCAGAGACTCGACCGCATTTTGGGTCTTCCCCTGCAAGCAGCGAGTGAGTAGCTTCTCGTCAGTGAGGCGCTTGTATATGGGCAGCAGAGCTAGCCCCTGTGCCTTTGTCAGAAGTGGGGTGGAGTCTGGTGCAGGCTCTCGGCGCTTTGGCCCGTTGTTGCTTGCACCTTGATACCACTCCTTCGGGGCAGAACTTGTGGCTGTTAGCATCATTTGTGGAACAGGAGTGAAAATATGATGCCCAAATGGCACGATACATTTTCCCCTGTTACTTGTGATAGCAATTGGATAGTAGTTCTGCAACTTCTGAATCTGCCTATCGTTCAACTTCTCACTACGTGGAAGGGGTGTCTTCAACTTTCGAAGTGCAGTGCCTAGGCGCTTGGCCACATGGTTTGTGCAATCCTCCTTCTCGATAGAGATTTCGCCGTACACTTCAGCATGAGAAACTGCACTAAAAGCTTTACTGTCCCCATCGCTTAAGAATTTGGTGAAGTGCAGTGGTGTCTTCTGTGAGGGGCTCCGCTTCCATATGCGCACTGCTGCCTCCGTTTCCATGGCGTGAGAGGAGCATTTGGTATTTTTCTCGCAAACCGGGCCATGGAACGCTTGCCAGATTTCTTCTTTGCTTCCAAAGTCTTAGTGCCGACTGCACGCAAGACAGAAGTTTGACAGAACCTCAAAATCGAGGCACAAACCACTGTCTACAGACACAGCGGTGCCAACGCCGTTATGGCTCATGTGGCCCCGTTTCTGCCACGTACCGTCAAACATAACGGCAATATCTGTGTCACTCACCATTTCTTTTGTGAAAACCCTAGCCTTCTCCATATTTTCTGCTACTGCTTTCATGGCCGCACCATGAACTTTCTTGCCGATCACAGCAAAGTTTTTGTGGTGTAATGGGTTCGACAGGCCAAGAATTGCACAAAATTGCGACAGCTGTTCGTGCCCATGCAGCCACCACCACCTTTACATTGACGGCGAAGCTGTCGCGAGATCTTCCACTCCAATAGTCCCGATTTCCGCTGGCGCTATCTGCAAGTTCACCGGGCACAACTCGGCCCGAGGTGTGCACAGCAGAAAGCACCGATGCTGGACACTCACTATTTTCACAGTGCAGCTCAAGAAAAGCCGAAAGCCTTTTTCGATTTTCCACTGGTTCGCGTACCGCAAGGGTACAGGTGCGGCACGTAGGGCAAGCAGCATCGCTTACCAGCACCGTAAGCGCGCTAATCTTGCATATCGCAGCACTCGTAGAATATCGATGACCGCATGCTGCTCTATCTTCCTTGAAGAGTCCAATCTGCACCTCCGAGGCGCTCACCAAGTTCACCGCGGCATCGATCTCGTCTGAGTGCACGTTGGCCTGGTTAGGTCTAGCTTGCGTTGGGTGACTGCTTCCCGCTGCAGTTTTTCGGTGAGGTCCGCAATGGCGTCCTCGGTATGGGTTCTTCGACCGAGACTTTCGAGCTCGGAAGTCGCGCTTTTGCGTGTTGTTCATCGCGAACTCAACAAATGCTAAAAGGCCGCTGAAAAGAACTAGCAGAGCACCATGTAGCACGATCGAGACGCTGTACAAAACGAAAACAGGAGGTAGGCTTTGCCACAGCATCGTATCAGTCCGGGCCAATGGCGGCCTCTCTAGAGCACCACGTGATTTAAAAGGTCCAGTAGGGACGCTCGAAGTGTGCGCGGAAAACATTCTTTTTTATTATTTTCAGCTGAGATACGAAACTGCGAGAGATGAGAAAGGCTTACTCAACCTCTCCCAGCAAACGGCAATGGCGGGCGACGTGGCGTTCTCGAAGTATAGGCGTACGAAAGTTGATGATTTGAGCAGAAAATAGCGCTTTCTCGAGCCAGCGTGGTTGAATAAAATGGACATTTTACTAACTTCACGATCGAATTTTTCTTTGATCTTTTAGAAAGTTGTAGCTAAATATTCAAAGATAATTTTGCAGGCAAAAACTCAAAACTGAAAAATTACTCGGAAAACTCGCTTTTTGACGCGCATCTTTAAGTGCAGCTGCACGTGTGGGGAACAGCCAGCCATGAAACCTCATCTTGACCAATTAGTGAATGCATATTGTTCATTCTTATTCAGCTATTCTTTCCCTTTTTTTTTTTTTTTTGCATTCACTCAGTGAAAAACCAACGCACATGCTTACACCGTTACTAGAATGCACCATTTAAGCGTTTATCTTAATAGGGGACGCGGCTTTTTGAGATGAAAATGTAGGAAACAAGGCGATTTTTTTTTGTTTGTTTTATTATGAATATCTACAGCTAATATTCTTTTGTTAACCAGGTTTCTGTCTTGCGAATCAGTATTTCAGCCAGGATAAATTTTGTTACATCAGTGTGCGCTGGATTTCTTGCAAGAACATTGCCTTTTCTTTTTTTTTTTTTTTTTTTTGTGACGTGTAGCTGTCTTTATACACATTCGATCACAACCATCTTGGTCTTGTTGGAAAAAAGCTGTTTTTCTTCAGTTGTACCAGCAGATCCTCTGCGGACATGA
Source organism: Amblyomma maculatum (assembly GCF_055883805.1). Lineage (NCBI taxonomy): Eukaryota > Metazoa > Arthropoda > Arachnida > Ixodida > Ixodidae > Amblyomma > Amblyomma maculatum. Next base: position 405,949,796 of record NC_139344.1, read on the forward strand.
TGGTGATGTTGGAATCTGCACAAAGAAAAACATGCAGCCTTCTCTGCTGAGCTGGCACATGTGACCGAAACGCTTTCTGTGATTGGCTGTACGATGCTCCTATTGTCTGCTTTACTCTGCAGGCGTAGCGACGACGTGCATCGTTGTTTTCAGTACGATTCAACGCGGAGGTTAACCTCGAGGTACAAGTTTGGCAAAAAGAAATGATCTGTTTACAACTTCCAGAAGTCTTCCATTTCTTTGTACGGCATTGATAGTAGTCTGCTGTAGTGGCAAGCAATACAAAAGCAGCAGACAGTGCTGAGTAGGCCTAGCGAGGCACCGACGAGTGAAAGTGCTGCGGATAGCGGTCACGTTTGTCGTGACACTGCGGTTTTGCATCGTGCATATCTGGTACAGAGGCAGACGGAAGCTTGAAGAAAAACGGCAAGTTCTTTCTCCAATGCTGGCGACAACACATGAAAGCTAGATATTCTCTCTCGCACTAGCTTCATTGCCGTCAGACTTCGGTGCCCAAGGATGCAGATCGAATCCCGGCCAAGGCAGTCGCTTTTCAATGGAGACTAAAAACAAGGCGCTTGTGTGCTCTGCAATGTCAGTGCACGTTGAACCCCAGGTTGTCGAAATTTCCAGAGCCCATCAGTCGGTGCAGTGTCTCTCCTATCCAATCATTGCCGTCAGTTCGGACTTCGTGAATGTGCTGATGCATGTTAAGTACAGGGTCTTTTTTTAAAGAAAGACAAACGTCAATATGGCCTCACTACAAACACAGTTAGTCATGTGCTGTGCTGCGGTAATGTTGCATCAGCGTTGAGCTCACCCAGTGTGAACAGGACACGAAAGACCGACTTATTCATTTAGATGCTCTCGCTACGCACTCGATGCAAGTCACTGGGAATCTGCGCGTGGTGCTAAACAATGTTTTCTGCCACAATGGACATTTCTCACCGTGGTCATCGTACACTAACATTGTAGAGGTATGCAAAGGCAAAGCTGGCACTCTCAGCGGCTCCTTCTGCCGAGAAATGGACGACTCGGCGGGCAGTCGGTCTGTTACTAACTTATGTTTAGGAATCCCAGAAACGTTTCCGTGCCATATAACTGTTGTATAGCCAGTCTAGCTACCTTCTTGCTAGCGCTTAGTCGCTTATTAAAAACAAATTTCTTTCTTTTTTCCTTTTTTTTTTTTTCAAGATGTCCATTTTTGTCTCGATATCACTGACTTCAAGGCAGGTTGAAATTTAATTTTTGTTGTGGCATTACAAGGTTAGGAACAGATTTTAGAATTTTAAATTGGGTTAGGAGTACCCGCATTTGGAATAGTTTACTTTGACTTCTTGTAGCGTTGCTAATAACGGTTGTGTTAAAAAGCTACACCTAACATTGTGTTCCTTATGCTCTCTGATACCTAGTGGTGCGTTAGTATGAATTCTGTAGTGCAGTTATTTTAATTTGTTTCTCCAAATGAACAATTTCATTTTTCTTTAGAGCTAATTGGCTCCCAGGAAAACAAATTACGTATTTGAACTCTGCGCAGAAAACTGGATCAGACAATCAAATTTCACCAAATCTGGTCGAAAATGAATAGCTTTAATTGTTGTCTCCCCCCCTTAAACGGGGGTCCAGTGGATAATACGACCTGAATAGCAAGCATGCGTGTTAAATCTGTGTTCAGAATTTCTAATATTTGCACACCCCTTGTGGAAACTCTGCACCACTCAGCTAGTGAGCCTCTTTTGCAGCATTTGCCAGTGTCACTTTTCTCCAGCTTTTCTTCGTGTGAATATGAAGGAACTTGATTGGTTGGATGGATGCATATATGCTTTGGTGGGGGCATCACCTGCAAGCCACGCTGTGAATTGCGAATGAAAGTGGTGCGGCTTCTCTTGTTGGGCTCGCAGTGTTCATACAAGTTTGAGATCCCCTGAGCGAAAACAACACTTGGCTAGTAATTTTGAAACAGAGCAATCTAGGGGCCCTCCAAAGGCAGTATGCCACACTAAGGTCTTGTTAATCAGGACAGTCGGAATTGCAAGCGCAGTCCCATCCAACCTGGGCGCCAGTGCATGGCTGTGGTGTTGTGCACTTGGTAATTCGGACACTGTGGGTCTGGCGATGGTTAATCCAAGTGGATGTGGTGCACATGTTAGGCATGGCATCATTTCAAATCTAGTCATCACCCCTTCTTTGAATGTTGAAATCTGTTGTCACTGTTTTGGAGCTGGCTTTTTGTGTTGGGTTCTAGTGCAGCCCTGTTGCTGCCCTGAACCATATGAGAGCAGTGTGGCTGGGGCATGATTTGGAGAGTATGTATTTATTGTTTTGTTTGGTGGCAATTTTCTCTGTTAAGCTGCAAGTAGAAATTCTAGAAATGGCTTTGGTCTTTGTTCTTCCTTGCATTCTGTTCTCTTTGGAAGTGTGTGCTTTCTGAAAAGTGCTGCGTCTCACTACTTGTCTGGAGTAAGAGATTTGGCCAACCTATGGATTGGGCTATAGATGACCTGTTGGTTTTTCTTTGGGGAATGTACTATTTTGATTTTGTGAAATACATTTCATTTCTTGCATCATTCGGTAGTCTGGTGCCTTTGAGAGAAGTAGAGGGGTCTGTCTTTGACTCGGCTTTGCCTGTGGCTTCGTTTTTACCGCAGGCTGGTTTTGTCGAGATTGTCATTGCAAATTGGGCACCATCTTTACAGTGTGCAACTCTGTCCAGCAGAGACGGGCATCTTTTGAAGCAGTGCCTTAAGTAAAAATGTCTCTTTTGGTGCATCTTGCTTGGGCCTTGCTTTTTATATCCCCTCAGAGTCTGGTACAATACAGTACGTGCAGCAGTGACTGATGGGCAGAGTTGATGCCAGGGGTGTGGGCGATACACCACCACGACAGTCAAATCAAATTTCAAGCACAGTCGAGGAGAACTGAATTACCCTGTGCCTGAGGATGCTACTTGGCCATGTGTTGCTTCAAAAGTAGTCGTGTGTAGCCTCTATTTGGTGTGTATGTACATTGGCAGCTTCCTTTTGTTACTCTTGGATGATGTGCTGGTATTTACTTTGCACTGAGTAGGTGCATCTTTATTTTGACCCTGAATGGTGCTTCCTAAATGGTGGGAAAATGTTGAGTATGGGGGTGGCGTTGAGCAGCGGGGGCTGTATGCGACCCAGCAGCATATTTGCCTAATCATTGCGTGGCTCTTGGGCCTTCTTTGGATTCATCGTTGGGAAGGATTAACTTGTGACAGATGGCAATGTGAAAGCAATGTTTTCTAGGGAATCCTAAAAGTTTACAGCCAAATCGGTGGCTGGTACACTTAGCTCATGTTGCTTACTCCACAATCTTGTGCCTTTGGTACAAGCCAGACTGTGTAGTGTGGGAAAAAACAACTGCTAATGAACAAAACTCATGCCCTCTCCTGCATTTAGTGCTCTTTCTATATTGAGACAGAGGTGTGCTAATGCGGTAGAATCCCGCTATAGTAAACTCGGATGTAGTAAAGTGAAACTGAAATCCAAGAGGACGTACATTTCTGCCCTTTATAGTAAAGACATTTTTGATAAAAATCGGTTATAGTAAAGTGTGTATGGCCACGGCGACGACTTCCCATAAAATGACATTGCTGCTCGCACGATACCTATGATCGCGAGGCACAGTAAAAAAAAATAAATAAATGAGTGGCTTTTTTTTTTTAATGGCTTTACCGCTAGGCTTAGCAATGCTCAGGAGAGTCCAACTTTACATAGGCCTCGAATCCTTGAGGGAAGGCATGCAGCACATAGGCAAAAAAAAAGTAAAGCTGTCTACAAACATGGAAAGAAGGTGGCATGGTCTGGAGAGTAAAAATGCAGGGATAAAGCACGAAGCACAAGGCAGCAGTGGCAAGAACTGGTGGCACAGAGTGTACGGTCTTGCAGCACTTGCCTGCTGCACGCATTTCTCATCTATTGCCTTTTAAAAGACAGAAACAGCGGAAGATAATGTCTTCATGCAAGGCTTTTGTTTGCACATGACATCAAACTCATTTGGATTGGTTGCCATGTTGCCCTCATGCTTAAGAGGTATACTTCCACAAGATGTAAACAAAGAAAAAATCTTGTAGCCGAAAAAATGGCACAAAAGGACGATAAGAGAGAGATGGAAGGTATTTTAGTGTTTTTTTTTTTTTTTTCATAAACAACGAGGCATGTTCACTAAGTAGCCATTTAATTAGCAGACAGCATCTTCAGGACCATAGTAAAAACTTTGGTATAGTAAAGATTTTTGCCGGTCCCAGTGACTTTAGTTATAAAGGGGTTGTACTGTATTGTGGAGAGATGTGAGATTAGATGAGAAAAAAAAAAGAAGAAACCCTGCAAGCTAAGGGACTCACGCCCTTTTAAATGGTCAGTGCATTATTTCTGGCCATTCAAATTCACTCCTCTACATCTAAGGGCTGTGCGTAGGGATGCCCCCACCATTTCACTTGTGAAAGTGTTAAAGGGATGGTCCACTCTCTTATTTCCTTTGTAGCAATTGCTTTTTTCTCCAAATAGATGCACAGCCAACTGTGGCACTCAGAAACATGGCAGAATCACTGCCTACTACTTATTGAGTTCACTGACGTACACTAGTTTTCCTGAAGCTAGTTTCTCTAGAGTGGAATTTTTAAAATTAACTTTGCATAGCATTTATCACGAAAGTCTGCAACAATATTTGGCTTATACTGTCAACATAGTCTACATGGGAGACCTTTTGTGAGGTGATGAAAGTTCATGGTGAGATGGTACAAGGAACAATGCCTACATTAAAGACAAAGAAATTAGAGATCATACCAAACTGACAGTCTTTATTTTCACGTAGTCTGCATCAGGAATTAATTAGCCTACTTAATCAAATAATCCATAAGATCCATCAACTTTAATAATCCATAAGATCCATCAACTTTAATGTTGGCTTGCATCTGAACCGTTCTCTGTCTGCACCACACCTTGTGTAGCCGATAGCAGAAGCACAAAGCTGCTGCGTATCGAAACACCGTGAGCGTTGCGTGGGCCCAGCATGACCACGTGATGAGGCCAGCTCATGCTGCAATGTAGGCATGTGCGAATACTGAATTTCGAGTTCGAAGTGAATGCGAAGCGAATAGCTACTTTCTCCAGTTAATTTCAAAGTGGAATAGTTTTTTAACGGAAGTAGGTAGTTTGTAACGGCCAGTTTAGTTGCAAAACGGAGACACATAGACACACCGTCAGATTCTCCTAAAACTTTTCTAGCGCAAGTCCTATCACCTAAGCAAGCGGAAAGAAATGGGGCAGAAACGTACTCAAACACTCACACGCAGCAGGAAATGGCAGTTTCTCTTGCAAGCAAACAGTAATGCAACAGAAACGAAGTGCTTTGCAGTCTCATTGTGGTACCTATAATGCCAGATTACCACGAATGTGAGTTCTTGCCCTCATGTCACCAGTTTCAGAATGCACCTCAAGCTATTTTGGAAGCAAAGCGCAATGTTTTTTTTTTGTTGTTGTTGGTATTTCATATATCTACCGATGGGCTCGTCACCAGGCTCCTAAGCTAATAAGAGAAGCCAGCTTTTTAATGGCGCACACGGATCCATCAGGAAAAAAAAGAGGACACGGGGCTGGGTGGTGATGACGGCTACTTTTGCTTTGAGGGTGACTGTGTATTCATTTATCAGAGGCCTTGGTGCGCTTGTTGATGTTGTGCACATTTCTGGATTGTTGCCCTCAATGTCGACATGTCTATTGCTTCCATATTTTTGCATGCCTTCTATGTTTTTTCCAAGCCCTCATTAGACCAGAAGCCGAGAACGTGTTGCAGTTGTAATGTTTATTTTTGTTTTTCTTTTTTGGGGGGAGGTCTCGTATTATATTCATCATCGCATTATATATGAACTCAGTTCCGATGAAATTTCAGATCTGATGAACAGTGTGGGGTCATTGGTGCAGGCAAATTTTTGCCACTCTCCAGAGGGCAACTCAAAACCAGTCGGCCCCTTTAAATTCATTCCGGGTCACATAGGCTGGCACAGCAATCAAGTTTTGATCCCTGGCAGTACTCGGTTGCCTTTAGAAAATAACTCCCATCAAAGTTGAGAGTTCTGGTCTTGTTATTGTTGCCATAGCGATAGTGTTTCCACACTTGTTTCATAATTTTCCTTTGGGAATGTGGTGCGTGCTTTGATGAAGGTGGTTTATCTTTCGAATTTTGATCAAAATTAGCATGGGTCACATGCACACGACGTCTCAGGTCGGCTTCAGTGGTACTGGCAGTGGGTGCAGTGTGCATTCTAGGTCGGTGTATGGCTTGCCTTTCCTTCCAACTGGGAATGTGTGTGTGGGCAGTTGTATATTATTGTTTGTTGACTGTCAATTTCATTTTCGAGCTGTGCGTGGTTGTGAATGATGTCTTCCACTTTTGTAGTCGGCACACTTCCGTGCATGTAGTCACACAGTTGCATGAAGTGAAAGAAAAGCATGCTTTCTAGAAACATGGGGCTTTCTTCTTCAGCATAGGTGTCTGCTTCGTGGACCTTTTGCAGTGTAAATGTTTTTCGTTGAGTGCCACCATGTCCACCGGCTGAGGGATGCTCAGTGGGGCCCACCTGTGCGTGGTGGAGACTGTGTTTGTGGAGTCACCTGATCTCTTGCATGGAAACAAAGGGGAATCCATGCGCATACAAATATTGCAATGAAGCAGGATGCAAGAAAGGAGCCGTTTTTTTTTGTGTGTGGATGCAGTCGAATAATGTGGGAAACTTGTAATCTGCTTACCTGCTGGTAGGGGGCCTTCCGTATGGAAGCCTTTCTTCCGTCATTACCATGCACCAACGTCAACTTCTCAGCGTGGGAGCAACGGTTGCAACCCTGCTGGTGCCACACAAAGGCATCCGCTGCAGTGTGTAGAGGTTAAGAGCATGCTGCCAGCTGTATTGCTTCTTGTCAGTCGTGGACTGGTTCATTGGTTTTTATTTATGGCTGTTAAGTGAATTTGTTGACAAGATCTCTTATTGTGAACTCACTTGAAAGTGTGCTTCTTTGTGCAAGCGCTTGTGTTGCATTATGTTAGTGAAATGAACCTGATTTTTCAAGCATCAGCTCTTCCGCTGGCGTGGAGCGAGAGCTCCTGTGTGAGTCCGGTTAACTTGGAATTGCCTGTTGAGAATAATGCACTAGTTAGCAACCTTGCATTAGAGGGCAACTCTAGGAGTTTTTTGAGACAACTGACATTCCTTAGAGCCTCTTCTTTGAAGCAGCTGGTAAAAGTAGTTTATTAATAATGATAATAATTGGTTCACAGGAAGGGAAAGGTGCAGTATCTGGCATACTTGTTTCTGTGGACACCTGAACCGTGCCCTAGGAGAAGGGAGGAAGGTGGGAGTTAAAGTGGAAATAGAAAAAGGAGCCGTAGTGGAGGACTAGGGAGTAATTTCCACCACCTGGGGATCTTTAACGTGCGCTGACATCGCACAGCACACGGTCACCTCTTCGTTTCGCCTCCATTGAATCGCAGCCGCCAGCGGTCGGGATCACCTGGGTACTCCAGCACAGTAGTTGGCCGTCTTACCACTGCACCACCGCACCACCGCAGCGGGGCTAAAAGTAATTTAAGAGAGGAAGAACCGGGAAACCGAAAGAAGGTTTTGACAAACCTGTGACGGCCAGGCCAACCTATGATGGCCACAAAATCTATTGGGTACGCTATCACTAGCCAAGCTGGTGCCATACAGCTGGTATGACTATTTGTCTGATGTGACTCAAAAGGGAGGTCAAACATTTGTCTTGCAGTAAATGCAGAGCAATTATAGATGGGTGTACATCTAGTCAACTCATGCACGAAGGTTGCCTTTAGAAATCTCGCCAATTGAGGCCACAAGAGGAGCAATTCAGACATTGGTTATAACTGCAAGAAAAGATTGAAACACTGTGAAAGTTGATACAAATGAGCAGCAATCTAAGGATGACATGGAGTGAGAGTTCCAGTAAAATCCTAGAAGGTTTCTGGACTCGAGCGATGCGAACTTGTCCAATTTCTATATTTTGTAACTACATAATGTACAAAGTTCCCCCTGCCCTTCTTGTTTTCGCTTCATTCTGTACTTCTACCACCCACCACCAGAAGGTCGAAAAATGCTGTAGTTGCCCTTCGAGTGAATTTCATCTGCAAAAATGGACACGGGCAAGGACATGAACTTTATAGTTCATAATATTGCACCAACAAGTTCATTGGGGGTTGGGGATATCTTGCTTGGCTCTCCAGTGGTAGACATTCATTTGCCCTTCTGTGTTTGGCTCCGGTGTTTTATCCAGTTTGTCAGCTGCCAAGAACTCATTCATGTTCGTTCAACCTAGGGCACATAGAAGCAGTGGTCGGCAAACTGAAGCCTTACGTACAGCATTGAAAACTGCCTGTACTTTTCTTAACCAGCGGCCTAAGGACAGGATTGTTTAAATTTAAAATGGCACTGTGGTTCCGTAATTGACTTGGTGCTGGTTTGTGTAGTATGGCAGCCTTACATGCTCGAGGGACAGCTTCAAACAGAAGAGCATTGTTTAACAGCAGAGGTGTCCAGGTCGAGATAAAGTTAGATGGAAAAGGCTGACCCATATCTTGGTTTGGATAAACAGCTTTTGGGGTGACAGCATGTGCAGTTGAGAGTGATGCGGTGTCATGATTAATACATGGCTGGTAAATGCCTTGTTCATTCTTTTTTTTAACAATATGTATTGCCTTGGGGCATAAATGAGGTGTGTCAGTTTTGAGTAGCATGGAATTGCTTGAGAGGACATTGTGTGTATTGCACACAGCCTGCAATCACTCTGGGTTGAGGTTTATTGTAAGTGAATGGTCATGTTCAGTTAGCCCTGGTGGTTTGAGCCCAAGGGGACCAAGTTTTATTTCAAATTATGTGGAATCTGGGTTTGCACTAGTTCTTTTCCTTATGCACTTAGATGTTGGCTGCAGCAGAGCATGAATGAGCTTTGCGTTGATGAAATGAGAGTGCAAGCAAGGTCGGATACATAAAACTTCATCTTTAGTATGCATCACATGCTTTTCTGGTAAATTTTGGTGGCGTTACAAGGTAGCATGCATTTATTTTTGCGATTACAGATCAATTCCTCAGGATCCGTGCTGAACAATCATTCTGTTATCGTTCATTATGAAATGTTGAACAGATTACTAATGACAAGTCGGCGAAAACGTAAACGCTATGTCCACCCTGAAGCATAATTCTAGCTTGACAAACATGGTCTGAACGGTCACCAGTCCTTTTTATTTCGAAGCTTTTAAAATGTGTACGTTTAGTCAGTATAGTTTTGGATGAGCAGTTGAACGAGGCAGGCGGAATTAGGTAATCAATGCCAGGAGTTGGGGGAGTTGACTAAAGCTCATGGAGTGATGGGAATTCGGCAGACAGGCAAAATATGACGATGACCAGCACTAGCTCTCTCGCAGCTGTGGTTTATTGTGGAAATGCATGCAGCTTATATGCCCTGCAAAAAAAAAAAAAAAAAAATTAACTGAAATGCTTCCTTCAAAAGTTGAGTAAGAGTAAGATGTGTCAAAATGCCTGCCTTGTCACACATCTCCTGGGAAAGAAATCATTGTTGGTAAGAAGGTAAGGCGAAGACTTAGAAAGCAAATTTTATATTTGCTGCGGCAAGTGAGGGATCAGAACGTTCGCAGTTCCGTGTGTGATATGCTTCTGTGGTAATGACATCTAAAAAGGATAGTCATTCTTTCTTTCCTTCTGCCTTTTTTTTTTGTTTGAACGCTTTTTATTGCTCAGGAATACTTTGCAGGTCCTTGAGCGAATTTAGGCGTTTGCTTGTCCTTGCAACACCCTATGTACACTCTACCGCATGACAGCAGAAGTTTGTGTATTCCACTGCATCACTGGGAACCCATGTCTGCTTCTCTTATTGTTAGCACCTTCTGGCCAGTTCAGAACTTGGGAACAGAAACACCACAGGATTGCATACTTGCTACCTTCTTTAGGCCATGTGTCATATTGCACACGTACGGCTATGGCACAATTCCAGCCTTTCTGTGCACACACTCAGCGCCTTTTCATTGTCTGCACCATCTTGAGTGCCTCTTCTCTTTCGTTCGCACTATTTTTCGTGGATTAGGCGACATTGTGTGCAGTCAAGAGACAGCGGCCCCTCCAAGGATGCCCTTTGGCCTATGGCATCGACCGGTCCACGTTGCTTGCTGTTAATCCCATTTCGTGGATGCATCCGCCACTCACCTGTGATTTGACAGGAGGGGGTTGACCACTATATCACGAGGACTGTTGAGCGGTATAGGCTGGATGGGTTCCTTAGAGGAGTATTGGCCTCTGCATTCTTGAGCTGTGCCTGGCTATAGTAGCTTACAGGATCAAATTCCTTGCATGGCAGCTTCATTTCGGTGTTGGTGCTTGTTGTTAAAAAACCTCCCCAATGAACCCCTGGAGCTCTCTGCTGTGTCATCGTTTGTTCATCTACATACAGTCTGTTTGATTGTCATTTCCATTTTTAGATCTTTTCTCTACTGTTCTGCACACTGTGTTGCATATATGAATGTGCCAATTTTCAAGACCGCAATTTGCCCTGCACACACACGTAGTCAAAGGACTGTAGCTTGTGGAAACTGCACACAAGCGAACCTGGTTCATATAGTGGCATGTGTTGTTGCAATATGGTTGCTCTGTATGTTCTGCCTTACCTGTGTGGAGGTGGCAGACATTGTGGCACTATTACAACCTTCCTGCACTTGTTTTGTCAGTTTTGATCTTGTATAACCCTTTTAGCACCTGTAGAGGAGGGGGCTTCCATGACACCACCTACTTCTAGCAGGAAAGATTTCGAAAACTGGGGATGCGTAACGATAAGTATGGTGCAAGCCCACAAGCTTATCTCCCCTCCCTCCCCTGACATATCTGAGGAGTTGGGCCTTGAGGGGCCTAACACCTTCCAAGCCACATAGTAGAGCAGTGTGAAAGGCTGCTCACAGTCACCTGCTCTGCATATTGATTTGGTCACTTGTATCATTAGCAGTCCATGTTTGAGTCTCAGCTGCTCTGGAGAGACTGATGACTGTGACGAGAAGAGCCTGAACAAATATACTGGAAATTGTATTAACTTTGGCTCGTGCCATTTGTCGAGCAGATATAACTTCCCGTTTTTCAGTGTAGGATCTTTTGATTTGCCATTTCGCTCATTCTGATCGAAAGATGTCCCATATCACAATTTCACTGAACAGGACAGGGTAAAACTAAATTTCTTTCCTGTAGTTTGAAATCTCTTCTTGTTTGGAAAGTTATTTAGAAAAGTGCAAATTTGATGGCCTACAAACTCATTAATTTGATCTTGTTTAATCTGAAATCCTAGTTAATTTGTAGAATCTTCGGACTTCCATAATTTCTAATGCAAACTTTGTACAATTCCAGCTGATAGCCTGCACAGGTGAGTTAATTCGGACACCTGGGGTGCCGTGCAGGAACAGCAGAGTGATGTAGTGTCACACTGCTTATATTGACACATGAGATGTCATTAACAGTGCGACACTTGAGTCACACACAGGGTGTTGAACTGGAGCCAAACTGAAAACCGGTACAGAACCCGTATTTTTCCCGCTATCTTGGAACTGAACTCGAACTGGAACAAATCCAAGGAACCGTTCCGAACCGGTTCATGTTGCGATTCGGACCCACTTTTGTTGGCAACTTACCTTTATTATTTTTTCCTTTATCGCTGCTTGCAAGCCGCTCTCCTTGCTAATTTTCAAAGCGCCACTGCACGCTGCAAACATCACAACTATATTGAAAAATCGTCCCTAGCAATTAGTTAACAAGAAGAAAGGAAAATATATAGCCACATGCATAGTACTTATTTCTAATGTTGGCGCTATCGTTTCATCCTGAACATGTGCGGCCGCTGCTTCGCGCAGTGGCACCGCTTGCGGAGAAATTTGCCCCATTCGAGAGCCGCCTAGGCAGTGTAATAATAGCACATAATTCATAAGTTGAGCTACATATTCAGATAAATATTAACCGTGTACAACTCAAAAACAAAATGATGAATCTGAATCACAGAAATCATTTTTTTTCTTCTATCTTTCAACGCTGTCGCAACGAGTCGCATAGCACGTGCAGAGTACCCGTATACGATGCGATGCCAGCAGGGGCAATTTGGTTGACCGAGACTTCAGAATGGTAAGCCGACACTGATAGTGGGAAGGCCGTCTTGGGCAGCAGTTTACCGGTCTGTTCTTAAGTTGTATCTGAACTTGGCACAAAGATGATTCATAAGTCGTTTGCATCTTTTGTCTTCTCTTCATTGTGTTCCTGGTGATGTCGGCTTGTTTTGTTTCCCTTGGCAAGTTAAACAATGCCAGGAGTGAAGCTCCGATGTTCAAATGTGAAGACGAGGTGGAGCAAGAAACTGAATGGAATCACTGGTAGGGGTATTAATTCACAAACTATTTGGAGTGCTATCGTTTTGGCCCATACAACTAAGGTGTCGAAAAAATGAATGCGTTTAATCGCCTTATTCACCATCACTGATTCTAGCACCTGAAACAGTCTAACTGAATGAAATCACTGGTAAGGGTATTAATTCACAAACTATTTGGAGTGCTATCGTTTCGGCCTGTACAGCTGCGGTGTAGAAAAAATGAATGCGTTTAATCGCATTATCCACCATCACTGGTTCTAGTATCTAAAACAGTCTAGAAATGTGGTGCTGAAAGTTAGAAGTGCACTGTTGAGAGAAAACATATCTAATGGGCAACCTAGCTGTTCTATGGGGTGTGCCACACGTGCTGACGAGGGAGGTTGGAACGAAAACCTTGAAAAGCAGGAAGAGAGACGAGGTCAAGCGGATCGAAGGAACCTGCAACTAGGCCCTAATGAAAAGAAAAAACAGAAGTGGGAATGACAGTAATTTATTGTACAATAGTTCAACTCAGCGTGAGACCTTCAATATCATATTATGTTGACAAGAAAGGAAAGGTGCCGAGCAAAACAGCATTTGGTCACTACATGGAAGCGGCTTCGTAGAGTCGCCGGCAGCGATCAAGTAGCGCTACAGGGGGCAGCACAGTCTCCCAAGAGCTTACAAGCTGAGGATGAGGTTGAAGCGTTTCTTATGGAAAAGAAAAGAGGACTGCCTGCAAGGACTTGGAAATAGCAGCATTCCTCTCAAACTTGAAGAAGTACAGAGCCTGATCTAAGCATTTGTAAAGGTGCCCAGAATAAGCCAACACTCGAGTGTTTTAAATTTTGTGAGGAGGAGAAGCTGGGGCTCCCCGAACTCTATTCACTAGCTACAGAGCGCTTGCTCTGCCATCTACACAAGTCAGCGTCGAGAGTGCATTTCCTGGACCAAAGTATATCCTCTTGTCATCGAGCCCAGATGACTTCAACAACCCTCAACAATGTCCTCTTCTTTCGGTCTTTCTATGCTGCGTTGGCAGCATTTACTGATCACATAATAAAATATTTGCCAGTGGCATGACGTTATGTCATGCTTGTTGCAAATTATGTGACTAAACATACCAGTCTAGCTTCAAAATCGTTGAGAAAATGTATATAGCGCACCTATGCTGGCAATCATGGTGCGTAGCAAGACGGTAGTCGCATCGTTTCGCGGCCACAGGAACGAGAGAATTGATTCCATTCTCCGGCAAATACAATAATGACTCCAAACCCAATACGTGACTTAGGGGACTTTTCCTAATGTCTTTCGGGCCACATTACATGGGTTAATTTGCAGCTCAACACTATAGAAATGCTCTACAGGAAACACAGCACGCGTCCGCGTGCTATGCAATATATACTTACACCTATGGTGTAAGTGGTATGCACTGCCCCCACATGGCGCCCAACTATGCCGACGGTCTCCATTTTTTGAGGTGTACGCATCAAACTCCTGCCTGTCCTGTCCTGGAAGCGTGTTCTCGCTGTGTTACGATGGCTCGCATGCCACATTAATGTTGTCGCTTCGAATCTGCATGCATCGGAAATCAAGCCTGTAGTTGTCACACTCGATAGCTGCGTGAAAATGTGTCGTAAACAAACGCCACTTAGGGTGGACGCATGTGTCGGTTAGCGCTGCGTAGCAACGAATATTGTTCATGGATTCAGTTCCCCTCTATTTTTTAATTAAAGCTCGGACAACGGTGACAACAACCGTTCTGTGATTTTGGAAAGGAGCATGTGGTTTTGCAGCGAGCCTATGGGCCCTTGCATTCTCTAGACGACATATCTGCTGACAACCCTTGTTTTTTTCTATCTCTTTTGCATATGTGACCTAGTCATAGCGAAAATTTTGGAAAAGGTGTATCCAGAATAACCGCTGGATAGGCACCAATTAAACTTCCCAAAAGCTGTACGTATGAACAGATATGCGACCTCGTCCTGTTTCGGACGTTCAAATGAGTTTTTGGGGCATACACTTTGTTTTCCGGGGGTGTCGTGGCCACACTGGCAACTACTATTTCTTCCTTGTCCACATGCTGGGAATCTATGCTTTCGCCAGGGCGATAATGCAAGCTCGCTGCCTAGCTCGGCAACCTGCCAGTGTAATTCGGTCACTTCATTGTAAGTGCACTGTGTTTACACAGATGCCAACAAGACAGACACGATAGGGATGAAGCGCAGACTACAGAGTATTGGCTACACACTCGCGTGTCGATTTTTGTTAAGACTTGTCATTAATTAAGCTACCATTAATTGCGACAGTGCACAGAAGTTTGTGTAAAAAGGCATTTCTCTAGTGTGGTAATAATAAGGCTTCCAATTCCGACTCTTCTATTTCACGGAAGCGCTGCTGCCAATGACTATTATCTGTGTTTCGAGTCAGCCCACAGCGTCGTTAGACGTGTTTCTCGACCTCTGCTCATGCAGAGCTAAGAAGTGCAGCTGCCCATCGGAAATGGTGTTTATTTTCTACATAGTTTCTTGTTGCTGTCACGTGCAGCGACGGCAAGCCGATCTGAATGAGCCGCGCGAGGAAAGCATGCTGGCAGAAATGTTTGTCTGTTCCGTTCACCACAAGTGTGGCGGCTGACGGCATAGTTGGGCACCACATGAGCACCATTGCATACCACCTATATGCATTGTTAGTCTCGGGTTATGTGCTTCCTCGATCTTGATCTAATTTCAAAGTACTTTAGTAGGAGCCGGGCGAAACATTGTTGTACATGTACTAGTAGAGCTATAGGCGTTTCTGTAAACTAAAATTCACGAGAAATGTTGTGCATCTGAGAAGCGCTGCAGAAAACATTATTTTCTTTTAACTTTTGGCTCGTGACAGATTTATTTGGTTATGTGCCAATGAAAACAGTCATTTTCCCTCATCCTGATCTAATCGTTGCTCACTCATATACACTTTGTTGATGTTTGCGCAACCAAGTGGAGCCCTTCATATCTGACGACAAAAACAGTAGACGGGCTACTGTATGAATTTTCAGCTTTTATTATATTCTGGAACAGGGAAGAAAACTATCAAAAAGTGAAGTAATTTTTTTTTCTTTTTTTTCTGAATCCACTTGAACCTGTTCGGGCAGGGTCGAGCCAGTTTGAACTGGAACGGAATGCGTCTCCGTAGCTGAAACCGAACCCAAAAGGCGTGAACCCGAAACGAACTTGAAAAAATTCCATTTTGACACCCTGGTCACACGATATCACAAACAGTGGTGAGGCTTAGAGGGTGGTGCGGTTGCGTACGAGCCAAAGCAACCCTTTGTGGTTAAGCGATGGCGTTGACATGAGTAGATAATGCCAGTGGTCACGCAGCATAGTTTATTTTGTACACACCTTGCACAACACCAAAATTGTTAATATAAAATGCATCATGCCACACCTAATCGGCCAGACAGTAGATTTACTCGATTTGGCTCAACTAGCTGCACTAGTTCATTGAGTGCAGCACCTTCTTAATTGTTTTTCGAGTGCAGCGCGTGACCCCTGCACCTTGCTATTTCTTTTGCAAAGGTGCAGGCCTAGTTCAGCGGGAGTTCACTGTATCTTTGAACTGGCCGGTTGCCAAGTGCAGCAAACGTGCCATGACAGCGGTGCTAGTGTCGCGCTGCACCTGAACTAAACCTGAACTCGCTGAACTAGCGTTTTATGCTCTCAGCACCCCCTTGGATCCTACCAGAACTGTTACAGAAAGTGCAGCCAAATCGAGCAGACGTAGTATCACGCAGACATTGCTTGTCCCTCTTTTTTTTTTTTATCAACAGCTGCCCTTCTGCACCTGCACCTTAGAGAGCAAAGAGCAGAGAATAACTGAGCAACATCGAGAAAACTGAGCTACCATGTTCTACATGCATGAAAGCAGGCTTGACTGATATCTGGATGAGGGGCAAACAAGCTCCCATTGAAGGAGGAGTCAGTTTGGAACATTTTTTTTTTTTTTTTCATTTTGGTTTGATGCTGGGTAACTGAAACATGTGCAGCTGATGGGCTTAGAATTAGGGAGGTTGTACCACACATTTAATTGGTGTACTATCAAATGTAGGAATGGATAGCTGTGAATTTATTTCAAGCGCCTTGGGTTTGTTCGTTCATATATGTCGAACCCTCAGCTATAAGCCACTGAGGGACTGCCATTGGCATTTTTTTGCTTCTAGTGCAAAAGCGCTACCTCACAGGGTAAATCGGAAAAACAGAGGTATCTGTGAAGCCACAACCTTTTAGTATGCCTCTGGCAGATGGGCAGGTGACATATCTGGGCCGGTGGTTTCTGCGACTTAACAAGACCATATATCATGGCTAATTGGCAGGTGTTGACAACTCGAGCAGCTCCTTTGACATCACCTGTCTTAAAGTTATTTGCCTTTGTCTCTGCCTACACTGAATGTGTGTGTAACGTCAGCAGCGACATGCGTCATAGTTTAATGATGTGAACTCCCATGTTGAGCCATGTGAATTCAGTCTACTTTGAAAGGGATAGCGAACCTGGTCGTTCGCGGCAGTTGTCGGAGGCTGAGTAGGCTGGCGTGAACAACAATGGATGTGAAGACAGCATCAATACAGTCTATATCTACCATCTATTAAGGTTAACTGTATGCTTTTGGACATAGTTAAGCTTGATTATACTAGGCTTAACCTTGTTAAACCTTACCTCTGTCATGTTTTTCTTTTCTATACAGTTCTCTCATTTGTAGTCTCCAGCTGCTCAAGGGCTGTGCAGTGAATGCCATTTTTTTATTGTGTTGCATTTTGATGGCTTGTTCATTTGGTGGTTTAAATGAACCTTTCTAGCCACTTGAAATCTAATGACTGAGCATGGAAAACTGGCGAGTTAGTAGCAATTCATATTTACCATATGAATCATCAGTAGTATAAAGACAACTGGCATTTTTTCTGCATCCTTGAAGTTTACTGAAACTCTCATGGTGTGTTCACCTCAGCTTTCTGGGAATTTGTGTCTAATTTTTCAAGGTTTCAATATTTCGTTGCAGTGCAACTGAACCTAAAATTTCTTATTCCGTGACCTCAGTTGGGGAAATCTCTATGGGCAGCATTGTGTGCGTGACATTTCTAAATGCATGGCCATCTATATTCTTGCTGTGATTGCCGAAGTACAAAATTCTGAGCTTGCGTTTGGTCATTTCAAACTAACAGTGACGAAAGCCATTGCTTCAGAATCGCCAATTTAGCCAGTCAATACACGCAGGATATGTTCTGTGGCAATAAATTTGGTATGTCATAGGTTGACCAAAACCTCCTTTTGGTAACTTTTTTTTTTATCTAAGAGAGGAGGCTCCAGAAAATGTATGATCACAAAATGATAAATTTATTTCATCATCATCATCAGCCTGACTATACCCACTGCAGGGCAAAGGCCTCTCCCATATTTCTCCAATTAACCCGGTTCTGTGCTAGCTGCATCCACTTGACCCCTGCGAATGTCTTAACCTCATCCTCCCACCTAACTTTCTGCCGCCCCCTGCTACGCTTTCTTTCCTTTGGAATCCAGTTTGTTACCCTAAGCGACCACCGGTTAGCCTCTCTTTTGCACTACATATCCTGCCCATGCCCATTTCTTCTTCTTAATTTCCACTAGAATGTCAGTAACCTGAGTTATTTCTCTGACCCACTCTGCACGCTTCCTATCTCTTAAATGTTACCCCTACCATTTTTCGTTCCATAGCCCTCTGAGTTGTCCTTGACTTAAGTAGAACCCTCTTTTATCATTATCATTATTATTTATTTATTTATGTAATATTATGTAATTTATGTAATACCTGTTTTTATAAAAAAAAGATGAACTTTCTTCTTCAAAAAAAAATGGGATTATGATCTCAAAATGTAAAAAAAAAAAATAGCCCAAGTTTCTCTTTAAAGGCGTGAAGGCACAAAATTTGTTTCTCGTGTAATTTTGCTTCGGAGCCATGTGTGACATTAGTAGACATATACGTATTACTAAATGAAATTTGCCGTCGCAGGTGGCTGTCTTGGTTCGCAAAGAGGTGCGGTTGTTTGGGTCCAGTTAGTAATTGCTGTATGTGAGGAAAGCACAAGTGTGCATAAAGTGTGCAGAATTGGCTGACATAAAGGCAACATCATTATGTTTTGATGTGGAATTAGGAAAGCTTTGCAGGTATACTTAGAGAGCCGCACATCAACACAGCTTAGCTACTGTGCTCACAATTACATGCAAAGTATGTGCCCTTCAAGTAAACATTGTATGATAAACCATAGACTCGCAAGAATTCGAACCATGATCGTTTATACTTTCGGGTAATTCAGACATGATTCAATGTTTTTGCTGAGTGTGTGTATTTTCAGTGCACGTTAAAGCTGCTGAATTTATAACTGTTCGTCTCAAATTTGCTTTTGAGCATGTAGAACCGTTACACTATTCAAATATTTTATTCAAGCAATGAAAAAGTAGGATGTTTTCAAGCTTAGGTATTTCAGCTATCGCTGGAGTGGAACCAGTGAGGGCGGGAGTGTGGTTGAAGTTGTAGTGCCTGCAAATCATACTACTGGAGCTGTGTACTTGCCGCTGTAGTGCCTGTCTGAGTGGACAGAGACTGATTTTTAACCAATCGTTTGTGTTAAGGTGTAGGGGCAGTGGCTGTTGAGAATCGAGAATTTGGACACATGATAACTCGTCTTGAGTAGCGGTTCTCAAAGGTTTCAAAATTGCTGGCATTTCTGGAGGTGCTCAACAGAGGCTGACTAATAAGCAGCCTAGGTGGATCATTTTGAGAGGAGGAGGCGATGATTACTATCATTGTTCTAGAGGCACAGTGGTTTTTCTGTCACATGAGCACGCATATGTATGCTGGTCATTACAAGTGCTAAAGGCAGAAACAGTGTGACGGCTGATCAAAACAATGTGAGGTGTTCAAATAATTTTACATAGCCATGTAGTTTTTGCCAAAAGTAACTGATCAGCCCCGACGGCTGGCGGAGCAGGCACGGGAACGAGTCGCGGCACTACGGCCGCTGTCGCTGGCCACAGCTCTCCGGCAGCGAGCGTGAGCTAGTTAACGTAACCTTCCTCCCTCGCTCTCCTTCGTGGGATGATAAAAATTGAGCATGGAATTGTGTGTTTCGTCTGATTTGGCACCTTCTGAGCGTTGCGCTTCTGAGGAAGGACGCTCCGCATAGCGTAATTTGCTCAATGCTCCTTTTTGGCTGGTGCTGGGAAGCTGTGCTCTTCATTAGAATAACATGCGCGTCTAATACAAGCACGTAGCTCCTATATCTTGAACAGTTGGGCAAATACTTACTTTGCTGCTCTTTCGGAACATTGGGAAAATAATTGCAATTAACGGATCTCCAAAATTCTATGCACTGTTTCCTGCGGTTCCAATACTTCTTTAAAGGTCCATGACCGGCTTTGTTGTGTCGCTTTGTTATGCTGGAGGTGAAAAAATGTTGAGGCAAGATTTCCAACCATTTCACATTACTCTGTTGATGTGCAGAAAAGAGCGTAATGCATTTTGCGTTAGTAACCTTGCGCCAACCAGCATCACTCATTTTCATAATGCGTGAAACAATGTCTCTTTCACACCTCAAACTTACATCACTGAATTTCACAATACATGCTGCCGTTTCTCTACGGAAACATGTTCCAAACCTAATTGCAATATGTTCCCGCAATGAACAGAAAACTGGACAAGAACTACAAACTAGTTTATTGTTACTCATTATTACCGAGCCACTTGTCTGATGGTGCAGTGCCAGCTGGTAAGGTGGCAACATTTTTAACTCGTTTAAATGCGCACAAGATCACGTTAGGAACCTGAGATTTCCTGCCCTTGCTAAATTCGTGGTAACATGGTCTAGTTCAGCAGGAGGTTCGGTGCAACTAGGAAGACAATTTTTTCGTTCCTTATTGGGAATTGTATGTTAGGGAACATTTACATCACGTATTTACTATTATTACCTAATATTTTTGAGGCAGGTATACTCCTCACTCAACTTTCTCGCATCTGGTTTGACGTTACAATCGTCAAGACATTACTCCTGTTCGTTAGCAAGCGGCTGCAAATTCGGCATTAGTGGATTCGATGCGTTACTCATGTAGCAATAAGGGCACCTGAGACATTGGGAAATATTGCCCTGTTTTTTTCCTCCATCTCAATGAAGCCTCAGAGCCAAGGGCTTAGAATCGTAAGAAAATCAACATCGATTTTTTTTTTTGAGAACCGTACCCTGTCTTACTTTGATAACACTCCGAATAGGAGAATGGCGTATGTTTTGCAACTATTTGCATCTGTGGTAGCTGCGCACTGATAATAAACATGCAAGGTGTTATAACAAAAAGGACATGGTTCATGGCATCAGTCCAAAATGATTCTTTAGTGAGTTTTGCTGTAAGCAGCACCTTCCTTCAACGCAGCTCTCCGAAAGGGCGAAATCAGAACCCACATGTTGCCCACTTACATTTTATCATTCCAAGACAGATAGCAAGGGAGCAGAATTACATCAGTCACTTTACACTTGTCTCCAGAGTGCAGCGGCCACCGCTGGCGACCACAGCGCTGCCGCTCGGCCCTGCGCCTGCTCCGCCGGCGGGGCTGCTCAGTTAATTTTGGCAAAGACGGTGCATCTAAATAGTGATCATGCTGTCAGGGGCACAGTCTTGCCTTTTTTTTTCATGGAAAAATTTGGATCCATCTGCGATTTCATAAAATTGTTCTAAAACAGTTTTGAGCATGCTGCATAGTTCCACTTTTGTTTTGTGTGGTGGCCTGTTGAAATCGTTGGCAGGCACTTTTCCTGTGACACTCAGTCCATAGGCATCTCCTGGTGCATGTGGTAGCAGATTCAACTAGCATCTGACACAGCTTTATCAAAATATTGTATGAGTCACGTCAACTGCAGTGGTTACCAGTTTCAGACTTCAGCTGAAGTTCAAGTTTTCAGCTGCAAAGATGTCGAAGGTGTGTAGCTCTCTGGCCAGTGACTGCAAGCATCTGATGCCTCAGTCACCTTTTCACTGGCCCTTATCAAGCTGTTTCACTACTAGACACTCTGAAGCTGGCGCAATCGCTGCTGCATTTCACGATGACCAGCACACTGGGGTTGCTAGTGTATGTGCACCCAGTCTTGTTTTGTCTTTACATTGTGTAAGTTGGTCATGCTCCATTTGTCGGTTTTGCCCCTTCCTGTTTGAACCTTCGGTTTCTTATGTGTAGGACTTGATGTTCTTGGTTTTCATTTTTTGAAAATTCGATGAACTTGGTTCTTATATTTATTGGTGAACGTAGCTGTGTTGTTTTGTGAATTTATCTTCTGTGGATGAACAGTGCCATCTATATTTTTTTTGTCATAATGTGTTCTTGTGGACTCTAGGGGCACTCGGTGTTTTTGACCTTTCCTTCGGTGCGAGCAGTTGGCTTAGCCATAACATTTCTAAGCTGGCCCTGCTTACAGCTCCTCTGGGAGTGCCGTCACCAGTAAATTGGTAGCAGATGTGAAGTAAGGATCTGTGGAACAAAAAAGAAAAACGCAAGTGCAGGTTTATGTCTGATAACGGGTACATTTGATTGTTAATTCAGAACGCTGAACAACTCAAACTAGGAGTGCGGGCTCACACCGGTAATTCGGAGGGATGGTCACGTCTAGGTTTTCCCCACATAGAAAGTGATTGTCCGAACAGACCTCTCCAAATCTGCACTGCATGGAACGACCTTGCGCCTGCTACAGCGCGCGCATTTGCAGGTGGGAGGACGTTCGGATGGCCTGCGGCAAAATGTAGCCCTACGGCGCAGTATATTTTCCTTAAATTCACAACATCGCGCTGATGCTTTTGGGCATGCGCGTCTGCCATTCATATCATTTTGGGCGCTGCTCATGTGCATCACTGGTGTGTTTTATCTTGGGATGTCGTTGCATATTTTTAATGGTTGCGCATATTTCTTTCCCTTGCATCGACATGCTTCCTGTGCTCTTCGAGGCAGGCAAAACAGCCTCATATTGTGGGTGGCTCACCTCACAATCCCTATGGTGAAGCATCCTCCAAACACAATGGGCAAAGCATCCTCAAAACTCGACATTCCATTCAACATGTTGGCACCAGTGCTATTGTGTCTCATTGTGAATTTGGCTGCGGAGGTTCTCACATTTGTTAACATTTCCCACAGTATGCACAAAGCAGAGCACTAAATGGAACAGCGAAAAATTGTCGCTTTCAGTGTATTGGCAGTCATGTTGCAGGCATACACTAGATAAGATTACTGTGATGCAAACAGTTTTCGACAGTTTCTTAGGGCCGTTTAGTAGTTCTTAAATTCAAATAAAAAATTTTGTGTGGTCCTTTGGAGGCCAGGTTAACGAGATTTTGCTGTTACTAAAGTGAGAGGTGCTGTACCAATAACAGGTTCTTAGGCTGACTGCGGCTCTTCGATAGTTCCTGTTAACTTAGTATGTGAGCCATATGTGTTGTCAGAAGTGGATCACCCTGTACATGTGGGATCATGGCATTCGATACATAAGGTGCCTTTCAGAGGCATTTCCAGTTTCACAGCACACTTTTTTTGTTCATAATTGTAAAACAGCGTGAACAATGGCAGATAAGAACGAGAAAGACACGGTACGAGCGCTGTCTACTGTTGTTTGCGCTGTTTTACAATTATGAACGTCTACCAACTTGCCCAAATGAACATTCTACTTTTATTGTGATGTTTTAGAAAGAACATAAAAATTGCATAACATACTCTGTTGCACCCCTCTTCAGAAGCTCTTGCCAACTATAAATGAACAGCCGTCTCCGTGAGGGCTCCTTACAACGTGAAAAGTACTTTGTAAACATGTGTTTTGGGAATTGTGCACCAGCTTTGTATCCCCGTCACCCAGTGGAGGATGACTCCCAAGCGCACGTTTGGGGGCATTTTAAATATAGATCACCTTTGAAGTAATGTTTCACACTTTCACAATCTTTTTTAGAATGTACATGGCTGGGGAAGGGCCAGCACTCTAGGCACTCTGCGATGTCAGTAGACTGCTCTGGAAACTTTGTTTACATGTATTCCTGTGGCCCTAAGCCTATTTTTCACCTCCAACTGGCTATGGCATTCGTGCGCACCCTATTTTGTTGGTAAATGTGGTGGTCTGTACAGCTTGTTTCATGTGACTAGAGCCATGGAATAAAAAAATGCAGGCACCGCTGCTGGATGAAATGGACACATTTTATCCTGTCATGTAGATCTCCTCAGTGTATTTTTGCAGTTCTGCCTTATTGGATTGCTAGCCAGATTAGTTCTGCAAGTATTTAATGCTCAATTTAGGGTCAAGCTTACTCTTTTATAGATATAAAAAGGTGAAGAACCCCCATTCTTGCAAGTATGTCAGCAGATTTTTCAGGAAAACATGCTGCGGGGCAAGGGCGTAGCCAGGTGGAGTTTTTGGTGTTATAACTGTGCCCCCCCCCCCCCTCCCTTCCTTCCCCCCTCCCAGAAAATGTTTTAAGCGCTGCATCACCCGTTTCTTTCGGATTTTTTTCTTCTTTTTTTTTTTTTTTTTGACTGGCGATGTATAACATCTAAAAAATTTTTCTGGCTACGCCTCTGCACTGAGGTCTGCAATAAATATGCCACCAACGGTCAATTCAGATAGAGCTTTTGTTGAGCCATCATGCCAACGAAATGTAAAGTAAGGTAAAGCAGTTGAATGTGGTAGTTTAAGGTAGCTGACAATTGTTTGTCATGCAGCAAGCTACACTGAGTGTGGGGCCACAATGATGTGCGCATTTTGTTTGTTGAAAATAATGCTGGGAGGGCTGCAGTATGGTAGTGCAGTCTCATGCAAAAGATGCGTTGCCGCTAAAAGCCAAACAAATTGTTTCTGAGCCCTAGCTAGAATTTAGAAACGTGCTGTAAGACCATGTTTGAAAAAAAAAAAGAAAGAAAAACTAATATTGAGTTTCGCGTAAATCGTCGGAGCTCTTTGCTTCAGGAGTAAAAACTCCATGTGATAGCAAAGCACATGGCATTGATTTCACTCAGCAGCTATTTCTGAGTTTTCTTAAATCCTTGGCTCAAACTATGACAGTAGTCTAGTACCTGAGGGCTGGAAGTACATTATTAGCAAAACTAACACTCTACCTGATGTGCTGTATTTGTTGTAACTTAATGCAACAGGGAACTCAAGATTATCCTAACTGCTGAACTCTGTGGAGTTTGTGCACACCCTTAGAGTAATTGAATATCTCTGTGTAAAAGTGAATCTGTATTTGTGGTTACCTTTGTTTTCTAGGATTGCACTGATAATAATGTATTACCATGCTGTTTTGTTTTTCTGAATATCCGCCACAGTAGGCTCAGTGAAATTATGTTTCTTAATAATCTCAATTTCTTTTTATGATGCTCTTTGGCCCAGTTTCCTTCTAAACTTATATTTGCCATGGTTTTGCTTCATTCTGGGCATTTAAATTCAAACCTGTGGCATCATCTCGGGACAAGTGAGAAGCACATATTCAGCAATGTGGAAGGAGTGCTGCTTTTATTTAGGGTGCACTGTAGAGAGCGCAAAATTATATAAAAAAATCCAACACTCCTGAAAGGATACGCTTAACACCAAACTATTGATTAAAGTTTTTGGGTATGCCTATTCTTTTTGGATTCCTTATCATCTGCACAATGTAGTGTAAACTTAAGTCTGTTTGAGTGTAAACTTAAGTCTGTTTGAGAAATTAGTATGAAACTTGTAACCATTATGGCTACGGTTTCTTGCTTTTGCCACCTTGTTCCTCTAGCTGAGGGGTGCATATATGAGTATGTTCTTTCTTAACATTGTCCATAGTGCCATATGCATACAAGTGCCTTTTTCAGCTCCTTATCTTTGTGCTCAGTGCTTGCGACACTGTATCCTATAAAACGTAGTTTTCTCAGCTGGTGTCAAGTATATTCTCCCTTCAAGCTTGGACCCTGAAATATACCCTTGGTTTGTCGGTACTAGAGTTAAGGAAATGCTGAATTCATGTATTGTTCATACTGTTTACAGTGTGTTGATTGTTTTTTATCTTCTGCTGTGCCTTGCAATGAAAACTACAGTATATGTGCATAGAGGAGTGTTAAGTAAGACAGTAACACACGGTGTTGATAAGTTTCTGGTAGCCACATATCTATTGATTTATTCATTTGTTCATGTGACAACTCTGTCACATGCAAAGGTGTACTTGTGAAGAACTAAATTTCCTAAAATGCCAGCTTACCACTGTGAATGTTTGCAGATACGTGTGGATGTCATTTTTATGCCTAGTCACTTCTAAGCTGGGTCCTCAACATTGATTTAGCACCACGAGAACTGCAGCTGTTAAGCTTGCATGAGTAATTTCACTGGGTGACCTCTGGCTTTGGTGCAAGTTTCACCAGCCACTTTCAAGTAATCCTGGTGGCTTAGTGCAGCACTGTGCCTTGTGGTTTGCAAGAGAAAACCGTGGCGTTCTTGGTACGCTTGTGCCACGGCCAGCCTCGTCGTCATTTCACCTGGCAAGTTTTGGTTTGCGTTTGAGAGCACAGCACCAGCTTGGAATCTGTTTCGATTGTGTGTGTGAATGGCGGCAGAAGGGCTCCCTCCAGTTGGCTCTGTGCTGCATAAGTGGTTGCTCATTTGAGACGACGCTGGTGGTCCTCCGTGGTGCGCGGCGCAAGACTGCAACTGGTGGTTGACGTGCGTGGATCTTCTCCGCGCAGCAACATGGGCAAGCGGCTGATGGCCAGGTGCCGGCGGCTCCACGAAGAGAACACGGATCTGGGCCACCAGGTCTCATCGGGCCGCACCGCCCATCTCCTGAGCGACCTGGCGCTGCATCGGAACTTCAGCGAGGAGATGAAGAATAGCCAGATAGGTAAGTTTGCTGCAAGCTGGTGGCGCTACTGTGCCCTCCTGACCTCTTCTGTTTGGTTGGCCTTGCAGAGCAAGACCAGTTCATGCTCCAGCTGGACGAGGAGGTCGAGGGCATGCAGAGCACAATCTACCTGCTGCAGCAGCAGCTTCGGGAGGCTAAGCAGCAGCTGAGCCGGCTGCAGGCAGACCGGCGACTGGCGAACGGCGCTGAGCAGCCCATGCTCAATGGACATCCGGCTGGCGACGCGCCACCGGCCACCGCCACTGCCACGACCACCACTACCGGTGCCAGTACTAAATGCGGCAAACGGGCCACGTCGAGGGCGACGCGGGCGGCGCCCCGGCGAACCGCCGCGCCGCGGACACGAAAGCGCGCGCGCGAGCAGGGTGGGGCCGCTGGCGACGGTGGCCCCGACGCCAAGGCCCTGGAGCTTGACGAGGTGCAGGTTGCGCAGACGCTCGTCAACCTGTACGTCGCCAATAAGGAACGCCAGCAGGACGGCTCTTCGGACTCGGCCGCCGCTGAGGACGCGCAGGACCTGTGACGCCAGTGTGTGATTGTGACTCAATTTGGGGGGCTCGAATAAACTGTTGCTTCCCAGCGGGAACCCTTCCTTGCCTCGTGATCACGCTGGCATTGCCAGTGACCACCACATTTCCATTGCGAGGAGCCATTTTTGTGCCCTTGCTTTGTCGGACCTCGTTGTCCACCTCGAATAGTTTATGATTATCTAGTCTGTGGTGTTTTACACCGCACGGAGCTGTGCGTTGCCGGCGTTCACTGCTTGTGCCGTTGTCAGATGGGAGGAGGTTTGGCTCCAGAAGGCGCCGCACCTCAAGGTCTCACATAACCTATCTGCCCGTCATCATTCATAAATCATCCTACCTTCCCCTCCTCCCGGATGTCCGGGGACGGAGGATTTTGTTTCAGGATGACGGCCGTACCCTGGTAAAGGGGAGTCGTGTGGTGACACGCACACAGCAGTCACCGAACACTATGCCAACTGTGTTTAAGGTCCCCGCTGTGACAGCAGGCCGAACACAGGGAGACCGGACCTTCTTTGGACCTCGGATGTCCTGAATGACAACTGTAACCCTAAAGTGCTTCATATTGACACTGTTATGGTACGCCCAGAAACCGTGCAAATAATCGGTGGCCTGCTCCACATGTCTATGAACTCTTGCTCGCTGAGGTGACGCTGCTCACGGCATATATGTCCGCCCCTCTGTAGTGTGTTGTATTCAAGGACAGTTTAATGGCACGTGGCCGAAGAGCGCAAAGAACGAAACGGCGGTGATTCACACCTTAATAGACCTTTCCAGTAATTCCGCCGCGCCACCGAGTGGCCGCGCAAAGCCCCCTGGGAAAGCGGAGCGCCACCGCGCTCACGTCTCCGACTCTGGCGGTTCTTAGGCGAACTTTTCTCTGCCATCTCGGCGTCCTTGTTGCGCTGCTGCTTCCCGCTGTTTTCTTTTAATTACATTGTGCCCATCACTCCTTTGCATCGTGTTATACAGTTAAGGATTGCGTTCCAAATCCATGGATTATCAGCCGACACAAAAAAAGTCCTGCGTTCGCCCACTGCAGCTCCCCGTGGCGGCGCACATGCTCAGTGCGGAAACAACCCTTCTGTCTGCGCTGACGCGCGCATCTGGAGCCCCAGCGGTGACGGGAGCAGCTCGTTGCCATGGTTACGGCGCGTCCGCTGTAGCGGGGTGTGCCACGCACTGCGACCTTGGCTTTACACGGCGTAGTGAAGCTTTCGCTTCAAGTAGTAGTATAAAAAAATGCGCAAAATGGGAAGGGGTTCAGGGGTTGTCCCTAGGTACAGGATCCCATTGGTTCTTGCTGCCTCTTCGGCCCGCTCAACCAGCGCTGGGCTCCAATAGTCACGAAAAAAATTGCATAAAGACGCCGTTAACCGTCAAAGCAATGCGGGGCTTGCTGCATTTTGCACGGAAGCACCAACAACGCGCACGAGAATACGTATGACGGCAGAAAGCAGCGGCACAGCAAGCCAACACGTTTCCAGCAGCCGACGCGAATGGCAATCGCTCCGTTCTGGCATCATGCCTTGCGCGGATCCGCCAGGGGATGGCGCGGCGCTGCAATTTGTGGAAAGGTCTATTTAGCGACGTGAAAGCAGCTTACAGGCCCCAAGACTTGCAGGCACGCACCGTACGAGGAAACCGAAACAAGTAGTACTTATGTCTCAAAAAGAAAACGAAGCATCTTTTACGCGATTTAACAATTGTGTCACTAATACACGTGGTTTGCAGTGAACCAGTAGAAGCCTCCTACATCAAAAACGCTTGTGAGACATCCCGGTTTTCTACGCTTAGCAAAAGCGCTTGATCGCATTGTGTTGGTGATAAAGCGGAAAAGAGGCTTCACGTGTTAATGCGTTCTCCAAAAAGCACGACGTAGGCATTGTGTCGTGGCTGTAGGACGAAGGAAAAGAAAATGTACGAGCCTGCTACTGGCTCTGTGAGCGACAAGTCACGGGCATGTCTCTGGCAAATTGTGGTTGGAAGGTGACATAGCCATACGCTGATTGGTCGTCGGGTTACGTGACGTCATGCGACCACGTGGCATGACCGCTTTGGCGGCCGCTGCCGATGGGTTTCACCTTTGGGCTGAAAGTGGGAAATCCAACCCGTCAGCACCCTCGTATCTTGAGTTGGGGCTGCTCCAAGGCCACGCAGGCACAATTGTAGGGCTTGGTAGAAAGTTGAAACTGAGATCTTAATTTGGGCTTAGAGTAACGAAATGTTATCTTAAGACTGTATTAATGAGTAACAGGCACAAACGAAACGCCGACAAAGCGAATCTGTCGCACTAGTTGCTGTAGGCGCATGAACCGCGCTGCAAGGGAAGGAATGAAGGTGGAAAGGAGCCGTAGTGAAGCGCTTGGGAGTAATTTCGACGACCTGGGGATATTTAACGTGCACTGAGATCGCACAGTACATGGACGCCTCTTCGTTTCGCCTCCATAGAAACGCAGCCGCCGGTGGTCGGGATCGAACCCGGGTACTCCGGCACAGTAGTAGAACATCTAACCCCTGCACCAGCGCGGCGGGGCTTAAGTTCATCATCATCATCATCAGCCAGATTATACCCACTGCAGGGCGAAGGCCTCTCCCATATTTTTCCACTTAACCCGGTTCTGTGCTAGCTGCATCCACTTGACCCTTGCGAACTTCTTAATCTCATCCGCCCGCCTAACTTTCTGCCGCCCCCTGCTACGCTTTCCTTCCCTTGGAATCCAGTTTGTTACCCTCAGCGACCATCGGTTATCCTCTCTTCGCACTACATGTCCTGCCCATGTCCATTTCTTCTTCTTAATTTCCACTAGAATGTCGGTAAGTTGAGTTATTTGTCTGACCCACTCTGCACGCTTTCTATCTCTTAATGTTACCCCTACCATTTTAGGTGTTGAGAAAGGAAGGCGCCGTACACTTTAGGTGGACACCACGAAATCATGGACACTCGCACTTAATTAGGTCAAGGTCATTTAAATGCCAAGTTTGGTACCACGGGAAGGCCGGTGGTGATGGATAAAATTAGCTGGGGCTTAGCTTTAGTTAAGCCTGGAAATTGCGAAAGCAATGTCCGCTTGGCTATACGCAGTATTCCGCTTGTGGTGGTGCACATTGCTAATCCACCCACGAAATGAAGGGCATATTTTTAGACGTCTCCAAACTTTATTATTCATTCACAGATTCTTTTTTCTGTAGCCTAATGAACCGCCTGCAAGCTCTTGCAACTTGTATGACGTCAATTGCTTGCCGCCGATCGCAGGTGGTCGACCGGCCGTGGAACGCAGCTGCGGCGCGCTGAAGAGCCGACTTGGTCCCCCGTCTCTCGTTCTGATATGACATCAGTAGTCACTTGACCGACTACCGCCGCCGCTCGACCGTGGAGCGTAGCTACGGCGCGCCAAAGAGCCGACTTGCTACCCTGTCTTTCGCTCTGGTATGACGTCAGTAGTAGCGTGACCGACCGCCGCCGTCGCTCGACCGTGAAGCATAGCTACAGCGCGCTGAAGAGCCGACTTGCTACCCAGTCTCTCGCTCTGGTATGACGTCAGTTGTCACGTGACCGACCACCGACCGTGAATGGTAGGCTCCGGTACGGCGAAAAGGCGAAACCTGGCGTAGTATCATCATCATCATATACCCACTGCAGGGCGAAGGCCTCTCCCATATTTCTCCACTTAATCCGGTTCTGTGCTAGCTGCATCCACTTGACCCCCGCGAACTTCTTAACTTCATCCACCCACCTAACTTTCTGCCGCCCCCTGCTACGCTTTCCTTCTCTTGGAATCCAGTTTGTTACCCTAAGCGACCATAGGTTATCCTCTCTTCGCACTACATGTCCTACCCATGCCCATTTCTTCTTAATTTCCACTAGAATGTCGGTAACTTGAGTTATTTCTCTGACCCACCCTGCCCGCTTCCTATCTCAATGTTACCCCTACAATTTTTCGTTCCATAGCCCTCTGGGTTGTCCTCAACTTAAGTAGAACTCTCTTGGGTAGCCTCCACGTTTCAACCCCATAGGTGAGTACAGGTAAGTTGCAACTGTTGTATACTTTCCTCTTGAGCGATACCGGTAAGCTGCTAGTCATAATCTGCGAGTGCTTGCCAAAGGCGCTCCATCCCAATCTTATTCTTCTTGTTATTTCCTTTTCATGGTCCGGATCTGCGGTTACTACCTGTCCTAAGTAGACATAATCGCCTACTTCCAGTACTTCGCTACCTAATGTAAACTGCTGTTCCTTCCCGAGGCTGTTGAGCATTACCTTAGTCTTCTGCATATTGATTTTCAAGCCTACCTTTCTACTTTTCCTGTCTAGGTCATCAATCGTTATTTGCAGTTCATCCCCCGAGTTGCTTAGCAAGACAATGTCATCAGCAAATCGCAGATTACTGAGGTATTCTCCATCTACCCTTATAACTAACTGCTCCCATTCC
The DNA here is from genome assembly GCF_055883805.1 of Amblyomma maculatum. Classification (NCBI taxonomy): domain Eukaryota; kingdom Metazoa; phylum Arthropoda; class Arachnida; order Ixodida; family Ixodidae; genus Amblyomma; species Amblyomma maculatum. Next base: position 405,981,075 of record NC_139344.1, read on the forward strand.
AAGTCTCTGAATACTTCCTCTAAGCAAGCCGTGAATAGTACTGGGGAGATTGTGTCTCCTTGCCTAACACCTTTCTTTATGGGAATTTTATTACTTTCTTTATGCAGAACTGTGGTTGCTGTGCAGCCACTATATATATCTTCCAGCACTTTCACGTACGGCTCGTCTACCCCCTGATTTCGCAATGCCTGCATCACCGCCGATGTTTCAACTGAGTCAAATGCTTTTTCGTAATCAATGAATGCTATGTATAAGGGCTGGTTATATTCCGAGCACTTTTCTATCACCTGATTGATGGTATGGATATGATCGATAGTAGAGTACCGTTTCCGAAAACCTGCTTGATCCTTTGCTTGATTGCAGTCTAAGGTTGTCCGGATTCTATTAGCGATTACCTTAGTAAATACCTTATACGTAACAGACTGTAAGCTGATTGGTCTGTAATTTTTAAGGCGTAGTATTGCTGTCGCAATAAAATTCTAGGTGGCACTTTGGACCATTGAAGTGTGATGAGGCGAAAGCTTTTGTTAGAAATGCCGATAGTCCTGCGTTACTACGTGTGCTTCTGTATGCTGAGCGGTGCGGCGTTGAAGGAAGCCCTAAATGAAATGCCTGAATCGGGCGCCTGGCGGAGTCGGCTTCGTATTTGTGAAGCGCTTGCCCAAGCATCCTTGGCCGACCACTTGCGTGTGGCCGACGTTCGGAAAATGGTCGGCAGCCACTTAGTCGGCAAGTGAACCACGGCGAGTGGTCGGCCCGGAGGTGGCCGCCAGCCATTTCGGCAAGTAGTTCGCAGCAGGCTCTGGCCCGACTTCGCGGGCGGACTAAATGCCGGGCACGGCACCAGGTTAATGGCAAGAGTGCGGCAATGAGTCGGTCCGACCGTTGAGGCGGTACAGTGAAAAAAGTTATGAAGAGCACGACTGCTATTTTTTTTATTTGTCTTTTACTTGGCTTTGGTTTTTCGCGATGTTGTGTAATTTGCGCTTAGTATGGAACAAAATGATGCATGCTATTTAGTGTAAATGTTTTGTTACATTAATTAATGCTATTGTTTGTTTAACTTGTCGTTCACATTTTTAGTGAATGCTATAGCTGTTAGTAAAATTTAACTAGTTTTCCTGATTAACAGTAAGCCACGAGGTGGCCGCTATTTCATGTGTAGATCATGTCATTATACTTTTTGCTTGTTACGAAACGTAACAGTAGGTGATGTAACATCAATTATATTCTGGCGAACACGCGCCCGTACACCCCATTTAGCCCGTATCACTCACAGAAATTTGTCCGTATATGGCAGGGCACTTGAGTAGACACAACTTCGCATTGTAATGGGGAAAAATGTCATTGTGTAAAATAAAAGAAGCGGTCAGAAGAGAAAAAGCACATGGAGGCTGACATGCTTAGGGTACTGGCAAACCTTGGCCGTGGCGAACGCTCCAGCAGGCAAGCAAAGAGACAAACTAAAGACACGACTTAGCAGTTGGAGAAGAGAAAGGCGTACATGGAGGGATGGTGATGTCATCGGTCATTACCAGACGTGACGTTACATCGGGTCATAGCCGATGGCATGATTGGCTGATTGATATCTTTATTCTTCCACCAGATATGTAGGCCCCGCTAGTCCCCGTCCCAGGTACACACGTCTAGGGGACGGGGGCCGGGTCCACCGCGCTTGGAAGCAGGCAAAGAGGTCTGCTCTTCGCGGCTTCTTTCGCCATGCAGATGGCTTGTTGCTGTGGAGCAGGGACCTCGCTCCGCAGCAGGGCTTCCCAGGCTTCTCCACATCTTATACTTGCTTTAGCCTCTGGGGAGCTAGCGCATTCCCAGCTTATGTGGCCTGGGGTCTCTCTCGCCCACAGTGCTTGTGTGATTTTTTCTGCCGTCTATCTGGACATAATATGCCCAGACCGGGTTCGCGTAGTTACCAGCTTGCAGGCGTCGCCATGCGCCTGCCTCTATTGTAAACTTTTATCCGGTGGTGGCATATGCACTTTCCTGCTTAACCTGTAATTTTCGAGAATCTCAGTCTATCTTTGCCGAGGCTCGGCTATGTTCCGGTAGTCGGGCGGCTCCAAGTTACCCGGAAGTAGAGAGCTCGGGCTAACTCGTGGCCCGCTTCGTTGCTAGGAATGGGCGCGTGTGCAGGGGTCCGAATTAGGATAATTTTTCCGTTTAGTCGTCTTCTGGTCAGAATTCTTGCCGTTTCCGGCGAGATCCTACACTTACCAAAATCCCAGATGACCGTTTTGCTATCGCTATGAAATTGGCTTCTGTTCCGACTCAAGCGAGCGCTATCGCAACTTTTTCAGCCTTTTCCGTGTGGCGGCTTCTAATGGTGGCGGCCGATACGGGGGCACCTCTGCCTTCGATCAACGAGGCGACCGCCTCACCCGACTTGCCGCGTCCACGTACACAACCGACTTGCTGTCTATCGAATCGAATTGTCTGATTAGTGCTTCTGCTCTTTTCCCTCCTCTCTGTTTTGAATATGGGATGCATGCTAAGAGGGAGGGAGGGAATGATTAGATGTTCTCGGCAGTCCTTCGGGATGTTTGATCTTCCTCGTAGTCCCGTATCTGTTTGTGGGCCTACCATTTCGAAGATAGTTCTGCCCTTGGTCGTTCGGCTTAATCTTTCGAGCTGCGAAATTCTGACAGCCTCCGCTATTTCGTCGCAGGTAATGTGCACTCCCATAGAAAGGAGCTTCTCCGTAGATGTGATTTGTAAGCCCAGGATCCTTTTTATGCACTGTCGAATGAGTGTCCAGTCTCCTCTTCTGCGACCTGAGGTTTAAGAATGGCGTGACAGAGCTCACGTGGCTTATTACGTATAGTCACGTGACAATGCCGTGATCACAAATGAACACACAGGCATAGAAGCACTGAAATTAACTGTCTATTGGGCTTACTTGCGCCCGCAAAAGAACTGAGCGAGTCGGCGGTGGCGACATCAACAACCGTGCTCGGCGGTCGTCAAACAAAAAATGCCCATCGCATGTGCCAACGCTCAATTTAAAGGCGGCAAGGAAACACCGAGATGAAGCCGCAGGGCGTGACTAGCGTAATCTAGAACATTGCAGAAACATACGCGAGTGGCAGGAATCTTCTAGATTCCCCTTGACGCATATTGTGCGACAAACAAAATAATAACGCAGCATCTCGCGACAACGAGCATGAACAAAAGCAAAGGACAGAATCGATCCTCGCGTTAGAATCTATGTGACAAGGCCGCATGCCGGCTGCTGTCAAAAAGAACAAATAAAGATTTCAATAGATCGCGGCATTAGGCAGTGTCTCGATACTTAAAATAAACACATAAAATAAACAAAATACGAAAAATTTAAACAACTAGGGCCTTTAACGTGCGCAATAAGGCTTTCGGCATACAATATGGACGATTTCTAGGCGCGTCCTGCGCCGCTGGGATATGGTCGTCAGGCAGGCAGGCGGGCACAGGCAGGCGGGCACAGGCAGGCGGGCACAGGCAGGCGGGCACAGGCAGGCGGGCACAGGCAGGCGTTCGCAGGCAGGCGTTCGCAGGCAGGCGTTCGCAGGCAGGCGTTCGCAGGCAGGCGTTCGCAGGCAGGCGTTCGCAGGCAGGCGGGCGCAGGCAGGCGGGCGCAGGCAGGCGGGCGCAGGCAGGCGGACGCAGGCAGGCGGGCGCAGGCAGGCGGGCGCAGGCAGGCGGGCGCAGGCAGGCGGGCGCAGGCAGGCGGGCGCAGGCAGGCGGGCGCAGGCAGGCGGGCGCAGGCAGGCGGGCGCAGGCAGGCGGGCGCAGGCAGGCGGGCGCAGGCAGGCACAGGCAGGCAGGTACAGGCAGGCAGGTACAGGCAGGCAGGTACAGGCAGGCAGGCGCAGGCGGCAGGCACACGCAGGCAGGCACAGGCAGGCAGGCACAGGCAGGCAGGCACACGCAGGCAGACAGACAGGCACAGGCAGGCAGGATAAAAGTCCTGCCTCGCGTACAGGCGTCTCAAGTAGTGCATGCAGTCGGGTGAGATCAAATAAAACAGCTGGGCTGGGCGTTTCATTAAGTCACTACTACATAGCAACTAGCTCGTAAAACAGTGGTGAAGCAATTTGCGCACTTTGCTCTAAGACAGTGAGACAGCACTCTCATTCCCTAAGAAAAAGCCTGGCCTTTCTCAACCCCTCCCTCCCTCCTTTGAGGAATCAGGGCGTTTCAAGGATCGCAGCAGGTACAAGTGCTTCCCTGAAATATTTAAATGTCATCCTCAGCATTTTTGACTGCACTCACCGCTATACTGTTGTCGCATTTCGACGGTAATTGTCACTAAGACGTCGAAATTGCGCTCAATGAGAGGTCTTATACAATTACGTAACTCATGGAAGCTGCGGGAAAACGCTAGTGATGTGCCACAGATACTTAGCTTTGGCACAATTTTATGTGGTAGGAAAGCGGTTTTGTCGGTAAAATTAATGTATTTGCTCTCACGTGACGCTAACTTAGTTACCATATATTCCTCCGCAGTGCAGCTTTAAAACCGTGGATATATGTATGACCGCGTATAGTTGGCGTCTCAACAATCGATGACTTTATTGACATTATTATATTCTGAAGCGACTTGCGTAGAACCCGCTGAATGCGGGCGTCTTTGTTTGAGCTAGCGGTTGCCGTAAATTATGGCGCGTCGGAGCTTTTCTGACCTCTCAATGTGGCGTGTATATTTGGAAAACATAGCATCTATTCACGGGGCTGATATTCCAGATTTGCTCCCCGTTTCACTGAAACCTTCTCTTTAGGCTCCCGCCGATTAGGAATGAGAATTTCCGAATTTCCGCATCAGGTTCGTTGCCACGATGCGGTAAACTTCAGGTTCGGACGATGTGCGTTGGAGTTTGCCGAGGATAATAAACATATGTCAAGCGACCAGAAAAAAAATAAAAGATTTAGGTCCGGACCTGGCATCCGGGCTACACCGCGGCGCCCATTCAGGAGCGCTATACGGTGTGGTTAGTGCTCTACTTCAGGTTCGGACGATGTTTGTTGGAGTTAGCCGGCGATAAAAAAAAAGCTTATCCCCTTACTGCACGAATTTTATTTTTCTGCCTAAAAAAATTAGTGTGCTCCATTCATGATGCAAATGCCTATATCAATCTTGGGTTTGAGAAAAACGATGCAGTTGCAGTAATTTTGTGAAATATTGTCGTGTATCATATATCATACACCATGTGGTTAAGGGTATTTTTGCGAGAATATAAAATCTCTCAGAAGTAGCTCTAACTGAATGAGATTTACATAATTGATTAACAAACGGCAATTTCATGGCAAAAACTTTTTTAGAGTTCCAAACTGACCTGATCTAAAGAAATTATGACTGTAGCACATGGCGTCCATCTAAAACTGCGGTATTTCCTGCAAGCTTTCTCAACGAAAGACCTTCGCGACGTTTTCCTTCCTCCTACTAACTAGAGAATGTTGTCTTTTTTCTTGGCAGTCAGTGCGCTCTATAAAGATCTCTAAGTACACTTTCACTTTGATTACCACAGGATGTCTAATGAGCACAGGACCCAACATTCAGGTCTGTCACACACTGTAATTTATTTATACAACATACCTCTAAAGGCCCTCAGTTCGAGGGTATTACACAGGGGGATACAGACATGTCATCAAAAGTAAGCAAATAAACCACAATTACAAGAAAAACAAAACAGATAAAAGCATATAAATATTTGCAAAATGCAAAACACAAAATTAAACATTGAAGCTTAAAAGGAAACAAACATGAACAGGGAGCCAGACAGTAACGTTGATATAAGTTATACAATGTCTCACACAACAGCATGAAAATAAAACAAGAATTATCGTTAACCGAAATAAAGACAGACACCTGATCCACTGGGAAGGTAACAATGAACATGAAAAGTTTAAGCAGAGGTAGTGGCAGCCAATAGAGTATAAAATTTATACCCCTACTTTGACTAGAATCAATATCTAATCAGACAGAGAGACATACAGACAGACAGACAGACAGACAGACGGACGAGCAAGCAAGCGGGCGGGCGGGCGGGCAGGCAGGCAAGGCAAGGCAAGGCAAGGCAAGGCAGGCAGGCAGGCAGGCAAGGCAGGTAGGATATAGATAGATAGATAATAGATAGATAGATAATAGATAGATAGATAGATAGATAGATAGATAGATAGCTAGATAGATAGATAGATAGATAGATAGATAGATAGATAGATAGATAGATAGATAGATAGATAGATAGATAGATAGATAGATAGATAGATAGATAGATAGATAGATAGATAGATAGATAGATAGATAGATAGATAGATAGATAGATAGATAGATAGATAGATAGATAGATAGATAGATAGATAGATAGATAGATAGATAGATAGATAGATAGATAGATAGATAGATAGATAGATAGATAGATAGATAGATAGATAGATAGATAGATAGATAGATAGTGTTTGAGTGTGCCTCAACAGCCAAGTAGCCTAAAGGAGCGCACACTAGGTCAGATACATCAGAATGACCACTTAAAAACCTATAAAACCAGGCATGAAAACAACAATTAAGCAGATATATCCGTGTCAGTAAACGTTTTGTTGTACAGGATTTGTAAACGAGTCAATGGACAGTTGGCGTGCAAATCTGGATAAAATGTGTCAAAACATCTTGCGGCCTTTGCATGCGGCACACGAAAATTCAGCGACATCATTAAGGTCCCACAGTTAATGAAACCGCGCACAACTTTTTGCAAAAACTGCATGCCACGCATGAGTCGCCTGTCACCAAGGGTACACATATTGAGGTCTTCCAAGAGAGTATCGTAGTCGTAGAAACGACGGCGTCCAATATATCTATCATAAAAGATGCGTATGAGCATACGCTGGACACTTTCAATTTTTGTGCAGTAGGTGGCAGATACGTTATTCCAGGATACTGACTCGAACTCAAGACGCGATCTCACACGGGTACAGTATAGAGTGCGTAGACATTTGTGCTGTTGAATTTTTTTGTTAGTCTAGAGATAAGACCAATATGTCTCAATGCGCGCAACACAATTGAATTTACATGCAATCTAAAATCAAGCCTTGCATCAACAACAACACCAAGGCCTCGTATATGGGCCACACGAAAAATCTGACCAGCCAAAAATCTATAATCAAACACAACTGAGTCGCATTTCCCAGTTAGAGACGTACAGGACGGAAGTCTTTTAATATTCAACTTTAAGCGATTCAGCAAACACTATTTCTCGACGTTGTTAATGTCAGCTTGCAATTGGCGGCAGTCTTCAATATCTCCAACATTACGGAATAATTTGAAATCATCTGCGAAGAGCAAAATTCTCGAGTTCTCTACATGTAACGACAAATCATTAACAAACACTAAAAACAACAGCGGTCCTAAGTTGGAGTCTTGAGGCACTCCCGAAGATGATAGAAATTCGTTGGACACACAGCCGGAAAATTGAACCATGTTACGGCGGCCGCCAAGGTAGCTTTTGAGCCACCTACAGTACATGGGGCAAAGTCCGTATTTTTCCATCTTCATCAGAAGTACCTCATGGGAAACCGTATCGAAAGCTTTAGTCATGCCGAAGTAGATTGCATCTGCCTGACCGCGATTAAATACATGTGGGCCAGTATAACCAAGAAAGCTGCATAAATTCGTTTCCACAGTTCGACCTTTTAAAAAACCATGCTGCAGAATTGAGATCTTCTGTTTGAAGTATGAGCCCATGCGTTAACCATTTCAAAAACTTTCGGAAAAGAACAAATCAGTGACACAGGTCGATAGTTGTTCACATCCCAAGCATCGCCAGACTTGAATACAGGAACAACTAATGACAATTTCCAATGACAAGGAAAAACACCAGTTTGCAAAGATAAGTTGAACAAATGCGCTAAAACAGAGCCAAAAATGTCAGCGCATCCTTTTATTATGAAGCTGGGAATATCATCAACTCCTGTTGAAAGTTTTGGCTTAAGTTTCTGAATCGCCAAAATAACCCCATGCTCGGCAACATTAAGATAAGCCGAACAGTCAGCGCTCTCGTCAAAAGTGATAATAGCAGTTGTGTTATCATGGCACACAAAACAAGAGCTGAAGTGATCAGCAAAAGCTTGGCAAACATCTTGAGGTCTAAAACATATCCCACCGCACGTCTTTATCACATAGTATATAAGAGAAATACGCAATAACTTATACAGGACACAGGAAGAAACACATACATACACATACAAGTTATTGCGCATTTCTCTTATATACTATCCAGCACCAACTAGCCCGACAATTCACGCTCTTCTGGTCTTTATCACAGCAGCACTAAACTTATCATTTCTTTGTTTGCGCACAAAATCCCAAAAACTGTTTGGTTCCTTTTTAAAGTTCTGCTCAAGAAGTTTAAGGTACTCGGCTTCATCACGTGCAATCAGTTTTTTCACAATTTTTCTGCACAATGAATATCTTTGGTACCAATATTCACTTTCTGATTTCACGTAGAGTTTATGATACTTCTGTTTTTTTTCTTCAAGTATATACCCTAGCAAAAAAGACCAATAGGGTGCGTTATTGGTTTTATAAGAATCGGTATTGGTTCTGTAGGTATGCTATGTGTTTTATCTGCATTTCTATGAGACTTATTCAGAAACTCATAAATCTTATAGACTGGTACATATTTGTCCTATAGGCAATAGTATTGGTTTCATAGGTTTATCGGTGGGTTGTATAAGAAAAGTATCAGACCAGTGCAGAAGCCCATACATCTTATAGGCTGATACATGCTTGTCTTGTAGACTACTACATATTGGTTCATGTGTCTGATACATCAGTATGCCTTTGTTTATGGGTCTTGCATGCAGGATCAGTACGTTGGAGATTTTAGGTCTTTGTCATTGTTTCCTTTTCCATCTCGGACACATCCCCAAAACTCACGCATTCATCCCGTTTATTGAGTGTTGCTGTAACGTACAATATTAGCCGCAATAACAATTGAGAACGCTGCGCGCGGTCTCAACAAACTACGTACGGTTGGAGCCGCAAGACGCGCGACGCTGTTGCTACTGGATCACTGAATGGAGATGGGAAAGCACGCGGATATAGCACGGTTCTGTCGGGGCCCAGCTCAGTCACAATCACCTACATGTGCAAATGGATTGAGAGGCGCGCGTCCAAGCAACTGCAACGCTGCAACCACCGCCGAAGCGAGAGGAGTCGACATCGAGCACGCGACGAGTACGGCTCGAGCTGCCGACGCGGTAGCGCGATGCCGGCGGCGTTTCGCAGCGGAGAGGTAGGTTTCCTTTCTCTCACTCCCACTCCCGCGCAAGCGTTCCCGTGCTGGCCTCTCTCATCCTCCTTTCCACCTCTCCTCTGGGCGCGCATGCGCAGCTCCGTAGAGGCATTGGCGCTGGCGCGATCGCTGATCGGGCGGCAGTTCGGTCGGTGCCCTGTGTTTACAAGTTTTCGCCGATTTTCGGGGTGCTTCTCGAGGATATCAACGTTCCAGCGCACGTTCAGCTTTTGATCAGGTGCGTGTGCATCACTTGCAACTTCGGGCTGACGTTTATACTTTCTCAGTGTATGATGTGGCTTTGCGTTGCAGAATGCCGTTGCCTGCACGCCAACAAAGGAATTTGAATCGCGCGGTGTGATATAACGCAGCGTCGAGTTTTAAAGTTGTCGGCACGATTTCTTGAAAGTATTGATGAAACTTTTTAGCGTTAATCTGTTTTCGAATATCGTGCGCACTGTGTTTAAGTGGCAGAACCTGTGGTGAGGCGCAAGGCGGAATGTTGGTTCAGCAGCTACCTCGGCGTTCAGTAATGGCGGCGCCTCTCCTAACTGACGCGCGCAATCGCGGTTGCCGGTATATGTGTGGACCGATTTTTTGAAGTCATGGTGGTGTCGCGTTCTTGAAATCGCTTATTTTTCAAGCTGTAACGCAATTTTTTATTTCTTTCAGGTGCCTTAGCATTCGAGAGACTACATCATCGGGCCGAAATCCGCAATCTTGGAATCGAGGGCTACCTGGATGCAGTCAATGTTTGGATTATGTGCCAGTATGCGTTGCCGCTGTCATTGTGGAATAAAATGTGTATACATGCACCTGCTGCGTAACTCATCCCTAGAAAATGGAACATAGCTGCCCTCTCCTTTCAGGTGTCCGGAGAGGTAAAACACCCGCAGCTACTCGATGAGACCAATATTCCATAGGGCCTACAAAACCAATAGGAAGCCTACTGGTTTTGTAGGTCTATCAGATTATTGACAGCTATGGGTGTACTAGCATTACAGACCTATCAGTTTATCAGATGCCATAGGACCGATAAAACCATAGCCTATACGACCAGTAAACAATTGACCTATAAAACCAATACTCTAGTAGACCTGTAAAACCAATCGGCTAGGATACCCATAAGACCAATACTCTGGCAGACCTATAAAACCAATATCAATAATCTGATAGGCTATTAGTTTTCTATCGGATTTTTTTGCTAGGGTAATGTCTTAAATCGCGCGAAAACCAGCAAGGAAATCTACACTTCTTCGAAATTTACGGCGTGGTATACATTTTTTCATTATACCCTGTACAACTGATGTAAGTAGCTCAACGCCTGTGTTTACATCCTCAATTTCAAGCAATTCTGACCAGTCGTAGGCCTGAAGATCATTGCACAGCGTAAGGTAATTGCCATACGCGCGTATTTAAAATTTTCTGGCACCATCTAACGCACTGGACGAAAAGACAAAAAGAACAACAAGGTAAACGGACAATGAAATTTGTCTACCAGAACAAGATGGGAAGAACAGAACAAGGAAGGGGAAGTAATCTGAACTCCAAAAAGTATGTAAAATCATTCGAGCGCGGTGAATTTATTTCTTGCTTATGAAACTATGAAACACCATAAAGTGACGAAAATGACCCCTAACTCCATGGTGTATCATATCTGATACACGAGTAAATAGCCTTGTTACAATTATAGCGCAGATGATGCTGTAACCAGACAAAATAAATCCCAGTGATTACCTAATAAATTTCTGGGAGCGCTAGTCAGAAGACAAAAATGTTCCCAGCTATCGATTTTCTGCAAACGATAAAAAATGACACCTTGTTGCAGATTTGAAATTACAAAATATTAAATAATTAACTCTAGAGAGTCACTTACAGTGCACAGAAATTCCAGACAGTGCACACTGTGATACAAATAGTAAAATTTATTTTCTTGCTGTTGAAAGCAGTTTAGCACGAAGGTATTTTACCGTATCATATATGATACATTATGCGGTAAGAGGATGTCAAGCAACCATAAAAAAAAAAAAAGAAAAAAAAAAAAGATCTGGGTCCGGACCTGGCATCCGGGCTACACCACGGCGCCCATTCAGGAGCGCTATCCCACTACTGCGACACGCGGGAGCTTTTGCCTGCTGCGTCTCCGCCCTGGGCCGGTCCGCTCCTCCTTAGGCGACCTGGTCACCACAGGCCTCCACCCGGGCGACCATATCGACGCCTCGCTTAGCGCGGACGCCCCGTCAACATGGGACGACCGCGGCACAGAACCCCCGGCGCCAGACCGTCCTCCAGATCACGCCTCCAAGTAGCTGGATTACAGGAGTACGCCACGACTCCCGGCCGGTACACCAGCTTTTGCAAACGTTATTTGCACACACATGTTAAAAACAATTTCGCTTGCTTTTTTTCTTTAACAGGTATCTAACGGCGACCACAAGGCCACAAGGCCACGCATAAGAACACGAGGCCGAATAGATCGAACCATGGGGCACTCGAATATGCTCGAAACCAACTGCGGCGACAGCGCACTTCACATTAACAAAGTTGACACGTGGTGGCGCCACCCGACCGCTATGCGGAGTGTGTGTGCTGTGAGGCGGGATATTCATACGTTTCAAACTGTCACGTCCAGTTTCTTTGCGTATTTTGAGCAAGTGTTCAGCTTTACTCATGTACCTAGACGGGTGTCTAGGTGAACCCATGAAGTGAGTCATAACTTGAAGAAAGAAAAAGCAGGAGAAGGCCAGTGAGAAGACTCAGTCGAGTCCTCGCTCCGTGTCATCGTTTCCAACCGCCGCGATTTTATTATTGAGATGAAGCAAGATATCCTGCTTGAGAGAAATGTAAGACAGCTGAATGCAGCGACGGCACCCTTCACGGAGAGTTCGAGGTTTCGTTCGGTAATAAATAACTTTCATAAACGACAATTGTTTGGCGTCCTATCAACACACGTAATAGTACGACGTGTGCTCCTAGGCGCCTACTGGTCGCGTACTGGGAGAATGAAGATTGCTCTCTATGCGCAGCTCCCAGAATAAATAATTGACGACCTTTTTATTTTTTAAATCGGAAAGCGCCAATAAAATTAAGCCAGATTCTTGACTTGAAATTCGTGTTTAACCGAAAACGGTTGGTATTTCCGGCACTCATGGCAGAATTAGAGCTATATTCAGTACCTGTAATGACAGGACACAGGTGAAAATTAAGAAAACACTTAAGGAAGTACTTTCCACTGCACATGTTTTGGCACAAAGAACATTTGATTTGTAGCTAGTACACGTCAACTAAAACCGCACATAAATGTCACTAAACTTATAGTGAAATAGATTACATTTTAGTATTTTGTACCAAAGTGTCATTCTCTGATTTCCGCGGTGGTCAAGCGGCAGTTCTACTTCTGCGATTGAATTGTTCAGCGCGGTCTAATGATACGCGCTACTCCAGCTCAGAGGAAAACGGAACCAGACCTTGACAGCCAAGTTTTTAGTGTAAAACCATTGCTTGACTCACGTGTGGCGAGAACAGAGTGCGTCTTAGAGGCCGTGGACAAAGCGTGTCCGCACAAGCGGTCATTCATCAATCGCATGGGTAACTATATCAGAGTTGATTAAGGTTTATATCGACGCTAATATTAATTACTTAGGTCAATGGAACGTTTAAATGATTGGTTAGTCAATCAATTTGAACTAATTAGGCCATGGACATAGCGAGTCCGCATACTTTGTAACATCGGGTAATTTGATCAAATTTGGTATCCTAATTCGAGCATGGGGAAATAGTTGATCGTGAGATCCAAATTTAGATGAACCACCTCGAAAATTTGGCCCCTGGAGCGCCTAAAATTGACCTCATCATAACTGCACCGAAATTGATGTCCAGTCTAAATAGTCAGAATATGGTCAATTCAGTGACCTGAAAATTAAGATGTGCCGACCTGAAAATTGGGGTTGACCGCACCCAAAATTGATTTGATCTTGCCAGAATCTGACCAAAATTGATGCCTAATCAAATTCGAGTATGGCCACTTCAGTGTTGACCTCCAAATTGGGATAGGTTACCCCAAAATTTAACTCCTTAGATCCCTAAAGTTTTACGTCGTGAGAATTTGTCCACACCCGATCTCTAACCTAATACGAGTATGGCCAATTCAGTGATGATCTCCTAACTTACTTGGTCCAAACCTGAGATTTGGCCCCTTGGATTGACTTCGTTCGCATTTTGGTCAAAATTGTTGTCTAACCTAATTTGAGAATGGTCAGTTCAGTGGTGGATTGCAGATTTGGGTGGGCCAGCCTCAAAGTTGCCCCCCCCCCCCCCCCGGACACCAAAAATGTGACTTAGTCAAAATATGACTGTCATTGCTGTCTAATCTAATTCGAGTATGGCCAAATCAGTAGCGACCTACAAACTTACGTAGGCCACCCCTGACAATCGGCCTCCCTGGACCCCCATAATCAGACTCCATCAAAATGTAGCCAAAATCACTGCCTAACTTAACTTTAGTATGGCAGACTGAACGGTGACTTCCAAATTTGGGTGGGCCACTCTCCAAATTTGCCCCCTTGGCACCAGAAATTCGACTTTGTTCTAATTGCAATGAACAATAGATGTAGTGCTGCAACCCATGATTGTATTCATTTTTTTGTTATCTGTGCTTGCCACTCCCCTCAATAATGCCCGCAGGGCCATGAGGGTATTTCAAATAATTAAATAAATAAAAATAAATAGATAGTAAGCAACGAAACCCAGAACTCATAACGGAACCAAGCATGGATCTCGAAATGATGTCGCATTTCTGGGAGTCAGCATCTTACGTATTTATTCAATTCTAAGCAGCCCCTTCTTTAACATCGGGATGTCCGTAGTGTGGGGTATTTAGATTAGAAAAATCTAGAATACTCATTCCCCCATTCCTATTTACTGGTCGATATTTTGAGGAGACAGGCGCGAGAAATAACATTTTATTTGGCAAACATCTGCCGCAAACGCGATTAAAGAGAGCTTAAAGTTCAAGCTGTGAGATCCCTCTTCAAACTCATTCCGACATTCTTTACGGATGCCAAACAGCAGCTACCAAAGAAAGCGATTCGGGCCCGCGATGCCTGAGAAGCCTGCTGTGACCTGCAGAATGGCCACCGATTCAAGATCTACTTGACAACACTGATGAGTAATCAAGATCACTCTCGGGTGGCTTCTGTCGTCCTGCGCCGTCAGCTGTGGAGTAGTGTCATAATGCAACACAAGAAGCTGGATATCGCATCGTAAACACAGCACCACCTCGGTCTCCAACGGCTCCGACTAGACTGAGTGATCAAGAGAGCCGGCAGCCTTGTCAACACTCTCTTCCTAGCAAAAAAGGGGCTGCTTAGATTTACACGCAATGTTTTTTTTCCAACCGTTTTGTGCAACGTTCTCCCTAAACTCGCAAAAACAATTGCTGATTAGAATCAGGGAGAGCTTAGAATCGCGAAAGTACGGTGTGTATATTTTTGTGTATGTAGCATGTTTGGGAATGTCGCGTCACTGTTGAACAGATTGAGCTCATGGACAAATTTTAAATCAAACAAATGCAAACGTTTAGTCGTGCATTTGCGCTCTTTCTTGCTGCTAAGGTGAAAATTGTTCACGAGGTCGCATGCAGAGTAGGTGTATGAGGGCGTGTTCTCGATGGCTACGTTTAATGCATTTTAAGGCGAAAGCCTTGAATGGCTCATACTGTCGCCCGTTCGGTCTCACTATAATTGTCAATCATCCTGACATCTACGCCGGGCACGTGAGAAACGTATCTTAGTTCTCCTTGTCTAGCGCCTAGCCAGCGCGGTTGCCATGGAGACCGCTGCCGCTAGTAATTGGTACAATTCCGGAGAAGTACCGCAAAAATCAATATATCATCCCAAATGAAACAAGGAGTCGCTTTCTCAGGAAGTCTCAAATAATACCGCCGTGGGACATGTTTGTTGTATTTAGGGAGCTTATTGGGACATTGTTCAGGATTTCTTCCTTGGCGTGTTATATAGACTCGGTCTTGCAGAGGCCGTGTAAGAAACATGCAATTATATGTTGTCTTCCAAAAATGCTTTTTTCCAGTTCTCTAAGCCTGAGCACACGTTGGCGTTCTGAGCAGGCTCAACATGCCATCTTTAATCTGCATTGAGACAATTAGGGCAGGGCTGGTGTAGGAAGAATTTTGAGGCAGAGTTGAATTTCAACAGAAAAGTGGCCACCGTGCTGGAGGGTTATAATTATTTTGTGTTGAACTAGAGTTGAAATATGGGCTGATATATATGGATGATGAAATGATATATATATATGGATGTTGAATTATGGATGATGAATTGAATTATGGGTTGAAATATGAGTTGAAATATGCGCTAATTCAACACGTGAATATTATTTGGCTAAAAACCTTACGTACTGCAGACTGTATATCTGCATATGCCTAGTACTGAGTGTCATTTTAGACAGGCAGGGAATGTCGCATAGTATGTATAAAAACAAACACAGCAGAAACGATTTTTTCTTTATTGCCGGGTTTTGACAAATTACACACATTACAAACTCTTACGCACAGATTCACAATTTGCAAAGCATAAAAGTATTTTTTTCTTTATCGCCAGTTCTCAACAAATTCAAAAGAGCTCACAGGAAAGCATCCACATGTGGCCTACCTACAACTTGGCGTATGCTTTGTTACATTCAAATTCTCTAAGCGTTGTCAACGGTTCCAGCCGTGGAATCCATACTGGTGTACATGACTGCGTTTTCAGTTCCTCCAAAAACCACTCCCGAAAATACATGTGAGCAGGCCTGCATCGGGGTCGCAGCAATAACCAGCCATTCTCGACCGCCATATGGAGGCCCATCAGCGTGATTTGGTCAAAACGCAGCAAAACACCTCTTTCCAGAAATGCAAATAAAAAAACAAAAAAACAAACAAACATGATCCATGGTCTTCGGTTGCTTGCAGATTAAGCAGTGTGATCCCCAGGGAAGAAACATTTCCTTTCCCTTCAAACATGATTCGGCAGGTAATGTTCCGGTTTGTAACTTGAAAAAAAAAAAAAAGAAAAGAAAAAAGAAAAAAAAGTCTTGAACCGTGAGAGCACTTCCATTCTTTTTACTCTAACACATTGCTCCCTGGGCCTCCACTGTACAAGGCCGTGTACAAGGGCACCGGCAGAACCGCGTCACATACATCCTGATACAAATTTTTCCTTGATACGGCGTACAGGTATTCATTAGAAAAGCGCACGGATAGAAATCTCACTCTGGAGGCTGCCACCTTCAAAAACTCAAATGTACCGCCCGGCATGCATGCAGCAGTTGGGACAACAAACTCAGGCACAGCCCTCCCAAGTCTTACTTGACACACTGTACGCAAAAAAAGATCCAGAAAATAACGCACAAATAAAAATAGATCAACAGGTTGCCTTATGAACAAACGTCCGAGTTCCAGCCCTCCATCCTTCACCATCTGAACAATTTGGTACGTGCGCACCACTACCAACTAGAAGCCCATACAAATATAGCAAACATTATGTGTAACCTTTGTACATTTTTTTCTTGTAACAAGTACGACAATTAACAATGAAATACACATTACACACTAGCTCTTGCAAAAATGGATAAATGAGCTCCTTTCCACTTTTCCGCTTTGTCGCGCGTTTCTTGTGCCTGTTGTTTCCACTAAGATTCACTCTCCCTGTAAGATTCCAGCGGCACACCCAGGTATTTAACAGGGGTCGTACTCCAGGTTACATTCGCAAAATTATCAGGGGCTATTATCAGTTCACCCTGCTTCTACACTTTCTATGGTCTTTCGATTCCGAAGACTGTTTTCACGAATACACAAAACACCGCTACTTCGTCCGCGTATGCAAGGACTTTACCTTCCGATGCATGCAACCGAAAACCTTGAACATCATTATTCTGAATAACGTACAAGCACGTAGTTCCTATATAAAAGGCAAAACAGAAGAGGACTGAGAGGGCAACCCTGGCGCACCGAACGTTGCACATTAATGGGGGCCCCCAGTGATTTGTTAACAATTAATCTCGTAGAGCAATACGGGTAAGCAAAGGCCACGATCTCAGTGATAACACAGCCTAGATTAATTTGAGTAAGCATGCAAAATATAATGCCATGTGCAACACAGTCGAATGCTTTTTCTAAGTCTATCTTGAGAACTGCAACCTGAGCACCAATGGCATCGCAGCACTAGAGCACGCATCTATCCTTGCTTATGCTGCAAGCAATTGACTGCCGATTTATCCCGCATATGTGGGCCAACAATGTCGTTAATTACAGTCTGCAGTCTGGCAGCTAGGACTTTCCTAAAAATCTCATAATCGACGTCCGTCGAAGAAATGGGCCAGTGTGAAGTAACCTGCCTAAGTTTTTGCACGTTACCTGTTTTCGGGATAAGTACCGTGTGGGACAAAAAGCAAGACTGTGGCAAAGCCTTGCGTTCATAAGCTCGTGAAGTAAGGATGACAAGGGGCTCAATCCGCTTTTGAACGCTTTATAAAAAGCTGCGCTTAAACCATCCGGGCCTGGCCATTTACCGTGACTCAAATTTTCAATAGCACTCTTCACTTCACGCATGTTAATGGACTACTCCAGTCCTACTTTTCGTCATTTGTCAATCCGTGGTATGGCCCCCAGAAACACACTCTTGAATGTGTTTAAGTCGACCTTACGTTGAGAAAAAATTGTCTGATAATATTCGAATACCCATTGTATTTTCTTATTATCAGTTATTATCACACCCGCCCATTCTATCTCGTGGATGTGGTTTCGTCGTGCATGGGATGTTTACGTTCCTAGTGCCCGCTTAGTGGGCGTTTCCGCTGTACCGAAACCGACCACTCATCGCTCCTCTATACTTTTGTTCATCGATAATTTCAAGGGATTTTTAATTGTTTTGAATATCTTCAGCTCCCACAGCCGGGGTTTACATTCCAGCACTACTAACGTTTCGAACATGTTCTTCAGATATTTTTCGCGAGCCCTTTCTTCGTGTCTTAGTCTGCTGGACCGCTAAATATCTTTAAATTTGAATTGTTGTCTCGCTAGTTGCCAGTGCAGCTCGATATCGTGTTTGCCTTCACTCACGATCTCAAACTTTTCGGTGAAAAGGTTTACAAAACTTTCATCGCTTAGTAGGTTCGAATATTGTCACGCTACTGACGACGAGGAAGGATTGTACTGGTGTGGTAGCATATCGGTGTACCCACCAATATGCTACCGCTGCGGCGTCGAAGGTCACATCGCCAGGTACTGCCGCAGTAGGTTCCTGCCTCGCTAAACCGCCCGGCGCCTCCAACAATACCCAACAATCGGCAATACAGCCCCGTTTTTCAGCAATCAAATACTCAGCGTGGGTATTACCGCAACATCCATAACGAGAATCTCCGCGACCATTCCCCTGCATCTGATAGAAGTGTTACTCCTCCACCCGCCTTCCGTGCGCGTCGTTCTCTATTACTGCGGCGGCGCTCCATGTCGCCTCGGCAGGAAAACTAACCAGCGCGACCAATGGGAGTGAGGCCGCTGGAAATGTGCTGTGTGCCAACATCCCTCCAATTATGATGCTCAAAAAAAAAAAAATTCGTGTGTTCATTGATGGTCTGTGTACATTAGCTTTGGTGGATACGGGTGCGACTGTGTCTGTGATGAGTAATCAGTTTAGGCGCTTGTTGGGACGCAGAGTGATGTTTGAATATGACCGTGCTTTAACGTTTTGTGGTGTGAGCTAGTGGAGAGGCGTTGCGGCCACTGGGTGTGTGTAGTGCACAAGTGTCTATGGGTGGTGCAAATATTCAAGCCGAATTCACCGTCTTACCCCACTCTACGCATGACATCATTTTAGGAATGGACTTCTTGAAGTTTTGTGGCGCTACCGTGGACTGCCGAAGTCAAGAGGTTCATTTTGACGGCTCGCATCTGCCGACTCTTTTAGAAAGTGGCCGTAATGAAGAAACAGTTTTTAGTATTACCGAAGACACAGTAACTCCACCTTTGTATGCCATGTTCGTCTCCGTGTTCGCTCCACATCTTGACCAGGTTTCATTTCAGGCCGTGGTGCACCCAGTTCACTCAGCACGCCTGAAGATAAATGTTATTGTTACCCACTGTATGATCTCCGTGCATCACAGTAGTGCCTCGTTATGGACAATCAATGAATCGTCCGAGCCCGCAGTTTTACCAACGGGATTGAAGCTTGCCTCCTGTGGACCCGATGCGCCCCGCGTCGTTGCTTTGGTCACAGATGCTACGAGTGCCACCGTACCTCTGGCTTCGGATGAAACTTCGATCTTCCGCATGATCAGCGCCGATCTCAGCTCACCTCAACGCCGCACCCTTGTGGATATTCTTCTACCCTTTTCGCCTATGTTTGACTTTTCTCAAACAGATGGACCAACCTCTCGCCCTGCACATCGGACCCATCATACCATTGACACTGGTTCGGCTCGTTCCATTCGTCAAAAGCCATATCGCGTGTCCCCATCTGAGCGCAAAGTCATTCATGGGCAAGTGGAGGACATGCTACGCAAGAAGGTGATACAGGAGTCATCCAGGCCCTGGGCTGCCCCTGTTATTCTCGTGCGCAAGAAAGACGGTTCATGGCGATTCTGCGTCGATTACCGGCGTCTAAATTCTGTTACGAAAAAGGACGTCTATCCTCTTCGTCGCATAGACGATGCCCTCGACTGCCTCTCTGGTGCGTCCTATTTTTCTTGTCTTGATCTTAGATCTGACTACTGGCAAATTCCAATGGACCCTACGGATAAAAAAAACAGCCTTCGTAACGCCAGATGCTAAGCTGGGCGTGAAAATGGACAAACGAGGCAGGGACCTCACTGAAGTCTCAGAGATAAAGAAGAGGTGGCAGGAATACACAGAAGAACTGTACAAGAAGGACCCGGATGTGCAAACCCAACATAAGACGGTTGTGATTACTGATCTCGAGCCGGGCATCCTGAAGAGTGAAGCTGAATGGGCCTTAGCCAGCCTTGCTAAGAACGAATCTAGCGGAATTGATGGTATTCCAGCTGAGTTGCTTCAAAACCTCAACCATGACGACGCTGTTAACGTTCTGTGTACAGTATGTCAGCGAATTTGGACAACCCTGCAGTGGCCACAGGATCGGAGGAGGTCAGTTTACATCCCCATTCCAAAGAAAGGCAGTGCCAAAGATTGTTTCAACTACCGCACGATCGCGCCTATTTCGCATGCTAGCAAGGTGATCTTGAAAATCCTCCAAGCTAGGCTGCAGCAGTATGTGGATCGGGAGCTTCCGGACGTGCTAGCTGGGTTTCGCAAGGGCAGAGGAACTGGAGACCAGATTTCCAACCTTCGCTGGATCATGGAAAAAGCAAGAGAGTTCCAGAAACCCATCTACTTCTGCTTTATTGATTATGCGAAAGCGTTTGACTGCGTAGATCACAACAGATTGTGGCAAGCTCTCCAAGAGATGGGAGTTCCAATTCACTTCATCTGTCTCCTCAGGAACCTGTATGAAGGGTAAGAGGCCACAGTCAGAACTGGGCATGGTCTTACTGATTGGTTTCCGATTGAGAAAGGAGTGAGACAAGGCTGAATACTGTCGCCCCGCCTATTTAACCTATATGCTGAGTGCATCACGAGGAAGACCGGTCTGGACGAGTCTTCAGCTGGAGTGAAGATTGCTGGGAAACGTATCAACAACCTTAGATATGCGGATGATACCACTTTAATGGCAGAAAGGGGAGTGGAACTCAAGAGACTTCTGATGCGCGTACAGGAACAGAGTGAGAAGTTTGGGCTTAAACTGAACATTAAAAAGACAAAGATCATGGCGTCTTGTCCTATCAAATCCTGGAGCATAAAGGAAGCTGTGACAGATTTTCTCTTCTTGGGCTCCAATATTACCGCGGAAGGAGACTGCAGCCATGAAATTAGGAGACGCCTGCTTCTGGGAAAGAGAGCCATGACTAGCCTTTACCGCCTAGTAAAGAGCAGAGACATTACACTGCCAACCAAGATCCGTATAACTCGTGCTATAGTCTTTCCAGTTGTGATGTATTGATGCGAGAGTTGGACTGTGAAGAAGGCGACCGCCGAAGAATTGACGCGTTTGAATTGTGGTGCTGGCGGAGACTCTTGAGAGTTCCTTGGACGGCCAGAAGATCAAATCAGTCGATACTGCCGACCATAAACCCTGACTGCTCATTGGAGGGTCAAATTCTAAAGTTAAAGCTCAGCTACTTTGGTTATCTGATGAGAAGAGAGGAGTCGCTGGAGAAAGATTTGATGTTGGGAAAGGTTGAGGGTCACCGGAGAAGGGGTAGGCAGCGAACGCGATGGTTAGATGCATCCTCGAGGCGCTGCAGATGAAGTTATGTGATGTTAGGAAGATAGTGAGAGACCGGAAAGCGTGGGTCCATAGGGCGAGAAAGAGTCGGACACGACTGAAAGACTGAACTGAACTGAACGCCAGATGGCCTTTTTGAGTTTAATGTTATGCCATTCGGGCTGTGCAATGCGCCTGCCACATTTGAACGCTTTATGGGCAAAGTTTTGCGCGGCTTAAAATGGGACATTTGTCTTTGCTATCTGGACGATGTCGTCATATTTGGGAAGTCATTCCAAGAACACAATGACCGTCTAGTACGCGTCTTTAATTGTCTGCACAACGCCGCCCGAATTCTAAACTCGAAAAAGTGCCTCTTTGGAGAGCGTCAAGCGCTAGTGCTAGGACACCTTGTCAATGGTGATGGTGTAATGCCGGATCCCGCCTCAGACAGTGAAGGAGTTGCGCAGTTTTTTAAGGTTGTTTTCGTATTTTAGACGCTTTATACATCACTTTGCTGACGTTGCTTGCCCATTGACGTGCCTTCTCAACAAAAACTCCACTTTTGACTGGACACCAGACTGCGACGCGTCATTCCGTCAACTGAAGTTTCTTTTAATATCGAAACCCATCCTACCTCACTTCGATCCTGCTGCAGTGACAGAAGTTCACACGGACGTTAGTGGAATCGGTCTCGGGGCAGTCCTTCTCCAACGGCACGATGAACGAGAGCATGTTATCGCGTATGCAAGTCGTACCTTAAGCAAGCCAGAGCGAAACTACAGTCACCGAACAGGAATGCCTGGCTGCAGTTTTCGCTGTGCAGCGTTTCCGTTCATATTTGTACGGACGGTCGTTTACTATCGTAACTGACCATCATTCACTCTGTTGGCTGCGGAACATTCGAGAGACCCATGTGGTCGCCTCGCACGCTGGGCCCTCCGGTTACAGGAATATGACTTTGCCGTGTTGTACAAAAGCGGGAGGCGTCATGCAGACGCAGATTGTCTTTATAGGATGCCAATGCCCACGACCGGACCTGACAGCGACGATTTCGACAATTATATATCGACCCTCGAGCCAGCGTTCCCCGACACGAATGTTTTCAAAACGGAACAGCAAAGTGATAGTAATCTGCAGCCTCTCTTTGCCGCCGTCCAAGTCAGCTCAGCTACAAGCCGTTTTTGTGTGCGTGATGGCCTCCTATGGAAAAAGAGTTATTCGCCTGTCGGCCAGCGATACCTACTTGCAGTTCCCAAGACTGTTTGCACGGGCGTATTGCGTGTCATGCATGATGATCCAACTTCAGGGCATTTGGGATCGGTTCGAACACTCCATCGTGCTCAAGAGAGATTTTACTGGCCCAGAATGCGCTCGATGATTGAACAATACGTTGCCAGTTGCAAGCAATGTCAACGCCACAAACGTCCAACTGCAACTCCATCTGGCTTGCTGCACCCTTTGAAGACCCCGACAGCTCCGTTTGATTAAGTAGGCATTGACCTCGTAGGTCCATTTCCGAAGTCCGTGGATGGAAATCGCTGGATTGTAATCTGCGTGGACTATCTCACACGTTACTGTGAATCCGCCGCTCTTCCATCTGCTACGGCGCATCAGGTGTCGCTTTTCTGGCTGCACTCAGTCATCTTACGACACGGGCCGTCACGAATTGTCATCACTGATCGGGGCCGACAATTCAGTGCTGATGTTGTTGAAGAGCGCATGCGTTTATGCGCCGTACGTAACTTCCAGACACTCGACGCCATACCATCCCCAGACAAATGGCTTGACTGAGCGCGTCAACAGAACGCTTATCAACATGCTGGCCATGTATGTGGACGCAGGGCATAAGAACTGAGACACCATACTACCCTTCATCACGTATGCGTTTAATACCGCCACGCATGACACGACTGGGTACAGTCCATTTTTCCTGCTGTATGCCAGATCACGACGCTACCCACTGGATACTATCCTGTCCTTCTCAAGCTGTGAAGACCCCTGCCTGGCTGAGACCCTCTGTCTCACCGAAGAAGCTCGGAGAATCGCCCGCTTACGGTCTGGTGCTTCACAAGAACGTTCTAAAGTACGATACGATGTCAGTCACCGGCGGGTCACGTACTCTATACGCGATTTAGTCTGGGTGTGGCGTCCAATTCTGTGCCGTGGTCTACGTCAAAAACTCTTGGCCCACTATGACGGCCCATATGAGGTAGTCAAACGCATCAGCGATTTAACTTATGCAATAGCCCGCCTGACAGCATCTGGTCGTCGGTCTGCCAAAACCGAACTATGTCACGTTCCCCGCTGAAAGCCGTGTCAGCCTCGCACGACTCAGAAACACGCCCAGAGGGCTTAGGCTGAGTAGGTGGTAAATGTCACGCTACTGACGACGCGGAAGGATTCTACTGGTGTGGCAGAAGAAGAGGAAGAGGTGTTGGTGTCTGGGAGCTAGTATGCTTCACCTTGTGCCGCTGCATAGCACTGTAAATAAACACCCCCTTTCTTATTTAACCGTAACAAAATAATATCCGTAAGTCCCATGAAAATCCACTGCTTCGTTTCCTCTTTCTATAGCGCATTGAACTACACAGTGATCAGTATAGGACAGTAGGAATAACTTCATATTTATGACATTTTGGTAATAATTCGAGTGGCAGATAAAGGCGGTCAAGGCGGGTATGACCAGTGCCTTGACAGTTGGTTTACAGTGCACCCCTTGCACCCTCCGTCTTCAATACAATATTCACCTATCAAACTAGACAACACTTGAGTACTTCTGTCCCTGAAAATAGCTCATAGGCAATCTCGCCTGGATACGCATGTCATCCGCTGATGGCAGCATCCAGACGTCCAGAAGGGCTTTGCAAAAATGATAAAACAATCTCCGACGAGGATGGGATTCGAACCCACGCGGGCAGAGCCCAATGGATTAGCAGTCCATCGCCTTAAACTCTCGGCCACCTCGTCCGGATGAGTAGTACAGCCGCCGATGGCAGCCCCTATATTTCCACAGGGGCTTTGCAAAAAAAAGCGAAAACCTCCGACGAGGATGGGATTCGAACCCACGCGGGCAGAGCCCAATGGATTAGCAGTCCATCGCCTTAACCTCTCGGCCACCTCGTCCGGATGAGTAGTACAGCCGCCGATGGCAGCCCCTATATTTCCACAGGGGCTTTGCAAAAAAAAAAGCGAAAACCTCCGACGAGGATGGGATTCGAACCCACGCGGGCAAAGCCCAATGGATTAGCAGTCCATCGCCTTAACCTCTCGGCCACCTCGTCCGGATGAGTAGTACAGCCGCCGATGGCAGCCCCTATATTTCCACAGGGGCTTTGCAAAAAAAAGCGAAAACCTCCGATGAGGATGGGATTCGAACCCACGCGGGCAGAGCCCAATGGATTAGATGTCCATCGCCTTAACCTCTCGGCCACCTCGTCCGGATGAGTAGTACAGCCGCCGATGGCAGCCCCTATATTTCCACAGGGGCTTTGCAAAAAAAAGCGAAAACCTCCGACGAGGATGGGATTCGAACCCACGCGGGCAGAGCCCAATGGATTAGCAGTCCATCGCCTTAACCTCTCGGCCACCTCGTCTTTTTTTTTTTTTTTTTTTTTCTTTATTATCGACTTGGCAACTACAAAGAACGATGAAAAGTCGCATGGAATTAAAAACACAAGTCACTTTCTTACAGGTTTCTTGTGATAGAATGGATAAGGTGACATGAGCTTGTCCAAGACTGGCAGCCATTCCGGGGGTTCAGATTGCCCTCCGAAAACATCACGCGTGTACATTACACTTTCAACAAAGTATTGATGGGCTGGGTGTACGACAACATGCTCATGGCGAACATCCATCCGCGTTCTCCATATGCTGTGCATACACAAGACCATCAATAAATCACTGGGCACTTCTCCTGGCTGGCCGCATGGAAGGTAGCGTATGCCAAACGGCGTTATTGGTAAGTCCTTTTTAATAGTGCGCTGCAGCACGTCCCACAAAAAAACCGCATCGTGACAATCAAGGAAAATATGCTCTATGGTTTCCAGCTTTTTGCAAATTAAACAGTCAGCAGACCAAGGCACGAAAAGGCCTTTGCTTTCCAGCCATGGCTTCACCGGAAGAGTGCCGGTATGCAATTGAAAAAAGAAAGATTTAGCGGACGATCTGATGGGCATTCTTTTCACTCTCTTCAACACGTCCCGCTCCGGACCCAAAGCATATACAGCGCAATAAAGAGGCACAGGTAAAAAGGTTTCCAATAAATCTTTGTACAGCCTTTTTCGCGTAACAGTACACATATACTCATTTGAAAATCTCGCCTTCACTATTTGGAAGGACGCGACAACTTCGCGAAGAAAAGCACTTAGAGCCATTGTCCCTGTAGACATAGTCGAAACTACATATTCCGGCAGTGAATCACGCAATCGCACTTGGATTACCGTTCTAAGAAAAACATCGCTTTGTTCGCGCAAAAAAAAGAACCTTGTTACAATCTGCTTTAAGTATAAATGTGACAAGCCCAGTCCACCGTTATGCACCGTATGAAAAAGATTGCATCGACTGGTACGCTCCCATGTTGAAGCCCACACAAACGTGGCAAATACCCTATGCAGTTTTTGAACAGAGATTCTTGACATAGATAACACTTGCAGCATGTAAAAAATTTTTGCAACTAGGAACATATTGCAAACGGTAGCTCTTGCGAACATAGAAAAGTTATGTCCTCCCCATTTGTTTGTTTGGGTTTTCACTTGCTCAACTTCACCGGCCCAACATTCCTTGCTTTCACGGTAGTGCTTTAGTGGCACACCAAGGTAATTGCCTGGCGTTATTGTCCATTGCATACTGGAGAACAGTTCAGGCGCGTATTGCCAGTTTCCGTGCCAAAATCCTAAACACTTTGGCCAACTAATTTCACTTCCACTTGCAGTGCAAAAGGCAGTGGCTTCTTTTACAACTTCTTGCACGCTCTCATGGTCAGTACAAAAAACCGCAATATCGTCCGCGTATGCCAAAACCCGAATTTCACTTTGAAAAAATCTATAACCGCGTATGTTTGGCCTTGTAAGCAATCTTAGACAGAAAGGCTCCAGATAAAGCGCAAACAAAAGGGGAGACAGAGGACAGCCCTGCCTTACTGACGACTGAACAGGTATACGATCAGTTAACTGCTTATTCACGACCAGTCTCGCTGAACAGCACTCGTAAGCCATTTTCACGCCCTTTGTAATCACGGAACCAGCATTGACATACTCTAAAACAGAGAACAAAATTTCATGTACCACTTTATCAAATGCTTTGTGGAGGTCTAATTGCATCATGGCTACGTGGTCATGCATCGCGTCACAACATTCGAGTACACTCCTTGCTGCGTGTATGTTAGTAAAAATGGTCCTTCCTTTTATACCGCATGTCTGATGTGGGCCTACAAGAGAAGTAATTACACTTTGGAGTCGTCGTCCTAATACTTTCATGTAAATTTTATAGTCAACATTCGTTAGACTTATAGGACGGTAAGACGCTACAGACTGAAGCTTAACATGGTCATCTGTTTTCGGGATTAGTACAATGTGTGACATTCGAAAAGACGGAGGAGGTACGTTCTTTTCGTAGCATTCACTAATAACTCTTTCCAGTAAAACAGCCACTTCAGTTGGAAAGGCCTTGTATATGGCAGCACCAAGACCATCTGGTCCGGGTGACTTATTGGAATTTAATTCCCCGATAGCGGCCTCAATTTCCTCGGAAGTAATACTTGCTTCAAGTGTCTGCGCCACTTCGTCTTCTACTCTTGGCATCAGCGAAAGAAAGTCTTTTCTGAAGCGTTCAATGTCCGGTGTTTTCAGGCTAAACAATTCGCTGTAAAATTCTACAAACGCCCGTTCAATCGTTTTTTTTTCCGAGGTAACTACGTTCTGATAGCAGATTTCTTTTATCTCTTTTGACACTGCGTACCTTTTTTCGTCACTAAGTGCCCTTTTCGTGGGCGTCTCTCCGAGCCACAATTTTTCGCTGCGTGCCCTTATCACCGCACCGCGATACTTCTCTTCGTCTATCACCTCAAGTTTGGTTTTTATCTTTTTTATATCTTGGGCGAACAAGCCAGGCTTAACGCTCTCCATGCTAAGCATGTATTCAAGTGTGCTACGAAGTTCTTTTTCTTGTTCTCTTTCTTTACGTCGGAGAGTGCATGCTCGGTCAATAGCAGCTATCTTTATCTCGCACTTAAACTGCTCCCATGCTTGTATAAAATTAGAGTCATTTTGTAACATATGCCTAATATATTCTTTAACTTTAGTGGTAAACTCTTCATCCAGCAGCAGTTTTTCATTAAATTTCCATAGCTCCCAATTGAACTTTGTTGCCTTACTTTTCATGCCTAGAGTAATCATTACGAGGGAGTGGTCACTAAAGCTCATGGGAAGTGTTTCATATTCCGAGCACAAGGGCACACAATCAATGGGAACATATATTCGGTCCAACCTTGCATGACAGCTACCTTGAAAGTGCGTGAACTTTGCTTGGCCTTCATGCGTCATTATACAGCCAGCATCTTCAAGCTCTGCCTCAATAACAATGTCAGTAAGTAACTCTGCACTCTTGTCACGAAGGACACGGTCTGTTGTTCTATCTTCCGGTCTACAGACACAGTTGAAGTCTCCAAGCAGGAGAACACGCCTCTCATGTATTAGGAAGGATTTCATATAGTGAAAAAACTCTTCCCGCTCAAACGTTCTAGTCGGCGCATAAACGCAGATCACTCACCAGTCCAATCCAGAAAAAGTGAAATCACATATCAATAGCCGCCCACTCTCACACGAGAACACAGACTGCACACACTCTATGCAATTTCGAATGAAAATGACACATCCCCCCGATCTTCCAACCGCATGACAAACGCAAACACTATATCTAGAACGATATATTTCAGACATTTTCTCTGTTTGTTGTTCGCTTTCCATTTTGCTCTCTTGAACTGCTAGCACATCAATTTCATTTTCCAGCAGAATGCGGTTAAGCTGCAGTTGTCTCCGACGCGTTGACAGCCCTCTCACATTTAGCGTGGCTACGCGCAAGCTAGTGGTTAAATTCGTCGCCATCTCAAGAAATTATATATCGCGAAACATATATCACTCACATCGCTTTTGCAGAAAGACAGCATTGCGGTTGATCTGTTGCACGGGATGACCATTCTTCCTTTTTGGCGAGTCCGTCCGTCGTTCCAAGCGCTGCTCCCGATCATGGACCGGGCTTGTAACGTCTCGACCGGAAAGGGTACCCCCGCTATGGCGGAGGCACAGGTGACACAGTTCTCCGGTCTGGGGGCACGTTTGGCCTTGGCTTGAAGGACGCCCGGCGAAGGGGGGCTGCCTTCAGTGGAGGCTGTCCGCTTTCCGCTCCTCCTTGGGTTGATTCCTCGTTGACACTGTCTTCGTGCACCCGCTTCACAGGCAAGGTAGAAGCAGCTGGCATCTCAGCTTCAGTGTCCCCCTGTTCCTCACTGTGTTGCGTAGCCGACGCTGGGCTTGCTGCACTGGCATTGCCGTTTTCTTTCGTGGGTGTCTCGGTCCCAGCGACATTCGGCAACGGAACTATCAACTCTGATTCACAGTGTTCTTTAGGGGCAGGGGTCTTCTCAGAGGACTGTCCGTTCTGTTCTGCCTCCTCAGTGATTCCACTGCTCGCTTCCTCGGCGTCCACTGCGTCCATCAAGTGCTCGCCTGCCACTTCACTCGGCACGGGGCCTGCAACGTTGGCATACGTGCGCACACACTGCGACTCGTCATGACCGTAGCGACGACACAGCCCGCAGCGCGGCACACGACACTCACGACGTATATGTCCTTTCCCGCGGCACCGGAGGCAAAGCGGGGCTCTGCCTGGGACGTGGACGAGTGCGACGTCCTCGGCGACCCGAAGCTGATGCGGCAGGTCCTCGATGGTAACGCCCACTTTGAGCTTCAGCGTGACCGTTCGTGTCGTTGAAGCCTTGTCGACACAACCTTGCACTCTCCACTTGTCTCTTGAAATTTCCGTAACTTTTCCAAAAGCTGCCAACGCCGCTCGCACGTCATCGTCTTGCACGCCGTGAAGCAGCCAGAAAAGCTTCAACCTGATGCCTTGGTTACAGGGGTCAATGACCACGCAGCGGTGCTCCTTCACTTCAATAGCTTGGGCTTCCAAAATCTTCGCTTTCGCCTCTTCACCTTTAAACGTTACCGCCCACACGTGATTCATTTGGTATGCCCCGAGGGCAACCACTTCCGGCAGCAGTGAAAGACGAGCGAGGGAGTCTCGAAAGTGCTCCACCCGGTACGGCCTGGCTTTTATGTCGCCATGCAAAAAAACAGTATGTAAAACACTCGAACCTGTAGGCAGATGCGGTAGAACCAGTTCATAATCCTTGGTAGGCCTTTCCGTGCTCCTGATACCACGGCCCAGCTGGGCCGCTGAATCCGCTCCTTGGGAGCCCATGATAATCACGTCCGTCACGCTCGGTGGCCGGAAGTGGAATCTCCTCTCGGCCACCTCGTCCGGATGAGTAGTACAGCCGCCGATGGCAGCCCCTATATTTCCACAGGGGCTTTGCAAAAAAAAGCGAAAACCTCCGACGAGGATGGGATTCGAACCCACGCGGGCAGAGCCCAATGGATTAGCAGTCCATCGCCTTAACCTCTCGGCCACCTCGTCCGGATGAGTAGTACAGCCGCCGATGGCAGCCCCTATATTTCCACAAGGGCTTTGCAAAAAAGCGAAAATCTCCGACGAGGATGGGATTCGAACCCACGCGGGCAGAGCCCAATGGATTAGCAGTCCATCGCCTTAAACTCTCGGCCACCTCGTCCGGATGAGTAGTACAGCCGCCGATGGCAGCCCCTATATTTCCACAGGGGCTTTGCAAAAAAAAGCGAAAACCTCCGACGAGGATGGGATTCGAACCCACGCGGGCAGAGCCCAATGGATTAGCAGTCCATCGCCTTAACCTCTCCGCCACCTCGTCCGGATGAGTAGTACAGCCGCCGATGGCAGCCCCTATATTTCCACAGGGGCTTTGCAAAAAAAAGCGAAAACCTCCGACGAGGATGGGATTCGAACCCACGCGGGCAGAGCCCAATGGATTAGCAGTCCATCGCCTTAACCTCTCGGCCACCTCGTCCGGATGAGTAGTACAGCCGCCGATGGCAGCCCCTATATTTCCACAAGGGCTTTGCAAAAAAGCGAAAATCTCCGACGAGGATGGGATTCGAACCCACGCGGGCAGAGCCCAATGGATTAGCAGTCCATCGCCTTAACCTCTCGGCCACCTCGTCCGGATGAGTAGTACAGCCGCCGATGGCAGCCCCTATATTTCCACAAGGGCTTTGCAAAAAAGCGAAAATCTCCGACGAGGATGGGATTCGAACCCACGCGGGCAGAGCCCAATGGATTAGCAGTCCATCGCCTTAACCTCTCGGCCACCTCGTCTTTTTTTTTTTTTTTCTTTATTGCCGTGAAACACAAAACAAAAATACACATGATAAAAAACGTCAACTACACTTGAGCTAACGCGTAAGTGGCTAAAATCTTTTCAAGTGCACTAACTCATCAAAGAGACAATGCCATTGTGGCGGATCCTGCTGCCTCATGAAAGTTTCACGTATATAAACAGCACTTTCAATAAAGTTTTCACGCGAAGATCGTGTATCTATATCTGCATGACGCACCTGCATTCGTGTTTTCCACAAACTATGGAGGCCAAGAAGCATAATTAAATCATGAGGTGCATCATCGTTCTGCACTGGTAGAAATCTTATACCGTAAGGAGTTAATGGAAGCTCCTTTTTAATTGTCCTTTGGAGGACGTCCCATAGAAATACAGCATCCCAACACTGTAAGAAAACGTGTTCAATTGTTTCCGGTTTTTTGCACAACAGGCAATTTGTTGTCCATGGGACGAAGATACCTTTTTCATTCAGCCAGGTTTTAACAGGGAGCGTATTAGAGTGAAGTTTGAAAAGGAACGTTTTAGCTGATGGCCTCACGGGCATCTTCTTAACTCTTTTCAAAACGTCCTGCCCTGGGCCTCCACAGTGTAATGCCCGGTAAAAAGGCACCGGCAGCATCACGTCAATGAGATCTTTATACAGTTTTTTTCTAGGAACGTAGTAAAGGTAATCAAAAGAAAACCGCACTTCAAGCAACTTGCACGAAAAAACAACCTCGCGCAGGTACTCAGTCACAGTACCAGGCATGTTTTCACATGACACAATCCATTCAGGGAGCAGCCTCTGTAATCGCACTTGCATCACGGTTCTTAAAAAGGTATCTTTTTGATCACGGAGGAATATAAATCGCGAAACCACCTGACGCAAGAACAGATGTGCAAGGCCAAGCCCGCCCCTTTTAACAGAAATAAACAAATTCGTCCGGGCGGTTTTTTCCCATGTGGATGCCCAAATAAAAACAGCAAAAACGCGGTGCATTTTCTGAATTGAGGTTCGTGAGACACACAACACATTCATGAGGTACCACAGCCTCGAAATAAGAAAAACATTGCAAATAGAAGCGCGCGAAAATATTGAGAGTTCCCTTCCTTGCCAGGCATCCGCTTTTTCTTTCGCTCTGGATGTTTCTTCCATCCAGTGCACGTTGGGATCTTGATAAC
Organism: Amblyomma maculatum; assembly: GCF_055883805.1. NCBI lineage: Eukaryota > Metazoa > Arthropoda > Arachnida > Ixodida > Ixodidae > Amblyomma > Amblyomma maculatum. The sequence goes on from NC_139344.1 coordinate 406,013,333, forward strand.
ATTCTAAAGGCACGCCTAGATATCGTGTTGGGAGAGCAGACCATCGCAGCTTACAGAAGAAATCAGGTGTCACGTCCCAATCACCGTGCCAAAACCCAGAGCTTTTCTCCCAATTGATCTTACATCCCGTTTGATCACAAAATGTTTGGACGACACTCGTGGCTTCACAAATGCTCTTTCTAGTTGCACAAAACACTGCTATGTCATCGGCATATGCTAGCATTTTCACGTGTGCTGATTGCAGCTTGAACCCTAAAATGCGATCGCTATCAATGATAGCCAAGCAAAGTGGCTCTAAATACAGTGCAAACAGCAGGGGTGAGAGTGGGCAGCCCTGCCTTACCGATGAACGTACTGCGATGCTGTCAGTCAGTTCACCATTCACTATAATACGGGTCGTGCAGTTCGCATACGCCATTTTAACACCCTCCACTATGACGTCACCAAGGTTAGAATGCTCCAAAATGGAAAACAGAATTTCGTGAGAAACACGGTCAAAGGCTTTCGCCAAATCTAACTGCATCATGGCTATCTGACCACCGAGTGCATCAACACATTCTAGTACGGTTCTTGCGACATGTATATTCGTGGCAATGGATCGACCCTTGATGCCGCACGTTTGATGAGACCCAACCAATTTCTTTATTACGCTTTGCAGTCGTTTTGCTAAAACCTTCATGTACACCTTGTAGTCAACATTGGTGAGGCTAATCGGTCGATATGACCCCACCAACAGACGTTTCTCCGGATCATCTGTCTTGGGTATTAGAACAATGTGCGATGTAGAGAAAGACAATGGGACAGTATTACGTTCATAAGCTTCAGTGATTACACAGAGCAAAAACTGAGCCGCATACTGCTGAAACGTTTTAAAGAAGGCAGCGCTTAGGCCATCCGGCCCAGGGGCCTTCCCAGTTGTCAGGTCATCTATTGCAGATACTATCTCCTGCAACGTTATCGGTGTTTCTAGGCGCGCTTTACTTTCGTCATCCAGTGCAGGCATCAGTCTCAGAAAATCTGTTTGAAAGCCGCCTACAGTCTGAGGCTTAGCGCTAAGCAGTTCTTCGAAGTGCTCTGCTACCGCACGCTGAATATCTTTAGCGTCTTCTGTGATATGGCCGGCATACCTTATACTCCTTATTTCTTTCTGGCAGGCGTATCTTTTCTCGTCTGCTAGCGCTCGTTTTGTCGGAACTTCTCCAGCCCAAAGTTTTTCAGCCCTTGCACGTATGACAGCCGCTGTGTATCTTTCGCTGTCGATTGTTTCCAACTCACTTTTTATCTCTCGTATTTTACTGGCGAAATGCCCTGGCACTGAACTTTCCATGCTCAAAAAAGACTGGAGTTGTTCATTCAGTTCTTTTTCTTTTTCTTTCTCTTTATGCCGCACCTTACTGCTCTTTTCTATGGATTTCAATTTGACCCACTCTTTGAAGCTGTCCCATGCCTCTGCAAAACTTATTGGTCGCATAGCAAGACGATTTTCAAACTCGGTCTTAACTTCCGTAAGGAACTCTTCATCGGCAAGAAGTTTGGCATTCATTTTCCATAGGTACCAGTTAAAGCGCGATTTCTTTCCTTTGCGACCAAACACTGCACTCACGAGACAATGATCGCTGAAAGACACAGGTTTGACCTCATATGCAGTACATAGGGAAACAAGATCTACCGAGGCATACACCCTGTCCAATCTAGCATGGCTGTCACGCTGAAAGTGCGTGAACTCTGGCTGGTTTCCAGTGGAGAACACACTACCAACATCCTCAAGGCCATACTCATGCACAAGTGCATTCAACAGCTCGGAGCTTCTGTCTCTTCGAGGTTTACACTTCGCCGCTCGGTCCACAGCTGCGCACACACAGTTGTAGTCACCAAGTACAAGCAAGATTTTGTCAGTCTTCAGCCACACCTCAATAGACTCAAAAAACAATTCACGCTCACATCCTGAATTGGGAGCATACACACACACAACACGCCAGCATACATTAGAGTAGGTAAAATCGGTAACCAAAAGCCGACCGCTTGGACAGGCAAAAACGGACTCTACGCTTACTCCCAGCGTGTTGCGTATAAATAAAAGGCATCCACCCGATACACCAACAGAATGGCATACACACACATAAAAGTTTGTTTGAAAAGAAGCCACCATACGGTCAGTGCTTTCTTGGCTCTCAATCTTTGACTCTTGCACAGCTGCTATATCTATATCATTATCCAAAAGGAGGCGACTGAGTTGGCATTGTCGCCTTCTCGCTCCCAGTCCTCTGACATTCAAAGTAGCTACATGTACCGGCGATTTAAGCTTGAGAGTCATGTATTAGAGAGAGACGCCCGTACCCGCATGGTGCCTACCTTCATGGTTGCATGGCTTCTGCTTCTGACGAACAGCGGCGTATGTATGCATGTAATGTCCTCCCAGCAGAATGTCGGGATGCATTCAAACGAAGTCCAAGCACATTGTTTCATTTTTGCTCACACACGCACCACTTGGTTGCAGAAGGTTCCTGACGCTGGTCGGTAGGCAGCCGACCCACAAATCGTTCAGGGCACCACAAAAACTACGGAGGCGGTTTCCCCGCTTGCCGCGTGTCGGCCGAGAAGTTCGGCTTCGGTCTTAACGTGGCTCTTCGGATGCCAGAAGTTTTCGGCGGCGGCTCACCACAAACACCGCCTGGCAGCTGAGTCTCCTCCACGCTTTCCTCATGCGGACGTTTCGCGGCAATTAAGGCTGCTGTCTCCGGCCCAACCTCCATGGCATCAGTAAAGGAAGGCTCAGTACTGAGATGATCCTCAGCGTCGGAAAATTTGGCTACGTCTTCTGACACTTCCTTTGATGCGCTTTCATGGTCCTGGGATGGTACGTTCAAGACATGCCGAGTTTCATTCATTTCATTTGAGACCGTCACCTTATTCTTTGTTAAAACCGTCATGGAAGGCGCGTCCTGTTTCGTTTACTGGCCTCTAATGTCAGCAGCCTCCTCCGCATCCGCCTCGTCCATAATTAACTCGGACGAGTCTTCGCTGGTCCCAGGTCCGGCAATGCTAGCGTAGGTTCGTGCACACTGGCTGTCTTCATGCCCGAACCGTCGACAGGTTCCGCAGCGAGGAACCCGGCACTCTTTGCGGATGTGACCCGTACCCCGGCAGCGTAGGCACAACGGGGGTCTGCCTGGCACGATGACGAGCGCGAGCTCGCCGCTAACATTCAACTGATGCGGCAGGTCGTCGAGCTTCATGCCAGCTTTCAGCTTCAGCGTTACGAGTCTAGTTGTAGAGCCCTTTTCCAGCATACCTTTAACACGCCAGCGCTCCCGGGAAACGTCTGACACCTTTCCGTACGGCGCAAATGCAGCACGAACATCTTCATCTGGCACGTTGTGAAGTAGCCAGTGAAGCTTGAGTCGCACGTCCTGGTTCGCCGGGTCAATCACCAAACAGCGACCGTTTTTCACAGACAGCTCACCTACACTGACAATCTTGTTGACGGCTTCAGTATCCTTGAGAGTGACGGCCCAGACGTGGCTCATCCGATACGCCCCCATAGCGATAACATCGGGGATTAGCGAGTGTTGTGCTAAAGCATCCCGGAAATCTTCCACCCGGTACGGGCGGGCCCTGATATCGGCGTGCAAAAAAACGGTATTCAAAACAAACCGACCTGTTGGAAGTGCAGGCAAAACGACCTGGTAAGTGTTGTCCTTTTCAGCAGTCCTGTTACCGCGGCCTGACATGGCCGCTGAAGCCGCTCCTGAGGAGCCCTGCATCCTGCGTCCGTTCACTGGCGTGGCCGGAAGCAGAATCCTCGGCCACCTCGTCCGGATAGTCCGTGCCCCGATAATGGCGGCCCCTAGACTTCTACAAGGGCTTTGCAAAAAAAAGGATAAAACAACCTCCGACGAGGATGGGATTCGAACCCACGCGGGCAGAGCCCAATGGATTAGCAGTCCATCGCCTTAACCTCTCGGCCACCTCGTCTTTTTCTTTCTTTTTTTGCCGTGAAACACAAAACAAAAATACACATGATAAAACACGTCAACTACACTTGAGCTAACGCGTACGCGGCTAAAATGTTTTCAACTGCACCAACTCATCAAACAGAGAATGCCATTGTGGCGGATCCTGCTGCATCCTGAAAGTTTCGCGTATATACACAGCACTTTCAATAAAGTTTTCACGCGCAGATCGTGTATCTATATCTGCATGACGCACCTGCATTCGTGTTTTCCACAAACTATGGAGGCCAAGAAGCATAATTAAAACATAAGGTGCATCATCGTTCTGCACTGGTAGGAATCTTATACCGTAAGGAGTTAATGGAAGTTCCTTTTTAATTGTCCTTTGGAGGACGTCCCATAGAAAGACAGCATCCCAACACTAAGAAAACGTGTTCAATTGTTTCCGTTTTTTTTTTTTGCACAACAGACAATTTGTTGTCCAAGGGACGAAGATACCTTTATCATTCAGCCAGGTTTTAACAGGGAGCGTATTAGAGTGAAGTTTGAAAAGGAACGTTTTAGCAGATGGCCTCACGGGCATCTTCTTAACTCTTTTCAAAACGTCCTGCCCTGGGCCTCCGTAGTGTAATGCCCGGTAAAAAGCCCCGGCAGCATCACGTCAATAAGATCTTTATACAGTTTTTTTGGGGGGACATTGTAAAGGTAATCAAAAGAAAACCGCACTTCCAGCAACTTGCACGAAAAAACAACCTCGCGCAGGTAGCCAGTCACAGTACCAGGCATGTTTTCACATGACACAATCCATTCAGGGAGCAGCCTCTGCAATCGCACTTGCATCACAGTTCTTAGAAAGGTATCTTTTTGATCACGGAGGAATATAAATCGCGAAACCACCTGACGCAAGAACAGATGTGCAAGGCCAAGCCCGCCCCTTTTAACAGAAATAAACAAATTCGTCCGGGCGGTTTTTTTTCCATGTGGATGCCCGAATAAAAACAGCAAAGACGCGGTGCATTTTCTGAATTGAGGTTCGTGAGGCACACAACACATTTATGAGGTACCACAGCCTCGAAATAAGAAAAACATTGCAAATAGAAGCGCGCGAAAACATTGACAGTCGCCTTCCTTGCCACGCATCCGCTTTTTCTTTCGCTCTGGATGTTTCCTCCATCCAGTGCACGTTGGGATCTTGATAACATTCTAAAGGCACGCCTAGATATCGCGTCGGGAGAGCAGACCATCGCAGCTTACAGAAGAAATCAGGTGTCACGTCCCAATCACCGTGCCAAAACCCAGAGCTTTTCTCCCAATTGATCTTACATCCGGTTTGATCACAAAATGTTTGGACGACACCCGTGACTTCACAGATGCTCTTTCTGGTTGCACAAAACATTGCTATGTCATCAGCATATGCTAGCATTTTCACGTGTGCTGATTGCAGCTTGAAACCTAAAATGCGATCGCTATCAATGATAGCCAAGCAAAGTGGCTCAAAATACAGTGAAAAAAGCAGGGGTGAGAGCGGGCAGCCCTGCCTTACCGATGAACGTACTGCGATGCTGTCAGTCAGTTCCCCATTCACTATAATATTGGTCGTGTAGTTCGCATACGCCATTTTAACACCCTTCACTATGACTTCACCAAGGTCAGAATGCTCCAAAATGGAAAAAAGAATTTCGTGAGAAACACGGTTAAAGGCTTTCGCCAAATCTAACTGCATCATGGCTATCTGACCACCGAGTGCGTCAACACATTCTAGTACGGTTCTTGTGACATGTATATTCGTGGCAATGGATCGACCCTTGATGCCGCATGTTTGATGAGACCCAACCAATTTCTCTATCACGCTTTGCAGACGTTTTGCTAAAACCTTCATGTACACCTTGTAGTCAACATTGGTGAGGCTAATCGGTCGATATGACCCCACCAACAGTCGCTTCTCCGGATCATCTGTCTTGGGTATTAGAACAATGTGCGATGTATAGAAAGACAATGGAACAGTATCACGTTCATGAGCTTCAGTGATTACACAGAGCATAAACTGAGCCGCATACTGCTGAAAAGTTTTAAAGAAGGCAGCGCTTAGACCATCCGGCCCAGGGGCCTTCCCAGGTGTCAGGTCATCTATTGCAGATACTATCTCCTGCAACGTTATCGGTGTTTCTAGCCGCGCTTTATTTTCGTCATCCAGTGCAGGCATCAGTCTTAGAAAATCTGTTTGAAAGCCGCCTACAGTCTGAAGCTTAGCGCTAAGCAGTTCTTGCAAATTACGAGCGCTGCGACGGAGAACAACAACGAGAGAGTAATGACAAGGACAGTTCTTCGAAGTGCTCTGCTACCGCACGCTGTATATCTTTAGCATCTTCTGTGATATGGCCGGCATACCTTATACTCCTAATTTCTTTCTGGCAGGCGTATCTTTTCTCGTCTGCTAGTGCTCGTTTTGTCGGCACTTCTCCTGCCCAGAGTTTTTCAGCTCTTGCACGTATGACAGCCGCTGTGTATCTTTTGCTGTCGATTGTTTCCAACTCATTTTTTATCTCTCGTATTTTACTGGCGAAATGCCCTTGCACAGAACTTTCCATGCTCAAAAGAAATTGGAGTTGTTCATTCAGTTCTTTTTCTTTCTCTTTATGCCGCACCTTACTGCTCTTTTCTATGGATTTCAATTTGACCCACTCTTTGAAGCTGTCCCATTCCGCTGCAAAACTTACTGGTCGCATAGCAAGACGATTTTCAAACTCGGTCTTAACTTCCATAAGGAACTCTGCATCGGCGAGAAGTTTGGCATTCAGATTACATAGGTGCCAGTTAAAGCGCGACTTCTTTACTTTCCTACCAAACACTGCACTCACGAGACAATGATCACTGAAAGACACAGGCTTGACCTCATATGCAGTACATAGGGAAACAGGATCAACCGAGGCATACACCCTGCCCCATCTAGCATGGCTTTCTCGCTGAAAGTGCGTGAACTCTGGCTGGTTTCCAGTAGAGCACACACTACCAACATCCTCAAGGCCATACTCATGCACAAGTGCATTCAACTGCTCGGAGCTTCTGTCTCTTCGAGGTTTACACTTCGCCGCTCGGTCCACAGCTGCGCACACACAGTTGTAGTCGCCAAGTACGAGCAAGATTTTGTCGACCTTCAACCACAATTCAACAGACTCAAAAAACAATTCACGTTCGCATTCTGAATTGGGAGCATACACACACAACACGCCAGCATAAATTACAGTAGGTAAAATCAGTAAACAAAAGCCGACCACTTGGACAGGCAAAAACGGACTCTACGCTTACTCCCAGCGTGTTCCGTATAAATAAAAGGCATCCATCCACCCGATAAACCAACAGAATGGCATACACACACATAAAAGTTTGCTTGAAAAGAAGCCACCATACGGTCAGTGCTTTCTTGGCTCTCAATCTTTGACTCTTGCACAGCTGCTATATCTATATCATTATCCAAAAGGAGGCGACTGAGCTGGCATTGTCGCCTTCTCGCTCCCAGCCCTCTGACATTCAAAGTAGCTACGTGTAACGGCGAATTAAGCTTGAGAGTCATGTATTAGAAAGAGACTCCCGTACTCGCATGGTGCCTACCTTCATGGTTGCGTGGCCTCCGCTTCTGAAGAACAGTGGCATATGTGTGCATATAATGTCCTCCCAGCAGAACGTCGGGATGCATTCAAACGAAGTCCAAGCACCGTCTGTCATTTTTGCTCACACACGGACACGCCCCGCTTGGTTGCAGAATGTTCCTGACGCTGGTCGGTAGGCAGCCGACCCACAAAACGTTCAGGACACCACAGAACTACGGAGGCGGTTTCCCCGCCTGCCGCGTGTCAGCCGAGAAGTTCGGCTTCGGTCTCAAAGTTGCTCTTCGGATGCCCGCAGTTTTCGGCGGCGGCTCACCACAAACACCGCCTGGCAGCTGAGTCTCCTCGACGCTTTCCTCGTGCGGACGATTTGCGGCAATTAGGGCTGCTGTCTCCGGCCCAACTTCCATGGCATCAGTACAGGGAGGCTCAGTACTGAGATCCTCCTCAGCGTCAGAAAACTTCATTACGTCTTCAGACGCTTCCTTTGACGTGTTTTCATGGTCCTGGGATGGAACGTTCAAGACATGCCGAGTTTCATTCTTTTCTCTTGAGACCGTCACCTTATTCTTTTTTAAAACCGTCATGGCAGGCGCGTCCTGTTTTGTTGACTGACCTCTAATGTCAGCAGCCTCCTCTGCATCCGCCTCGTCCATAATTAACTCGGACGAGTCTTCGCTGGTCCCAGGTCCGGCAATGCTTGCGTAGGTACGTGCACACTGGCTGTCTTCACGCCCGAACCGTCGACAGGTTCCGCAGCGAGGAACCCGGCACTCTTTGCGAATGTGGCCCGTACTCCGGCAGCGTAGGCACAACGGGGGTCTGCCTGGCACAATGGCGAGCGCCAGCTCACCGCTATCATTCAGCTGATGCGGCAGGTCATCAAGCTTCATGCCAGCTTTCAGCTTCAGCGTGACGAGCCTAGTAGTAGAGCCCTTTTCAAGCATACCTTTAACACGCCAGCGCTCCCGGGTAACTTCCGACACCTTTCCGCACGGCGCAAAGGCAGCACGAACATCCTCGTCCGGCACGTTGTGCAGCAGCCAGTGAAGTTTGAGTCGCACGTCCTGGTTCGTCGGATCAATCACCAAGCAGCGGCAGTTCTTCACAGTAAGCTCACCTACACTAACAATCTTAGTCACCGCTTCACTATCCTTGAGAGTGACGGCCCAGACGTGGCTCATCCGATACGCCCCCATAGCTATAACATCGGGGATTAGCGAGTGCTGTGCTAACGCATCCCGGAAATCTTCCACCAGGTACGGGCGGGCCCTGATATCGGCGTGCAAAAAAAAAACGGTATTCGAAACAAACCGACCTGTTGGCAGTGCAGGCCAAACAACCTGGTAAGTAGTTTCCTGTTCAGTAGTCCTGTTACCGTGGCCTGACATGGCCGCTGAAGCCGCTCCTGAGGAGCCCTGCATCCTGCGTCCGTTCACTGGCGTGGCCGGAAGCAGAATCCCTCTCGGCCACCTCGTCCGGACAGTCCGTGCCCCCGACGATGGCGGCCCCTAGACTTCTACAAGAGCTTTGCAAAAAGGATAAAACAACCTCCGACGAGCATGGGATTCGAACCCACGCGGGCAGAGCCCAATGGATTAGCAGTCCATCGCCTTAACCTCTCGGCCACCTCGTCTGGATAGTCCGTGCCCCCGACAATGGCGGCCCCTAGACTTCGACAAGGGCATTGAAAAACAAAATAGGAAAGGACGTCCGACGAGGATGGGGATTCGAACCCACGCGGGCAGAGCCCAATGGTTTTGCAGCCAATCGCCTTAACTTCTCGGCCACCTCGTCCGCATGCTGAGTGCATCCGCCGGTGGCCGACACTAGATTTCTACAAGGACATTGAAAAAAAAAAAAGGAAACAACCTCCGACGTGGATGGCATTCGAACCACGCCTTAACTTCTCGGCCACCTATTTTTTTGTTTATTGCCTGCTCGGACAAAGACAACGCAAATATAACAGATAAAAGACGGTGACCATACCGTGGCCAGTGTGAATGCTTAAAACTTCTTAAAATGAACAAGTTAATCTAGGACGCCAATCCAGTCGGGAGGTTCTGGCAATGTGCGGTAAACAACTCTTAAGTACATAATACTTTCAATGAAACTCTCCCTGACTGAACGGACACTTACATCGGCGTGCCTAACAGCCATCCTTGTTCGTCATATGCTTTGGAGCCCCAGAACCATGATCAGGTCAAAAAGAATGTCTCCATCCTTTTCAAGTTTTAGAAAACGGCCGTATTTCATATGGTGCTTTTGATAGGTCTTTCTTTAGAGTCCTTTGCAAGATGTCCCAGTACAAGACTGGATCCCAGCAATCAATAAATACATGATCTATTGTTTCTAGTTTCTTGCATGATATACAGTTAGTTGTCCATGGAACGAATATTCCTTTTCCCTCTAACCAAGTCTTAACTGCAAGCACCCCTGTATAAAGTTTAAAGAAGGTTTCAATGCTGGGCCTAATATTAATCTTTTTAACTCTCTTTAAAACATCATTTCCTGGGCCTCCATAGTATATTGTTCCGTACTAGGGTGTTGGCAACAATGTATCCAGTAGGTCTCTGTATAGTTTTTTCCTTTGCACCAAACTTAAATACTCAAGAGAAAATAGAGCCTTTAAGATTTGGAATGCAAGTACAACTTCTCGTCAAAACCCAGTTACCGCGCGTCCACCATCGTTGCATGATGAAACAATAAATTCAGGTAAGGCATTCCCTAAGTGCACTTGCATTACTGTGCGCAAAAAAAGTCTTTCTGGTCTCGAAAAAAATAAATCGCGACACGATTTGTCTTAGAAACAGGTGAGACAGGCCTAATCCACCATTACAAGCAGAATGAAACAAATTCGTCCTAGTAGTACGTTCCCAACTTGCCCCCCAAATGAAAACCACGAACACTCTGTGAAGTTTTTGCAGATTTGTGTGTTCCATAAACGCAAATTGGAGTACGTACCGCACTTTGGATGTCAACAAAAGATTGCAGACAGTCGCGCGGGCAAACATGGACAAATCAGGGCCTTGCAAGCCTTGCTTCTTTTCCTTGACCCTTTCTGTCTCTTGACACCAGTACTGCTTGCTATCTTGATATCTGTCAAGGGGCATACATAGATACTTCGTAGGCAAAGATGTCCTTCGCATGTTTGCGAACGTTTCCGGTCTTTCGTTCCAGTTACCGTGCCAAAATCCAGCCGAGTTTCGCCAGTTAATATCACAGCCACCTCCAGTAACCTAGACTGCCTCACTTACGCTTTGTCGGTTTACACAGAAAATAGCTATATCATCCGCGTACGCAAGTACTTTCACTTCGGATGCTTGTAGCTTGAATCCGCGAATTCTTTCATTATTCAGTTCAGCTCAGTTGTTCAGTCGTGTCCGACTCTTCGTGACCCTATGGACCATATCACGCCACGCTTTCCGGTCTCTCACTATCTTCCTAACATCACAAAACTTCATCTGCAGCGCCTCAAGGATGCCATCTAACCATCGTGTTCGCTGCATACCCCTTCTCCGGTGACCTTCAACCTTTCCCAACATCAAATCTTTTTCCAGCGACTCCTCTCTTCTCATCAGATGACCAAAGTAGCTAAGCTTTAACTTTAGAATTTGACCCTCCAATGAGCAGTCAGGGTTTATGGTCGACAATATCGACTGATTTGATCTTCTGGCAGTCAAAGGAACTCTCAAGAGTCTCCGCCAGCACCACAATTCAAACGCGTCAATTCTTCGGCGGTCAGCCTTCTTCACAGTCCAACTCTCGCATCCATACATCACAACTGGAAAGGCCATAGCACGAGTTATACGGATCTCGGTTGGCAGACTAATGTCTCTGCTCTTATTAGGCGGTCAAGGCTAGCCAAGGCTCTCTTCCCCAGAAGCAGGCGTCTCCTAATTTCATGGCTGCAGTCTCCTTCAGGGGTAATCTTGGAGCCCAAGAAGAGAAAATCTGTCACAGCTTCCACTTCTTGTCCCTTGATGCTCCAGGACTTGATAGGACAAGACGCCATGATCTTGGTCTTTTTAATGTTCAGTTTAAGCCCAAACTTCACACTATCTTCTTGTACGCGCATCAGAAGTCTCTTGAGTTCCACTTCACTTTCTGCCATTAAAGTGGTACCATTCGCATATCTAAGGTTGTTGATACGTCTTCCAGCAATCTTCACTCCAGCTGAAGACTCGTCCAGACCGGCCTTTCTCGTGATGCACTCAGCATATAGGTTCAATAGAAAGGGCGACAGTATGCAGCCTAGTCTCACTCCTTTCTCAATCGGAAATCAATCAGTAAGATCATGCCCAGTTCTGACTGTGGCCTCTTGCCCTTCATACAGGTCCCTGAGGAGACAGATGAGGTGAATCGGAGCTCCTATCTCTTGGACAGCTTGCCACAATATACTGTGACCTACGAAGTCAAGCGCTTTCGCATAATCAATAAAGCAGAAGTAGATGGGTTTCTGGAACTCTCTTGCTTTTTCCATGATCCAGCGAAGGTTGGCAATCTGGTATCTAGTTCCTCTGCCCTTGCGAAACCCAGCTTGCATGTCCGGAAGCTACCGATCCATATACTGCTGCAGCCTACCTTGGAGGATTTTCAACATCACATTGCTAGCATGCGAAATAAGCGCGATCGTGCGGTAGTTGGAAGAATCTTTGGCACTGCCTTTCTTTGGAATGGGGATGTAAACTGACCTCCTCCAATCCTGTGGCCACTGCAAGGTTGTCCAAATTTGCTGACATAATGCATACAGAACGTGAACAGCGTCGTCATGGTTGAGGTTCTGAAGCAACTCAGCTGGAATGCCATCAATTCCGCTAGCTTTGTTCTTAGCAAGGCTGGCTAAGGCCCATTCAACTTCACTCTTCAGGATGCCCGGCTCGAGATCAGTAATCACAACCGTCTTATGTTGGGTTTGCACATACGTGTCCTTCTTGTACAGTTCTTCTGTGTATTCCTGCACCTCTTCTTTATCTCTGAGGCTTCAGTGAGGTCCCTGCCTGGTTTGTCCTTTATCACGCTCAGCTTAGCACAGAAGCTTCCTTTGATATCTTTGATTGTCTTATACAGAGCTTTTGTGTTCCTCAATTGGCTGTTGTCCTCAACTGCATGGCACTGTATGTTCAGAAAGGCATTCTTATCTCTCCTTGCTATTTTCTTAAAATCTGCATTGAGAACCCTGTATCGTTCTTATTCCCCCATAAGTTTTCCCATCCTCCCTTCGTCAGCTATTTGCAAAGCCTCTTCAGATAACCAGTTTGCTTTCTTGCATTTCTTTTGCTTTGGAACTACCTTAGTAGCAACTTCTTGTATTATATCACGAACATCAGTCCACATCTCTTCAGGCTCTCTGTCTTCTAGATCTAATTCTTGAAATCGATTCCTCACTTCCACAGCATATTCTGATGGAATTTGATCCAGATCATACCTGAAATGCCTTCTAGTTTTCTGCGTTTTCCTCAATCGAAGCTTAAATTTGGCAACGAGAAGCTGATGATCGGTGCCACAATCGGCCCCAGGCATTGTTTTTACTGCTTGTATAGCGCTTCTCCATCTCTGCCGGCAAAGAACATTGTAACGTAACGTTACAGAGAAGGCGCTCTGGCACTCTGGCACCGAAGAACACCAACAGCCAGTCAAGGCAGCACAAAAGCGCAGCACCGTATTGCTTCGTCCTCTTTTTCGAATCACCCGTTCAAATCTTCGTCTTCTATGAATGGCATGTGTCATTGCCCCCCTTCTTGGCAGCATCGCCTCGATGCTGCAAATGCTGCTTGATGCGATGAGCTGACAGATAGTATGCTAGGTTGGTATGGGATACCACAGCACAAAACGGGGCACCATCAGTCTCAAGAATAGTCAGCGGGGCGATCGTGGTAGGGTTTCATCCGGACGACGTGCACAGCATCAGTGAACTTGCGTCGTCTGCGGCTTGAGGGATCTTGGGTCGCGGATTCAACTTCATAAGTAACGTCGCTGAGGCGGCGGAGGACACGGTATGGGCCGAAGTACCGACGCAGCAATTTTTCAGAGAGCCCACGATGACGAACGGGCGTCCAAATCTAGACATAGTCTCCAGGCTCGTAGGCAGCGAAGCGCCGTCCCTTGTTGTAACGGTCAGCGTCTAGTTGCTGTTGTAGGTATATGCGCTGTCTTGCCAGCTGCCGCGCTTCTTCTGCACGCTGAGTAAAACTAGCAATGTCCAGGTCAAGCTCATGTTCGTCGTCGGTGTATACGGGCAGCATTGTATCCAGTGGAGTGGTCACTCGACGGCCGAAGACAAGCTCGAAGGGTGTGAGCCGCGTCGTCTCCTGAAGTGCCGTATTATATGCGAACGTGGCATATGGGAGGATTTGATCCCAGGTCTTATGCTCTATATCCACGTACATAGACAGCATGTCGGCCAGAGTTCTGTTTAGCCGTTCCACCAAGCCATTAGTCTGCGGGTGGTATGCCGTGGCCCGTCTATGGCTAGTATGTGTAAGGTTCAGTACAGCCTTAGTCAGGCGGGCCGTAAAAGCTGCCCCGCGGTCGGTAATGATAACAGCCGGAGCGCCATGACGCAACACGATGTCGTGGACAAAAAACTCTGCTACTTCGGTGGCAGTTCCATTTGTGAGCGACGCGGTTTCAGCATATCGGGTCAAGCAGTCTGTCGCGACAACAATCCAACGCTTTCCATTAGTTGACTTCGGGAAAGGACCAAGAAGATCCATTCCCACTTGTTGGAATGGAGTTTGCGGTGGAGCGATCGGCTGAAGAAATCCAGCTGGTTTCATGGGTGGAGCCTTTCGGCGTTGACAGTCACGGCAGGTTTTAACGTAGGATCGTACTGAAGGTAATAATTTCGGCCAATAGTATTTCTCCCGAATTCTTGCAAGCGTACGACTAACTCCCAAGTGGCCGGCGGACGGTTCGTCGTGACAAGCGCTCAAGATGTCAGGCCGTAGGTGCGTAGGTACTACGAGTAGAAATGTCTCTCTTGATCTTTCAAAATTGCGCTTGTAGAGAACTCCACTTCGTAAAGCGTATGACTGCAAGCTACGACGAAAAACAAGCGGTACTCTACCACCGCGTCCTTCCAGATAATCGATGAGCGGCGCCAGCTCCGGGTCCTTGCGTTGAAGGTCAGCCATATGGGATTGAGTAATGGCCCCAATAAAGGGAAACTCGTCGGCGTTTTTTACTGCGGCGGAGTCCAATGGCGCGCATGACAAGCAATCTGCATCTTGGTGTTTATGTCCCGACTTATAGACAACAGTAACGTCATACTCTTGAAGACGGAGGCTCCAACGAGCTAAGCGTCCAGACGGGTCTTTAAGGCTTGCCAGCCAGCACAAGGAGTGATGGTCGCTGACAATACGGAAGGGTCGTCCGTACAAATATGGTCGAAGCTTGCTGATGGCCTAGATTACCGCAAGGCACTCCTTCTCCGTTGTCGAATAGTTCACCTCTGATCGTGAGAGTGTTCGGCTCGCGTAGGCGATAACCCGTTCTACTCCGCCTTGCCACTGAATGAGTACCGCGCCGAGGCCAACGTTGCTGGCAGTACGTCTGTTGCGGCGTCTTCATCGAAATGGGCGAGTATTGGGGGTTTGTGTAGGCGGTTTCTAAGGTCCTGGAAGGCTTGCTCTTGATCGTCTCCCCACAGGAAGGGTATGTCATCTCTAGTTAGTGCTGTCAGTGGTTCAGCTATCTTAGAAAAATCTTGGACAAAGCGTCGATAGTACGAACAAAGACCAAGAAATCGTCGAAGTGCCTTTTTGTCGGTGGGACGTGGAAAATTTGACACTGCGGTAGTCTTCTCGGGATCAGGGAGAACGCCCTGTGCACTGACAACATGGCCGAGGAAGCGTAGTTCTTTGAAAGCAAAGTGGCATTTCTCAGGCTTTATCGTTAGTTGCGCGCATTTGAGTGCTTGAAGCACGATGCGCAACCTGTCCAAGTGTTGCTCGATTGTAGGCGAGAAAATAACATCATCTAAGTACACCAAGCACGACTGCCACTTGAGACCTGATAAAACCGTGTCCATCATACGTTGGAACGTGGCCGGTGCAGAGCAAAGACCAAACGGAAGCACCTTAAACTCGTATAGGCCGTCGGGCGTCACAAATGCAGTCTTCTCTCTGTCTCTCTGATCCACTTCGATTTGCCAGTATCCGCTTTTGAGGTCTAATGAGGAGAAGTACCTGGCATCGCGTAGTCGGTCGAGGGCATCATCAATCCTGGGCAGCGGATAGACGTCCTTTTTGGTCACGTTATTTAACTTTTGGTAATCGACACAGAATCTCAAGGTGCCATCTTTCTTTTTGACAAGGACTACTGGCGACGCCCATGGGCTCGTCGAAGGCTGGATCACGTCGTCCGCAAGCATTTCATCCACTTGCGTTTTAATGGCGTCACGTTCCTTAGGAGAAACCCGGTACGGGCGCTGGCATACCGGTAACGTGGTCTCATCGGTGATGATGCGGTGCTTGGCGACAGGAGTACGACCGACCTTCGAGCCTGTGGCGAAGCAGTCTGCGAAATCGCTCAGAAGAGCCGAGAGAAGATTCCTTTGATCGGGCCTCAAGTCGGGGCTAATTTTAACGGTTTGCAGAGCATGACAAGGTGCGGCCTCTTCTTTAGGGTTCGTTCCGGCGGTGCATAAATGAGTTAAGGCAGTAACATCGTGAAGGACGGCAACCGCCGTGCCCTTGGCGAGATGCCGCATCTCCTTAGCAAAATTTGTCAGGAAGACAGTAGCACAACTGTTCTGGAGTTGTACGAGCCCTCGAGCAACGGCTAATTCCTTCTCGAGTAGCAGCGGAAGGTGCCCATCCGCGATGCCCTCGTTATCGTGGAACAAATCATGCTTTACAAGAACCAGCACACTAGAACGTGCCGGAACCCTCACGTCATCGTCGACTATACGCAAAACATTCAGACACGGATCGTCGTTTTCAATGCGCGCCACGGCTCGTTTCGTCGAAAAGGAAACACGCGCTTCTTTCAGGTCAATGACAGCGCCGTTGGTCTGCAGGAAGTCTAGACCAAGGATCAAGTCTTTCGAACACTCAGGAAGCATGATAAATTCTCCGACATACACAAAACCACGGATGCCGACCCGCGCTGTGCACTTGCCTGCAGGTTCAATCAAGTGACTTCCCGCCGTACGAATTTTCGGGCCGGTCCAATTTCTCAAAACTTTCTTCAATTCTCGGGCGAGACCACGGCTCATTACAGAATAATCGGCACCAGTGTCGAGTAACGCGGTGACATCCACTCCATCAATCGTTACGCACAAATCGGAGGTAGTATGCCGGATGCTGTCGCTACCTGACACAAGTGAAATCTCGTCGGGTCGGCCTGACGATGACGGAGGATCTTCACATTTCCCGACATCAGCGACCCTGCCTCCGAAGGTCGCTGGTATTAGTTTTCCCGGCCAGGGCTGGGAGAGCGGCGTCGGGAAGAGTGGGGACTTGTCGAACGGTTGCTCGTCGGGGACGTAGACCGACGCTCTTGGTAAACGGATGTGACGGGGTACTGTCGCGCTGCAAGGTCGCTTGCAATCTCAGTAGGCCGTTCTGCATTCCGAGGGTAGAGGCCCTCCGAGGCGAAACCCCGCATGTTGACGCGGCGGTACGGGCACGCCCGGTAAAGGTGACTGGCTTCACCGCAATGATAGCACAGGGGCCGACGATCCCGGGGCTGCCACACTTGACTTTTGCGGGGTGGCTGGTAGATTGGCGGAGGGGAGTAGCGAGGCTGCATGCGGCTCCATGCGAGGTGCTCCATGCGGGGACCCTGCGGCTCCATTGCTGGAGCTGCGGCGTTGATACTATGGTCTGGCGGGGGAGCCTTACTCAGGACGGACGCGTAGGTGGGCCTCGCGTCAAACGTCTGGTGAGGAACGCGCTGCTGGGGAACAACGTCAGCAACTTGCTGAGCTGTCATACGCACCTCGTCCCGGACGACTTCAGCCAATGAAGGAAAAGATGCTGTGTTGCAAGGCATCCGGAGCGCTTGCAGTTCCTCCCGCACGACAGACCGGATGAGATTGCGTAGTGAGTCTATGTCACTGCCGACATGTACAGGGGGTGCGTCGGACCTAATGATGTTCACGTCACGGTTGTACTGACGGGCTCGGTGTTGCAGCGTTGTTTCCATGGTCGCTGCCTCGCTGAGAAACTCCGCCACAGTGCGTGGTGGGCTGCGCACCAGTCCCGCGAAAAGTTCTTGTTTAACGCCCCGCATCAGGTGACGCAGCTTCTTATCTTCTGGCATTTGTGGGTCTGCACGGTTGAAAAGGCGTGTCATGTCCTCAAAGAACATACGAACGCTCTCGTTCTGTCGCTGAATGCGCGAGTGTAGCGCAGCTTCTGCTCGCTCCCGGCGGTCGGCGCTAGGAAACGTGGCTTTGAAATCACGACAGAAGGCTGCCCAGGATGGGAAGGAAGCCTCATGGTTTTCAAACCATGTCTGTGCACACTCTTCAAGAGCGAAGTACACGTTATGGAGCTTACGCTCATCAGCCCACCCGTTGTAACGAGCAACTCGCTCGTAGTTTTCAAGCCAGTCTTCGGCGTCCTCGAACACGTCGCCATGAAAAGAGGGGGGTGTTCGCGGCTGATGACACAGAATGTGGGTGGGAAGCCTGCTCTCAGATGTCATTGCAGCAGGTTCTACGGCCGTCTGAGGGTGCGTCGTCCTGGTAGCGGCCGGAAGGGGTCCGAATTCAGGGGGCTCTCCACGTAGGCGGCGGCCGAGGCGTTGATGTACGGGGGTAAGCTCCGTATTGACAGGTTGATTATGCAGGACTGGATCGATACCTGGCTATTCCTCCACCAGATTTGTAACGTAACGTTACAGAGAAGGCGCTCTGGCACTCTGGCACCGAAGAACACCAACAGCCAGTCAAGGCAGCACAAAAGCGCAGCACCGTATTGCTTCGTCCTCTTTTTCGAATCACCCGTTCAAATCTTCGTCTTCTATGAATGGCATGTGTCAATATTATCAATCTGATCCCTGTACAGGCCGTTCGGTGAAGTCCATGTGTACAGGCGCCTCTTGTGCTGTTGAAAATGAGTATTCGCTATGGTCAGGTTGTTTTCTTGACAAGACTGTACTAGCCTCTGCCCAGCTTCATTTGGCTCGCCAAGACCGAAGTTGCCTATAATTCCGGATATTTCTTCACTCCCGACCTTAGCATTCCAGTCTCCTATGAGAAAAACGACGTCTGATGAGGGGGTGCGGTCTAAAAGGCATTGTAGGTCCGCATAAAATGTCTCAACGTCAGCTTCTTCAGCAGTAGTGGTCGGTGCATAGACTTGGAAACTGTTATGTTGAAAGGGTGACCTTGGATCCAAAGTGAAATCATTCGGTCGCTTTTGGGGTTGTACCCTAGCACTGCTTTGCCCATTCTTCTGTTTACTATGAGAGCGACTCCATTCCTTCTCTTGGATTCGTGCCCACAATAAAAGACATAATGGTCGCCGGAGTAAAATTCTCCCATTCCGGTCCACTTAAGCTCGCTGATACCCAAGATATCAATGTTCAATCTGTCCATTTCTCGCTTGACGACATCCAGTTTACCTTGCGTCGTAGATCTTACATTCCATGTTGCTATGTGATATATCTCCTTGCAACATCGGACTTTCCGGTCGCTTCCCGACACATCCACAACTGAGCGTCCTTTTAGCTTTAGCCCAGCCGCTTCATTCGTCCTGGAGTTAGTAGGAATCGCCTTTTGTTCATCCCCAGTAACATGTGGGACGCCTTCCAACCTGGGGGGCTCATTTTCCGGCGCCATATCATTAATGGTATTGTGACTGGCCATAGGGTTTTCTTGGCAGGAAATACTGAAGTGGGTTGCCATTACCTTCTCCAGTGAATCACATTTTGTCAGAACTCTTTGCCTTGATCTGTTTATCTTGGATGGCCCTACACAGCAGAGCTCACGACTTCATCGAGTTTCGCACGCCCCTCCGCCACGACAAGGCAGTGATCCATGAAGGGGATTAAGCCTGACAAAATTTATCAGGCCTAAACAAAAGGGCTCGAGATACAAGGCAAATAGAAGAGGGGACAATGGACATTCTTGCCTTACCGACGATCGCACGGCTGTTGCATCAGTAAGACTTTTATTTACAATAATACGAGTAGAGCACCCAGCGTATGCTATTTTGACTCCATCTAAGATAACACTACCTATATTTGCATGCTCTAAAATGGTGAAAAGGACGTCATGTGAAACGTTGTCAAGTGCTTTTGGCAAGTAAAGCTGTATCATTGCTACATGGCTTCCGTCTGCATCGCAACACCCTAAAAAGCATCTAGTTGTTGTGTACATTCGTACAGATAGTGCGGCCCTTAATGCCGCACGTTTGGTGTGGACCTACCAGTTGTTTAACGACGCCTTGCACCCTCCTTGCCAATACTTTCATAAACAATTTATAATCCACATTTGTGAGACTTATAGGTTTATAGGACCCCATCGATATAAATTTGACTGCATCATCTTATTTAGGAATTAAGACAATATGTGAAGCTTCGAAAGATGGCGGCATTTGTTTAGCATGGTATGCTTCCTTTTTTACGCGGTAAAATACCTTGCTAGCTTATGATTTGAATTTTTTGTAAAAAGCAGCTCTTAATCCTTTAGGACCGGTAAATTTTCCAGCGCTTATTTCGTCTATAACCCGCTCAATTTCAAGTACAGTGATTGGTTCCTCAAGACTGACTTTAACGTCATCCTCAATCCTGGACATGGTGTGCAAAAACTCACTTTCGAATTGTTCTTTATTTTGCTTAGCACGCCCAAGTAGCTCACTGTAGTACTCTACAAACGTTTCTTTGATAACGTCGCATTCTGTAGTAACCTCGTTATGGTAAAGACTCTTGAATTTTGTTCTCTTCTGCGTATTTTTTCTCGTCACCGAGTGAGCGCTTGTTCGGTGTCTCGCCAACCGATACTCGCTCTGCTCGTGCTCGCACAATGGCTCCCCTATATTTTTCTTCATCGATAAGCTAAAGTTTATTCTTAACTTCTTTTGTCTGCTTCGAGCACAATTCAGGCGTCCCGCTATCTAGGTTCAGCAACGAGTTGACGGTGCAGATCTTTCTCGTTCTCTTTACTGACATATCGCAAAATGGTTGCTCTTTCTATTGCTTTTGTTTTTATATTGTTCTTAAGCCACTCGTCCAGTCCCGCGATTTTATCGCAAACAATGCGTTGAACATTTCTTTTATTTCGTTCACATAGCTCTAATCGTCCAAAAGTTTAGAAATAAATTTCCAAAGCTCCCAGGTAAATTTCGATTGATTTTCCTTTGCTCCTATGCAAAAAACTACTAGGCTGTGATCTGTAAAAGACACGTGCTTAACTTCGTAACTTCGGCACAGAGGCGCGAGGTCTAGAGAAATGTATGCACGATCGAGCCTCGCATGGCTTTCTCTTTGGAAATGGGTGTACTGGCGTTGCCCACTAGGTGATAGAAGCCGACGTCTTCTATATGATACTCTGTGATTAACGTCCTTAATAAGTGTGCGCTAGGGTCCTTCACAGGCTGCAGTTTTACGCGATCTTCAAGCATACACACACAATTCAAGTCACCCACCATAAGAACACATCTTTCACCCTTCAAATGCTGTTCGAGCTGCTCGAAGAACCTATACACTCCCCTTCCTTATCAGGTGCACAGACACATATCATACGCCATTCCAATGGACCCTGCGGATAAGAAAAAAACAGCCTTCGTAACGCCAGATGCTAAGCTTGGCGTGATAAAGGACAAACGAGGCAGGGACCTCACTGAAGCCTCAGAGATAATGAAGAGGCGGCAGGAATACACAGTAGAACAGTACAAGAAGGACTCGGATGTGCAAACCCAACATAAGACGGTTGTGATTACTGATCTCGAGCCGGGCATCCTGAAGAGTGAAGTTGAATGGGCCTTAGCCAGCCTTGCTAAGAACAAAGCTAGCGGAACTGATGGCATTCCAGCTGAGTTGCTTCAGAACCTCAACCATGACGACGCTGTTAACATTCTGTATACATTATGTCAGCAAATTTGGACAACCCTGCAGTGGCCACAGGATTGGAGGAGGTCAGTTTACATCCCCATTCCAAAGAAAGGCAGTGCCAAAGATTGTTCCAACTACCGCACGATCGCGCTTATTTCGCATGCTAGCAATGTGATGTTGAAAATCCTCCAAGGTAGGCTGCAGCAGTATATGGATCGGTAGCTTCCGGACATGCAAGCTGGGTTTCGCAAGGGTAGAGGAACTAGATACCAGATTGCCAACCTTCGCTGGATCATGGAAAAAGCAAGAGAGTTCCAGAAACCCATCTACTTCTGCTTTATTGATTATGCGAAAGCGTTTGACTGCGTAGATCACAATAGATTGAGGTTAAGCTCTCCTAGAGATGGGAGTTCCAATTCACCTCATCTGTCTCCTCAGGAACTTGTATGAAGGGCAAGAGGCCAGTCAAAACTGGACATGGTCTTACTGATTGGTTTTCGATTGAGAAAGGAGTGAGGCAAGGCTGCATACTGTCACCGTCACTGGGTGAGCGCTTGTTCGATGTCTCGCCAACCGATAATCGCTCTGCTCGTGCTCGCACAATGGCTCCCCTATATTTTCCTTCATCGATAAGCTAAAGTTTATTCTTAACTTCTGTTTTCCGCTTCGAGCACAATTCAGCGGGGCGTCCCGCTATCTAGGTTCAGCAACGAGTTGACACTCCCCTTCCATATTAGGTGCATAGACACGTATCATACGCCATTTCAAATTAGAGAAGAAAAAGTCAACAACAATCAGGCGTCTAGAAGGGCACACAGTGAGTGCCTCCTTGACAATGCCCAGGCTGCTGCAAATAAAAATAACACACCCTGCCGAATTGCCAACAGCATGGCACACATACATTATACCGATACAGGATTTGTTGGGTCATGCGGCCCGTTTGTTCTTCGCTTTCTACCTTCGTTTCTTGTATAGCGATTAAGTCCAATTCGTTTTCGAGAAGAAGCCGACTCACTTAATATTACTGCCGTCTCGCCGACATTCCGTGGACGTTTAAAGTGGCTACACGTAACGCGGACTGAAGGTTTACTGCCATTTAATTACAAAACAAAAGCACCGCACAGCGCTTACCTCGGCAGCCTGAGAAGCAGTTGCTTTTTTGGTTGAGCTCGCAGCCACTGCGAAGTGGCCTTGCCTCTCGGTCGAAGCATCTTGAAGAGTTTGTCCAGTTCCTTATGCACAAACTTCACAATCCCTCGTTGCTACGAGGGTGGTGCCCTGACCGTATTCCGGCCGAGGGAGACGTTCGACCTCGGTCTGAAACTAGGTCACCGTGGCATGACGGCTTTGGGGGGCGGTCCCTCGTTTTTATTGTAGTCAAGGCCGTCTCCTGCTCCCACACTGTCCCCGTGTGTTCTTTTTGAGTTCACAGTTACTTCCTAGGCTCCCGCTGAGTTCCATTGCTTACGGCTGACGCTGCTCTTCTGTCACTACTGGACTCAGCCTTCGTAACACCAGGCGGCTGCACGCCGTCCTGGGTGCGTTCGTCTCGCTAGCCCTCCGACAAGGTGCTCTCAGATTACTTCTCAGCAGCCTCCGAAGGAGTCATGACTTGTGTAGCAGGTGACTCGCTTTTCGTGTCACGGCTTGCTGCCTGCGAGGGGCCTTCAGAATTTTCGGAATATATGTCAGGATATCGCGTGATCAATTCCATCCTCCCTTTCGGTGATTCCTCGGCGTCGGCTTCATCCATAATGAGGTTGCAGTGGTCCAGTAACACTCGCGTAAATGTTAACGCACATTTCCTCCTGATGGCCATAGCGTCTGCATCGGGCGCAACGAGGAACACAGCAGTTGCGTCTGATGTGCCCCGCAGTCTGGCGCCGAAGACAAAGCGGGGCTCTGGCCGGCACTACCAACAGAGCCAATTCGCCTGCTACGCGGATTTGGTGCGGGAGGTCGTCCACCGAGACTCTGGATTTCAGCTTGAGCCCAATTACCCTTGTCGTTGATGCTTTGTCCGCAACGCCACTGACACGCCACTTTTCCTTCGAAATATCCATCACCGTCCCAAAAGGTGCCAGGGCGGATCGCACGTCGTCGTCGTGGACACCGTAGACAAGACAGTGCAACTTTAGCCTCACGTCCTGGTTAACTAAACCGAATATGACACATCATCGTTCCTTTGCTTTGAAATCATGCAAGGCCAACATTTTCTTCATCCCGTCTCCGCTCTTGAATGTAAGCGCCCAGACATGATTCATCTGGTACGCCCCCAAGGCAATCACCTCGGGGAGGATATCCAAAGTATCCAACGCATCACGGAAGTCTTCCACGTGATACGACCAATTTTTCACGTCAGCATGCAGAAAAACAGTATAAAACATTCCGACTTGATGGCAGTGGAAGCAAAATAACTTGATAATCCTGGTCAGGTGAGTCCGCAATGCTGTTTCCGCTACCAAGCTGGGCCTCGTTACCGCTCCGTCGGAGCACATGATAGCACGTCCGTTCGCCTCGGTGGCCGGAAGTGGAATCCCTGTCGGCCACCTCGTCCGGATAAGCAGTGCAGCCGCCGATGGCAGCCCCTATATTTCCACAAGGGCTTTGAAAAAAAGAGAAAACAACCCCAGACGAGGATAGGATTCGAACCCAAGCGCGCAGATCCCAATGGATTAGCAAGCACTCCATCGCCTTAACCTCTCGGCCACCTCGTCTTTTTTTATTGCATGAATTGGCACAAATACATCAGTAAAAGATCGTGGTGGTCATGCCCCTTGGCTGACAACCGTGTCTAATGGACTTTCATTATCGAAAGTTCGCCCATTAGACTCAAGACCTCATCCGCAGCGTCTTGCTGCTTCAAGATTTCTTGTTGTTTATACACTTGTTCAACAAAATAATCACATACAGATCGTGCATCCACATCACAATGTCTATAAGCCATCCTACTCCTCCAAATACTGTGAAGGCCCAATAGCATGATTAGGTTATACTGAAAATCATCAACAGTTGTCAAGTACCGAATTCCACGTGGCGTCAGTGGCAGGTCTTTTTTAAGTGTCCTTTGTAAGACATCCCAATAAAACACCACATCCAAACAATCCAGGAACGCGTGCTCAACCGTTTCAGGTTTCCTACATGGTAGACAGTTTGAGCCCCAAGGTATAAAAAGGCCCTTTTATTTCATCCATGTTTTCATTGGGAGGGTTCCTGTATGTAATTTAAAAAAAGATTGTTTTTACGCCCGGTGCAACAGCCATGTTTTTAACTCGCTTGAGCACGTCTTTCCCTGGGCCTTCACAGTATAAAGTTCTGTACAATGGAGCTGGGAACAATTGTGAAATATGGTCCTTGTACAGCCGCTTAGGTGTTACCGTCGCTAAATACTGTACAGAGTACCGCACACACAAAAAAACCTGAACGACCATACCACTTCTCGCAGGAAGCGTGACACAGTGTATCCTCGAGCAGAGCATGAAGAGTCTCTAAACTCCGGAATTGCACTGGATAGCATGATTTGCATAAAAGTTCGCAGGAATGCATCTTTTTGGTCACGTAGGAAACAAAACCTTAAAACCATCTGCCGCACATATAGATGCATTAGAAACAACCCTCCGTCTTTTACTCGCCGAAAGA